>NC_081410.1:230914164-231642289 GCF_030272615.1 Cryptomeria japonica | reverse complement strand
GGGTGGGTAGGCAGTCCTTCCAATTCCATTTGAATGAAGTCCTCTCTCTGTTATCTTGCCTCCATCTCCTGCATAAATTTCATTAATGCCTACTCAAAGTGTGTCTTATTACTTCCCATTCGGTCCCAGGTAAACCCATGAGACAACTCCAGACATATGTTGCACCATCATTCAACCATCTGTTGGATTTGCCCTCATCAAGGTGGAGAACCACTGTGACCTATATAGAAACAAGGTAAAGAATGAGTCTCCTAAGAGACTCAATGAGGTATCTACCCTTGCCAATAAACACATCATCATTCCTAGATTTCCAAATAATCCAAAGAATTTCCAAGGAGAGAATAGACCAAAAGAGATTAGCACATTTCTTGCCACCTTTAATATAACCAAGTACCACCTCATCAATAGTAATACATTTAGTATCAATTGAAAGACCAAACAATTTCCACACCTCTTTAGCGAAATGACACTCAAAAAAAATATGTAGCACAGATTCAAGGAGACAACACAATTTACACAATAGGGGGTTGCCATTATTTTCTTTAAGAGGGATCTTGTGAAGCAGAAGTTTCCAAGCAAAGAACTTCTTTTTTGGTTCAGTTGGAGCAGACCAGAATCTCAAGAGAGCAGAATGCCACTTCTTAGAATCCCAGGTGAGGTTCCAAACATTATTGAGATGTATTAGGATATCTTCAGAATCAACAAGGGAAGAGTAGACAAGTTTGGCTTTCATTAGAGGGAGGGGAGAGTGGTCAACCCAACAAAGGGAAGAAATTGGGGAGAGAAAAGGAGTGGAAGATGAGGAGAGAAAGGGGTCGAGTGCATTCTTGAGGACATTGTAGGTTCTGGCTTGGGAGATGGGGAGGTTGAAATCCGAACTAAGAGCATCCCAAGAAATCAAAGAACCATCTTTCGAGATGTGTTCAAAAGTAATAAGACCTAAGTTGTGCCATTTCAAGGCAAAACACCCTTGTAGGCAGGCCAATTGCTTCCCATTATGTAGAATATTCCACCATATAGATCTTCCCAAGTTGAGAGTACCCTTATTATCAACAATGCCACTATTACTGATGAATTGTTTGACATGGTTCCAAGCCCTCCATATGGACTTAAAGACCTTTGAGCCCGCAGGAGAGATCTCAAAATTTTCAACAATCAAGTCCCACATGGGCAAGTTCCTCCATTTATTTGTCTTTTTAGGGAGGGAGCACTGTATATTGTGTCTGATCAGAATTTTCCAAGGTTCATTGCCATCAAGGGCTTTAAAAATCCACTTGACAACCAAGGCAATGCCTTGAATTTTGAGGTCTTTGAGGCCCATGCCCCCCTGCATCTTAGATCTAACACACCAATCCCATTTTACAGCATGTTGTTTCCTGTTCCCCTTCCCATCCGACCATAGGAATTTCCTGATTTGTTTTTTAAGATAATTGAACTAGTAATTACTGAATAGCTAGGCTTAGGAGCAATAGATGTTGTATGAAGACAAGATTTTTTGACAGACTCGAAACTGTCCTACTAGGGAGAGGAAGTTTTTGTTCCATTTATTCAATTTTTTATCCACCTTATTCTTGAACCACTCCCACATTTCTTTCAGATTCGAGGAGACAGAGAAAGGGATACCTAGATATCTAGTGATTAGGTTTGGTCCTCCCCATTTCAAGTCAAATTTAGACAGCCAGTTAGGAGGGGAATCGGTCCATCCTAGCAAGGTTGATTTATGGAGAGCAATTTTGCTGCCTGAAGCCTTGCAAAAGATTTTAATGTTGTGCAACAAAGAGGACAGGTTCTCCTCTTCCAAGACAAGAAGGATAGTTGTATCTTCAACAAACTAAACATTGATAATTTCCTCTTTATTAGGGAGAGAGATGCCTTTGACCTTGGGGGTCATATTGCGATCCTTAATAACATAGTACATAGCATCAACAACCAACACAAATAAGGTCGGGGCAAGTGGGTAGCCCTATCTTATTGACCTGGAAAGGACAATATTATCAGATCTGATTCCATTGACATCAACAACAACATTGGCCTCACAGAGTAAAGTTTGAACTATCCTACAAAATGTCTCTGGGAACCCCAAACTCACCAACATCTGAATTATGAAGCTCCACTCTATCCTATCATATGCCTTTTCAAAATCAATCAACAACATGGCCCCATTCTATCTTGACTCCTTAGCCCACTCGAGTGATTCCCAACAGGTGATCAAATTTTCAAGGATATATTTGCCTTTAACAAAGCCAGTTTGGGTAGGACTGATTATCTTTGGAAAGATTTTAACCAGCCTATTAGCCACCACTTTGGCCAAGATCTTATTGGAGACATTTAATGGCATGATAGGCCTCCAGTTCTTTAGCAATGTCTTGTCCCCCTCCTTAGGGATGAGCTTAATCACCCCTTGGTTGATTTCTTTTCCCAGGGTTCCTTTATTAATAGCTTCCAGATATAGGCTATGTAGATCACCAACAATCCACCTGATATTCTTCTTGTAAAATTCCACCGGAAAGCCGTTCGGTCCAGGGGATCTGTCATTGCCCATTAAGGAGATGGCCTTTTCAATTTCCTCTTTTGAGATGGGAGTCCCTACAAACTAAATTTCCTCCTCATTAAGCTTAGGTGGGATCAACTCCTTAATGAGCACCCTGGCAGCCCCATGTTCATCATTTACATTTGCTGCAGTGAATAAGTTTTGGTAGAACTGAGTGAAGCACTTGAGGATCTCCTTTGTGTCAGTAATGTGGGTATTGTTTTCCCAAATAACATTGATGCTCTCTTTTGCCTCTTTGACCTTAAGTATTTGGAAGAAAATTTTTGAGCCTTTGTCCCCCGAATCCAACCAATTCAGTTTGGCCCTGGTTTTCAACCCTCTAACCTTCTCATTCTGATTTTTTCTAAGCTAGTTCTTGATTGACACCAAGGTGTTAATAAGGCTTTCATCATTAGGTGAGTCCTGAAGATTCATCTTTGCATTACAAAGATCTTATTGAAGTAGCCTCTCAACCCTCCTGGCATCCTTGGCTTTCTTTTTCCCTACTGTTTGGCAGAGGGTGGTCCAACTTTTAATGTTTAGATTCCATTTGTAAATATTAGAAAGTTGGTGCTGCTCTTTCATGTTAAACAATATGATGAAGGCTAGGGCAGAGCAGAGATCCTCATCCTCCAAGAGCCTAGTGTTTAAAGTCAAGGAAGTGGTTCTTGTAGAGGGGGATGACAAGAGGAGGAGAGATCAATACCCATTAGTATGGGGTGATGGTCTGATAGAGTGTATGGGGAGATAGAGTATTGATCCCCATTAGTTCGTTTGCCAATGTCAAAGTGATTTTTATTGAAGTAGAGTATGCCCATCTTGCAATAGATTCTCTTATTTAGTTACTGGTAATTACACCAAGTATACCACACAGTGTTCATATGGCCTTTCCTTCCAGCAATAGGGTCAACAAGATGTAGTTTATTAATCATTATGTCCCACTGCAACCTTTCCATACCCTTCCATTCAAACTTGTTGCCTCTTTTTTTGTCATTTGCATGTTCAATTATATTGAAATCACCCCCTACAATCCAAGGGATGTTCTCCAAACCTACTAGCTAGTTCCAAAGCTCCCCCCTCTCTCTATAGTTATTAGGGGCATATACAAAACAGATTCCAAACTTTTGGTCATCCAGTTGAATAGAAACCCAGATAGCCCTAGCATAGGGGGGTTGACCCCAGTTAATCACGTTGTTAGCCCATCTAGAACTAAGTAGTATGGTTGTACCACCTTTACCTTTGGAATGGTTAGTGAAAAAGGATGTAGCCTCCCTCCAAATACATTTGAGGCTGATTTGCAAAGTGACGCCAACAACCTTTAGCTCTTGAAGAAGGAGACAATCCATGTCTTTATGTCCATTAAGGATTCTCTTGATGATATATTTCCTATCAGGAGCCTCAAGGCCCCTGAGATTCTAAGAGATTGTTTTCAACATTGCTAACTTTATTGGGTGGGGTCTATAGACGTATAAAAATGACCATATTCCCAAATGAATATTTTATGTTCATTCATCTATTTAGTTAAATCTAATTAATTAAATTACTTGCTTTCCTCTATTTAATTAAGTAAATTACTCAATTAAATTCATTATACCATTTAATAGGATAAATTCATTTTATTCAATTAAAGCCCTTGTCCACTTTTTAATTAAATTCAAATTTAATTAAAAAAGTTATCCTAAATTAAATAAATCTAATTTATCTAATTGCAACCAAATTGAATTAAATTCAATTAAAACCTATTTTTCCTCACCCACTTGCAAAAATCTACACCTCCCACTTGCATCCTAACCCTCTTTCTAACCTCTTCTAGATTCTTCTAATCCTGATTAATTGTCCCAAACCCATCCATTATCCCTTTTCCCTAAATTTGAGGAGGTCACTTCTCAAATTTGGAGTAAAGTCTTCAAAAAGCATTAAAGCCTTTATCCATTCAACAAGCTAACTTGTTGAATACCCCCAAGTTTGGAAGGACTCTTACAAATTTGTCCCCAAAGTCTTCATAACCATTAATGGTTAACTCAACCCTCTTACATGGTTAAAGAATTTCCATAAACTCAACCTCCATCTAACCCAAGGGTCTCATCAAGCATTTATTGCTTTGACCATGGTTATCCTTAAACCTTTTCACAAGAGTTTATCCTTTGGGTAAAAGCTTTATCCAATGGATAACCCTAACTTAACCTTAACCCTTAACCCCTAGGGTAACCATGAGGTCTTCTCAAGCATTTAATGCTTCTTACATCTCCTCTCAACCAACCCTATGTTGCCAATTGTCACCATTTCATTGGTGACAATTGTAAACATGGATTGACAACTTTCAAACTAGCCCTTGATTAACTCTTTTAATCCTGACCATCCATTGCCCTATTTTTGCTGTAAATAGAGCTCTCATTCCTCCATTTTCATATATCCAAGTCTTTAGCATCATACTTATACTTAAATCCATCAAAACTTTCATATTTTATATGCTCATCATTTAGCTTCTCTTTTCAATAGGAATTAATCTAAATATGCATGTTTAGAGTATGTTCCTCATCATTTAGCTTAATCATAGACTAATATAGCATGCTAGGATAGTCTTATTTGCTAATCTTGTCATCTTATAACTAGTTTATTGCATTTATAGGATCATGCATAGCTTAGGATGCATTTCATCTTAAAATCAAACAAAAGCATCCCTCGTTCTTGCATTTGTCATCCCTAAACCATTTTGCTCAGTGATCTGAGAGCAAAAACATTGGTTTGAGGGACCATGTAAGATAGAGAACCATGGAACCATCCTTGGGAAGCTGAGTCATACTTTATGACTCCATAGCTTGCACCAAGAAGTCCTGTGGGTGTGTGAGTAAGACTCCATAGAGCTCCATTTTTCACATTTCGAGTTCTATCGACCCACTTTTCCCGCATACAGGGTCCGTTTGGGATTTAAATCCCTTAAAAAATTTAGGCCATTCCTCTTTATTTGTGATATTGCTAGCATCAAATGCAATGGAGGAACAGGGTCTACCTCTCTTTTTCCTTTCCTCAGATATTTGTTCAGGGCCAAGGGGTTCCTTCCTAGAGGAGCTATCTTTGCTATTTTGGGGGGATCTCTTCCTTCTAGGCTTCTTGTATTTGACCGTAGTGAACCCCTTTGGTGTTTCTACTAAGCCTTGCTCAAAATTGGTGCACCCAGGAGTAACGGGATCCATGTTGATCCCATTGCCTTGTGACATAGTCTGCTCTGCATTCAGGGCATCAATAGGGGTGCTAGAAGTACAATAGGTACTACTACTAGGGTCTCGTACAGAGGCCTCTAACCCATTTGATGCACCTAGAGGATCTACTAAGATCTCACCCACAATAGGATTGTATCCACAATCCTTCAAATCTAGGGTAGAAGGATTAATCTCATCAATTTTAATTTCTTCAACAATTCCCCTAGATGCAACCAATTCAAGGCCTTGTCCAGAGGCACTGCTAGGGGTATCTAATATAGGTGGAGCACCTCTATCCAAGCCCTCAAGGCTAGGCATCTGCCATGAGGAGGCTTCAATTTCCAATTTTTGCTTATGAAGATCTTGTTCAAGAACCTTCCTAGCCTCAACAACTATTCTCAGTTTTTCCAACACAAGTTGTTGAGCATTCTGGGATCTTGGGTCCCAGTGAAATTCGGGGTTATCAGCAAGCTCAGAGGGGTCAAAGGGGGGGGGATTGATCAACGGATATGGCTTCCTTAATATCATTATTGTAAGTCAGAATAGAAACAACCAACGAGGAAGCCAGAGAGGAAGGGGGGGGACCGGGAGGGTGAGGGATAGCCGAAGGTGGGGGGAAGATGTCAGATGGGGGAGGAGTGGGGGGATGAGAGTGAGCAGAGACAATCAGAGGAGGTTCGAAGGGAGCAGTTGGGGGCTCGAAGGGTGGAGGACCGGAGGAGGGGTTTTTGGCCCTGGAATTTTTCTTAGTCGGTAATGGGCATCTGCTTCTAAAGTGACCACTCACTTTACAATAATGGCAGGCATCTATACCACCCATGTACTCAATTGGGCAACAAAAGGTTTTATTATCAAAGCATATATCAATTTTGGTGGGGTATACAAGACCCGATTTTAAGGCTATGAGTAATCTAGCATCAAGATGTGGAAGAACCGAGGGGGAGGAATTGATTTTTACAATTTTGCCCAAGGGTTCAACAATCCTATCTATACAAGACCAGACAAAAGGGGGAATATTTTTTATAGTTATCCATTTTGGAATAGAAAGGGCAAGAATTTCATCGTTACAAGACTCAGGGTCCCAACGTACTGCCCTGAAAGTCGAATTCCCCTCCGACCAGTACTGTTTATTAACAATCTTGCTTTGGCTTTCCTTATTATCAAAGAAAATTAAGAACAAACCCTTTTGAATCATTCTGCAAAATGAATAATGAAACCCTAACTTATTGACCCACACATCTTGCAGCCATTTGTTCATATATTAACAGGATGGTAACTTATTTACATCAAACGTGGCAAAAAAAATAGTCGAGTCCCTAAACCTAGAAATCTCAGAGGAAATAGCAGAAAGCATTGAACCATTGGGTTTAATGATGATGTGATTGGAGGGAGAAACCTCACCTTCTTCTATCACGATATGGGCTTTATCTTCATGCTGTTTCACTACCTCAAATCTTGCATCAACAAGGAAAAGAAGTCATTTGTCCTCCACCGCCTGGTTGAAGGTCCTCCGTCTTGAGCGCTCGTTCTTGGCGGCATGAAGATTGTGCGGTTTATCATTGTTTTGGCCTCCTTTATTCGCCTCCATTAATTGTGGTAGGCTTGCAATTAATGTTTGAGGGCTACCCAGGGAAGCTAGGGAGCCCTCGCACGCAGTGGCAATCTACAACCAGCGACACCCTAAAAAAATGTGCCCTAGTTGCAGAGCACTCAAAACCCCCTGAATTCTATCAATTCTCAGCTCTATAATTAGGGCTTTGAAAATAACCTCTTAATTTAAATTTAAAATTACCCACTAGAAGATTTGAATTTACCTAATAAAAATTTAAATTTAAAATTAGGGCTTTGTTAAATAACCTCTTAATTTTAGAATTTAAATTTAAAGTTATCCACGAGAAAATTAAATTTAACATTAGGGCCTTTTAAAAAGAACCTCTTAATTTTAAAGTTTAAAATTAGATGTAGAATTGAAATTTGGAAATTGAAAAGTTGGGAAATGCACAAGATTAATTTAAATTTATAAGTTAAGGTTTTTTTAATTAACCACTTAATTTTAAAATTTAAATTTGATTTTGAAGCCACTCTAAAATTATAAATTATAAATTTAAACAACCCACAAGCTCAAATTTTTTTTAAATTTTTTTAAATTAGGGTTTTTGAAATTAACCACTTAATTTTAAAATTTAATTGTGAAACTTGACTTGTAGATGAAATTTTGAATTTTGAAATTGAAAAAGTGCTCAAATTTGAAATAATTAATCCAAATTAAACAATTCACAAGCTCAATTTTGAAATTAAAAATTAGGGTTTTAATGAAATTAACCTCTAAATTTTTAAAATTTGCGATGAAATCACACTTGTAAATGAAAACTTGGATTTTAAATTGCATATACTCAGATCTAAAAAGAAAAATCAGAATTAATGGTGTAAGGAGTCAGGTTCACCAAAATGTAAAGAGGAAAATTTGATTTGGCAATTTGCAACATAAAAGGAGAAATCACCAAATCAATTTTTGCTTTGGGGGAGGAATTCCTTTAAACATTCAAAAGAGGAGAGGAATCCACTAGATTCAATCACAAACCAGATAAAGATTGAATACTAAGTGGATTGATTAATTATGATGTGTTTTTCCCTCTTTTGTAAGTTGAAATGTTGATTTAGGGTAAAGTGTTGAAATTGAAGACAAAACTGAGAAAATAAGGAGCAACAAGTTTGGGATTTTGTCATGCACTTAGATTTGAGTAATATAAGCTAATTCATATATGCCCTGTAAAAAAGTCCCAAAAAAGAAGGGATCGTGACGTGACAACACGGTCCTTCAAATTTTCCGCACACCAAAAAGGGTTGTTTCGTCTCTGTGTCTAAAGCTTATTTCTAGAAGTACAGCTGCACACCTGTTTCCTACACATAGAAAAAAGGGGGAAAAGGTTGGGAATAGGGGTTTGCCTAAGTCAAACCCTGGTTTGAAATCAACCTTGAATGAAATATTGCAAATGCTTGAAATAAATGATGGAAAGGTATACCTCAGATCTGCAATGAATGATGATGATGCTTTGCTTCTTGAATGTAATCACATATGTTGTATGAAATGGCATGAACATGATAAAACCCTAACACACACACATGCTTGCAAATGAATAATGTAATGTTGCTCCACAATGAATAGATGAAGAATATGCAGCCTTGAAGACCTCTAGAAATGCTTGAATGGTTGAATGCTTGATTGCTTGAACGTAGTCTCCCTCTTATCCTTTCCTTCTTGTGTCCACTAAATGGGAGGGGAAGACCTCCTTATATGCTTGTTTGTCATCAAACATATTAACTTTTTAACATAGGCTAACATGGAGCAAGGTTTCCCACTCAAATTTGAGATGGGGCTAAGCATCCAAATTAGGCCCCAATTAGGGAGAACCATGGCATGGTGCCATGGTTCCAGTGAGGACAAGGTGCCACGCCCTAGTCCTACCCCAAATTGGGCTAGGGTTAAGGGGTCCCAACAAGGTACACGATGAAAATATGACATTTATTGCATGTTAGAGGCACAAAGTGGTCTAGATCAAGCGTGAGGATGAGAACACTAAGGCGAGGGCCCTGAATGTGGTCAAAATTGCAAGGGGTGCAATTTTAGGCCGCTACAATGTGTTTGGAATATTGCATGATTAAATTTGTTATGGTTTGTTAGTATGAACATTAGAATATCATATGTATAGGATAATATAATATTACTGGTTGTGTGAGTGGTTGTTTGTATTATGAGTTGTTAGAACAACTTGTTTATGTAAAGAAGTGGTTATAGAAGATGTAAGTCCTATAAATAAGTATTATATATTATTGAAAATATAAATGAAATAGAATCATATCATTTTCTTAGAAAATAAATATGGTATTAGAGCATTGTACAATACATGAGTATAGTAGAGAGAATGTTGTGTGTAATGTTAACCAAACATAAGAAACAAAGTGCAAGTACATACCTATTTTTTAATGTAACTCTAGTGATAATTGAAGTTGTGAGGTGTACATTAATACCAAGGACCTCTCTAATGTAAGATTTGTGCTATTGGACTACATCAATTTTGCTAGGTTGAATTCTATAAAAGTATCAATCACATGAGTATATGATTGGATAAACAACAATTGATGTATGTGTTTTACACACAATTTAAAATATGAAATATGTGTCTATCAATTCATCCAACTGGTGAATAGACACACACACACACACACACACACACACACACACACACACACACACATGTATTTTAAGGTCTCTACAAGTGGAGAAGAAGCTCATAACCCCCTTTGGTGGACTCTTCTCAATAGTCATAAATGTTTGTCTATGTATGAAAAGTTGGCATTCACCCTAAAGGATTTAGACGACACAACACCAAATCTCATCATAACTTGTTCCTTGTTGAATCTTTTGTGTAAATTTCTTACTTTTTGGGTATTTTTGAGAAAGTATTCAATATTCAATGACATAGCATGAATATTCACTCTAAATCTTATGTCTTGTGGAGGGGCCAAAGGTTCACATACATAGTTTTGATCAATGATTCTTATCTCATGAAGAAAGCGAGTTAAAATGGAGCACCACAAAGATGACTATTAGTTGGAGTACCATTATCTTGAACAAGAAAAATATAATATTAATGATAATCATCATGATAATGATTTGGCTCATATTGATGGTTTGTTGAATAGCTAGTAGCTTAAGTACTAGCACCTTAACCAAGCATTGAAAGAGGTCACGTGTCCCACTAATTGAGATGTGGAATTGAGTTACTCTAAATAGTAAATTCTTTTTATTTAGTATAGTTTCTAAGTCTACATTTGTAGATTAATTGTCAAACAATATATATTAGACTAAAGTTAAGTATTAATAATTCATAGTGGTAGGTTGTTCTAATAATTTATTGTCTAATTATTCTTGATTTAGTGTCTCAAAATGCATTATTAGTTCTTTTAGAGATATTTTTGTCATATTGTAAACTTCAAATAAAAACTTATATGTTGTCAAACCAATTCAAATCAGGTCATTTTTAGTGGGCACAACATCCATCTTGAGTGGGGTATTCTAAAACTAAGCCTTAAAGCTAATTTTTCTAAGTAGAAAACCCATTGGAAGATGGAGGTACTACAGGTTCGAGGACAAAGTGGCAATTGTCTATAACTATGGTCGTCTAAACAAAAATGAAAACTTAGTTCTCAACTTTTTATGTAGTGATTAGATGTGTTTTTCTCAAAGCACATTTATTGAGTGATAGTAATTGAATGTTTTTTCCCTAATCACGTTTATTGATTGATAATGACTGAATATTTTTGTCCCTAATAACATTTGTAGGGTGATTATGATTGGATGTGTTTATCCCTAATAATAAATACTGTGAATAAAATTTTGTGTCCCTATTCATGAATAATGATGGATAGATTTATTTATCCATGTCCAAATGTTTTGTATGATCTTGGATGGAAGTATATCCCCCTATCCTTAGTTTAATGACTAGACATATTTGGTGATAGCATGAGAAAGAATGTAATATTATTTTCTAAAATAAATATATGTTGTTTGTGATCTAAGAAGTATTTTCATTTTGTAGCCACTATGTGGACTGAGGGGATGGCCCACTCTTAGAAATATTGGTGATTTTTTTTTTCATTTATTTCATGTGTGTGCTTTAATTTCCTTGATGATAAAGCATTGCATTTTATGAAATATATATATTTTTTTTCTGTGCTTTCATTTGCTTGATTATAAATCATTACATTTTATAGAATATTTTTTAATTTAAATAGAATACTTTGCATCAATTGTTTATCTCGTGTAATTTCTAACATATTTTTAGATTCTTAAAGAATTATATAGAAAGTTAATAAATCTTTACTTTCACATAGTTATAGCTCTTGACCACCTATGTATAATCTCAATAGTAGATTATAATATAAAGACCAATATATAGCTCCTATAGCATCTTAAATAGTTTTTGTAGCATAGTTTGTATAGCAATATTATTGAAATTTTATGTAGTAGTTTTAAAATAATGACTGTTGCATGTTGCATTCATACTCACCTCATTACTTGTAGCCCTTATGTATTATTTAAATTTTATGTAGTAGTTTTAAAAGAGTGACTATTTTTTCCTAGAATAGAACTTGCATCTTTCATTCATTCTTTCCTCACTACTTGTATCCCTTATGCATTTTGTGGACATAAAAATGTGAACAAAAAATATTCAGACAATAAATATCAAAATCCTATTCAACATTTAATGCAACCTTCGTTTAATTATATAAATTCACAAATAATGAATAAAAATAGTGCATTTGACCCAATTGACCTATGTTGCACTATGAGGTGTATTTTCTCAAAATGATGAATTTGGTTGCTAAAACCAAAAGCATGACATTGTAGTGAGGATGATTGAAAAAATGAGCTCTTGAGGGGTCTATTTATAGAGTTGTAGGATGCCTTATTGAAGTCAAGACCAAATTATTTGAGTGGTTATGAGATCAATGGTGGAGAATAATTGAGGATTTGGGGAGATAGTTAAAAGTTGTTTATGATATGGGTGAAGGAGAAAAAAGGAATTTTTATTTTTATTTTTTGAATTTTAGGTCGTTATGTGGGGGATTTTAAAGAATTTTATAAACCAAATTTATGTGTGTAGAGGGAGGTATTTCTACCCTCAAAGTGATGAACTTCGAGGAACAAACCAACTTGCAAACTACAAAAATAAACAACTAATACCACAAAGACCTCTGAAATGACCCCTGTTAAGTCTCTGTTCTCAGGATGAATGCGCAGAACTAGGACACCAACACGGTGCGCTAACATCTTGTATGGACAAAGTACAAAGAACGTACAACGGATGTGGACATGAAATTGTAACTAACTTAATTATGTTTTTCTAAATAAAAAGAAAAAGGATGGAATGCGAATAATTGAAAGAAGATGAAGAAAGATAAAGGAAGCTTAGAACTACTCCACGATTGAAGCCTCCAACAAAGTGAACTCCTTCCCTCAATCACAAACTTGCACACGGAGAAAAGGGAAAATGTTGGGGTTGTGTTAAGAGGTCTGCCTCAGTTAGACCCTTGCTTCGATGTTTCCACCTCCACAGACAACCAAGATAATAGCCACGAGTGAAAGGAAAAAGATAAAGATGAAAGTAGATAGCTAATACAATTGATATCCTAGATGGAAATAATAAATATGCACGCAAAGAAAGAGAGAAAGAAATGTTGGATATTGTTGGTCATTGCTGCTGATAGGATATGTTGTTGTCATTGATGTCAACATATTCCTATGATTTACTCTAGTGATTACAGATTGGGAAGATTTTCCGATCCGGTTTGTAGTGTTGGTTTGTTGATCATTGTTTTGTAGAGTCTAGTATATCCTCCGGTATATTTTGGTGTGATTAGATCCGATGTTGAGCTTTTGGGATATTGCTTGGGATGTTCTTGTGTATATTCATTTCAGTTGGATCATGATTTGGTGCTCCACAAATTATCTTTCTTTGTGAGAGTTATTGATTGGTTGTGTTCTTGAGCTTTCAGACGTTGATCGATGAAGATTTGAAAAGTGGTGTTGGTGCAACTGTTCTGGATGATTGTAACGTTCTTGCTGGTTTTTCTTAGTCATGTCCTATTTGTTTTGACGATCTGCATTGATCTTTGTGCGATTTTTTGGTGGTTTCTATCAACTGATGATGATTTGCATGTTATGCGGTATTTATGGTGGTGTAGCGTGTTGCAGTTGATCTTGGCATGATTTTTGGTGGAGTTGTGTATTTGGGAATTTTATTTAGGACCATGTTATACTATGTAAACTATTATGTTGGTCAAGTGGTTGATCTTTGTATCGTGTGATGGAATTTTGTAGTTGAGGGTTGAGGGTTTAGCCGACCTTGTTATCAAGGTTGATGAATTGTATATAGGTGATATAGTCATGTAGTTTGTGTGTTGATGTTGTGTCTGCATTATCAGAGAGAGTTTTGTATGTGAACAAGTGATTTATCCTTTGGTGTTGAGTTTGTGGTGAGATTGGTGTTGTAGGGCAGACATTTGTGCTTAACCAGAACTATAATTAGGCATTTGGAGATGCTATTCTTTTAGTTCATTTCTTCTAGATTGTAGTCTAAATCTTATTGTAAGTTAGTGAGACTTCCCTCAGGGTTGTAGCCTTTCGGGCCATTATATTTGAGCAGTGAGCTCTAGGCAGTGTGCCTGAATGCATGTGCATTCCCCATTGTAACATTTTCACATACTACTGTAGAGTATCATCTTACTGTGGGTAGGTTCCCACTGTGGTTCTCCCTTAACCGGGTTTTTCATGTCAAAATCTTGGTGTTGTGTATTGTGTTGTTAATTTGCTTATCTGTCTTATTGCTACAGTTTATCAAATGTGTGTTTTGTGGTTAAGTTTGATATTACAGTGAAGACTGATTCACCCCCCTCTTAGTCTTCCCTCTTGGTTGCTGCTAACAATTGGTATCAGAGCTAGATCCTTTGGTAGAAGCTTAACCACTTGAGGAGATCCAGGATGGCAGCTCAAGGTGTAATATTTAAGAAGGACAATTTGAGATTTGATGGAAGTAACTATGCTATATGGAAGGACTAGATGGAAGTGCACTTGAAATTTCTTGGTGAAGATTATTGGAAGATTACAAAGAATGTCTATGTTGTTCCTCAAAATGGACCATCTACTCCTGATGAGGTTAAGGAAGCAAAACATAATATTAGAGCGAAGGAAACATTTCTTAGTGCCCTAACTGATTCTGAGATGACAAATGTAATGGGACTTCAGACCACTCATGAGATCTAAGTAAAGCTTGAGGTATTTTATGAAGGTGATAAACATGAGAAGGTTGCTAAGCTGCAGAGTTTAAAAGGAAAGTATGAGACATTGAAGATGGGAGATGATGAGAACATACACTCTTTTATGGCTAAAGTTAATGACCATGTACTAGGTATCAAATATGTTGGTGGAACCATTGAGGAAGATGAAATTGTTGCTAAGGTGTTGAGATCTTTGTCTCCTACCTATAAACATAAGGTTGCTGCTATTGATGAGATTTAGAGTGTGACTACTGTGACAAGAGATATGTTGGTTGGAAAGCTTGTTGCATTTGAGCTAAGTGAATTTAGAGAATCACATAGAAAGTCTGAGATAACATTTAGAGCATCTGCATTTGTATTCAACAAGAAGAAATATGATCTAGATGAGTGCAGAATATCTAGATATGAAAGAGAGAGAGAAGAGAGATGGAAGAGCAATAGAGGGAACTGGATGAACTTGAAGCACTTATTTCCTAGAGATTGCCTAAAGGTGTCAGTAAGTATGATGGAAAGTTGACTTTGAAAATTTTCTCTTGTAATAAGATAGGACATTTACTTCTAGATGCCCGAAGAGAATGGCTAAGTATGATAGACATGATAAGTTTGATAAGTATGATAGGAATGATAGATATGACAAGCATGAGAAGTATGACAAGCCTTACAAGCCTAACCAGAAGTATAGGAATCATAAGAACTATTATTATGTTGTTGATGAAGGTATTATAGATGAAGAATCCGAAGGAGATGAAGTTGTATTCCTTTCCATTAAGGAAGATGGACCTGTACCTGTTGATTCCACTAGTTGTACTATTGAGGAGAACACTTTAGCTGCTAAAGTTGAAGAGAAAGATGAATGGGTGATTGACAGTGGTTTTTCACATCATATGACCAGTGATAAAAGCAAATTTGTAAGCATGGAAAGATATGATGGTGGAATAGTCAAATTTGGAGATGTCAAAGCTTGTGTGATCCATGGGAGAGGTTCTATTTCTTTTGATGGTAAGCATAATACTGATGATCTCTTATATGTTGAAGGTTTGAAGCATAATCTTTTGAGTGTTCGATAGATGATTGATAAGGGTTATGATCTACAATTCAAGGATGGTAAATGCAAGATCTTAAATGCCTCCGATATAGAGATTGCATCTAGAACTAAGACTGAAGGTACATTTTTCATTTGAATGCTGGTGAGAAAAGATGTTTGATTGCTCAGATTGATGAGAGTTGGTTATGGCATAGGAGAATGTGTCATGTAAATTTTTATTCAATGATTAAGATCTATTCTACACATTCTATTAGAGATCTACCTAAGATTGTTAAGCCTGCTAATCCGGTATGTAAGGAATGTCAGTTGGGTAAGCAAACAAGAATTTATTTCAAAAGAAAACAATATACATCTAATGGATTGCTAGATCTTGTGCATACTGACCTATGTGGACCTACAAATATTAGAAGTGTGCAAGGTGATAGATATTTTATGCTACTAATTGATGATTATTCTAGGATGACGCGGGTTGTCTTTTTTAAAGGAGAAATCACAAGCATTTGATAAATTCAAGATATTCAAAGCTAAGGTTGAGACTGAGTCTGGATTGAAGGTGAAGTGTGTGAGATCTAATAGAGGTGGATAATTTTTTTCTAGTGAGTTCAATTCATTCTGTGAGAAGCATGGATTAGAAGATAATTATCTTCTCCTTGAGCTCCTTAGTAGAATGGAATTGTTGAGAGGAAGAACATAATTGTTTTGAATGTTGCAAGGACTATGCTAATTGAGGGGAATGTTCTGAAGATCTAATGGAGAGAAGCTATTACTACTATTTTTTACACATTCAATAGAGTTCGCATCAAAGGAGATATCGGTAAGACCCCTTATGAGCTTTGGTTTGGTCCTATTCCCACTATGAGATATTTCAGAGTATTTGGTAGAAAATGTTATATCAAAAGAGATGAGGATATAGGAAAGTTTAATGTTAGAAGTGATGAAGGTATTTTATTGGGATATTCAACAAAGAGCAAGGCCTATGGGTGCTACAATAAGAGACTGAGAAAGATAGTAGAAAGTGCAAATATTAAGATGGATGAGAACCTTGGAAAAGAGATCAAAGCATGTGGTTATATGATGATGGTCAACATATTATTTTAGCCCCTATTCGGTAGAGATTGTGAATTTGGATGTTGCTGGTGAAGGAGTGCAGGAACCAAAAAATTAGAACAATCAGAAGACTTTGAGGTATGTAAGATTGAATCATTCTGAAAATCAGATTATTGGTGATAAAAATAAAGGTGTGATGACTAGAAGAAGGTTAGCTATTGAAGAAGTATGTTTGATTACAAAATTTGAACCTAAAGATGTTGTTGAAGCCTGTAAAGATGAAATTTGGATGAGAGCTATGGAAGAAGAACTAGATCAGATTGAAAAGAATAACACTTGGTATCTTGTGCCTAGAACTAAGGATAAGAATATTATTGGTACTAAATGGGTATTCAAAAATAAATTGAATGATGCCGATAAAGTTGTCAGAAATAAAGCTAGACTGGTCTACAAAGGATATTGACAACAAGAAGGGATTGATTATGAGGAGATTTTTTCTCCAGTTGCTAGACTTGAAGCTGTTAGACTATTGCTTGCTTATGCTGCTTATAAAGATTTCAAGGTATATCAGATGGATGTCAAATCTGCGTTTTTGAATGGTGATCTTGAGGAAGAAGTTTACATTGAACAACCTGATGGATTTTCATTGTCAGATGATGGAGACATGGTATGTAAGTTGAAGAAAGCTCTGTATGGTCTGAAACAAGCTCCTAGAGCCTAGTATGCTAGCCTAGATAAATACTTGTTGAAATTGGGATTTAGTAAAGGTGTTGCTGACAATAATCTGTACTTTAAGATAGAAAATGATAACATCCCAATTGTTGAAGTTTTTGTTGATGATATAATCTTTGGTGGTGATGATAACTTGAGCATGAAGTTTGCGGGTGACATGCTGAAAGAATTTGAGATGTTTATGATAGGTGAAATGAAAATTTTCTTAGGTTTGCAGATTGCACAGACTAGAAAAGGTATATTCATATCTCAAACTAAGTATGTGAAGGAATTACTGAAGAAATTTGGATTAGATGACTCCAAACCGATTGGAACTCCTATGGTGACTGATTGTAAATTGTCTAAGAATGATGAATCTCCTAAAGCTAATCAGAGTTTGTACAAATCTATGGTTGGTGGATGTTGTATCTTACTCAAACTAGGCCAGACATTATGCATGTTGTGTGCATGGCTACTAGATATCAAGCTGATCCAAAAGAGAGTCATGTCATTGTTGTGAAGATCATATTTAGATACCTGAAGGGAACTGTGGACTATGGATTATGGTATCCTAGGAATGATGATTTCATGTTATGTGCCTATATTGTTGCTGATTGTGCTGGTGATGTTGATGACCAGAATAGAACTATCGGTGAAGCATTCTTTTTGGGTAAGAAGTTGGTTTCATGGGCTATCAAGAAACAAGATTCAGTGTCCTTATCTACTGTTGAAGTTGAGTACATTGTTGTTGCTAGTAATTTCACTCAGGTAGTTTGGATGAAGCAAATGTTGAAGGATATCAGAGGTATTTATGATGATCCTACTGTTATATACTGTGATAATTCCAGTGCTATCAACATGTCAAAGAATTCGGTGCAACATTCAAAGACTAAACATGTGTCAATCAAATATCATTACTTGAGTGAGCAAGTCAGTGAAGAGAAGATGAAGCTGGAGTATGTATCTACAAAGGAACAAATAGCTGTTATTTTCACTAAACCTTTGCCTATAGATACATTTGTCTACTTAAGAGACAAGTTATGGGTATCCACCCCTCCTGATGAGAACTAGATGCATTAAGTTGCATCAATCCGGTGGATTTCAGAGCCTTATCTTCTTATACGGATTGGTGAGTTGGTGTTTCTCCTCTGGTGGAGTGGTTTGTTGATCTAGTTATGTAGTTCAAGGGGAGAGAGATTCATGTTTCTATTTTTGGTGAGAGAGTTTTGTTTTCTATTTTGTGAACTTTGGCATTATTGTCAAAGGGGGAGAGAGATCATGTGAAAAACTTATTTCTAAGTCTTGATATTAGGGGGAGTTTGCTAGAGATATGTTCTTTTCTTTGCATAGATTGTTTTTCACATTCATATGTTGCCATCAATGCCAAAGGGGGAGATTTTTGGATATTGTTGGTCATTGTTGCTGGTAGGATATGTTATTGTCATTGATGTCAACATATTCCTGTGATTTTCTTCAGTGATTATAGATTGGGAAGATTTTCTAATCCAGTTTGTAGTGTTGGTTTGTTGATCACTGTTTTGCAGAGTTCGATATATCCTTCGGTATATTTCAGCATGATCAAATATGGTGCTGAACTTTTGGGATATTGCTTGAGATGGTCATCTGTATCTTCATTTCATTTGGATTGTGATTTGGTGCTTTGCAAGTTATCTTTCTTCGTGACAGTTGTTGATTGGTTGTGTTCTTTCTCTTTCAGACGTTGACCGATGAAGATTTGAAAAGTGGTGTTGGTGCAACTATTTTGGATGATTCTAACATTCTTGCTAGTAATTCTTAGTCATGTCCTATTTGTTTTGGTGATCCACATTGATTGTTGTGCAAGTTTTTGGTGGTTTCTATCAACTAGTGATGAATTACGTGTTATGCGCTATTTCTGGTGGTGTAGCATGTTGCGGTTGATCTTGGCGTGATTTTCGGTGGAGTTGTGAGTTTGGTAATTTGATTTTGGACCATGTTATGCTATGTAAACCATTATGTTGGTCTGATGGTTGATCTTTGTATCGTGTGATGTAATTTTGTAATTGAGGGTTGAGGGTTTAGTCGACCTTGTTATCAAGGTTGATGAATTGTATATATAGGTGATATAGTCATGTAGTTTGTGTGTTGATGTTGTGTTTGCATTATCAGAGAGAGGTTTGTGTGCGAACAAGTGATTTATCCTTTGGTGTTGAGTTTGTGGTGAGATTGGTGTTGTAGGGTAGACATCTGTTCTTAACGGGAACTGTAATCAAGCATTTGGAGATGCTATTCTTTCAGTTCATTTCTTCCAGATTGTAGTTCAAATCTTATTGTAAGTCAGTGAGACTTCCCTCAGGGTTGTAGCCTTCTGGGCCATTATATTTGAGTAGTGATCCTAGGCAATGTGCATTCCCCATTACAACATTTTTACATACTACTGCAAAGTATCATCTTACCGTGGGTAGGTTCCCACCATTGTTCTTCCCTTAACCAAGTTTTCCACGTCAAAATCTTGGTGTTTTGTATTGTGTTGTTAATTTGCTTATCTGTCTTATTGTTGCAGTATTATCAGATCTATGTTTTGTGGTTAAGTTTGATATTCCGGTGAAGACTGATTCACCCCCCTCTTAGTCTTCCCTCTTGGCTGATACTAACAAGGAACTCCCCTTTATCACTAAAGAAACTATCACCTGAATTAATGGAGTTGAGTTCCAAGAGCTCTCCAAAGACTGTGACAATAACAGATGCTAGAAAAGAACCTGTGAGAGATGTATAAAATATGCCAAGAGCTTGAGAAATTTACCAAATGATCAACTAGAAGTCCCAAAAACCTCTCAAATGTGTGAGATATATACCTCTAGGAAGAATCCCGAAGTTAGCGATCGTGGACAGAGGCGTTACAAACTCCTTCAAGTGCAGACATAGCTCAAATGGCCACTTGCAAATTGACATATTTGCGGGATGCTAGCACGACATGTGGACATCTCTACAATGCGCTAGTGTCCATGATTTGAATGATCAACATGGTTAGGAAGATGATAGATTCTAAGCTAACAAGGCAATCCATGTGGACAAAAGGACAAGGAGATGAAGAATGACCCAATTAGCCTAAAGTGAAGGAGCATATGTGGCATGAATTTACACGGGGTGCAATTTAAAATGCTACATTTTGCCCCCTTTAGCGAGCATACATTGTCGAGAGTTGCAAAGATAAAGTAGAGAGATGTTGCTGAGATTTGCGAAGGGGAAGCAATATTTGCTAATTGAACAAAGTTGCCCCCAATGAGATAGATTTTAATTTGCGCTAGATTTTGCTAAGTTGTTTCTATTGTCACGTGGATTTGCGCCTGGTGGAAATGTTAAAAATCTGCAATCTCGTGAAACATGGGTCTACTCTCAGGCTATGGGTACCCTATTGGGAGAGTAGACCTTCGGATTATAGGCCAACTTCCTTTTGATCACCTAATACTAATAGAGATTTGACTGAGAAAAAGGATAGAATAATATGCATAAACTGACAATTTAACTACTAGGTGATCCACCAAAAGATAAAAATGATCCAAAATGCTCATAAACTCACAAAATGCTCAAGTATTGAAGCTATGAAATCTCACAAATTTGTTACTTATGCCTACAAAAATGATTCTTATGAAAGGATTTGACTTTCTAATGTATACAAAAAGGAGAACAATGAAGTTCTCACAGTTTTGATCTAAAAGAATGAAAACACTAACATAGACTTGCACTATGACATAATATTCTGTGCATATAACAATGAAGGAATTTGATAAAATAAAGGACAACACAATATTTCAACATAAAATTCACAAACAACACTTGAAAATGAAGAATAATGAGAAGGAGAACAAGCTTCTTTATTGAGAAATGGGAGCTATCTGCATTCCAAATCTATAAAACTGCTTACAAAATTTGAATATTACTCATGAGAAATGAGTTACAAAAATTTGAAAAACTACTACCACCACAGGTCTCAAAAAATTAGAACTAGAACAATGAGGAGAAAAGAAAGACTTATACAAAAAATTCTTCCCCAAAATTCAAAATTAATTTTGGCTCCAAAATGGATGTCCTCTATGATAGTTCTGATACTTAATATAAGTACAGATCCAATAGCCAACAAGATGAGAGGGGGGGGGGGGGGGTGTGAATCATACAAACCTAATCATCCATAAAAAAATCAGATTCAACCTCGATAACATATACTTTAGTAATATAACCAAAACTGTCAAACATGCAAACTCAAAAGCATATAAACATCATAAACCTCATAACACCAGATTTAATGTGGAAACCCAAATAGGGAAAAACCACTGTGGGATTTCGGACCCACTAAGAAATATACTCTTCTAGAGTATGCTCAGTTAAAAGAAAATCCTATTAAAGATTACAAACACATTGCTAGATGTGACCCGGTTAAGGGATTTCCCTCAGATCTGTTAGGATCTTCACCTTGTTAGAAGTGACCTTGTTAAAGGATTTCAAACACTCAATCAGAATGTCACCTTGCTAGAGGGTTTTACAAATAAGACTGTTAAGTCCACTCGGTTAAGAGATTTTCTGTCACTTTCACAAAATAATAGTAATAAAATCTATCTGCAACTTCACATCCTAAATGCTAAAGCAGATTCCTATTTGTTCAATACAATCTAGACATAGAACTAATCTTGTCTATTTGCTGGGCTTCTATACTCTGTTATTCTAACAAGTCTTCAAGCTTCTGTGCTCGGTAATCACTATGTAGCATCCCTGTGCATACACTTGCCTGCATACATTGTTTATCAATAGTTTCCTATTTATAAACAACTAGGTAACCGCTTAATCTCCTTGATCACATTTCCCATGATCAATCATAGCCATCAGATCTTCAATCTTGTCCAGGTTCAATGCATCTTTCGATCTGAAAACATTTTACCCTGCCTTGGAACTTGTATATATTTCTTGGAACTTGTGCCAGGGTATTACGGTTCAATCTAAGCTGTAGATCTCCATGCTGACTTTTCTTTGCCTTATATTCATTAACAAACTTCTTCCATGGCTCACCAATCATTTAATCTGTTCCAGCTCATCAGCTTCCGTCATTAAATATTGCATGTAAACATTTAATGCATTCTGTTATAGCTCGGTTACAACTCGGTAACAACTCGGTGAATACTAAACTTCACTCGGTAGACATTCCACCTTTATTAACCGATAGCGATAACCTTAGGGTTTACCGACTAGGTTCTTTGCTTGATAACATAGTGTAGTATTAACCTTTACTTTTTACAACATATGTATGATGTTAAAACAATCTAAACATCATGATCTCATCATTGCCTGACTCGGTACTAGTTGCCCATTGAATACCTTATTCATCCCCTTATTCATCATATTCTTTCTTGTGTCTTTTACCGACATCTTTATATTGTTCATATCATACTTCTCAAGATATGACAACATCATACTGAATTAGAAAATCAATTTCTTGACATCAATGACAAAATAATAATATCAAGATAGTAAACATCTTTAATCAGGTATATCCATAATCATCAACAACCTTCTCAATATCCTTAATGAAATGCCAACAATCTTTCATTGTCTGTCATAATGCTATATTTCCAACACTCTAAGCCCTTCCTCAAATCATGCAGCTAACTAAAAGATAACTCCCCTCAAGCTACACCAGGAATTGGAAAAACGAAGACAACTTCTTTGGGTGGATGCAACTGAAAATTCCCCCGAAATAGGGATATAACTGTAACAATCAAGGAGTTAAATCCATCAAAATTCTCCAAGACTGATTCTCTATCCATGTGAACTTTGAAACTGAACTCAAACTGACCATTAGGTGCCCAATCACCTATTTCATCTCCACTTGTCTCTAAATCACCAAAATATCTCCTAGATGCAAGTTGGAACTCTAATGTTAACTAACTCTTAATTTTTTGTTTATCTCTTATTTCACCCATATGTCACTCCTATTTTGCATTTAAAATATCCTTTATCTAAAGTGATTTTATGAATATCACTTAAAAATAAAAGATTTACAATTCTTTATCATGCAAAAATAGAAGAGACCAATAGAGAATCTACATGCTTCTATAGACCTAAAAGATCATAAGTGTTTAAAAACACTTAACATTAATCAACAAAATAAAAATAATAAAGCTTTCTTTATTATTTTATGGAAAAGAGATAAAAATCAAAAACCCTTTCTCTCGGGCATCATAGGGTTTGAAAACCTAACAAAAATAAATGAAAGAATTTCATTTTTTATTTGCATCTTCACATCATCAAGGCGGTCGCTATGCTGGAGGCTAGGGTTTTTACTGGAAACCCTACATCTGATGTTATTTTCTCTGTGCTCTTGTTGATATGGTGAAGACTTCTACAGGTTTTGCGTGGTAAGTATGATTTACTCTATTGGGCCTTTTTTTGTAACTATTATGAGAGATGTGATTGTCTTCGTGAATAAGTTCACTGCTTTGGACTGTCATCTTTATTGTTTATAGAATATTTATTATTATGGAATACTCTTTTGTTTCTTTGAAACACTCCTTTGTCTCTATGATTGTGCATATGAAATGCATCTCCTGTAATACTTATACTATTTCCTATTGTATGGTGTTAATGGCTTCTTTGAAGATGCATTTCGAAGGCACGGGCTCAGAATCATCTCTATGAGGGTCACTGCGACTAATCATTTTGCTTGTTGTCATTTATAGTTGCCTTGCTATATGCCTTTCTTAGCTCTTATTCATTGTCTATTGCTTCAAAATCTCAGATTACTAGACTTTTATCAAGCTCTTTAGTGAGGGTCTTATTATGATTTTGACTGTAACTTCAAATAACTCTGCTTATATAATATCACTGTAACTTTAGTGGGCTGTGTATTCTCTTACTGGATCATGCTCTGATAAGGGTTTCATTCATTGTTCATGCTATATATTACTCCTTAAGCTTTTGAAAGGTCTGTGTGACCTCATAGCTCTAGATAACTAATATTTTTAACATTCATGGTTCTTGTAAAGACTTGTGAATATTGATTGGTAAGACTCCTTGGCGCTAGATCTGTTGCTTACTGCTACCATATATTGTCAGCATTCCCATGAGTGCAATTCATACCCTCATGACATTTTTCTTTGCAGTTTACTATCTATGCATTTGATGGTTTATGGGTGATGAACTCGTGAACTTGTTGTTTCTAGCTCTGTGAATATTTGGCTGATCATTTATTATTCTATTCTCACAAGAGTTTGATAATGCTCTTGGATCTCATAGACACAGTAGGAAAGCTAACTTGTATCAAATCACACATTCCTCATATCATTGTCCTTTTGATCTGCTACATTGTTAGTGTTATTTGCTATGTGACTATAATATGGAAGAATATACCCTTAAAATTTTTAATGAAAGGTGAAATTAAGCGTTATCATGTGTACTTTTCCCACTGTGGAGACATGTCATGACCCTCTATCTACCCTTCTCCTGTAGTTTTGCATCTTCTCACTATATTTCATTGTTATTTGTATTATCCCTTTTGTGGGTTGGCTCTTTTTGCAACCATAACTGCTTATCCATCTATTCATGGGGATGCTCACATAACTTGTGAAATTTGACTGTATTGTCTCTGTGTATACATTGAGAAGTGAGATCAAGGCTATGAATATTGTTGTACCTTTTAGAGGACTTTCATTTTAAAACTACTCTTTAAGGTTGCACTATGTTTATCTTCTCATGACTGTCCTAGTCTTTGTCATAGCACATGTACCTTCATCTCTTCAAGAGATATAACCGTGTATGATTGGTATTTTTATATATTTCTCACAAACCTTGAACAAATTTGAGAACATTTGACACAAACCTCTGTTCTTCTATCATGATGACTATCCTCTATGTCAATGCATTAGTTTGAGGCCGTGTTTATGAATATCATGACATATTCTTGGTCTTGTACCTTGATCACTGTG
Source organism: Cryptomeria japonica (assembly GCF_030272615.1). NCBI lineage: Eukaryota > Viridiplantae > Streptophyta > Pinopsida > Cupressales > Cupressaceae > Cryptomeria > Cryptomeria japonica. The sequence continues at coordinate 231,616,963 of NC_081410.1, read as the reverse complement.
ACTGATTCCTAAAAAGACCCTACTGCTATTTTGATTTTAATAGATGATAATGATAAATATTTTCTTGTCCATTTCATTGGACTGCTTATTTTGACCACTTAGAAGCCCCGCACATCACTGATTTGTGACTGTCAAAACATCCTCTATGATGACTGTTCATGGTGTCTTCTGGCAGAGATGAGATTCCACTGTTGGATGAATACACATTTCACAAACCTTAGGTTTATCTAACTTCAATATTGGTATGCTACAAAGCTGTATTTACATTTGGTTTTATGGGAAATCCTCTTTCCATTCATTGACTACTCTGTCTATTAAGGAACTGTACCTTTCTACTGCTGCATGAAAGGACTCCTTGAACTGAAAATTATTGTCATTTGATGGTATTGATTCACTGTGACTGTTCTCATAAAGTGTGAACTCTTGTATACCTTATAGCAGTTATATGGCAACAACTTCATGACTGTCATAAATTCCTCATTGCTCAATGATGATGATAGTGATTTTTCACTATATATGGTAAGGGCTATTCTTGACAGGTTTGCCAAGATCACAGGTTGCTCAGTGTATTAACCTTGAATGCTACTCAAAGATACTTAACTGTGATTTGCACTATTGTAAAGCACTTTTGATTACTGTCTCTGATAATTTTGCTCATATTTGGGGCTATCAAACTATTTTTATTCCTTTGCATAACTCTGCAATTTGGTAATCTCTTAACAATGATATATTTCCATGATTGTCATTTCACAAAGTGATTGCCTCTTTTAATGTATGACTGCTCATTTTTTCACCGTGTCTTCATATGTTCACTGTCATTTGAATCCCTATGCCTCTAGCTTGAAAGATCATTTTCACTATTAGTATAATAATGATCTCAATGATTACTCTTTGCATTTGTTTTGTAACTGGATTTACTGTGATTGAGTGCTCACTGTGGATACCATTATCATTGTAATTACATTATGTTTTTCTAACTGCACTATGACTTTGGCAAAGCTCTTTAAGTCATTGTCTATTATGACTGTGTACACATTGTCAAAGGACTGTTCATCATGCATTATTCATGATTCACTGTTGCATCTTGAGCTTGTTGTCATGCTTTTATTATCACTTCTCATGACCTTGTAAAGACTTAGCATTGTTCTTATATTGGTTTCCTCTTTTGATCACAGTCAAAATACTCTTGAAATTCATTATCTTAAAATTTGAGCATACACCTTGCAAACTAAGATTGTCTTTCCTTCACATTTTTTATTTGTACTATATCCTAGCATTGCACTTTGATACTTCTTTCATCACTTTCTCATAGTCATAGAGTCTATCTTAACTACATTTTGCATCTCTTATTATACAAATCCTCTCTCTTTTATAAGATCAAGATGTGACTACTCTGGCATTCATTGTCCTTTGATCTTGGTTGATCATTCATACCATGCCACTGTGTTTGTGATGCTCATCTTATGTTCAAACATGTATGTGATGACTCTGAGCATCTTCTTGAATGTTGCAATTTGTGCCTAATGTACATATTATCATTTTATTGTCCTCAATCTGATTTGGATTTATCCTTAGGTTTGCAAAAGTAAGTCATTGTAAGCTTCTAACCGGTCTTGGCTCCTAACAGGGCGCATTCCGAAAGAGTACAAAATATTTGTGGGTACCAATTCCCACCGTGGTTTTTCCCTATTTGGGTTTCCACATAAAAATCATGGTGTTCATATGAGGAATGTTTTTGATTTGATGGTTTTCTTTACTTTCAGTTTATGCACGGTTAATCAACACATAATGTGCATCATTGATATATCAGTTTAGCAGATATTTACCAATAGATACCAATATTGGTAAATGAATCTAATGTTGGTCTATGTTTTAATTGGTGAATGTTTTATGAGTCTAAGTTTTTGATTTAAAATTATTGTTAATAATGATTCACCTTCCCCCCTTCTTAGTATTAACTGGATCCTCTAAGATTAACAATCGGTATCAGAGTTTTGGTCCTCTATGTGCAGAAAGACTAACAACTTGAGGGAAAGATTTTGTGAAAGATGATGAAGAAGGAGGGTCCCATGTTTACCAAGGACAACTACTGTATATGGAGTGATCGAATGAAGATCTACATTAAAGGAATGGGTTCAAAGTATTGGAATCATGTGATAACTAAGTATGTTGCTCCAACTACCAGTCCCTTGACACCGGATGAAATCAAAGAACAACAGGAAAACATTCAAGCTCTTGAAGCAATTGTAAATACTTTGTTTGACTTTGAGTATATTGATGTTCATGGATTAGAAACTACAAATTAGGTATGGGAGAAATTAAATTTAATTTATGGAGGAGATAAACATGTACAAAGGGCAAAGGAAGAGAGTTTGAGAGGAAAATTTGATGATATGAAAATGGTTGACGATGAGAACATAGTTCAATATGGTCAATGAATTAAGGAAGTTGTAGGTGGTATAAAGAGTACCAGAGGTAAGATTGAAGATGATATTGTTGTTAGTAAAATGCTTAGAACTTCTTTACCGCAGTATGCTATTCAAGAACTGAGATCCATTTCAAAAGATAAAGTCACTATTGATTCTCTAATTGGAAAGTTAATTGCATTTGAACTAAACCATTTTGATAATAGTGTTTCCAAACCTTTTGAATCTTCTTTTAAGGCTTATGTAGCCGGTACATCAATAAGGAAAGGAAAAGGTGTTTGTCATAATCATGACTATAGGTCTAGTCATGGTGGTAGCAGAGGTGATGGTGATGATGAAGATCATTTGATGGAACTTGAGGCATTACTGGCTAAAAGATTCCCTAGAGGAATAGGTAAATATAAAGGTAAATTACCCTTGAAGTGTTTCTCTTGTAGTAAAATTGGACATTGCTGCTAACTGCCCTAACACTGATAAGAAAAAGAAGTTTAGGAGATTCAAAGGAAAAGGCAAGAAACATTGTTATGTTGCAGTGGATGAAGGTGTGGCCGATGATGAATCAGAAGAAGATGACAATGAAGAGATAATATTTGTTGTTGTGAAGGAGGATCTGATTGATGAGAAGGCTTTGGTGTCTCACATGGATAACAACAATTAATGAATAATAGATAGTGGTTTCTCACATCACATGACCAGTGACAAAAGTAAGTTTTTATCCCTTGAAGAGTTTGATGGAGGTGGTGTAAGATTTAGTAATAACTCTCCCTGCATGGTTAAAGGTAAAGGATCAAATTCATTAAGTGGGAAGAGTAATGCAGATGATTTCTTTTAGGTTGAAGGAATAAAACATAACCTCTTGAGTGTTGGGCAGCTTAATGATAAGGGATATCTACTTGAATTCAAAAGTGGAGTGTGCAGGATTCTTGGAAATAAAGGGAAATTATCTTTGAATGTGTTTACTGATGCAGATTGGGCAGACAATGTTGATGATTGGAAAAACACTACGAGTGGAGCTTTTCTTCTTGGAGGCAAATTGGTTGCTTGGACAAGTACGAAGCAAACTTGTGTTTCTCAGTCAACAACAGAGGCAAAGTATGTTGCAGCATCAATGAATTGCATGCAGACAATCTAGATGAGACATGTACTTGAAGGATTCAGATTTGATGTCTAAACCAGTAACTATTTACTATGATAATACGAGTGCAATTAATATTTTAAAAAATCCTGTGCTACATGCAAGAACAAATCACATAGATTTGAAGTATCATTTTCTAAGGGAAAGAGTATAGGAAAAACAAGTTCGAATGGAGTATGTGACAAGAAAAGAGTAGCTAGGAGACATTTTCACTAAACCATTGCCGAAGACAACCTTTGAATATCTCAGAGGTAAATTAGGGGTCAGACCCCTACACAAGAAGCACTGGGATGTAGGAGATGCATCAATCTAGTTGTCTTAAAGACTATTTTTCACTTTGGATTGATAAGATGCAGGCTACTCCGCAGGGGGAGAAACTTAGATGAGTTTGCAGACATGTTGAAGACAACATCAACATATTTGATGATTTGTGATGCTTATGCACCTTTGTCGTTGCTATCAAAGGGGGAGAAGAAATATGATTAGTTATAAGAGAAGAAATATGATTAAGAAGATAAAATGTGTAATTGAAGATAAAGTGTAACCGACAGATGAGGTGCAACAAAGAATAGAAGAGTTGCAGAGAAGGTCCACAACAGAGCAAAAAAATATGAGTTGAGTATGTTGATGTTTAGTGTTCCCATCAATGCCAAAGGGGGAGATTTTTGGCATGTTTGGTATAACTGATACATATGGAGAATAATGACTGAACCGGTACAAGACTATTTGAGATGACATTGTGATGAAGAGATTGAGATTGCATGATGGATGATTTTGATCAGTTATTTGTGTTGTCATTGATGACACCTAATGTTTATTCATGTCTACTAATCTTTACTTATGTTGTATTGTGTCATCTAACTCTTTTGGTCTACCAAAGAGAACTTACCAGTAGAGAATTAAGAAACTGAGATTTAGGACCTTAACCGGTAAACGAGGAAATATTCTGATTGTATCTTGCGATTGGTGATGATTGAGGATTTGTGCTTTTGAATGTAAGTTTCTATCATTGTAACATGTATCTGACTAGAACTGCATCATGTTGTGACAATCAAAAGTTATGTTTATAATTTATGTTGAGTTTTTGCCAGGGTTTAAGAAGGGTTTAAGGACCGGTAATGATTTCTGGTTTGGCGGTGATCTACATCAAGTTCACATGTTGATGATAACGCGAAACAAACCATGTGATGTGTTTGAAAGATGTTTTGGTGTGTTTAGAGAGTGAATTTATTGGGAATGTGCAAAGTGCTTAGCAAAATGAGCTAAGGGTTTGACTTTGTACCAGATCGACTTGTTGTGATGATTTATGATCATTCAACGACTAATATTGATTTGTAATTGATTGTAATGATCCATATGATGATCTGTAATGAGTTGTAAAGATCTATGATGATCTATGTAGTAAGTCTGAGGGTTTTGATGCCGACCTATTTGTAAAGGTTATTTATGTTGGTAAGGTTGATGTTTTGAAGTGTTTGTGATTTTGAGAAGTGTGTGAAGCCGAACCAAGGTGTGTGAGAAGATCTGCCAGAGTGATGCAAACTTAGAAATTAATTGGATCTGATCAAGCAAGCAGTTGAGTGCTATACATAGATCATTCACTTTTGTTCTCTAACAATTACAACAACTAAAATCCCTTAACTAGGTAGGTCCTAACAAGCTTCACATTGTAAAATCCCCTAACAAGGTGACTGAATATTTGAGTTCTAAATTCTCTTGTGAGGTTGATCCTAACAGATCAAAGCTCCTAATAGGGATGACGTAAATCCCTTAACCGGGTGACTCCTAACAGGGTTTGCTCCTAACAAGGCATCATTGTAAGATTCTAACTGGGCTTGTCTCCTAACGAGGTGCATTCTGAAAGAGTGCAAAATATTTGTGGGTACCAATTCCCACCATGGATTTTCCTTATTTGGGTTTCCACATGAAAATCATGGTGTTCATATGGTGAATATTTTTGATGTGATGGTTTTCTTTACTTTCAGTTTATGCATGGTTAATGAACACATAATTTGCAACATTGATATATTAGTTTAGCAGATGTTTACCAGCAGATATCGATACTGGTAAATGACTCTAATGTTGGTCTATGTTTGAATTAGTGAAAGTTTTATGAGTCTAAGTTTCTAATTTCAAATTATTGTTAATACTAATTCACCCCCCCTCTCAGTATTAACTGGATCATCTAAGATTAAAAATCCTCTATCCTTAATAAGATCAAGTCGTGACTACTTTGGAATTCATTGTCCATTGATCTTGGTTGATCATTCATACCATGCCACTATGCTTATGATGCTCATCTTATGTTCAAACACCGTGACCATCTTCTTGAATGTTGCAATCTATGCCTAAAATGTACATATTATCATGTTATCGTCCTCGGTCTGATTTGGATTTATCCCTAGGTTTGCAAACCTATTGCTCATAGAATTTCTCTTTTGAACAATGGTCTTCTTTTAAACATTGAACTGCATTTCTCATATGCAATGATCTCTTCAACTATATTTTTGTCATTTTTCCATTGCTAATAAAGGTAACTGGCTGTAATAAAAATGTGCTGAGAAGTAGTCTTTTTGATTGAAGTGTCAAGGTTTTGCCTTGGTGCATGATGGTTATTAGAGCATTATGATTGCTCTGGATAACTATTTGTCCTAGCACAAAATGTCGACACCTCTATGGGACACTGTTGATTTGAAACATTTAATGGGTTGGGCTCAACCCTTGTGGGAGCCACATTTTACACCACTCATGTGAAATTCATGAACAAATAACATATTAATTTTCCCGTATCTACACATGAAGCAAACAAGTTAGCAAAAACAATGCAAATATGATTTGCTCTTGATGATTTGATCTGATATTTGTCTCTTGAGTTTATATGTTGAGCTAGTTGTTGTGATGAACATGAGGGACAAATTATGTATTTATAGGTGCATATGCAAATATGGAATGATGACCCTTCATTTCTCTAACACTATATTTCTCAAATGAAGGTACAGGACAACAAGGAGGCACAACTAGTTGCAGGATGGGCGAGAGACTATAGATACACAAAACAAATCAAAGAGGACTCGTCATTCAGGCAATGACAAGTCACCCTTTCTTATCCTACATTTTACATTATGTTTTGCATCTACAAATAAATAGTTTTTTCCTTATTTGCACCATATCAGTTAGTCTCACGGCTTGTGTGAGACATTGTACATTCATAATAATAAAGATTACTTTCTCATAAAATATGTGTTCTCTTTCTACTTCATATGCACTTGCATAATGAGAAATGACAATAATCTATTTGTTTTATTTCTTTTAAATGTTCATGAATGCAATTCAGAAAAATTAAAAAATGTACCTTTGTTTATAAAACACAAAAGCTCTACCTGATTGAGCTTGTAGAAAAAATAGGTAACAGTTTCATCACAAAAAAGTTAGCTATAGACAGATGCGATAGACAATATTTTTGATAATAAGTGAGCAGGCACGAAGTTGACAAGATGATGTAATAGAAATAGACCCCTTAATAGAGGAGAACTCCTATCATGAAAGATACAAGATAGTGTCAATATGGGTAGCAAGTTGTGTTATGCTAGATAGTCATACAATGGGGCAATCATATATTGATTTGTTAAGCAAGTAGATTGGCCCCCACAAAAGGTGACAAGATAAATAGATCAAGGGGTTTAGCCCCCACCAAGGCAAAAAAATAGATAGATCAAGTGGTTTGGCCTCCACCAAGGAAAATAAGATAGATCAAATGCAAATTATGCAGATATGATAGCCCCCATTAGAATGGTATGTATGGAACGCATGTCATTCTAAGGAGAAGAAGAATTGTGGCATGTCAACATAGCAAGATGTTTTCATGGAATTTCATCTTGGCGGATGACACATAAGACCCACAACATCGACAAAAATACAAGGGAAAAGGGGGATCCGAGTATTTGGAGTCAAAACCCATATAAGTAAGATAAAATAAATAGTATAGTTGCAGATAGGTGTTTCATCATACTGCCAAATTTCACGGATCTAAAGAAAGAGACATGAAAACAAAGATAAAATAAATATTCAAGTCAACATGGAAGAAGGCTTAAATGCCCCAAACACTTTGCATCATCCTCGAATGCCGAAAAGAAAGAGACAAGAAAGAGAAGAAAAAGATGAACAAATACAAGAAGTTGTATGACAAAAAATCCCCTGTATCCAAGCACCTATAGACTAACTCGGGTCCTCTAGGAGAGCACAACAGATAAAGATAGTCAACCTCTTGTTTCCAAGAGCGAATAGAGTGACTTGGGTCCTTTGGAAGGGAACAAACATATAAAGAAAGCACGAGGGAACACAAACATGCTATGCGACAAGATAAGAAAAGTATGGTCCTAGAGGTTATCCCTTAGGAGATCATGTTCATCCCAATCTAGATCATTTAGGGAAGGAGGATGTTCTGAGAGAGGAACCATCACAAGGGCCACACCAAGCGCCTCACCAGTAGCAAGAGTGATGGATGAAGCAGCTTCAACATCTACATCCACAAGATCAAAAGAGGCAAGAGTCAACGATCGTGTGAAGATCATAGATAGTGTCAAACAAGCATGCGTATGTAGAGGAAGTAGGTGACTTAGTCCAAGGAGGTGAGTCAGTAATTTGACTACCAGCCTCCGCAAGAGAGGTAGTAACAAACTTAGGAGAAGGCATAGCCCTCTCAATAATGCAAATGGAATTAGACAGAGAAGCATATACTAAAGCAGGCAAAGGTATAGGTGAGGAACATAACTGATTTGATTTGCATCGATGAAACTCCAAAATGGGTCCCTGCTCAAACTTTTGTTTAGGCTACGCAGGAGACACACGTCACCTGCCAATCATAGTAGGTTGGAGGATGCCATGAAATATCTAATGAAGAAGCAGTTGTGAAATAGGAGGATTAAGGAGAGTAGCACTAGAAACCACTTGCATGTGTAGCATGTTTAATGGTTGAGACAACGAAGGTATCTCAAGCAACAAGGTGATGAGAGGTGGCTCCAAGGATGGTGCAATGAATACCTAAACACTTTTAGGATGAGGTTCATCAAGGGCCCCAGAAGTGACTAGTAACAACACTGAAGATGATGCAGAGATTGAAACTTCCGAAGGAGAATGAAGAGACGCGACAGGAATAGGTGTCAAAGGCACACCTTCAAATTGAAAAACAACATCATGTTCTTGGATCATCGCCTATCGATGACACTTATTCTCACACACATGTTGATTACAACGAATATGGGGACCAAGGGCTGAAGACTAGGAAGAGTTAGGATAATCATGCTCCATAAGATATTCCTCTGAAACTATGTCGGGGACAAGATAAGGGTTGACCAATGGAACAAGAGGTACACTTGAGATAGGTACTACATTCACATCAATGGGTGCCCTACCTCACTTTGCTCAAGGAGCAACTGGATGAACAATAGGTACCTGCATAGTCTATGAAGTAGGAGAAAGCGATGAAAAGCGAGCATGAGGGGAACACTTCCCCTTCTCATATCGAGTAGGACAAGGGAAATCTGTCAAGATCAGGAGCTCAAAGGGAGGGCGGGCCATAGACTTTGACAACATAGGTGTCTTTCCCTTGTCTGCATTAGGTGCAGTTGTAGGAATAGAAGACATTGTTGGAGGTTGTGTAGTCTTGGGTGGATGAGGAGGTCTACTTAGAGGAATAGGCTTAACCTCAACCTCTAAAAACAAAGGGGCATAAGGAACTACCCCCTCTAACACAAGAATAGATGGAGTAGAAGTTGATGCAAGAAGAGGCAACAAATATCTAGGCTGAACCGATTTAGGAGCCAACTCCCCCATTTTATATTGATAATATATTCTCTACATTAAGCTACCATGGGGAAGCATAGGTCCAATAGGAGCAAGCCAAAAATTATCTAGCGAAAAAATCCCACAAGCTGCCAGTGGTCAATATCCAGTGTCCTAGATGACATGCACTGAACCTTCATGAGGAAACTTTAAGCACTTATGGATTACTAAAGGGACTTCATCTATAGCTACCAACCAAATAATACCTAGTTTAGCATGGAAGAGGTTTGATTCAGGATGATAATAAACAAAGTCAAAATAGCATTGTGTTACATGAGGATTGTGAAGGTGATACTACCTAAAGGAGAAAGAGACAACCCCATTATGCACTCTCAAGGTAGCACGACACTCATCATATCTTAGCCTATGCCATCCATTTACAAAGAAAGTCTCCTCTATGATGACATTGACTCTGCATGAAGGTTCAACCATCACACCCATGATAATTTGACCATTGAGATTCATAGGGATGTATAGAGGAGAAGGCTCTCCACAATATCGGGCATCTAGAAGGGTGAAAGATATATTAGAAACTCGTGCCTTCTAGATACGAGGCGAGATCAGAATGATAGTGACCATGTTAATATAAAAACCCTCATTTAATGTTGGATCTGAGGATGATGCAAAGATAAAACTAGACAAATGCGACAAAAAAGGATCTATGTAAATCTACAACTCATTGTTTGTTTTATCAACAAACTTATTGGACTTATCATTCAGTTTGAAAATAACATTACAATCCCTGTTATTTCCCACGACTCTCTAAAACTACTTCAGACCTAACCCTGCAGAAAAGATCTATTTTACAGAGATCTTTCTTAGAAAATTCGAACCCTAACTAATGCCTTGAATTCCCTGTTATAGAAAACAAGGGAGCGACAAGCTTCAGGCCAAAAGACACTTGTTAACAACAAATTCATTCTTTGATAATTAGCCCTAAAAGGTTGTATACAATTCTATTTCAAAACTATTCACATGTCCATGCACTGGCACCTATGAATCATCGTTCTCTAACCAAAAATTGGTAGGAGCAAAACCGTTTGAGCCATGCCGTTATCGCCCTGACACCTTCAGATGGAGTGTGAGATGTTGCATTTTTATCCAATAGAGTATTTCCCTTCCTTAGAAAGGGAAACAAGATCCCAACAAGAGGTAAAGTCACCCCTCAAGCTAGAGGAGGAGATCAACCTTCATGCCCAGGATCAGAGACAGTGGGAGGGGGAGTTAGAGGGTAAACATAATCTATTGGGGAGGAGTCACAACTTCCATGAAACTACATGGATGGATTGTTGCCGCTCCCTACCCAGATATGTTCCTTTTTCATTTCTTCGCGAGCTCTTTCTCAAAACCCTCTGCCACCCAAAGACTGAGTAGACACAGAGGCTATGCCATGTGTGGCCTTTATTCAAAAGAAAAGGCTTTCACACCCCCTTTGACAATCCTCCCCACTTTCACATCCCCTATGGAAATAGACATACTCACACATGAGAGAAAAAATCCATTCGGTATCACAAATTATATTGCAACTCCATCTACAAGCTTGCTCAAACATCATTTTTTCTGCAAAAAGAAAAACTGCAGTTAGAGAATGAAAAGGCGTCATAATCTTCTACAAATTCGATCACCACCTTGTTGTATTTATATTTGAAGAATAATTCATCAAGTAGTTCCTGTTCTTGAAACATCATCACTCTAGTATTCTCAATTTACTCTGCCAGCTATGGACACTAGAATTCATGCATATCACATCTACTGGATTCTTCTATCAAGGTTCATCTGATGCGAGTGATTTTATCCTGATTTTATTCTTTTTTTCCAGTGTACAGTCTCCTTCTTTAGGATTTCTACCAACAGACAAATCTTTGAATTCATCAGAAACTCATGATCCATCACACTTGAACTGGAAGCTTATCCAGATCCTTTCACATCTTTGAGCTATCATCTTTGACTGTCAAATCAATCCTGAATCGACAAGTCTGAATCCCATTCATTCTACATTTTCCTACGAGCTACGACCAGTGCCTCCAAAATCCCTCCAAACTTCTCATTTGAAACTTAGCCACAGATCTCATCCAACTTGGCAAATCTAATGGTAATTTCTTTCTAACTTAGCACTTTGACTTTCCATTTGTATCTGTGGACCCACAAAATCCTAACTGAACAGTGCCATATCATCCTTCGACCAAGCTCCATCAACAACCTCTTCATAGGTCTTCCTGATCGGCCTGGGACATGTGGCATCATCTCGTGATGCTCTGGTCTGTAATCTCCTTGCAACTTCTATCACGAGAATACGAGGGTCATTTGATCTATTCAAACTTTACTGCCTAGTTACTGCCCGTTGACTCTTCCTGAACTTAAAAATCGAGCACCTTTTACCTGAGGATAAAACATCTTCATTCTAAGCACATGCCAATTGATGGGACTGTTAGTAACTTGACCTTTACCACCCGCGAACCAGTAACACAATGCTTTTGACCGGTTACACTGCTAATCCTGCTAGTTTCCATCGAGAACACGCGACACAATCTCACGATGCCGCGGTCATTAAAATGCTCGCATCTTTGATCATGGGGAAGCGCTAGTCGTTGGATCCATCCTATCTTTAGCAAATGGTCAGAGTATTTAGGACCTTTTGGACTTAAGAAAATACAAGCGCGGGTATAAATATTTTAAAAGGGGACTGGTAATAGGAATGTTATGCGCTTGACTTAGGGAAATTATTATTTCATGAACCGGTTGATCAATACTTTGCTTAGGGAATAAGATGACCCCACTCATGGAAAGGGTACCCTCGGCTTTAAGTGGAAAAAAGTAACAACAAAATATATGATTTCTAGGGTTTTCTTCAAAAAATGTAAGAAATTTTTATAAACCCTAAACCCTAGACCTTGGATCGTTCACAAAGGATACAAGTAAAACCTGAAAATTAATGTTTTGAGCTCAAAAATTGGAAATTTCATGCAATCAATTTTCAGAGCTATCAGTGGCTCTAGTTGGGGATGCTCATTTCACAATAATGAAGTGACAGACCAAAATCTTTGAGTGAAGCAGACCAACTACAGGGCAGACCAAAAAGAAATTACCTAGATAGGGTAACTTCAACAAAAAGAAACTACACTACCAAAGCAAACCTAACTAATGCTCATGGATAATAACTGCTTAAAAAAAAGCAAAAACCTAAAAATTGTCCATGAACAAGCAATTAAGAGGGGATTTATTCATAACTCCAATGGGCATAGAGTCAAAGAAAACCACTCTACCCCAAATCACTTGTGGCCTGTAGGATCAGACCAAGTGTGATGGCCTAAAGGCATCCGCCAATGTCAACCAGTGCTTTCCTCTGTCATAAACATGATTTTCTTTTGAAAGCATCAAATATAATCTAATAACATAAGTGGAAAACCATTTTTCAAATTTGCTGGCTATTTTTATCCATCCACTATGCTTAATATTATCACTGCAATTACTACTGAGAATCTGAAACTTGTGCAATGATATAGAACATTTGCTATTTTATGACATATATGTTGTATACTCAACATAGCACACATCTTGACTACAACCGATATCCTTTTCTGCAAAAATATCATCTTGTTGAAAAAGGAAAATCTCATATTCTGGCACACATAACTGAAAAACATGCCTCTTTTGCATTATCAACCTGCCTACTGAAATATGGACTCTCTGAAGAACCCTCCCTCTTACTGATCATATCAAGCTAACTGTTATCAGGGGGAGGGAATGGATCAGAGATGACCTCTTCATATATTTAATTTTCTTGCTCTGCATCCAATCTAATGTTAACAACATCAGCAATAGGGGAAGACTGCTCATTGTTACCTATCTTTAAATCGGATATTACACCTTTATCTTCACAATATCCATTTCAGAAGTTGATGCAATAATCTCTAGATTTTCATTTGTTTCTTCATATAAAGGGTTAAGAACAATATGAAAACCCTTCTCAAAAATACTATAACAGAGCACCAATTGATCTTCATCTGCATCTTCATCAAATAATGCATTGATATTTTCACTAAAATCACTACTTATCTTATCTTCAAGTTCATCAAGAGTCAAGGAATCAAAATCTGAGATGGAACAATACCCAGCAATACAATCCTCATAGATCTTATCATCAAAAGCTGATGGTATCTCATCATCTAAATTTTTATTATCGTAGTCCTGCAGACTTGCATCCATTTCAGACATAAAACTTTCCAATTCTTCACACTCACTGTTAGATCTATCTGAAACACAAGACTACAAACCAACTCCTTGTGAGGTATTCTTCTTGGAGAAATCAGTGTTGTTGTCCTTCAGTAACATGATTGACACCATATCTGTCTCTACATCTAATATGTCAGATACTTTCTCATTAGCCTCTTCTTCAACAATATGAAGAATAACCATTGTTTGGGACAAGTTCTCTTCACTCACATTTTTGTTTAAATCATAATCAATAATAGGGCTAATGTAATCAGTAGGGATATAAAGGTCTTGACATGGTCTTTTAGTTTCAGATTCATGCTTTGCTTCAAACCTTAACATCTTAGGATAATATACCCTTGCAGATAGATAACCCCTAGGGATTCCATATTTCAAGTTATTTTTCAATGTCCATTGGTATCCTATAGGCCTAATGTAAGGTTTTAGGATCCTTATCTCTTAGCAAATAACTCTCTTCCGCTTCAAATGTAGCCAAATAAACAACTAGGCATATTGCATCATTTGGTCTATAACTACTAGGAATGTCATCCAATGCCCTAGCAAACCTGATATTAAAAGAAGGTACTAATTCATCTTCTTCTTTTTGAATGTCCATGAATGTCTTCATAACTGAGCTTGGATTAATTCTTTTACCAAAATGTTCCATGAATGCCACCTTCAGCTCATCCCATGATGAGATAGAGCATACTGGCATGTAGGAGAACCAGTCTATGACATTTTCCTTCAAAGACTGAACAAACAACTTCATGAAAACATCTTCTTGATTTATTTCAAAATCTTCCATTAATTTAGAAAACTCCTATAAATGATGTCGTGCTGATTCTGACCTCTTCCCATTGAATCCTAGTAATTTTTCCCTAACCCCTACAGGAATAGGATTTGGGAAACCTTAGATACCATCAAAATTCAATGGCATATATCTCTCCCTAAAGAAAGCTCTATGATGACTTGGCATAGATTGGACATTTGTTTTTGACATTTCATAGGGAAACATAGGCACATGATATATATTTTCATTCATTCCCCTATTTCTTTCCCTTCTCTTGAACTATTACATTGTAAGACTCAAAACATACTCCATCTAATTATATATAGAAAGTGAAAACTGAATCACATGAGCATGCAAAATAATCACTACCATTCCCTTCCCTAGTGCTTCTTTCACTCTTTAGGGAACATTTTTTTTTAATTTTCATGAAAATACACTTGACTCATGAAAATCTAAATACCTAGAAATGTTGAAGTTGTTGCTGCCTTCTTCAACCCGGGACTTACAAAATCACCTTCAATCCTTCAAATTTTTAACACTGATCTTTTGACAGAGTCGCCACCTCCTTGTAGAAGACAAATACTCAAACAACTGGAATTTCTTCACAGGTTAGATTTTTTTCAACACAACACTACAACACTTCCTTATCATCAAATGGCATTACTGATTCTATCCTCAACTTGTCAGGGTACTTCATCATAAGAGCTGAAATCTGCTTCATCCTTCCTACACATTTCTTGGTTCTTCTTCAAGTAGACACACACTGGTGCATAGATATCAGAGTCTCAGAGCTGCCACTCACAACTGTGAGGTATTACATATAATCTTGAAAAATGGGCAGATCTGGACCAAACTCTTTACAGAACAAGAACTACATCAGATTTCTCAAAAATATTTATGAGAATTGACTCAAACTGTCAATGGACAGATTAAGAAGCTTCTCCACTCTGTGGGCAAAATCTCCAATATATATTAAGAAAATTTTTTTAACCAAAGATTCTTACAATTCATATTATCTGTAGCAGAGTCGCCAAAATGGACCAGTAATAGGAATGTTATGCGCTTGACTTAGGGAAATTATTATTTTATGAACTGGTTGATCAATACTTTGCTTAGGGAATAAGATGGCTTTTCTCATGGAAAGGGTACCCTCGTCTTTAAGTGGAAAAAAGTATCAAAAACAATATATCATTTCTAGGGTTTTCTTCACAAAATTTAAGAAATTTTGATAAACCCTAAACCCTAGACCTTGGATCATTCACAAAGGATACAAGTAAAACTTGAAAATCAATGTTTTGAGCTCAAAAATAAAAAATTTCATGTAATTCATTTTTAGAGCTATCATGGCCCATGTTCTACAATATGGTATTCAGGACAGGATTTGTAGGCAGAGGAGGAGGTGGAGGAGCACCACATGCACCACCACCTCTGCTAGTACTAACATAAGGACCAACACCACCACCAGGGATAGTACTAGTTCTTGAAATAGCACTAATAGAAGTGGTATGAGCCATGGTGGAAGTGGTAGTGGAGCTTCTAGACATGCTAGTGTATCCCAAGGGAATAGTGCAAGCATTGATACTAGGGATGGTGGGTGCTGAGTCAACCATGTGTACTATCATCCTAGGTATGCCAACACCAATTTGAGAACTACAGGTATCAAACTGATTGTCTTGGGGATGAGTATCTACTAAGAGCACATGACTCTTAACAATCAAGGATAATGATCTCAACATCTCCAAGCCTCTTTTGTCTGAGATCAACATGTCTCTTAGAGTATTCATGACATTTCCAGCTTGGGGGAGGATATTTTCCCAGTTCAAGAAGCCTTTGAAATTTCTCATGTTCTCCTCTAACATATGAATCTGGTCAAACTCAATAGTGAAGGTGAAGTCATGATTAATAGCAGGAGTAGAAGATGGGGAATAATTTGTCGGGATATTATTCTGAGAATTTGATCAGGAACTAGCTGGAGAATGACCCCCTGTCAAAATGGTAATAGGGTGAGAAGCCATGAAGTCATTTGGATTGGGAAAAAGATTGTTAAACATTATACTTGGCCGATGAGGACTGTAACGGTTCAAGGGAATGATTTTCCTAACAGTCCTTCTCACAATAGCCCTTGTGGCAATTTGGGTCATAAGGCTCATAGACAAGCTCCATATAACCTCAACCACTCTACGAGGGTACTACAAGGATTCTACAAAACTTAATGATGAAGTAGCTTAGTTCAAAATTTGTTTATTTGTATTATTTATTTATTTTTAGATGATAAGAACACACACAATGAGAAAGTTAAAAATGTAACTGGCTTCACATCGGTTAACCAAAATATAGAGGGTGGGATTTGCTACCCTTGAAGTGATGAACTTCTAGGAACAAACCAACCTTCACTCTACCTCACTTTACTAGTGATAAAGGTGATCTAGGGAATGCAAACTACAAAAAAACAAAACTAACACCATAAAGACCTTTGAAATGACCTCTGCTAAGTCTTTGTTCTCAGGATGAACACATAGAATTGGGACACCAACATGACATGATAACATAATGTATGGACATAGTACAAAGACTGTACAATGGACATGGACATGACAATGTAAAGACTGTACAATGGACATGGACATGACAATGTAACTAACTTAATGATGTTGTGCTAAATAAAATGAAAAGAATAGAATGCGACCAACTAAAAGAAGATGAAGAAAGATAAAGGAAGCTTACAACCAGTCCATGATTGAAGCCTCCAACAAAGTTAACTCTTCCATCGATCACGAACCTAGACACAAAGAAAAGGGAAAATGTTGGGGTTGTGTTAAGAGGTTTGCCTTAGTTAGACCCCCGCTTCAATGTTACCACCTCCACAAACAAACAAGATAATAGCCACAAGTGAAACAAAACAAATAAATATGAAAGTAGATAGCTAAGACAATTGATATCTTACATGGAAACAATAAATATGCAAGCAAAGAAAGAGAGAAAGGAACTCCTCTTCAGCACTCGAGAAACTATCACCCAGATGAATGGAGTTGAGTTCAAAGAGCTCTTCAAAGAGTGTGATAATGGCAGATGCTCAAAAAGAACCTATGAGAGATGTAGAAAATATGCCAAGAGATTGAGAAATTTACTAAATGATCAAGAAGTCCCAAAAACCCGTCAAATGAGTGAGATATAGATCTCCAAGAAGAATCACAATGTTGGTGGCCGTGAATAGAGGTGTTACGAACTCCTCCAGGCACAAGCGTAACGCTCAAATGACCACTTGTAAACTGACATATTCATGAGATGCTAGCATGGTGTGTGGACGTCTCCATGACATACTAGAGTCCATGAGTCAAATGATCAGTTAGTGCAAAATATCTGAATGAATCCATTAAAAGCATTAAACACACATTCAATAGAACATTATATCAAGAAAGAAAATAATAATAAAACCAAACTAGTAAAGCCCCTCCTTGATGCCATCCCATTGGTCTCTATCTTCAAGGACCTTGTGGATATGTGGATTAGCTTTTAGTAGCTGCATGATCTATAAGATGACTACTTGAAGTATAAATAGCTACATGATCTAGATGAAATGCATGATTTCCATGATATGAAAACTATTCTAAGATTTTTGCTAAATGCAATGCTACTATGCTTGTATACTAAATGAGATGGATAAATTGCAGAACTAAAGATCATGGATGCAAGATTCAAAAGTTAAGTAAGTAGAGCTCATGAGTGAAAATTGAGACTATTTATAGATTTTCCAATGTAAGAGGTGAGGTGGTAGGATTCAACGGTGTATATTTAACTTGGAGAAATGGATGGTTAGAGATGGAGATGTTGGAGAGGAGGTTTAGAGATAGGACACTTGTCATCCCTAGAGGGACAACTCGCAAAGAATATCCAACAAATGCCAACAAGAAGGAAAGTGGAAAGTAGATGAAGGACACGTGTCAAAGATGTCATGTTTCCTCAAGAGAGAATGGACACTTTAAAGAAGGTTAGGATGAGGAAGTTGGAGGGGATAGGGTTAGTTAAACCCAAGGTTAGATTGGATGGGCTAGGTTAGAAAATGGTTACTTTAGGTGGTTAAGGATTAGGAGTCATGTGACAATTTGAATTAAAAATTCAAATTAATTAGAAAGGGACAATTAATAAAACCAATTAATGAAATTTGTTTATTTAATTACAAAAATGGAAGAAATGAATTATGATAGGAAGAATTAAGGAAATGAACTATATAAATAAAATTTTTAAATTTATTTATATGTAGAAGAATAAAGGCTTATTAATTAAATAACTACTTATCTAATTAGTTCTCTCCATGCCAAATTTTTAGTGTATACATTTTGCCCCTCTTTGAAGCAATATGTTTGCGACACGTTGATTCAAAGAAAAATTCGCTCGAAGCCCCAGACACTCCAGATGTTAATAAATTTTTTATTTTTTCCCCAGACTTCGATAAGCTTGGTAATGTGTGTATGCCCCCCTCGGGAGATGAATCGAATAATTTGTTGAATTTTTAGGGTTTTTGATGATTTTTGAAATTTTAATGATTTTTTTTTAAAATTGATTTTTTTGGAATTTTTAAGAATTTTTAAATTTTTAGGATATTTGATTGATTCATCTCTTGATAAAAATGTGAGAATGATAGTGCATAGAAAAATTAATTTGATAACTGGAAAAATACAATGCCGCTTAATTAGCCCCCCTTAATAAGGTAAAAAGTGAAAAAGATTTACTATTTGCTTTCATTTTCATAGTGATTTGAAAATTTGAGCTCTAAGGCAAAATGGTGATCCCATACCACAAGCACCAATTTGAGTGAGTTCGGTTATTCCAGCGACCTCCAACATGTGGACCATCGGTATGTACCCCGAGATCCTCCTATTATTTATTTTTTATAAAAAATTTAACATGTTTTTCATATTTTAGCGCGGTTTTATCACGTTTTAGCACATAGGGTTCATTATTTAGTCCATAAAATAGATTTATTAGTGCATCTAGTATTTTAGCATGTAGGTGATTGATTTGGCGCATAGGAGTGATTTTCTAGCGCATAGGTTGATTTAACGCATTGAGTATTTTTTTTGGCACATACATGCAATCTTTTAGTGCATAACCTAGTTTTAGCGCTTTGCGTCCAAAGTTTGGCACATACATGGTGCAAAGTAGCGCATAGAGGTTTTTAGCACCTAAGTTCCATTGTCTAGCGCATCGGTGGGATAGTTTGGTGCCATTGTAAAAAGTTAGTTTTGTTTCCTCCTTTGTGATTTGTTTTTGATCAGTTTTGATTATCATGATGTTAATGCTGAATAGGATATATGATGATTTGACCTCATGATGAATGAGAGTCAATGATAGGCCCTCAACGAGATTGATTGAAATCTCACATGAGCTGATTAATTTGATAGATAAATTGATTAATAGAATGTTGATACAATGATGTGATGTGATATGATTGTACGAGGATTTAGGCGTATTGTAGTCTTGGGAGCGATACCTAAAGACAAGGAAGCTGATACCCCATCCAATGCAAGCAGATCTTGATATCATTGCTAGATGCAGATTGTCTTCATTGATTGAGATGCCTTAGTATATGATTAATAGGGGTTTGTTGATCGCATTGGTTGAGAGATGACACGGTGAGCATAACAACTTTCATCTACCCATTAAGGAGATAATAGTCACAATAGAGGATGTCTACTGGATCCTGCAGATTCCAGTGGTGGGAGATATTGTTATGTATGATGTGACCGAGCAGGATGGTACTGATGCACTCAGGCGAATATTTGATGATGACAATATCTGTGGCTATGACATCTCATGGAAGGATATGCTAGATCCATATGAGACATTACCATCTGTGCTGGCTGGATTTATTGGAGGATTTCTATGTCCCAACCATATGTCAAAGGGACTATCTATTTGGTCGGGGTCGAGTGTTGAAGAGTATGATTACATAGGGTACATGATATTCATGGGGTTCTTGCATGATTGTACATTTATATCATGATCTTCATTGAGTTGTATACCTTGGCTCTACTAGCTTATCAGCGGGAGTGACATTGTTACACATTTGGTCATGGGAGCATCTAGCTATCACTCAACCATTAGCAGAAAAGGATCGACCAGTTAGGAGGCCCCATGTTTATGGATATACAGGTGTTGTTGTCCAATAGAAGTTGGGAAAACTAGAGCATTGGAGACAATTTTTAGATGCCCTAGATACAATGATCTAGAGGCCATACTTAGATTGTGAATCATGGTCAGAGGATGCTCTTGAGATGCCATATGTGTTTACTTCTACATATCTGATTAGAGTGACTCCCTTTTTTATTGAGCGATTCATTCATACTCAAGTATTCAAACAGTACGACCGAGTACATGGATTTCCACATAGCGCTCCACTATATGCATGCAGACGACATGATGTTGCAAATTAGGGGCCCTACCATCTCCTATGATACAACATGCAAAAAGTATATTTCACTTGGTGCATAGGACTGGGATTATCTTTATGGTACCATAGATGGGGGTTCGAATCCATATTATTCTCAATATTTTTTGGCACATTGATTTATGAGGTTATCTTGTCTAGATGAGTGGGTGCCTGCCTTTGATGATGATGAGGATATACCACTGCAATGGGTACCTAGATGGCGGAGGAGTGGAGATGAGGGTGGTGAGGGTGGAGATGGTGGTGGGGATGGTGGAGGGGATGGTGATGGTGGGGATGGTGGTGCTAGTAGCTCAAGGCAACAAAGAGATCAGAGAGAGATGCCTAGTGATTGGGAGACTCGAGTGGTTAGGAGGAGGAGATCTGGGAGACCTCTTCCATAGGACATAGGAAGGATAGTTGTCCTAGGTTAGGGGGTAGTATAGTAGCTGCAACCATCCCAGCAGCCGTGCCACATTTAGATTAGAGTGCCTTCTCATCAGCAACATGCATAGATAAGTGGGCTAGTCATCTTATTCAATATGTCTAGTGTCCATTGTCAATCATACCCATGTTTCTGTAGCATTTTGAAACCATTGCCATAACGATCTAAGGGTAAGTGGGCTATTGTCATGTCATCTTCTTCTTTATATAACCAGTTATCAACATCTTCCTCTAGGGATTCTTCCTGTAAGTCTCCCCATCGAATGAATGAGCATGAATCTAATTATTTGACTATCTCCTTTCCTTTATCTTGTTTTATAGAAGTAGTCTAAGGTTTCCCGAAAGATCTAGGAGAAGGTGATAATTGTCTAATATTTGATGTACTGGAGATAGAATATTCCCCACACCTGACATCTTTAATTTGTAAAGAAGGTGTCGCAGGTGTATCTTTCTTTGCTTCTATAATTGTTAATGAGTCCATTGGTGTGGTAAGCGGTGCTGCTTGATTAATTGGAACTTGATTTTCTGTGCTTTCTCTTAAAGTATTGCAATGTTGAAAGGGGTTAGGATCCCCTTGCACTGTTATTTCTACTTCATTGACTGGGAATTTGATGCATTGATGAAAAGTAGAAGGCACTACCTGCATGACATGTATCCATGGGTGTCCTAATAGCATGTTGTATCCCAATTCTTTGTCCAACACCTGGAATCTGATATCTGTAGTAACTGGTCCAATTTGTACTCGTAATGTGACCAATCCTTCAGAAGGACGTTCCTCATCATCATAGGCCTTGATGTTGATTTTCTTGGTTTGGTCTATCTGAAAATTTGAGTTACCTAATTCATTGATCAACTTAAGGGTACAAATATTCAGTCATGCCCCTCCATCTATGAGCACTCTTCTTATTTTCTTCATATGAACATAAGCTTCTAGAAGTAAAGGATCCTATCTGTGGGGATGTTTCTCTCTGTGAAGGCTACCCTGGATGAAGCGGTCATAGTACCCACCATTTCTTGTAATACACTTTCATCCATGTTTATGGATACTATTGAATCTTGCTATGCTTTGTCCATAATTGTTCTATGAGTTGGTGAAATTTTGAGTAACTCAAAGAGTGAGATTTGAGCAGGAGTCTTCTTTAACTGATCTATAATATTAAAGTTGCTTTCTTGATGAGATGTTTGAGGAGGTACCCCTTGCAATGTGACTTTGGATCTGCGAGTTACCACCGCACAATCTTTGTTTCTAGGGTTGATGGAAATGGTTGCTACCATTGCCTCCCCTTCACTAATTGCATTGATTGTATAATCGTATGCAACCTTAGTATAATTGGTCATATTGTCATGTCCTTTTGATGTAGAGGCTTGTCCTTGATTATGCTTCACAAAAGGATCTTTGTATATGATGTGTGCCTGGTTTGTCGATCCTTTTCCTATATCTATTGTTACATCACCCCAATCTATGAGGTCCTGGATGAGATTCTTGAGTTTGTAATAACTATATGTTTTGTGTCCTTTGGAACGATGATAGTCACATAAATCATTGTCATTCCACCATGCTGGTTTGAAGGGGCCTGGTTCATATGGTCTTGCTTCTGGCAAGGTGATAATGTTTTTTTGTATCAACTTATTTAGAGAAACATCAATAGGTTTCCCCAAAGGCATGGAGTTTCTTTTTGGTGTCATATTTATTGGAGGTCTATTGGCATTAGATTGCTCTACATTGGTGCTTGCCGAAGTTGCATTATTTGCTTGTAACTGATTCACATTTGTTGTAGGAAAATGGTTTGGTCCTTGTAATGATATTGCAGGTTGAGCTCTATTGACCACTCTTGCATCAACCACTCCATCATTTGTAACATTCTTGTTCCTTGACCAAAACTTGGGTTTATCTATATTTGTATTGTTGGGTGCTCCTGAATCTTTGGTATTTTTAATGGCACCTTGCTCCAACAATCCCTTCTCACATTTGAGACCTTTTTCTATGATATCCTTGGATGTATCTAAACATTGCATTTGCAAAAGATATTTGACTGATGGAATGAGATTTTCACTGAATATTTCCACTTGTTTTGCATCAGGCATATTGGCTGGAAACCTTATATACAATGACCTCCATCTTTGCAAAAAACATAGCCCAGGTCTCTGGTTCTTTCTTCTTTGTGGTGCACAAATCTATCAGGCTCACTAGATTGTCTATATTATGAGAGAAGCTTGAGATAAACAACTCTTCTAACTCTCCCATGAAGTAATTCTAGGAGGTAGATGTGAGAACCATTCTAATGTAGGCCCTCCAAGAGTTTTGGGAAATAATCTTAGTAGATAAGTGTTTTCATGTGCCACTTCTATGCAAGATGTGAAGAACTCTATTATATGATCCATTGGATCACCCTTTCCTTTGTATTTATCAAACTTAGGTGTCTCAAAGTGTGGAGGAAAGGGTGACATGTATAGAGGCCTATCATAAGGATAAGGTCTAAGATCTTCCATTGTGTATCTTTTCTTGTCCTTTCTTGTTTGCATGCTCACCATTTGCTTTTGTAAGTTTTGTACTTGTTGAGTCAAAAATTAAGTTTGTGTTAAAGGTATGCCTGCTGCATACATGTTTGCAACATATGGTGAAGTGGTGGTGTATACTGGTGTTGTTCAAGATGCTTGACTTTGCACTGTATTGAAGCTACTACTAGGCATTGTGAAGTATGTAAACTGAGGCACTCTATTAATTTGAGTAAACCCAAACGAATTGGTATGTCCATGTTGTATCCCTTGCCTACCAGTTGTAAATCCATCTTATACCAATGTAATTACTTGTGGAGTACTAATGGTGTGTGAGTTAAACATGGGAATTGATTGGAACCTTGTTGAAGTAGCCCCTAACATTTGTGTAGAACTTATAGGTGCTTGTGTTGTGTTTAACTGAATTGGAACTTCTTGTGTGCTTGGAGCAACACTCTGTGTAGGAGTTGTTATTGTAGATACATTGGGCATCTGAGTCATATTTAGATTCAATGTCACTCCTGATGGTGTTATTGTGGAGATGTCAAAATTATGAGGCAACTTTGCTCCATTTTGAATCAAGAGAGACAAATACTTGTCTCTATTATTGTTGATAAGGGCATTGATTACCATTAAGACTTGAGGGTCTTGTTGAGATGCCTCTATTTACTCTTGTGTCAACTCTGTTTGCATCTCCTCTATTGTTGGTAATCTATTGGAATATATTGGTATAAAAGCTCCATTCTTGATTGAGAGATTGAGCTTTCATTTGTGTTCATGTTCCAAGTTGGGTTATAGTATGGGTTATTGTTTGGATCCATCTGATTTTTCGCCTTTTGTGACCTTGTTACTATCATGTGATCATGACACTCTATGACTCACTATGATCTTATAAATGCAAATGGTAGATTAATATTGATGCCATATTTATGCTAATGACCTAACTATCTATACAATCTATGAATAATGACACTCTACTAAGATTATTGGCAAGGAATAGGACTATCTGTCATAAGTTATTCGATAAATTATTCTTGTTCTCTTTGTTCCTTGATTTCTTTTTCTAATTTTGCATCAAGGCGGACAAATTTCCAAATTTCATTATCTATGACAGCTTCGACTTCCTCATATTGGGGAAGATCGATTCTTACTTCCCAAGCAAGATTGACCAAACCATCAATTATTTCTAATTGATCATTGTCTGGTCCAAGATTGGGTTGTTCAAATGGAAATTCACTGTTTCCTTTTAGACCCATGAAAAGGATATGCTCTTAAGATCTCTATGATGAAAAGGAATATGATGAATGTTAATGAAGACTATGCAAAGATGATTTGGGTATTAAGATGAGATACTCAAAATAAGGACTTTATTTTATGAGGAGTTTGAATGGTTGAAGCTATCCTAAGTTGAATGCAAATGACGGTCTTTACTCTCTTAATTATGAAGACTTATGCAAGATGTGGATGAAAGACTTATATTATGCATCCCATATATGTGCGAGGACCTATGATCACATGAAGTACCATTTTCTTCCATACTCTTGAATGTTGGCAAAATTCGGTGAACTTGTTGGATGTAAACACTTGGTTCTTCTCTTGAATTTTTTGGCTCTTGATTGTTGAGTTGAGAAACTTTGGTTGATATTCCATTTTGAAATGTTTGATCATGTAGCAAAGACATAATAGACACCTCAAGAAACAAAATGACATAGAAAGAACACTTGTTTAAGGAGTTTTTTCAAATTCCCATGAATATTGGAATCTTTTTCAAGACCCCATTTTATTTTCGATAAAATTTTGGTTATTAAGAAGACTCTCCTAAGGTCAAAAGTTTATAAATATTACCACAACCCACATCTTGATACTTCGTCAGCTCAAACAACCCCGTCACACCCTAAGGTGGGCCTATTTTTTTGCCTAAATGTCTGGAAATTAAACCAAAGAAGATCGCTCCTCAATTGGCTTATTATCCTGGGAGATATATTGTGAGTATCTTGGGGGCGGATTCTTCCCCACCCTTCCACTGTGATAATATAAGTGTCTGGTCACTAACTCGACTGAAAGCTTCTATTTCTAAGGCTCTTAGTAAAGGTTCCATTCGGCATGAAAAAGATAAACTCCCTTAAGAGGCTTCCCAACCTTTAGAACAAAGGATTTTCGCATCACAAGGATATTAGGGGAAGGATATCAATGCACACCATTGTTGGAGGGGATTTTCATCAACCTCCACATTTGATTATAGTGGTTTGGTAAACTTGGCTATAAAGTTGTTACCCACTTAGGTCGTTCCCCTATCACCGGCTTTAATGGCGCCCTAAGGACAACTTGGGAGGGCTAGCCTTCTAAAGGTTTTAATGCATAAAATTGAAAGAAAGCATAAAAGAGATGGTTTTGGATTTTTGATCACCCATTGAAGGGGAGAGCATATACCTATCACCTCACAAACACGCAAAACAATATTCTTTTTAACCTCAATTGCAATTTTTTCTAGTCTAAATGGAGATATTGCTCCATGAAAACATGGTATTGATTTTATCCTTCATAGCAATTGTGAAGAAAAAAGCAAATTGTTTGTGGTTTATTTTAAATGCACCAAAATGAAAGTTTCTAAGCTACCCCTACAAGAAAACTAGAAAAGGTTAGTTGACGCATGGTGGGCTCTCCAACCTAACTTTCTTCTTGGTTACAACCTTCTGTTTGTAGAAAAAGAATATAATTATGACAAAAATGACAGAAAAATGGAATCAAAATCAATCTAATCTACTCTGGCAATTGTGAATTAACATCTGATCAATTGTGAATTACTGTAACAATAATTGTGAATTTTTGTATAAGCAATTGTAAATTACTGTCATATCAATTGCGCATCACTTAAACCTGCAACTTAGAAAAATTATTTAAAACAGAGGAAAAAGATAGAAGAAAGAAGTCAGTCAATTCTAACATGGACAAAATCCATTATCAAGTTTCCCATGATCTCGATGTCGTCAGATATGTTAAATTTTTCTAGGTATTTAAGCACAATGTCATAATATCAGGACAAGGCAGTTGTTTCTTCAAGATTTTGAAGTCATTCTTCTTCTTCTTCTATCCACTGTTGGTGTGCTCTTCTTTGTCTCCTGTGTTCTTTCCTCTTTCCAGAACCTAAAATTTTGAAAGTTACTCTTCTTTCCATGGGGTTAGAAGCATTTCATGCATAAAAATCAGATTTTTTAGAATTAAAAAAGTTTGATGGGTTAATCTCGCAAATATATTTAAAGCTAAAACGACACAAGAAATTTGAAATCTGGGTTAAGCCTGCAATTGTGCATTAGATAAATCAAATGAAAATTTATATAATATCAATTGCAAACTAGGATAATATCAATCGTGCATCCAAATGAGCAAGTGCAAATTTGTGTGTAGTCAATTAGATAGATTGAATAGTGGACTGAATAGATTAGCTAGTTGACTGAGTTGATTGAAGAGATGACTAAATGGATTAGAGAGATAAGTGGATTGATTGATCAGTCAAAAAAGGTGATTTGGAATGAAAAGGGGTGATTTAAGAGTTAACTGAGTTAACTGATTAGTTAATTGATTTGATCAATCAGTTAAGATTTTCAACTTGTGCTATAGGATTTTGAAGTTGAATTTGATTTTCATTTTCAATTTGGATTTGGATTTAGGTTTTCAAATGTTGAAATGCATATGAAATTAATTGAAATTCGTTGAAATTCAAATTTGGTGAAATGTTAATTTGATGACTTGGAATTAGATGAAATTAAATGAAATCCACATTTGGGGAATCGTGAATTTGAGAGAAATGAAATTAGATGGAATTATTTGAAATTTGAATTTGGGGAATTGGAGGAATAAGTTAATTAATTTAAATAATTTAAATGAAATTATTTAAGCATTAGAAATAGAATTAATTAAATAATCTAGAATTAATTAAATAATAGATTATTTATTTAAGGAATAAATCGTAATTAATTAATACTTAATTAATATTTGGGAAATGTTTAATTGATTAATTATTTAAAGAATAGAAATTTGATAATTAGAAATGTTGAATGTGATGATTGAGTCAGTTTGAGAAGAATAATTAGCTTAATTAAATAATTAAAGCATTACTTAATTAATTAGGATGAATAATTAGTGATGATGAAAAAGACATTTTTTAGTGTCTACACAACTATATCAAAACAAGATCAATGGAGACAGGAAACAATGGAGATCAAACCCTAATAGGCTTGTGAATGATATAACCTTTCATATTTTGTGTTTTGCATGTTTTTAGGTTCTTCATTGGTGTATGGCGGATTTAATTGTAGAACTAGGGTTTTATGTGGTTGGATCTTTGTTTGGTTTTACAATAATTTGAATTCCAATTTCACCATATACAAAAGGATATCAACATCGAACATTCAAATCAAATGAAACACGAGAGCAATAGATATAAATCTTCTATACCAAAGGTAGATCAAACAAACCATCCATTTCCACAACAAAGAGAATATTCCTAAAGCCACAAACCATTTCTTGTACCTCTCCAAATAAGTCCTCAAAACTAGATCTATAGTTGAAGACCAACAACAAGGAGAACAACAAAAATCCATAAAATTGTGCATCTTCTTCCCAACAAATCCTTAAAACTTCTATATTAATACCTCTCAAATCATTCACCTTCCAAGTAGACCAAGAGTGGGACACCATATTCTCATGTGCACAAAACACAAATCAATAAAATCTTATAATAAATGATAATATTTTCTTCATGTCCATAATGGACTCACATCCATAACTAGGTGTAGGCACCATGATCTTTCTACTTAAATCCTCATCAAAGAGTAACTATCTCAACACACCCAAGTCTCTCCAATCTGCATGAGCATCTATCAATCAATCCAAGCCAAATTTAAATTCAACCCTACAAAATCATGAAGCTTTAAGAAAATTATTAATACTCAAAACCAAAGAAAACAAATGACCACTATCAAATTTCTAACTATAGAATCAGGAACATGTCATGGCATCATGATCTAAAACCTCCTCCAAAGAGGCGATATGATTCAAAGAACATATCATAAACTAGCACCTCACCAAAGACTCGAGAGTCCTCCATGGAAAAACAAGATGTCACTATCTCTAATCACTTGAAGATAGTCGTCCATCATCAAATGATAAATCCATGTCACTATCAAAGCTCCCACTAAACCATATACCAATCTCTCTAGGCATCATGATAACCATCACCTGACTAAATATCCTTCATGTCCCCAATACAATCAAAGAACTAACCATCAATATCTCTTAATGGAAAGAGTTAAACCATAGTCTCTAAACCAAGAAGATACAACTAACACACTTTTTTTGTCAATATAGCCAGAGGTTTCAAACTCTCTCTATAATTTGAAGGTGGAATCTAAAAGCTTCACATGACACCAATAACCATTGCAAAATCCCATCCAACTTCTAATCAAATATTATTCATGGATCACTACATACTAAAACAGCAATAACTTAGAACCAAAATGTTTAAACAAAAGAGATAGAACACATTATGTAACTACATAAAACTCCACTGAAAGTGAACAAAACTTCTCATGCATTGATAATCTATTGCTAAGATTCAAATGAACATCTATATCAAGTACTTCAAAAAAATCCTTTTCTCACTAAAATGAACATACCAATATAATAAGTGCGACCAAGAATAAGGCCTACCAAACAGAGTCATTATTAGATAATTTTACAATCTATGCACATATGCAATATCCCAAAGCAATAATGCATAGTTAGTGCTCCAATCTCAAATAATTGAAAATAAATTCAACATCACATTATTATCATGCAAGAAAGAGAGAGTTACATATTAACATGTGGATTTCAATAGTCAAACACTATGTTCAATGTTAGGCCCGATTTTCCAAACAAATTGGCATAGGAGTAACCATAGATCTATAAGAACCCTCTGAGTAGCCATGGATAGTTGAAATTGTCTTCATTTAGAACACCTTGAATGCAATTTGATCACAAATTTATACACCAAAATATTTAGTTAACTTTAAAACCTACAAAATCAACTCCATAATTTGAAATCCACTTAAACATCCAAACATTCACATCATATATGCCAATTAAATAATGGAATAATTACAAATCTACAAAATCCAATAGGTAAAAAAAAGAGAAATTGTAACAAAATAGGAAAACAAAGTTGTCTAAGAGCTTATAACCTATGAAACATATTATCTTCACAACTGAAAGAGAGGTCAATGAATTATCTTCCAGTGCTTTTATGTAAGAAAGGTCTAAAACCATGAACCCAACATAAGCACTCCATTATGTAGCCCAAATAGCCAATGTTTCTCCATGTGACCAAGATACCTAAAGTACCCATCCAACATGAAGACCATCTCACTACACATAAAGGAACAAAACCACCAAACAAGAAGATACACACATATTGATAAACATGAGCTCTAAGTTACCAATACATAAACAACTCCATAAATATCCACAATCATGAGCTTCTAATGCCCAACATAAATCACATTGACAATTTCTATGGCTTCCAATCTCATTGATCAACAAAATAAAGAAAACTCATAGTACATTCATTATAAATTTGTAAGCCTTAAACAACCTTTAATTCCTTCTAATAGATTCCCACAAGCTTTCAAAAATTAGAAATAAAAAATAGAAGAATACCTAGAACCAATTAACCTTCAATTGTGATACCAAATGTTGAGAAATATACACAGGGTCTATTACCAAAGTTTTGAATCAATCTCTATCCAAATAATCAATCAAAGGGTGATATACAAGGCTTGGAATACTACAACATGAAAATATGAAACTTATATACAAATATTAAATTTTCCTTAATATGGAATTGTCATGCTGAGACCCTTCTTCTTTATAATGTTAAAATCTAGCCTTCATATCATGCTTATTAATAGTAACTTATATAAATGTATAATATCAATAAATCATGCATAACACCACCATAAGATAGTATAAATGAGATAAAAGTCATAAACATAAGAGAATACATAGCACATGATTTACATTAAGAAACCCTTGTGAGAAAAAAACTCCACCAAGAAGAGGTCAAGTACGCGTTATCTTTGAAGCAAGATTAAAATATGTCACACATTTCCATTATCCTCTTTTCCTCAAACATGGAAGCACCTATGTACCTAAGAACAACCTCGTTATGCCTTCCATTTATCCTTGTTCCTACAGTGTAACCCTACATTCAACAATTCCTCTTTACTTTTGACATCCAAAAAGCCATTTATATAGAATGACAAGAGATCCAAAATCACCAAACAAGGTGTCCAAAGAGGAATCTTCATTACAAATATCCTAAACTCTTAGATTACCTCCCCAAAAGTTGAAAGGACTTTGGTTTTAGCTCCAGTACTTTCTCACCAATTTGGGTGCCCAAACACGGAATATAAGCATTACATTAAAAGAAGCAAATGGTAGAAACCAAGAGACACATGTTGTCTCTTCTAAGCACACACTTGGATAAGCCCATGAATCATTTGTCCAATTATCATGTTACTAATTATCTTATTCTATGTGTCCACATGTGGGGAAAGAAATATTAAATAATTGTGTTCACAAGCCATTTTACTACTGCTAGTGAAATCCATCACTCATGAATGTATTACAAACAATAGCGAGAAGAAATATTATAAAATATTTTCAAAATACACCCTAAGTGCCTTAGAACATTTTGTAAGGATATGTTGGAACCATGTCATAGGATTTATAAGGTATATGGCACCTTAATCCTAACACCAAAGGGAAACCTAGAGAATAGAATGAAAGAGCACAAAAGCATTGGCCTAGCAACCATTAATGGTGATAAAAATAGAACTATCGATAAAGAGAATGTTGACCATTGATTGAAATGAGGTCTGAACCCTAAATATTGAAGTATGGAAATAATTAAAAGCCACTCAATATGGTCATAATATTTGGCACAATCAATTTTTAAGAAAGGAACCTTCTACTAAGAGTGTTGAGCTCATTCCATGCCTTCTCAAATAGAAATAATATTATCTAAAATGTATCTAGATTTGACTAAACTTGTTTTCTCTTAAGAAATAATTTGGGGGAGAAGATGGTTCACCTTTAAACACAAAGTATTTGCAATGATCTTATATGACACAAGATGATAGGCCTTCAACTACATATGTATTTAGGATCACCAAATTTAGATGTGAATTTGATATTTCCTTTATTAATAGCTTTACCTAAGGATTTAGAATGGAAAGATTCTAGATATACTTTATGTAGGTTCTCCAAAACACAATCACATAGCACTTTGTAAAATTTACAAGGAAACTCATTACACCCAAGGACCTTGTCAACAACCAATGTGCATGTGCAATTCCTTAGATAAAAAAATGAGATAAAATGGTCCAAAAGTTTTGTTGTGAGGAAGATATCCAACAAGGAACAACCTAAAGGAACTCTTGAAGGGCCCTCTCTCATTCCAAAGAATTATCTTGGGTATTCAAGACTTGCTTATAGTGTTTGACAAAATCCTAGAAGAAAAACTCCTTGGGAGCCCTATCACCAACCTTGAGTCAGTGGAATCTAGCTTTAATCTAGGAACATCTAGAAAAGTGGTTATATTCCATCTTATTTTGTTGCCTTAGTTCCACCACTTGAACATGAAAAATAGAGGAGAAGGGGTTGGATTCAAGAGTTTCCATGATGTAACATATATCAAAGGTGGTATATTTTTATGCACACCTCTAAAATATAGGTAGTTGGGATCCATATATGCAAACTGAATGAGACAGGAATTGTATGGCTTTATTCCACCATGCAATTGTTGTCATTATGTTGTCATTGATGTCAATCGGTATGGGATATCAACCAGTACGGGATGTTGGAGACTTTTGGAAAGATTGTTGGCATTGTGTTGTCATTGATGTTAACCGGTATGCAAAGTTGATGGTACTGGAATACAAGTAGGAGTATTGGAGATTGTTGGTAAGTATATCAACAGGTAAGTATGTCAACCGGTAAGTATGTCAATCGGTAAGAAATGAAAAAGACAAATTGAAGGAGCCAGATAAGAAGATGAAAGGATGTGAAGTGTTTGCCACTTTGGCAAAATGGTTGAGGACTGTCACTGGTAAATGATAACATGTCGTAACCAGCAGAATAGAGAAGTGCACAATATGAAGGTTAACTAGTTGGTGTATACCGGTAGCATGTTCGATCGGTGATCGAGTTTGAGCTGAAACAGTCAAGTGAGTTGGATGCTGTTAGAGATGTCATGTGGACTCCAGGTGGCGAACACACAATGTTAGGTGAATAATGCATCGACGAGGTAGTTGTTGACTAGGTCGATATTAAATGAAGGCTGCGAAAATCATGGATCGATTGTAGAGGATTGCGGCTCAAAGTAGATCGAAAGGCAAAATTTTTATTTTTTTATATCATGATCAAAGTAGTATATCTGATCTTCTTGTTAATCTAGAGAAAGAAACAACTAGATCATTTATTGTGATTGCCAAAATCAAGACTGATGAATAGGGTTCAGTTTGCTAAATATAGTAAACCTTCAATAAGAATAAATAAGGACAAAGCCTTTTGTTGAACTGTTGTAGGTTTTCGATTCAAGAAGATGAGATCTGATTTGATATAGATTGTGGTCGGTGAAGAAAACCCTAGGCGTGTAAAGCTTGAACCTTGTTTTTGGTAGGAAAGCATGTGTATAAATATGCAGATCAAAAGTGTTTTGGAGTTGATGGAGATGTGAGGAGAAAGTGTGATTATTCTTGAAGAGCGTTGATCAATCTGAGCGTTGATAGCAAAATATTCAAGTGACTGAGTGTTAGAAGAAGAACGGGCAAGAAGGGTCAAGCCGACAAGGTTTTAGGTAACCGGTAAACTGTTATAGAGCATAATAGTCTATCAAACCGACAAAGATTGAATTGGTAAGGTAGCCGTAAAGAGTGAAGGAGAGAAGAGAGAGTGTGAGAGGAGATTCAATTAGGCAGAAGCTAAGCTAAAGAGGATTCAAACAGAGAGAGATGGGATCCGATAAAGAAGAAGCAGTGTGACAAAAAATAGTTTAACTGACAAAGTGAACTGTTTGCAAGAGTTACAAAACTCGTTTATAACAAAGTGTTTATCATTGTATTGCTTTTATATCTCATTGTATTTCACTGAGTGGGTTCTCAGTGTAGGGGTTGGTGCTCCTTGAGTTGTTTCTCAGAATAGATCAGGGGTTGGTGCTGCTTTGGGTAGGTGCCCATAAATTGTTAGGGGTTGGTGCTCCTTGGGCTGGTGCCCTAAACAATGTAAAACTGTTATTTCATTGTGAGGCTGGATTGGAGCAGTAGAGCTCCAGTAGCATTTCTCATCGAGGTTTTTCCTACATTGGGTTTTCCTCATATATCCGGTGTTATGTGATGTGCTCTTGTGTGTGGTTGCTTGTTAGTGTTTTCATTATCCTATTGGTTGCACACAATATTTGAATTTGTTTATAATCACTGATTCACCCCCCTCTCAGTGATATCTTGTGTTCTAAAACAATCCAACTAGTTCTATGAGTGGTATGGATTTAAAGATTCCATACCTTCTTGATGTGAGCCAACGTGGGTTGATGACTCAACAAGGAATTATTTATAAAAAATTAGGACTTGCAAGGCTAAGGCAAGCCCACTTACCACTCAATTTTAAACCCACTCAGAAAGTGATCTAACAAGGTGATTCCCAACAAGTTCTCAATTGAAATAAAAAAGAAATTGGAAAAGAAGAAAAAAGGATGTACAAAAATTATCACATGATTGAGGTATTTAATGACTTTTTCAAAGTCAAGCACCACATATGCCAAAAAGGCTACATGTGATGATAACCCAATTTGGTGTTGTAAAATCCCAATTTATTATTCTATACATCCAATGAAAAATCAATGTCACATCTTTGTCATACGCTATCTCAATGATATTAAAGTCCTCGCATAAAACCTAAGTGGCAATTGTCATTAAATTTGCAATTTGATGCTAAAGAAGAGATCTCTCAACAACATCATTTAAAGCATACACATTTAAGAGAATTCAAATTAGATGATGAGTATGATCGTACTTGTGATCTACAACACAAAAGAGCCACCTAGGAGAATGAAAGGTGATAACCCTCCATGATCAATATCATGATTGGTGCAAAACATAGTACCTGTTACCATGGTTTTTTGCCCCTATTCTCAAAATACATTATTTAATTTATTTATTGGCTTAGTAAATGTTTTGAAGTCTTTAAATTCGTTGAGTAATGTCATTCTTCCTTAAACACCCCTTTGAAATCTTAACACTTAGCCATTTTTTTATGATTAGTTGGGTTTTACCCTTGGTTCCAAAACCATCATTGGGTTTCAACAAGCTTTTCACAACCCATTCAAGTCACTGTTGAATAGAAGTTGCCATTGATGTCAAAGTGTGAGGCATAAGTTATCATTGATGAAGAAGGAGAAGGTTGCAACTCTATTGTTTGCTTCTGATATATTTGGATAGTTACAGAATTATGTTACTGTCATTGTCATGTCAATGCATTTTGAGTTATGGTAATCTTATGTAATCCCATTGATTGATATGATTATGGAATTAGTTGAAATATGTGTGTGTTATCATGGTGCATTTATTCAAGTTGATGGGAGTAGTCTGGAAGTCTGTTCTAGACTGTTTGATGTTGTTACCAAGACAGTGAGCTTGTTTTGGCAACCTGCAAAGTTTTGTACCTTCAAATTCTTAAGTGTAATGACCTACAATTTGGAAGTAGAGTATGCCTACACATATTCTATCTATATCATGTGTTTTTGGATCTCTAATATAGCAGAAGACAATTTTTAGTTCACCATTCTATTAATATGTTGCTAACATACCCAATTTATTTTCTAAATGATGTGACAGTTGATATGACTTTGGACTGTCAAAAATTAAGGGTGGACACTCCTTATGATTAGTTTGATCCTTGGCTAGATCCACATGACAAGTTTCCTTGTGTGGAGCCATGTGTAAGTTTTTGGGCCAAACCTATTTAACATTTGATATACCCAACCTATAGATGGAATGTAGCATGTGCATCTATCAATGATTACACAAGGATAAATATTATCAATAAGATTTGCACCCTGCTAAACTTAGAGTTCAACAATCCATTAAAACATGGAAACACTCCTAGGCCTATGGGTTTCCCAAAACTTGGAGTGAAT
Source organism: Cryptomeria japonica (assembly GCF_030272615.1). Classification (NCBI taxonomy): domain Eukaryota; kingdom Viridiplantae; phylum Streptophyta; class Pinopsida; order Cupressales; family Cupressaceae; genus Cryptomeria; species Cryptomeria japonica. The sequence continues at coordinate 231,580,960 of NC_081410.1, read as the reverse complement.
CTCTAGAGAAAGATGGTCCTTATTGGAACTGTCACCTAAAATACTTGCTTGTTGGGAAAAGGGAGGAGAAATTGCATAAAATGAAACCTACAACTAGTGGTGATGCACCAAATTAGTTTTCAAACCTATGCATTCTGTTTTAACGTACAATTTGTATCAAAAATGATATTTCTCTCACACAACTCAAGCTCCACATGTTTATACATCATTGTTTCATAGTAAGGTTAATATTTCAAACTTCATAGAAGGGAAAGATAGATTTTTCATAACTAATGATGAAAGCCATAACACAAACTATAACCTATCTAAAACATAATAATTATGCATATAGGAAGAAAGAAATATTAAAAGATTGACATATGAATCACTAGAAAACAATCATTCATCCATGTTGCACACAAAATATAGATTAGAGAAGGTAAACACTTGCTTTATTAATAAAAAAGATGCTTACAACAGCTATACGCATCTGAATATGAGTTACAATAAACAATAGGCAATAAAAACCTATTTCAAGTTACAATACAAGTTTAGAGAAGCAAGAAATCCCTTCAAAATGAAGCCTAAGGTTGAGCTTTATATTTGCAACAACTTGCTACAACAAAGGAACATATGTTGAGGAATAAATGACAAGAAGGACATGTGTTACATTGATTTTGCTTGGTCAATCCTCCTTGGGCGTCCAAGTTGTTTGTTGATATTTTTTAGCCTTCAAATCAACTCTAAAAAGTGATTTTTATGAAGAAAGTTCCTTCCCAACAGTTATACTATTGATTAGGCTCTTTAATCAACTCCTAGATGCTTGGGAAAGGTCTTGTTAGTGATCAAAACTTCCCCCTAAGTTTCCTCAACTATTTGAGGAAGTATTCAACCTCCTCCTAGATGCTCTCAACCATTTGAAAAAGTCTTCAAATTTCCCTGCTAAATTTTCTCAACTGTTTGAAAAGTCTTCAACCTCCTCCTAGATCTACTCAACCAACTGGTCAAGTCATCAAATTGTCCTATATTCTCTTCTCATGTTACCAAACTGCTATTTACCTCTCCCAACTGTAACAAATTCCTTCCATGTTTATAGGACATGTGAAAAAACAATACTTAATTTTAGGACTCAAAACATGACATACTTAGTACCCTTAGGCTCTTTAATCAGCTCCTAGATGCTTGGGAAAGGCCTCGGAAGTGGCCAAAACTTCCTCCTATGTTTCCTCAACTGTTTGAAGAAGTCTTCAACCTCCTCTTAGATGCTCTCAACCACTTAAAAATTTCTTCAAACTGCCCTACTAAATTTTCTCAATTATTTGAAGAAGTCTTCAGCCTACTCCTAGATCTACTCAACCAATTTGTCAATTCATCCAATTATCCTATGTTCTCTTCTCATGTTACCAAACTTCTCTTTACCTCTTCCAACTATATCAAATTCATTCCATATTTATAGGAGATGTGAGATAACAATCCTTAAATTTTAGGACTCAAAACATGACATACTTAGGACCCATGGCTCTTTAATTAGCTCCTAGATGCTTGGGAAAGACCTTGAAAAAGGTCAAAACTGATGGTATGATGAAAGAATAAGTATCCGGTAGAATACTAAGAGGGGGGGGGAGGTGAATCAATATATTTAAAAACTGATACAAAGTTCCCAAACTCAAACTCAGTCAAACAAAGTAAACATATCTCAGTCAAGATCAATATTCATAGGAATACCTTCAATCTTGTAAACATCAACAATGCTTAATCATAACTCAACATATTCATCTCTTAATGCTTATACTTAACATTTCTTATCAGAAGTTAATCAAATCAACAAATAAGATCACAACCACAAAAGCATTCACCACTTAACACAAATGTTTATACATGGAAAACCCAAATAGGTAAAAACCACGATGAGATGGGACTCACAAGGATAGCTATCTAAACTCTTTCAAAGTTTGCCTTGTTAGGAGCCAAAGCCTATTAGAGCTTTACATTAAGTCCTGTTAAGAACTAATTTCGGTTACGAATCACTTGGTTAAGGGATTTACAAATATGCCTTGTTAGAAGCACAATACCCTATTAGGAGTAACCTCATAGGAGGATTTAAGAATCCAAGCTAATGGACCGCCTTGTTAGAGGATTTAATGAGTAACCAAGCTTGTTAGAGCTTACCCGGTTAAGGGATTTTACTTTTGCTGTAATTGTTAGAAAACAACAGGTTTTCTTGATCTGTCTCAGTAGCACTATATTTGCTTGATCAGATCCTTCTAAGCTTCAATCTACCTTCACTCAAAGTACAGATCCATTCACTTGTTGGGAAACCACACACTCAATGGGTTTTCTATCAACCTTTCCAACAACCTTTACAAACAACTTCATCGACCTTAAATACAAATCAATTAGGTTGGTAACACAACAAAAACCTAATTCTCATCATTGAGATTACAAACATATCGGTTCAATCTTGACCATTAGAAATCAAAACAATCTCTTCACATTCTTCAAGACAATTCCAACCGCTACATGATCACCACTCCATTGGATTTTGTAACCCATCACACGCTGTGCATTCAATGCAATCCACTTTTCTCCTTGCCTAGACAATAAGAAAACGTGCCAAACCAATTTGAATTTCACCTCATACTATGATCACACATGTCTCGATCATTACCGCTCATGAGATAATAAACCAACAAACTTGATCAGTTAGGGTTTAATAGCTGATAGGGTTTACCGGTTACATTACATAGAAAGGTTTATCCCTTCACACTGGTTCACCGATTCAACTCACAAACTTTACATACACCAACTACAACATCTTGTACAACTCTCTTCTTACCGGTTACAAGCCAATATAAAAAACAACAATATCAACAATAACATGGATACCTTTTACTGATTGAATTGACATCAATGACAACATATCATTAATGCAATCTCTTATGTAAAATGCTAAACACACTCAAAATGCCAACAATATCCCCCTTTGGCATTGATGGCAATACAAATATCAACGCCTCTGATTGTTGCTGAGATTGGTGAATAGGAATCCTGGTTTACATTACCAAGTATTCACAATGCTCTGTGTGTCTTCATCTTGTCGCTAGTAAATAGGAATCTCGGTTTACATTACCAAGTATTCAGCTTGTCAGATACATAATTCTACTCCTCAATCACATAATTCTTCTCCCCCTTTGACAACAATGCCCAAGTGAAAGTAAAAACATGTAATTCTGCTCTCACTGTGTATCAACATCATTCTGCAACTTGATGCTCCCCCTATGGAATACATCCACTCCTTCACCAATCCATATAAGATTCTACAAGTGATTCAAGGACTGATGCAATCAACATCATGTTCAACTAACTTCATGAAGAGGGACAACCCCCAATTGACTTCTAAGATACTCAAAAGTGGTCTTAGGAAGAGGTTTGGTAAAGATATCTGCAAGCTGCTCCTTGGTAGAAACATGCTCTAAGATAACATCTTTACTTTGAACTTTTTCCGTCAAGAAGTGATATTTCAATTCAATGTGCTTAGTCCTTGCGTGCAAAACATGATTTTTAGAAATGTTTATTGTACTTGTATTATCACACAACATCTTTATAGGTTTTGAGATTTTCATCTTCAAACCTTCCAAAATGTGCCTCATCCACATAGCTTGTGTGCAATTCATATAAGCTACTACATATTGAGCTTCAGCAGTAGATTGTGAAGTGCAACTTTTCTTTTTACTACTCCAAGAGACTAACCTTCCTCCTAGAAAGAATGCTCCACTTGTAGTACACTTCCGATCATCAATATTTCCTGCCTAATCAGAATCTGTGTATGCCTCTAAGTCAAAATATCCACCATATGGATACCATAATCCATAATCAATAGTACCTTTTAGATATCTAAAGATTCTCTTAGTTGCCATCAGATGTGCCTCCTTTGGATTCTTCTGAAATCTAGCCACAATACCAACTGCATGGGTAATATCTGGTCGACTATGAACAACATAGTGAAGTTTGCCAATCATTGAGCTGAATTGTTTTTCATCTACAGACTTAGATGCATCTTCCTTGGACAATTTACAACCTATAACCATTGGGCTTCCAACTAGTTTACAATCACTCATATCAAAAGTCTTCAAAACCTCCTTCACATACTTGGATTGAGTAATGAAAATACCATTCTTCATCTCCTGTATCTCTAAGCCTATGAATTTTTTTATTTCCCCTACTAATGACATCTCAAATTCATTCTTCATTTCATCTGCAAAACAATTACTCATGTCATCATTTCCTCCAAATATAATGTCATCTACAAATAATTCACTGACCAGTATATCATCTCCTTCAGACTTGAGATAAATGTTGTTGTCATCACTGGTTCTAGAAAAGCCTATCTTCATCAGATGAGTATGAAGTCATTCATACATGCTCTGGGTGCCTGTTGTAGTCCATACAAAGCTTTATGCAGTTTGCATACCATGTCTTCCTTATCTGTCAATGCATAACCATCAGGTTGCTCTATATAAACCTCTTCTTCCAGTATCCCATTCAAGAATGCAGACTTGACATCCATCTGGTATACTTTGAACTTCTTATGAGCTGCAAATGCAAGTAGTGTTTTGACACCTTCCAGTCTTGCTACTGGTGCAAAAGTTTCTCCATAGTCTTCTCCTTCTTCTTGCGCATAACCTTTGCATACTAATCTTTCCTTATTGCGAACTACAATACCATCTTCATTTAACTTATTTTTGAATACCCATTTAGTACCTATAACATTCTTGTTTACCGGTCGGGGTACCAAGGTCCAAGTGTTGTTCTTCTCAATTTGTTCCAACTCCTCTTTCGTAGCTTTCACCCAATGATCATTGCCAAATGCCTCTTTAGTATTTCTGGGTTCAAAGGTGGATGTCATGCAAGAGTTCTCTCTTATTCTCCTTCTAGTTAGTACTCCAGCATCCTTATCCCCAATTATCTATTCAGGACTGTGATTCAGTCTCACATACTTAGGAATAACATGATCATTCTCTTCAGATTCATTTTCTTCATTGTCATCTTGCTCTGAATTTATTTATTTTGGTTGAACAAGTACATCAAGATTTGCTTTACCAGTTTCTAATTTAACGGTTTCAGGTTCTAAAAGAAAAATGCAAGGATCTTCATCCTTCTTCTCAGAACTAGTTCCATTTGATATTTCAGGACATTCATCTACACGAACATTAACACTCTCAACAATTTTTTGTGTCCAGTTGTTGAAGCATTTATAGGCCTTACTCTTGGTGGAATAGCCAAGAAATATGCCTTCATCACTCTTAGCTTCAAACTTTCTTATGTAGTCACCTATTTTAATAAAACATTTTCTACCAAATATTTTAAAATAGCTAACATCAAGTGATCTCCCATACCAGTACTCATATGGGGTTTTGTCCTTACCTCTTTTTACCAGAACTCGTTTCATTGTGTAGACAACCGTACTTACAACTTCTTTCCAAAAGGTTTTTGATACACCTCCTTGTATCAACATAGTTATAGAAGCTTCAACCACTGACCAGTTGTTTCTCTCTGTTATACCATTCTGTTGTGGTGTCCTTGGTGCAGAAAGCTGCCGCTTGATACCATTATCATCACAAAATTTAGTGAACTCTGCAAAAGTGAATTCACCGCCTTGATCTGTTCTTAGACACTTTATCTTTTTGCCACTCTCTTTCTCAGCTAAGGCTCTGAATGCCTTGAATTTGCCAAAAGCTTCATTCTTATCCTTTAGGAATGTGACACACATCATCCTTGAACAATCATCAGTGAATCTCATAGAGTATATGTCACCTTGAATTCTTCTTGTTCTTATTGGTCCACATAGGTCTGTATGAACCAAATCTAACAAGTTCTCTACTGAGAAGGACTTGCTTTTGAAAGTTGAAGAAGTCATCTTTCCAAGTTGACATTCTTTACAAATAGCATTAACCAGTTTGTCCAGCTGAGGCAGACCTCTTACTGTCTTAGACTTGCTTACTTTAATAATATTGTCAAAATTTATATGACAAAATCTCCTATGCCAAAGCCAACTATCATCTATTTTTGCAATCAAACAGTTGCTAACTTTAGGTTTGAGATGAAATAAATTACCTTTGGTCTATTTCTCAGTTGCAATCAATTCACCTTTGTTGTCAAAGATTTTGCATATACCATTTCTAAACTCTAGTGGGTAACCTCTGTCATTAAGTTGTGCCACACTTAACATATTGTGCTTTAGGCCTTCAACCCAATAGACATCATCAACACTGCTCTTCCCATTAAGAGAAATAACTCCCTTACCTTTTACCATACAGGGTGAGTCATTGCCAAATCTAACAACACTGCCATCAAATTCCTTCAGGGAAAGAAATTTGCTCCGATCATCGGTCATGTGATGTGAACAACCACTATCAATGATCCAATCATAAGAGTTATCTATTCTTCGTACTAGTGCCTTCTGATCTGATACTTCTTCCTTAATTGCTACAAACATAATATCTTCACTGGCATCATCGTCAGATTCATCATCAGTAATACCACTGTCAATAGCTACAAGACAATCCCTCTTGCCTTTACCCTTGTACTTCTTAAACTTGTCTCTCTTGTAATCATTTTCACCATTAGGGAAGTTTGTTGCTATATGACCAATCTTGTTGCATGCAAAACATTTTAAAGGTAGCTTACCTATATATTTATCAGTGCCTCTAGGTAGACATTTTGCCAACAATGCTTCAAGTTCCACTAAGTTGTCTTCATCATCAACATCTCTGCTGGATCTAGATTCATAACTATGGCCGATATCTGTACTTTTTCTCACAGATGGGTTAGAGATAGAAGCTCTAAATGCAGATTCTGATTTATGTACACTAGCATCATAGCCATTTAGTTCAAAAGCAATAAGTTTGCCAATAATAGAGTCAAGAGTTACCTTTGTCTTGTCAATGGATTTCAGCTCCTGAATAGCTACAACTCAGATAACACAGAATGATAGCAGGGTTCTCAGTACCTTACTGATTAATGTGGCATCTTCCACTTTCTCTCTTGCACTCTTTATCTCTCCAACTATCTCTTTGATCCTTTGACCATACTGCTAGATGCTCTCACCTTCAAACATTCTCATGTCGTCAAACTTGCCTCTTAAACTCTCTTCTTTAGCAATCTTGACATGCTCATCACTACTATAGATATCTTCAAGTTTCTTCCATACTTCATATGCAGTTTCAAGACCATGAACATCTACATATTCAACATCAGATAGAGAACTTATAGTAGCTTCTAAAGCCTGGTGATTTTCATGTTGTTCTTTCTTCTGATCATCAGTCAGGGGTCCAGTAGGTGTAGTATACTTATGTTCTATATGATCCCAATATTGACTACGAAGACTCTTAATGTAAATCTTCATTTTGTTGCTCCATATTCTATAGTTATCTTTGTTAAACTTCAGAACTTGTTTCTTCATCATGATCTACAAGATATTTTCCTCAAGATGTTAGGCTTTTAGATTAAGAGAACCTAAGATGCTCTGATACTAATTGATGGTATGATGAAAGAATAAGTATCTGGTAGAATAGTGAGAGGGGGGGTGAATCAGTATATTGAAAAATTGATACAAAGTTCCCAAACTCAAACTCAGTCAAACAAAGTATACATATCTCAGTCAAGATCAATATTCATAGGAATACCTTCAATCTTGTAAACATCAACAATGCTTAATCATAACTCAACATATTCATCTCTCAATGTTTATACTTAACATCCCTTATCAGAAGTTAATCAAATCAACAAATAAGATCTCAGCCACAGAAGCATTCACCACTTGACACAAATGTTTATACATGGAAAACCCAAATAGGTAAAAACCATGGTGAGATGGGACTCACAAGGATAGCTATTTGAACTCTTTCGAAGTTTGCCTTGTTAGGAGCCAAAGCCTGTTGGAGCTTTGCAATAAGTCTTGTTAAGAATTAATTCAGGTGAGGAATCACCTAGTTAAGGGATTTATAAATATGCCTTGTTAGAAGCACAATACCCTGTTAGGAGTAACCTCGCTAGAGGATTTAAGAATCCAAGCTAATGGACCACCTTGTTAGAGGATTTAATGAGTAACTAAGCTTGTTAGAGCTTACCCAGTTAAGGGATTTTACTTCTGTTGTAATTGTTAGAAAACAACAGATTTTCTTGATCTGTCTGAGTAGCACTATCTTTGCTTGATCAGATCCTTCTAAGCTTCAATCTGCCTTCACTCAAAGTGCAGATCCATTCATGAGTTGGGCAACCACACACTCAATGGGTTTTCTATCAACCTTGCCAACAACCTTTACAAACAACTTCATCGACCTTAAATATAAATCAATTAGGTCGGTAACACAACAAAAACTTAATTCTCATTATTGAGATTACAAACAAGTTGGTTCAATCTCGACCATTAGAAATCATAACAATCTCTTCACATTCTTCAAAACAATTCCAACCGCTACATGATCACTGCTCCATTGGATTTTGTAACCTATCATACGATGTGCATTAAATGCAATCCACTTTGCTCCTTCCCTAGAAAATAAGCAAACACACCAAACCAATTTGAATTTCTCCTCATACAGTGATCACATGTGTCTCCATCATTACCCCTCATCAGATAATAAACCAAGAAACTTGATTGGTTAGGGTTTAACATATGGTAGGGTTTACTGGTTACATTACATAGAAAGGTTTAACCCTTCACACCAATTCACCGGTTCAACTCACAAACTTTACATACACCAGTTATAACATCTTGTAGAACTCTCTCTTACCGGTTACAAGCCAATATCAAAAACAACAATATAAGCAATAACATGAATACCTTTTACCGGTTCAATTAACATCAATGACAACATATCATTAATGCAATCTCTTATGCAAAATGCCAAACAAACTCAAAATGCCAACAAAAACAGCCCACTGAGTTTCCTCAATTGTTTGAACAAGTCTTCAACCTCCTCCTATATTCTCTCAACCACTTGAAAAAATCTTCAAACTACCCTGCTAAATTTTCTCAACTGTTTGAAGAAGTCTTCAACCTCCTCCTAGATCTACTCAACCAACTACTCAAGTAATGGATCATTCTCTTCTCATGTTACCAATCTTCTCTTTACCTCTTCAAACTGTAGCAACTTCCTTCCATGTTTATAACACATGTGAGACAACAATCCTTAAATTTTAGGACTCAAAACATGGCATACTTAAGACTCTTAGGAAAGATAGAAAAAATGACAAAATCAAACAAAATCAAACCCATTTTAGCATAAAATACAAAAATGGGTTACAATAACATTTTGAATCTGATTAAAGATACTTTGTGAATAATGTGATGAGATTATTTCGATTTGTTTGTGTATGGGCTAATTAGGACCTAGCCTACTACATGTTTAATTAAATAAGTTGTATGGTCAGCTTGTAAACTGTTTAGCTTTGTGTGTGACCAACTTATGTTTGCAATTATAATTGGAACTGATATATATGAGTGTCCTAGAATCATCAATTATGTGGTTGTTAAGTTGTAATGTACGTCTAAGGGTACAAGTTCATAACAAGCAAGCTAGAGAATGAATCAAAGGGAGAGTTATTGATTCTAGTGTGCCACTATCTAAAAATCATAAGATCATGAAGAGTGAAGGTTGAAACTAATGGGATTAGAGGCAACTTGTACTTTGAAGGGCCTAATTGTATATCTTTCATATTGTTGAGATTAAGGTACTAGAACCTGAGTTGTTGCTCAAACCTAGGCATTTGAGATTGGTGTCTCTAGTGAGTTTGTGACCACTATACTTCAAGGGTATTGGTGTCTATGGTAGGTTGGTGCTTACAAATTTATGTAATGATTTATTATATGTGAGTTTGGATTTGGGAAATAGATCCAAGCAACGATTCTCATTGTGGCTTTTCCATTCCTAGGTTTTTCATGTATATTTGGTGTTCTTTATGTGGATGTATGTTGATTTACATGCTCCTAGTGTTGCATCATTAATTTACATAGGATAGGTAGATCTTTTGTTTACGTGAAGAATTTATTTAAGGTAATTAATATTGAGAAATGAGTAAAAATTGCATATACTAATTCACCCCCCCCTCTCTTAGTATATCATAGGCCCTTCAATTGGTATCAAATCTTAACAACTTAGGCTAGATATGAGATGGCACACTTAGTTACTCCAAAAGGATCACCTACAAATCATTCTCCACTATTTGAAGAATCAAACTATTGATTTTTCGAGTGAAAGAACTGAGTTTTATCTAATGGTTCTATCATTGAAATTTGGTGATCAGTGATAGATGGATATGTGTTTCCAGATAGTCCCCCAAAGGATGCATCCAGTAAGAAAGCCTGTGAAATTAATGCTAAGGACTAAAAAACTATCATTTGTGGTTTGACTAACTTATAGAATATAGAAGTGATGCAATGTAAAACAACTAAATAAATATGGACTAAATTGCATACAATCTATGAAGGAGATGATAAGGTTAAGGAATCAAAGATTCAAACCTGCAAAGCTCAATTTGAAGGTTTAAGGATGAAGGAGGATGAAAATATTATTGCATTCCTGCTCTGGGATGATGATATGATTTTCTCCATAAGAGGGTTGGGTGAAGAGTTGTAAAAACAATGTATTGTGAATAAGGTTCTTAATTCCCTACCATCAATATTCTTTCCAAAAGTGGTTGTTATAGAAGACTTTGAGGATTTGAACAAGTTGACAATGGATGAGTTACATGGATCCCTAACTGCTTTTGAGATGGATTGAAAAATGAAAAAAATGTTGCAAAAGAGGTAGCCTTCAAGGTATCTAAGAAGGAAGATGAGTCATACTTTGATGATGAATTAGATTAAAAAAATGTCACTTTTGTTAGAAGATTAAAAAGAGGTTCTGGTAATTACAAAGGTAATTTACCTTTCAAATGTTTTAATGATGGATAAATAGGAAATTTCATGGTTAATTGTCCCTACAAATATTCAAAAAGTGAAATTCAAAAGAATGGAAAAAGAAATTTTAACAAAAAGAAGTTTAACAACAATAAAAAAAGTTTCTTTGTGAATAAGGATAGCGGATCATCTTATCAAGAAGAAGAGAAAAGTAATACTAGAGGTAGTGGTAAGAAAGACCTATTGATGGCTTTAGAGACACTAGATGATGGTATTGGAATGGGAACATGTGATGAAAATGATGATGACTATGTAATAAAAGAACTACCTTGTTTTGAGATAAAAGTAATAAAAAGAGATTACTTGAGGAAGTGAATAACTCTAAGACAACATTTTAGAAATTGGAAAAAATAGAGAGAACATTCATTGAGTTGAAAATTAAAGTAGAGGAGAAAAAATAATTGAAGAGGTGTTGACAAAAAAACTATAGAATAAAGACAACAGCAATGAGAAGTTAGAGGCAAAAAATGTTGCATTAAGAAAAGATCTTGACAAAGCACATGGTCAATTGAAGACGAATTTTAAAAAGAGTATAGATATGTTGGATCAAATAATTGGGAGTTAGAGATCACTACACATCAAAACCATCTTGGGCTTTACTAAAGAATAAAAAGGCAAAAATATGAAGCACTCTGGGAGGTTGGAAGTAGTGAGTACAAAAGAGAAAGGATCTAAAAGTTCATAAACTAAGCAATTTGTGACAATAAAAGAGAGAAAGAAGATAGAGGATGGATTCATTTAAGTTTGAAGGTAAAATAGAAGATCTAGAAGGCAAGAACCTAGAGGAAAATGATTCAATACCAGGTTCAATTATTCTTTTTCTAGCTATTTTTTTAATTGGAATTATTTTTTGTCATAAGACAATGGTATAGAAGAGGTCCAATTAGAAGAAACAATTTTGTTAGTGAAAATGTGTTTGTTCTATTATTTTATTTTAATATCATTTGTCATAAGTGCAACAACTTTGGTCACATTGCAAGAAATTGTAAAAGTTACTTTGTGAGTAGTTTTGTTCTAAAAAACAAAGGAGACGGTCCTATAAGCCAAAAGTATAATTTCGAAAAGGTTTGCAAAAATAAACCAAAAGAGCGTAAGTCTAAAAATTTATTGGTACATTAGATAGCTTGCCATGCTCAGAAGGAGAAGAATTTGTGGATAATTGACAATGGATGTTCAAGCCACATGATTAGAGACAAGAACCTCAAAAAATATGATGGAGGAGATGTTACACTTAGCAACAACTCTATTGCCTAGATTGTTAGAAAGGGTACATTGAGTCTTGATGGTGGAAAGAGGAAGACCTACATTTTCCTATATGTAGAAGGTTTGAAACATAATCTTCAAAGTGTTGGTCAAATGTATGATAATAGATAGATGTGTCATTTAATAAGAAAGAATGTGAAAGAAAAAATATGAATACCAATGAATTGATTGCAAAAGGAAGTAGAATTGACAGTGATGTATACCATTTGAGTGAATTAAATGGACAAAATTATTTTGTTATTTAGAGAGAAGAAAGTTGGTTGTGCAATAGAGGAATGTGACATATCAATTTTGATGATATAGTAAGAATTGGGTCAAAAGGAATGGTAAGAGACATGCCTAAGATAAAGAAGCCTCCATCTAAAAGCTACAAACCATGTCATGAAGTAAAAAAGACAAAGACCAGGTTCCCTACTAAGGAATATTCTATCACAAAGCCACTAGATTTGATTCATGCTGATTTAGTTGGCCCTATGAGAATAAAAAGTTTGCAAGGTGACAAGTGTTTTATTATCCTTACTGATGATTATTATAGAATGCCTTGGATTAGTTTTCTGAAAGAGAAATTGGATGCTTTTAAGAAGTTTAAATATTTTAAGGAAATGGTTGAAAATGAAACTGATAGAACAATCATTTTTTAAAGATTTGATAGAGGTGAAGAACTCACCCTCTAACTGATATAAAGAATATTGTGTAGTACATGAAATCTAGAATCAATATTCAAAACCCAAAAATCCACAATAGAATGAAGTGGTTGAAAGAAAAAAAACAAAATCGTTCAAGAGATGGTTAGAACTATGTTAAAGCAAGCATAGTTATCGAATGTATACTAGATAGAAGCATGCCAAATAATAGTATACATATTAAATAGAACTCAAATTAGACTAAAGAAAACAAAGATCCTATTGGAAACCAATAACACTCAGTGGGGGGGTGAATCAGTGTTATACCGAAATAGTAGATTTTAGCCTTAATAAAACATACATACACCAACCAGTATACCAGTACATATAGAATTGAAAGAAGTAAAGCAACCAATAAGACAAACACATAAATGAGAATCATAACACACAAATTTATACGTGGAAAACCTCAAAGAGAAAAAACCACGATGGGATTTGTGACCCACAATATCAATCCACTGGCCATATGAAGAGATATTACAAAATATGAGGGGCCTGCACTTGCAGGAAGGCTTACAACCTAGAGCACACTGCTCAATCACAATAGGAACCTCACTAACTACATAAAATTCTAGACAACAATTTGGAGAAGTGTGAACTGCTAAGATAGCATCTCCTATGCAAGAATACAGTTTCGGTTTAAGCTCTATCTATTCTGATTAGAAACCCTAAACCTCTTTACCGGAATAACCCTTACAATAAATTCTTTACATAGACAATCTCTCTGATATATTTCGCATCATATTACATTCACATCATCATAATCTCCTATCTCATGTCTATCTCCCTATATCAAAATGATCTAATCAAACTACCCTACATACCCTATACAACTTTATGCCTTATGTTGGCTTACAAGGATATATACAATATCAGATTATATGTTGGCCAATTAACATAAATGTATAAACACTAAAACAAGTTGTGATGCCAGATCCAAGATATGTCAGCCTCCAATATTGATAACCTTTACTATACCATGTCGGCTTGCATTGTCGGTGACCAAAGAAAACTTTCTAACCTGCCGGTGTTGGTGCTAGTGTAGTATTTGTGAAGTGCCTGTCGGTATTCCATAGAATCAATACATGAAACTGGAACATAAAATCATGTTTCCATCAATGACAACATAGTGAAACCAACCAATAGATTGTCAATTGCCAATAATCTCCCCCTTTGGCATTGATGGCAACACTCATGTGAAAAATGGTCAAGGTTCCATCTGTCGGTTTCATCCTGCCCTGCTCCCCCTGAGTTGAATAAGAAAAATACTCCATATCTCCAAAAATTTAAAAAATCTATAACTCCCCCTAGTGTATGCAACTCTTTTATTATTTTTCACATCTATACTACTCCCCCTTTGACATCAATGCCCAAAAAAATGTAAAAAGAATGTCAAAGAATAAGAACTGTACAATGAATATCCCCAAGAATGTCTTACCGAAGCTTGACCAACTTCAAAATTTATCGATAAGCTTTCTCCAGTAACTCTACATAAGTATACCAGTCGGTTTTGAATGTGCTGAGAATAGATACAAGTACACTCAATAAATGTGCAAAGGATTCTTTCTCATTTACCTTTATCAGTGTGGGCTTTCCCACCATATCCATGCACTTTCTTATGTACATAGAGTGAATCCAATATTGGACTCACCAAGCCTCTCAGACTTCTGTCTCTTTGAATTATTTTGTCTCTTTCCTTTTCAAGAGAAGAAATTTGATTCTCCAAAATCAAAATTTGACCATCAATTAATGTTGTCAATGAAATTAATCCATCAAAAGAGTTAGCAATACTTGCAATTTTCTTCTGAATCTCTTTTATCTTTTTATCTACATTTGATGTAAGTATTTCAGTATTGCAACATACCCTATATATATTTGTACATTGTTTTAAATAATTTTCTATTAGGATTATCTTCTCCTCAATCTTTTTCTTCTTTGTCTCAATTACCTGATCAAAAACAACTCTATTAGCCTGAGTAAATCTTTCTAGTGCTTGTCGGTTAGAGATTTGTTTTAAGGATTGAAAGTCTTTTGATATGTTCTCAGTGATTACCTTAAGCTTACTGGAAGGGCTCACTTCATTTTCAATCTTACACTCCAGGACCAATATGTGTAGAACAATGATTGATTGATCTATAATCCCCTTGTGTGTGGCTCCCTCCTTAATCATTTTTTGAGCAACCATCATCATTATTTTAGTGGGACTCATCTCTATGATGGTTTTCTTTTCTACCTAAGAAGTGTCAATTGACAATAATGATGGGCGAACAACTGGTTCCCTACTAGATTCCCCTTTTTTCTCCTTTGATGTTTTATCCTTTATAACCTCCTCACTTGCATCAGTGGCTTCACCACTTGGTGCAATCTTGTAACTGTCGGTTCCTCTGTAAGAACAGTGTCCTCAACCTGTACATTTGTATCCAGAGGACAATTGTCCTTAATATTAGTATCATGTACAATGTTATCTTGTTCATTCTCAGTATTAACCGGTATCTCAGTATTTGTCTGTATATCTGTATTGACCGGTGGCTCAATTTCCACTATCTTAATATTTTTCAAAACTAATGGTGAATTGCCCATAATCCCCTTTCCTTTTCCTTCAACCGGGGTATCTATAGTATCTGTCTGGGAATCCGATCAAGTAAAAAATCCTCTATGTTCTCCCAAAAATTTAATCCATGCCTTTTGAGTTTCCTTTATTACTTAATTAACTCTCCCTAGCATTAGGCTAGTTATCCTATGTTTACTATTGAAGACTTTTCTATCTGCCGCCTTAATTGTCTTATGCATTTCATCTAGAGTTATAGTAACACAGATAGCTAATAGTTCTTGCATTTTAATGTGTTTATACTCTTGCATAGCAGATAATCTTCTAGCATCTAACATGTTATATAACTCAGCCTATATTTTATTTTCTCTCTCTATTAAGGCTTTCTTATAGATATCCAAGTATAGTAGGACTACTTCTTCTACCTCTCATTGTTCATCATCCTCTAAGTTTTCATAATAAAATTTAATATTCTTCAACATGCCATCTTTTGTGTTTTCATCAACAATTTCTGAACAATTTTTAGGTGGTATGACAGTTACATTACCAGTTTCAAGTGCTAAGTCAATGCCACTATTCTTCTTCCTCTTGGTAGTACCGAATGTAGCTGTAGGTGTAGCTTTACGTGCTTTATTTTGTGTCGGTCGCTTGATTGTGACCTTCCTAACCGGTTTCTTCTTTGCTTCCACCTTTGTTTCCTCCGATTTCTTCCTAACAACTCTCTTAAATGCTAATGGTGTGTCATCCTCTAATTCATATTCTATAGTAACAAGTTCAATATGAACTTTTGGATCCTTCCTCTTTCTACCATTCTCTGAGACTACATCAATTAGTGCCTTTATGTCCTTTGAGACCTTTTGTACAAATTTACTTGCTTTTCCTTCTGGTTGAACTCTGTTTCAACCTCTTGAGTTTTTTGTTGTGTAGTACCACAGGGCTTCTCTGCCTCATCTATTGGTGCATCAATTAGCATTTTTGTGTAGGCATCAAGAATCTGTGCATCTACCTCATAGCCCATTTCTTCAACCCAAATCTTTTGGGGCTTAACTTCTTCCATGAGAGTCTCATCCTTCTTTACCATGAAGCAAATGTCAGTAAAGTATTTTTCTACTATATGCTCAGGTACCCTTATCCTAGACCTCATATATTTTTGAAATGCCTTAAAATAACCCCATATCTTATCATCTCTCTGGCTTCCTAATGTAGCAATTGACTATTTCAATTGTCTTCCTACCAAAATATCAAAATCCCATTGTCTCTTACCAGAACCGGTGAATCATTCAGAAAATATAACATCAAGCAGACTAATAAGTTCCCATATCATAAAGTGCCCTTTTTCTCACCCTTAATCTTTCCTAAGTTGATTAACAACTCATTAAGCATCCAACCGCATAGATCTAACTTTACATTATCTCTCATCATTTTATATGCAACCAAAATGCATGAACTGGAAATAGAATTCAGTCGGGTTGACTGAGTTGCCTTATATATGATAATCATGCTTCCAAATTTGATGTCGGTGTTGGTGATAGTACTTACTTTTAGGGATCTCTTGTTAGATGTAGCATCGGTGATCTTCCTCATGAAGTCATTTGAAACTTTCTTTTCTGGATGTTTCCCTACTGATGACAAAGCAATGATTTCCTAGATGGCTTCCTTAGTGATTTTGTCAGGTTTGTTCAACCATATGAATTCCCCATGTACTCTGCTTAGTACATATCTGATTATCTCATCCTCAAACTCTAGAATATCCAGAATGTCTGTAAACCCTAGTTCTTCAATATGTTTATATGCCAGTTTGATCTTTCCAGATTCTCATATTAGCTCACTCATATACATTCCCTTGATCTCTAAAGTTCCCAGGTCCTCGATATGATAGTGAATGTATACCCTAACATCCCCTACATACATGACTCCCTCCGGAACTTGAGAAAACACTCCAACCGAATCTTCTTGGGTAGCCACATGTGGATACCACTTCAAAAAAGCTCCGGGGCAGTCCTTAACCTCTATGATAGTTGGGTTTGCAACAAAATTAGGAATAGAAGATGATCTCGCTTCCATGTTTAAAGATAAATACCTTTTGACTACTCTCGGTGACAACCTTCAACAAATTCTTCTTGATGTCGATGAAATCACTCAAGAAGAAATCTGATTGCCTCTGAATATCCTCTGATCGCAATTAGTTGCTCTGAATCATTCTAAAATCGCTCTGAATGCAGGGTGATTAACAATGAAGTGTATTCAACCTTTTAACTATCGAGAAAAATGTTGGCATTATACACTCAGATGAGAATGGTGGATGTTGTCATTGATGGCAACAAGGTTCTACAGGTTCAACCAACAAAAGACTTCACCTACCAACACCAACATATACAACAAGGCTTATTCACATCGGCATCCAGTTTACACCATCGAAAGATTTTACCGGCATTCTAGGCCGACTTGGCAATAGTATTGTTTATGCGAAATAATTTGTAATGTAAATTATAATTGTATGGCCGACATGTTGTATTGTAAAGACTCATATATTTATGAGTTCTTGTAGGTCATTTGGTACATAATAAAAAAAATGGAGTATGAAGTAGGCGATGATATGAGATAGGATAGAGATATGATAGCAAATAGTTGTATATGCATTTTGATGTGTTTATTTTGGAGTGAATAAGAAGCAGAGAAGAGGAAAGACTATTCTCTGTAAGAAGAATCATTTGACAACATACCGGCTAGGGTTTTTGGCAAAGGAAGAACCGGTATCAGACAAAGCATAACGATGAACTTATCCAACATTTTGATGCAAGTTGTAAGAGTTCAATTAGTCAATGTGACTCCATTTTTGTTGAGCAGTGAGCTCTAGGCAGTTGGCCTTCCTGCATGTGCAGGCCCCTTTTGTACTAAGTAATATTTACTCATATGGCCAGTGATTAAATATTGTGGGTCACAAATCCCACCGAGGTTTTTCCCTTACTGGGTTTCCTCGCCAAAATATTTGTGTTATGGTGTGCATTGATGCTGATTCTTTTGTTTCTCTTTACTGCATTATTGTTTGCTTACCGGTATATTAATTTCAGTTACAAAACTACAAATAAGTTTAAATATTTCATCTACAGATCAAACACTGATTCACCCCCCCCTCTCAATGTCTTTGGGATTAACCAAGTATCTAACAAAAAAACCCTAATCTTCCATTGACACAAATGACTGCTGGTGAAAGATACTAGATCTCTCTCAGAACATATCTATGCTAGATAATCCTTTCCAACATCTAGAACATCTTCCGAAACCTCTTCTCGGGGCATATGCAACATCTTCGAGAATTTTTCTTACCCCTAAGGCATCTACCTTAGTTACCAGATGAGCTCACTGTCGGTGCAGGAGCAAGCTCTTCTACTAGATAAGTAACTAAGGCATTCCCATCTGATGATTGTTCTTCAGTCTTCCTAACCCATCTCTGAGTATGATCATGCCAGATTTTATTAACCTTTGCTTTTCCTTTTTTTATTTGATTTTCCATTACTAACCAGTGGATTTCTGCTTCTATAGAACTTAGCAATATGTCCAACTTCATTGCATGCATAACATGTAACATTTATCTTTTGGATTGCTTTGCTAAAACTGGTGAATTTGCTTGACCTGCACTGATTAGCCATATGTCCAAATTTTCCACAAGCATAGCATTTAACATTCATTCTGCAATCTTTTGTCTTATGACCAAACTTATTACATTTAGAGCATTTACCGAGAGTAGAATCAAGGTTTTGATTTGCTTTGTTTCTACATTGCCTAGCCATGTGACCAAATCTATTACAAAGAACACATCTAGCATTGAATTTATAAGCATTGAATTGTCTTACCGGTGCCTTATGGTTTTGATCTTCATTAGCAGTATCGAAACTCTATCCTTGCTCAAATCCAAGTCCAATGGAATCTCCAATATGCCTCTCTCTTCAATAACTCATCAAGCTGTGCGAAGCTGATCTTGAATTTTTCTTTGTATTCACTTGCAGTAGTTAAATCTTCTCTTAGTATTATCATTTGTCTCTCAATCTCTTTCTTTTGCTCTGGGACTGTACCAAATCAGTTCTCAACATATCATTTTCATGAACCAACCTAACACATTCTTCAAACTTGTTCTTCAGGGATACAACAAGATTTTATTCCTTTTTCTTTTTGTCCTCAATCTCCTTAGACATCCTCATAGTTATAACTTGCATTTCATTCTTCATAACCATGTTCTCCTGACTCAATTTCTGACATTGTTCCTTAAGTGCATTTTTCTATTCCTCATCCTGATTTTTCAAAACTTCCTTCCTTCTAGCTTGAATAGATGATAACCTCTCTTGTAGGACAAGAATGAATTCCCTAGCAGAATTCAATTCATCTTGTAGCTTTAACTTCTTCAACCTTTCAGCATCATAATCTTCAAGTGCCATCTCAAGTTGCTTCTCCAAAGCCATATTCATGGATTCCAGTTTCAGGATCTTCCTCAAGCTATTAAACTTCCTCTGAGGCACAAGACTTTGATACCAATTGTTGGAAACCAATAACATTGAGAGGGGGGTGAATCAATGTTATATCAAAATAGTAGATTTTACCCTTAATAAAACATGCATACACTAGTCGGTATACCGGTACATACAAAATTGAAAGAAGTAAAGCAACCAATAAGACAAACACATAAATGAGAATCATAACACATAGATTTATATGTTGAAAACCTCAAAGAGGAAAAAACACGGTGGGATTTGTGACCCACAATATCACTCCACTGGCCATATGAAGAGATATTACAAAATATGAGGGGCCCGCACTTGCAGGAAGGCTTATAGCCTAAAGCACACTACTCAATCACAATAAGAGCCTCATTGACTACATAAAATTCTAGACAACAATCCAGAGAAGTGTAAACTACTAAGATAACATCTTCTATGCCAGAATATAGTTCTGGTTTAGGCTCTATCTGTTTCGGTTAGAAACCCTAAACAACTTTACCGGAATAACCCTTACAATAAATTCCTCACATACATAATCTCTCTGATATATTTTGCATCATATTACATTCACATCATCATAATATCCTATCTCATGTCTATCTCCCTATATCAAAATGACCTAATCAAGCTGCCCTATATACCCTATATAACTTTATGCCTTATATCGACTTACAAGGATATATACAATATCAGATTATATGTCGGCCAGATAACATAAATGTATACACATTAAAACAAGTTGCCGATGTCGAATCCTAGATATGTCGGCCTCCAATACAGATAACCTTTACTATACCATGTCAGCCTGCATTGCTGGTGACCAAAGAAATCTTTTTGACCTACCGGTGTAGAATCTGTGAAGTGCCTTTCGGTATTCTATAAAATCAAAACATGAAGCCAGAACATAAAATCACATTTCCATCAATGACAACATAGTGAAACCAACCAATAAAGTATCAATTGCCAGCAGACCCCATATGAAATATGAAATAGAAGACTGACATTCGTAAGGCACTTCAGAATATTTGAAGGAAATGTTATTGTATACACCTAAAATTGGTCTGAAGATAATTAATTAAATAAGAAATTATTAAATTAACTCCCCTTCCCAATTTAATTGAATTCATTTGCAATTTGATTAAATTCCCCTTTCACCTACTTATTAATAAATCTAAGGTTTTATTTAATAAGTTCATTTCAATAGTCCCCTTTGATTAATTAATCTAAATTAATTAATCCTCCCCCCATTTAATTCATTTCCTCTAATCCCCTAAAAATTAAAACAAATCAATTTATGAGTTGTTGAAAGTTAATTAGCCTTTTCCTATTGTTTGAAATTTTAAATTCAAATTCTCCACATGGCTCCTAACTTCTAACCACCTAACCTAACCACCCCCTAACCTAACCCATTCCACCTAATCCTGGGTTTATCTAGCCCTATCCTATCTTGCACATCCTAACCTTCTTGTCCTAACCTCCTATGGGGTGGATATTCTGCCCTGGAGACACATGACACTTATGCCACATGTCTCCTCCCTTGGACACTTGCCCTCTTATGAGCAAGGCTCCTTGACAGTTGTCACCATAGAGATGACAAGTGTCCCTCCCTCTAGCCTCCTCTCCAAGCTCCTCCAATTTGAACCTTGATATCTTTAGACTCAATCTTGACTATTGAATCCTGCTGCCTCCCCCTTGGCCTTGGAAATCCTATAAATATCCCCCATTTTGGAGCACAAAGGATCCAATCTCATATCATTTAGGCATTGTTATTATAGGCAATTGCATCTTAGATCTATTTTAATTTGATCATATTCTATCATAATTGTTTAATCATATAACATAATCAATCTCATCTAGCTTAATGGCATCATCATCTAGTTTAATCAATGCATCATTAGCATAATTAACCTCTTGGATCAATCTAGCTTAATCATGCATTCATCTAGCTTTCATATCATATCATTTTAAATCATTCATGTAGGTATAGTCTATTCACTGGGATTACTCATCTAGATCTAAGAGCAAATCCACACTCACATCTCTTAGGAGGTGATAGGTCGCTTTGTCATGGTTTATCTTTTGTTTGATTTCAATTAGCTAACCATGCTTGTAATGATCTATTGAGTGTTTGTGTTGCAATAGCAGGTACCCTACTTCACAAACATGACATTTTGGCACCCACCATGGGTCTAGAAATCTAATTTCTTGGCCTCTCTCATCATCAAATCTTCAATCTCATGGGTTTTTGGTCGAGCCTGTTTTAGAATCTCGTATGAGTACCTTTACAGTACTATACAAGTTTCTTTGTGCACTTGTACGAGCATGTGAGAATACTCGTACTATGAGGTGAAGATACTCATACAATTTTCTACTTCTGGGTTTTGAAAATAGTTTACATTTAAAGGGTTTTGTGTGCTTCAATTCGGCTATTACTAATGCTAAACCTAGTTTGTTTGTGAGTTTTCTAGCAGCCTAACTGGTTTTTTGCAGGACGATTATCAAATATTATGCTTGCTAAAGAAATTCAATTCATCAAAACAACATGATTACTAATGTATTTGTTTTGCAGGTTGCCTAAAGGAAGCTCAACCAAACTTTGTGTCTTCTTAAATTTTTTTGGGCACACTTAAATAGCTATTGATTAATGAACATCTTGTTTTCTATGCATGAGAAGTTATCTAAAAGGTAAGAGAGTATGCTCTTATCCATTTGGACAATCAGAAATCCTGACCCTTGAAGCACTTCTATGTTTGATATTTGAATACCTTTAGCAGGTCTATCACAGTGGGAAAAACTAATCACCTTGTGAAAACGACCCAAGTGAGTACAACTAGACCTACGCTTTTTGACTCACTCTAAAAAATAGGCCTCTCAAGATTAAATTCTCGGAGGATGGGATTATTTGAGTTTTCTCTTTTGAGATCTCTCATATCGAACATTTATTAGGGCCTCACAGTCTCAATAACGCTTGTGTGACTACTTCTTGTTTTCGTACCTTGTTGGGCTATAGGCCTCAATTGCACTTGTAGGACTGCAAGGGGTAATTCCAAACATAAATCCTTGCTACGAACCCTAAGATAGAAGCTACCTGATTCACCTTTGAAAGGGGGATAATATTTGTACAAGAGAGATAGTAACTCTCCCAAGACACTTGCCATATCATGCCCCCATTAGCGTTCGGAGTCGGATAATACGACGTTGAGAATCCATTGCGTGAGACTCAATGACCGTATTTTGATTAGTTATTGGGTGTGTACCTAGGTTTGCAAGCAAAGATTTCCTCTCTCAGCCAACTTCCTTAGGATTTAGTGTGTTGTGCTTGAGGTCACTTATCACATCACATGTTTTCTGTGTTTTCATCCCTAAAACAGAAACTCGGACATCTAAAACTAGAAAACAGAATCAAAACATCAAACATCACTAATAAAAAATCTGTCAAAGTCAAAATTTTGTTTCTGCTTTGTCCTCTGTCGTATGAGTTTTCTAGCTTTTCGTACGAGAAAGCTAGTTTATCATCATGTTCTATATTAATTGTCATACAAGTTAGAGTAGAAGAAGATTTTTTATTATCAGTTGTCGTCTGGTTCTATGGAAAGTGTCATAGAAGATTATGCCTTTGTCGTATAGGTCTGTCTAAATTATCATCTGGGACTGTTTAAACTATCATATGAGTTTCTATCTCTGTCAATCCAGAGTTGTCTTCTTGCATGTCTTTTTTCAGATCTGTCATATTTTCTTGGTCAATTTACAGTGAGTGTATACACTTGATATATGTCATTATGTTCTTAGGTTGTCTTCTTGATTCGCTCAATCAAGTTATCTTCTATCAAATTGGATTCTAGAAATAAACACCCCAATATTTTCAAGTATTCATCTTCAACAAGTTTAAGATCTAACATCTCAAAGTGCATCATCACCTTCTTTGATAAATCGATCACTCAAAACATAGTTTCTCATCAAGATCTATCATCCTCTATCATGAAACTGCAACATTTGATCAAGATAACCTTGTCCTATATCATAGGATATATCATTCCTATTGGACTTGGTCTTATCAAAATCATCATGATTGCACTCCAACCGAAGATCGAAAAACTTACAAACTTACAGATACTTGAATTATCTTTTCGTGTCATATCACTCTATCATATCTACATTGACAATTGGTCAGTTATTGAAACACCTTTTAGACAATTGAATCCTTGCACAATATTCAACACACACGTATGCTTGTTTTAACTAGAGCTTAGAGGTTTAAGATTGAGGAAACAAAAATAGAAACATTCAAAATAGTTGAAGAACATAGAAACATAGAATACCAAAGCAAAATACAAGAAGAAGACATAACTAGTCAACATATTAGAGAAATCAAACAAGTCCAAAATCAAAAGCCAACTACGTCAATACCTCACAATGATTCAAATGCATCTCCGAAGAAAGGTGGCTCTTTTATGCAACTCTTAAAGAGATCCCTAAGGGATTTTTCTGAGGAAGATCAAAATTGCATACCTATGTCTAGCAATGACTCATCCCCCCATAAGAAAATTGACTCTCTAAAGGCATCTATTCCTACACCTCTTGAAAACTTGCAAGAACCTTCCATAGCATCCTCACTAAACAATACACCCAAGGATGAAGCTCCCCAAGGGATATCCATAATGGCCATCAAACCTATCTCAAAGGATCATATTCAAAGCTCACAATGCTCCCTTGCATATTGAAGTCCTCACTCATAGGATGCTCCTTAAACGTGGCCTAATAGATGGGGAAGTTGGCTTAAACATTTTCTCATTAAGTCTTATTCGTGCTCTAGGTTATTCTGAAGATGTAGTTGATCCCCATAAAAAGATCACAATGAAAGCATATGATGAAGAAGAGTGTTCCTCCAAAGGAATTGTGATATTGCCCATCAAAGTGGGACCTTTGCAGAAAGACATAGCGTGCCAGATTCTAGACTTGGATTTATCATAAAAAATACTCTTGGGAAGAGCATGGATACATGACATACAAGATATTCCATCAACATATCATCAATGCCTGAAATTTCCATACAATGGGCAAGAAATCATGATCTCAGCAGATTTAAATCCATTTCAGCACTGCAATAATCTAAAACCGACTCAAGAGATTATTGTTCCACATAATAGGGAGGCATCATCTTCAAACACACAATCAAAGAAAAATCATTTGCCTCAATTTTGTCAATTATGGAAAAACAAATGCAGCTAAGAGATCGAGGGAATGAAGAATATTCACTATCATAATTACCACTTTCTCCTAAATCCTATGGAAAACCATCAAACTCAAAACGACAACCAATTATGAAACATCTTCCAATATTTGATGGAGAATTTGTTAGTGATGATACCTTATCAAAGGAAACAAAAGACAAAGATGTGCTACAGTGGCTATACAAGGATGAAGAAGTCCAACAAAAGATGGACAATGTCAGAATACCTATAGAAAAATATGGAAAAAGATTCAACATCCTTCAAAAAATGGGGTACACTAGAAAAGGTCCTGTAGGAAAAAGAAAAGATGGTATCTCAGAACCTATCCAACCTCATACTCAGCAGGCTACAAACAAATTAGGCTTAGGGTATGGACAAGTTACTCTACCATAGGACACATCTTCTAGCCAACAACAAAATGAACATGAAAATAGACAAGAACAACTTGCAATTGAAAGGGTAGAAATATCTGCCAAGCAACGATAACAAACAAACATGAAATGGCAAAAGAATCAAGCTTCTAATCAACATGAAAAACAAACTAAAGGCACCTCCCAAGTACAATTAACTCCTAATAAAAACAAACAAGATGCTGGTACAAATCAAGGTTGACATAACTCAATATCAGCCCAGAGGAGGCTGAATATGAGAGAAGAAAAGATATAGCAAGAAAAATAGAAGAAACAAATCAAACACTATATGAACAAATCTACAGATTGCAAGCTGCAAGTGAGATAGATTCTAATGAATGGGAATGGGATTCCTATCATTCTGAACAATCAGCAGAAGAAAATTGCTTTGAGGAAAATGTAGGTGTCAATGTAGTTCATACATATGCAGGGAAAATGTTAGGAACTAGCCCACTTGAATTAGAATCACATTCGATTGACTTGGACTTAATCGAGGACAATCAGAAGCTACTTGCAAGAGGTCATTCTGATGAGAGTATTGTGCTAAACATTGAACTACATATCGAAAACTTTGAGATCTCTATCATGACCCTTAATACCTTCGAAGCATCTCAACCTGAGGACCCCTTACCTCTAATCCATCCTGAACTTATTGACTGGGAAAATGAAAGACATACTGCCATTGATACCTTTCCTAATCACCATGACATATCATTATATCTTAATGAAATCGAACCCGCAACAACTTTCACCAGGAATTTCAACAACACATCTTCTAATCAAGTGGGTGCCAAATCTCCCAGTCGCAAAAGTGAAAATAATGAAAACAATATGACGTCTAATGGTGAAAACCATTTGTTGGCAATATTAGACCAAGAAAAAATAAAAAGAAAGGACACATCTAATAGTGAAAACCTCCTCGAGGTGCCAAAAGATGGGAGATTTGACACTTTACCTGAGTACTATCAAGAAAGGTCATCAATTTTGATCGAACCAATAGAGGCAATTAACATTAGCACAATAGAGCAACCAAATATTCTACATCCAACAACTTCTCTATCAACACAAGAAATACATCAATATATGGTCTTCTTCAAATGACGACAAATTAATTTTGTCTGGTCATATGCAGACATGCCAGGGTTAGATCATGTTAGAATTCTACACTCACATGAGAATGATTGATGTTGTCATTGATGGAAACCAACCAATAACAAGATTCTATAGGTTCACCAGCAACGCAGGCATCATTCACCGACACTGGAAGGCACACCAAGGTCATTCATCGACATCTAGTTTACACTGACAATGAAGCATACCAGCACTCAGGCCGACATAAGAAGTTTTGTTTATAAGAATTGTATTGGAATGTAATTAATTATCTGTAAGCCAACATGATGTATTGTAAAGACTCATATATGTATGGGATCTTATAGGTCATTTTTAATAAAGCATAGAGAGGCAATTATGTAATAGATTATAGAAGATAGTGAAAGGATTCTGTAACAAGTAAAGATAGGTTATGTGAGTGAATATCATTCACCGGAAGGTTTTTGGTTATGGTTTCTAATAGAGCTTAAACTGGTACTGAATGAAGCATTTCATATGCTATTTTGAGTAGTACATTGTCTTGGATTTAATTATCCATTTTGTAGTCAATGAGACTCTTTCATTGAGCAGTGAGCTCCAGGTTGTTGGCCTTCCTGCATGTGCAGGCCCCTATTGTAAGTAATATTTATTCATATTGGCTAGTGAGTAAATATCATGGGTCACAAATCCCACAGAGTTTTTTCCCTTACCGGGTTTCCTCGCCAAAATATCTTGTGTTATGGTGTGCATTTATGTTGTCTCTGTTATTTCTCTTTGTTGCATTATTACTTGTTTACCGGGTTGCAAAGTTATAAATAAGTTCAAATATTCCATAAACTGGTTAGACACTGATTCACCCCCCCCCCCCCCCCCTCTCAGTGTGTTTGGGACTGTCATTACATCTAAAAATTGGTATCAGAGACTGGTCCTCTATTTGCAAAAGCCTAACAACTTGAGGAAGATTCTAAAATCGGTACTGATGGAGAGTTTGAGAAAACAGTTGGAAGGAGCTCTTGAAGATTTTGATGCAGAAAAATTGAAGAATATCAAACTTGAAGATGATCTAAGGATTGCCCAAGAATTCATTAAAGGACTTTAGGAGAACCTGGTTATAGCACAAAACAAGAGGAAGGAACTTCATGAGAAAATGCAGAAACATGATGATGAAAAGGATACTCTTAGAGATATTGCAGAGAAGTTGAGGCAAGAGAATAGTAACACGAGGAATGAAATGCAAGATTTAACCATGAGGCTATGTAAGGATATTGAAGATAGGAAGAAGAATAAAGAAGACCTGACTAGGAGACTTAATGATGGAGCAAATGAAAATCTAAGACTTTGGCATGAGAATGATATGCTAAAGACAGATCTGATTCACATGCAGGATGATAAAGAGGACCTTAGGAGACAAATTGGCATTCTAAAAAATGAGTTGATCACTACAAATGAACACAAAGACAAATTCAAGAAAAGTTCAAAAAGGCTTGATGACATGCTGAAAAGACAAAAACCTGATGGAGATACAATTGGACTTGGATTTGAACATGGAGAAAGTTTCAGGACTGCAAACAATCAAGATCACAGCAAACCAATAAGACAACCTAATGCTGTTAAATTTAATGGGAAATGTTTTAATTGCAACAAATTTGGTCATAGAGAAAATCAATGCAGATTTAGAAATAATCAGAATACAAATTTACCCACCGGTCAATGTTCCAAATGCAATAAAGTTGGTCATAACTCAGAAAATTGCAGAATGAATGTGAAATGCTATGTTTGTAGTAGATTTGGACATTTATCTAATCAATGCAGAACACAAACCGGTCAAGGATATGGAAAGGCTATTGAGAGGAATAATATAACTTGTTATGCATTTAACAAGATTGGGCATATTGCAAAATTTTGTAGAAGCAAGACTATACTGGTGAACAATAAAGGATCTAATGAGAAAGGAAAGGAAAAAGTAAATGAAATAAAGCAAGAATTTTCAAAACAATGGATTAAGAAGAGAGATCAGAGAGTTGATGAATCTGTCTCTGCACCGGTAGAACAAAGTAATCCTCCACTGGTAGGAGATTCTTCATCTAACTAAGGAATAATCCTTAGAGGGTATGCCAGAAAACTGAAAATCATGCATTCTACCCTCAGTTGATGGTAAGAAGTTATATTTCTTCTTTACCAACAGATATGTTAATATTTCACTTAATCGACAAGAATTTAATGCAGTTGTTGGAGAACCTTTTGGTTATAAAACACCAAAAAACCCTCATTTCAATCCACCAAGCATCCAAGCATCTGAAGAGCACAAAGAGAGAGCAAAGCCATTTTAAAGGCAAAGCAGCAAATATTTTTCAGGCATTCCAGGATTTCACAAGTTAAAAGGTATTTATCTTTCAAAATGACATCTTCTTCTTCTGCACCTAAATTTATTGCAAACCCTACTATGGTAGAAAACATTAAGCACCCTAGACCCGTGTTTAAAATCATTCCTGAGATTGCTAAGCAAGATGATTCCATTGGAGGCTTTTCTAAGATTCCGAAGGGAGTTGCTTTTGCCGAAGACCCGAGGATTTATATTCAGTGCAACATAGAGAATTTAGGGTCAGATGACTTGAGGAACATGAACAAAAATGTTATAACTAATGAATAAGGTTTAGTCAAGCCGAAGCATAAGATTGTTGAGTATTTAGGATTTGTTGAAATTCTAAACATTCCTGAATTTTTGGATAAGATAGTTTGTCTTGTACTGAGCAGAGTTCATGGGGAGTTTATGTGGCTAGACTCTATTTTTAAAATTACTAAGGAAGCAATAAAGGTAGTTATTGGTTTACCCTCAAACAGTACTAGGCCTAACAAAAAAAAGATACCAA
Source organism: Cryptomeria japonica (assembly GCF_030272615.1). Classification (NCBI taxonomy): domain Eukaryota; kingdom Viridiplantae; phylum Streptophyta; class Pinopsida; order Cupressales; family Cupressaceae; genus Cryptomeria; species Cryptomeria japonica. Next base: position 231,551,431 of record NC_081410.1, on the reverse strand, counting down.
ACAAGGGTGTTATGGACCTAACCGAAGCTACATTTGACAATAGATCTCTTAGGGTTAATGATATCACTGATGCAAATGTGAAATATGTGAGCATGGTATTTGGATATAGAGTTACACATGAAAATAGGTTAAATTATGTTTCTAGTTTGTGTATTCATAGTGCATATGAGATGGTTAAGAAAAAAGCTAAAATTAATATCTGTGAGTGGCTTAAGGATGAACTGCTAGACAACTTGAAAAAGATTAAGGGTGACAAGAAGGGAACATTCCATTTTGGGAATCTACTTGTGTGTTTAATGCTTTACTTCACAAAGGAGATACCCGACATTGGTCACAAGGACTTTGCATATGACATCCCGATAGGTAGACATATCATGAAATCTATTACTGGCATAGGTGCTAACAGTGATGACATGGTAAAAGACTACTTCAAAAACTTCCAAACCAAAATGAAGGCTAGAGAAAGGATACTGCAAAGCATTGTGGATAAGTATGACAAGCAAATTTGTTTTGTAATCAAAAGAGATGAAACATGGATGAAAGTTGTTAATCCTAGAACTATTTGGATAACATAGATGGGATATGAAGTTGATTTGAATATTCTTGAGGCTTATGCTAAGACACTTCTTGATGTACCTAGGGAACCCTCTGAAGAAATTTTTGGCAATGATGAGACTATTGAGAGTGTTGTTTCAATATAAAAGAAGAGAAAAAGAAGAGAAAAATTCATCAGAGATGCATCCAAAATGGCTAAAGAAGTTAAGGAAAATGTGATGAACTTAAGTGGTATTTTTGCTAGTGAACTGAAAGGATTGGAACCAGTAGCTCATGTTTCACTAGTTGTCACTTATTCTGATACAAACAACGATAAGGCAATAGAGTTCAAGAGAGTTGAAAGGAAGAAGAGAAAACCCTCATCGATACCTTCTCCTTCTCCTAAAAGGATAAGAACATTAAGGAAGAAGCAACAGGCTGTAAGGGAGCCTAAGAAGAAGTTAACTCCAAAGAAGAAACAACAACCTAAGGCACCAGATACCCTTACACCGGAGGAACTGGTAAATGAAATTACTCAAGATGGTAATCTTTGCAATGTGAATAAATTTTATCACTCATTCAAGGATTCTGATAAGGACACAATAGAGGAAAGCATCATTTTGCATCTTGACATCTACAAGAAAGTTTTGATTGAGGTTGTAGATGATCTGCCTAATGACTTATACATAAAATTAGAGGCTAAAAGGATGTCAGTGATGGAATTGGATTAAAAGTTAAAGGTAGAAGCATTGTTGGTTGTTCACCCTGTTAATTCCAGGGAAGAGATTGATGAACTGATTGCTAAAGCCAACCGATCAGTTTTAATGAGTGGTCACCGACAAGTCAACCTAATGGCAGGAAGAATGAAAGAGATAGAAGATGAAACTGCTAACAAATGGGACATATTTTTTGTTGAAAAAGAAAAGAAAGAAGAAAGGGATAGACAAAAATTGGATAAGTCTTTTGCAAAGGTATATCAAAAGGACAAAGGTAAGAACAAAATTGGTAGTGTACCTATTATAAATGTCATAGATAACCTTTCTCCACTGGCACATGACACCCCACCAATAACTTCAGAGATACCGGTACATACAGACAGCCAACCAGATAAGGAGGCTAAAGAAATAACACATGATGATACTAATCTAGATTTTGAAATTCTCTTTACTATGAATGTAGATACACAGGATGTTAATATTGTTATGGATAAAGAGACTGTAGAGGTTAAGACAGCTGATGCTACAAACATTGAGATATCTGAATTGCCTATTAACACTGCTGACTCTCAAAACATTGAAATACTGATGGAAGCTAAGAAGCCTAAAATTGAGAAACCAGCAGATGCAGAGGTACATACACAGATTGAGAAACCAACAGAAGCAGAAGTAATAACACAGAGTGATAAACTAGCATCAACTGTAAATAAAAAGGAAACAAATGATGGAAACAAGGAAGAAATTGTTGAGGTAATTGGTCAAGTATCTGTGGAAAAGAAAGTTATTGCAGAATCGAGCACATCCACTACAAATTTCATACCTACAAATGTAACAGATGTTCTTTTGGATTCAATTAAGAGGATCACAGAGTGCAACACCTTAGCATACAAGGCCATTGATGATACATTGCCTATTTTGAAAATGATTGCACCGACATGTACGTTAGATCATATTGATGGTTTTTTGGGTAAATTGGATGCATTTTCCAAATTTATTGCTTCAAATGTTCTAACTATACATAAGATCAATGAAGAAACCATTAAGGAAAGGGTAAATAAAGAAAAAGGTGAATTCTTTGAGAAAACTATCAAGGACTATACTAAGCATATTGATTCCTTATTAGCAGTACTTAATTCCAATTGGAATACAAAGAATTATATAAGGAAGCCTCCAAGCCTCACCACCTGACTGAAGACATTGATGAGACGATTAAGAAAACACAAAAGGAGATCGATGACATAGCGCCATATAATATGATAGGTTCTTCGGAACTTACCTCAGTTCTTGATCAAGAGATGGTAGTTTTTGAAGAAAAGATAGAGAAACTGGAGCAAGAAAAAGCAAGGATAATGTTGAAGGCCGAGGAACGGAAAAACAAACTTGGTCCAAAATTGGACAGTCTTATAACTCAATGGGTTGAGCTATCTAAAGAATTAATTCAAGGAGAACGATCACTAGAGCAACAGATGCATTATCTGATCAACATGATCCAGTAGACATAAACCATTATCTCCAACAGTAATAAATTCATGCAGAGCCTGAATCTAATATTGGCATATATCTTTCAAATTGTAAACAACTGGTTACAGGCTATGAGGTAGAATTTTGTAATGTTTGGTTCTTTTTGACATCCTTTGTCATTGATGCCAAAGGGGGAGTAGTATGGAGAAAAATGAATGGAGGAAAATGCATAGAAGAAATCACTTGCTCAAGGGGAGCACACTATTTTTGGGGATCAGTTTTTTGGACAAAAGTTTTTGGATTTTTCTCATGAGTGTTGCCATCAATGCCAAAGGGGGATATTTTTGGCATTCTACACTCACATGAGAATGGTTGATGTTGTCATTGATGGCAACCAACCAGTAACATGATTCTACAGGTTCACCAGCAATGCAGACATCATTCACTGGCACCGACAGGCACAACAAGGTCATTCATCGGCATCTAGTTTACACCTGAAATGAAGCATACCGACACTCAGGCTGACATAAGACAAGTTTTGTTTATATTTATTGTATTGTAATTTAATTAATTATCTGTAAGCCAACATGATGTATTGTAAAGACTCATTTATGTATGAGATCTTATAGGTCATTTTTGATATAGCATAGAGAGGCAATCATGTAATATCTTATATAAGATAGCAAAAGTATTATGTAACAAGTACAGATAGGTTATATGAGTGAATATCATTCACTGACAGGTTTTTGGTTATGGTTTCTAACAGAGCTTAAAATGGTATTGAATCAAGCATTATAGATTCTACTTTGAGCAGTACATTGTCTTGGATTTAATTATCTATTTTTTAGTCAGTGAGACTCTTTTATTGAGCAATGAGTTCTAGGTTGTTGGTCTTCCTGCATGTGTAGGGCCCTATTGTAAGTAATATTTATTCATATTGGCCAGTGAGTAAATATTGTGGGTCACAAATCCCATCGAGGTTTTTCCCTTACCGTGTTTCCTCACCAAAATATCTTGTGTTATGGTGTGCATTTATGTTGTCTTTGTTATTTCTCTTTGCTGCATTATTACTTGTTTAACGGTACATTAATTTGAGTTTCAAAGTTATAAATAAGTTTAAATATTCCATAAACTGGTTAGACACTAATTCACCCCCCCCTCTCAGTGTCTTTGGGACTATCATTACATCTAACAGATCCAAATCTTATTATGCATCACTTAAATATCAGTCTAGGAGCCAAGCTAGTTAAACAAAAATTAAGGAAGACGCATCATCATATTGCTCTTCTTGTCAAAGCAGAACTAAAGAAATTACTAGACATGGGATTCATCAAACCTGTAGCATATCCTCAATGGGTATCAAACATTGTTCATGTTTCCAAACTAGATAAAAGTATCAGAGTATGCACAAACTCCAGAGATCTTAATAATGCATGTCCAAAGGATGACTTTCCTTTTCCTAGCATTGACATCATTGTGGATTTAACTGCGGTACACTCCATGTTTTCTCTAATGGATGGTTTCTTTGGATACAATCAAATTAAAATATCACCTGAAGATCAAGAAAAGACAACTTTCACATGTCCATGGGGTACTTTCTGTTGGAACGTCATGTTATTTGGACTAAAGAACACAGGTGCTACATATCAGAGAGCTATGACAACAATTTTCCATGACATGATGAATACATTCATGGAAGACTATGTGGATGACATATTGGCCAAATCACACATCAGATAAGAATATATAGGAATACTGGAAAAGATCTTTGACTGGTAAGAACAATACAAGCTACGACTCCATCCCAAGAAATATGCCTTTGGTGTCGCTATTGGGATACATGTTTCAGCTAGGGGTATCAAAGTAGATCTAGCTAAGGTCAAAGCAATCAATCATGGAAATGGCATCTCCCAGGAATATCATTCAACTCAGATCACTCCAAGGTAGACTGTAGTCAATCAAAAGATTTGTTGCTCAGCTAGAAGATAAATGCCAACCATTTACTCATCTATTGCACAAGAATGTCCATTTTAAATGGGATAATCAGTGTAAGGACGCATTCAACAAGATCAAGGCCTATCTCATGCAACCACACATCCTAATGTCACTAATTCCAGGCAAGTCATTGTTACTATATGTATCAACCACAAAAGTATCATTAGGAGTTCTGCTTGCACAACATGATAATGAAGGAAAAGAACGAGCCATCTACTACATCAACAAAACATTAGTGGGATAGGAGCTCAACTATTCACCAATAGAAAAAGAATGCTTGTCGGTAGTGTTTTCTTCTCAAAAATTAAGACACTATCTACTATCTCACTCCATCAAGTTGATTGCTAAAATTGATCCATTAAAGTATTTTCTTAGCAAGGCGACATTAATAGGAAGACTAGCAAAATGGATCGTTATCCTAAGCAAGTTTGATATTGAGTATGTGGATAGAAAGGCTATCAAGGGGCAAGTCATTGAAGACCAACTAGTAGAGACACCACTTCAAGATGATCGTCCTTTATATATCGAATTTCCTGATGCTGATATACTAACAATCACCACAAAGATATGGCAATTGTACTTTGATGGTTCATATACACAACATGGATCCGAAGCAGGCATTCTATTCATCACACCACAAGGTCATACAATTCCAAAGGCTTACAAATTAAGCTTTCCATGTACCAATAATATAGAAGAATATGAAGCTTTGGTCACAAGAATCAAAATGGCTATAGAATGAAACATTACACAACTTCAGGTCTTTGGAGACTCTCAGCTCGTCATCAATCAAATCAATGATAATTATCAAATAAAGGATGAAAAGTTGATGCCTTATAAAAAGATGGTAGATAATTACAAGAAATACTTTGTCAAAATAACTTTTGAGCAGATTTCGAGGAATGACAACAAAGAAGCAGATGCCATGGCAATACTTACTTCTCTACTTCAGACATAGGAAAATCAAGAGCGTTATGAATTCCGGGTGGAAGAGTTGTTTTACCCTGCACATAATTGTCCTAATTCCCAAACTATATGTCACCTTGTTGGGCATGATTCCTCCCGCTATGGTCAAACTTATACATACCTGAAAGATAATCTCCTCCCTCCTAACATGTCAAAGAACCAAAAGAGAAATTTCATCCGCCAATCTTCCCATTATACTCTTGTCATGGATACCCTTTTTAAACGAGGTCTGGACAGTACTCTCTTAAGATGTCTCAAGCGATAAGAATCTAAGAAGGCCTTAAATGAAGTCCATAATTACATTTGTGGCACTCATTCAAGTGGTCTTACCCTTTCGAAAAAACTCATACACTTGGGCTATTATTGGCCAACTCTGGAACAAGATTCTTTTCAAATAGCTAAAACATGTAGACAATGTCAGATCCATGGAAATTTGATTCATGCACCAGCATAAGAACTTCATGCTTTGGCAACATATTGGCCTTTCTTCTAATGGGGTCTTGATCTAGTAGGAAAAATAAGTTGTCCTTCATCCAATAGTCACAAATTCATCCTTGTAGCTATAGAATATTTCACAAAATGGATTGAGGTAGTACCTCTTATAAATATCATAGGAAAACAAATTGTTGCATTTATCTTGAACTACATCATATGTTGCTATAACATACCCATGACCATTATCACTGATAATGGGCACCCATTCAAGACTCAAAATGTACAAGAGCTATGTGAGAAATTCAAGATCCAACATAGATTATCCACACCTTACTATCCACAAGGGAATGGGCAATTAGAAGCATCAAACAAAACAATTTTGAAAATCCTCAAAAAGACAGTGAATGCTGTTGGTAGAGATTGGCATATTCAATTGAACCCTTCTATGGGCCTACCATACCAATATTTGCACATCAATAGGCGCCACACCTTTCTCTCTTGTTTATCGATCAGAAGCATTACTGCCAATAGAAGTGGAGATACCTTCTCTACAAGTATCATTAAAAGGTCTTATCCCATATGAAGAACAACGAGTATCTAGACTGCAAGAGTTAGAATTGCTCCATGAATGATGACAAAATGTCTTTGATCATTTGAAGGTTTATCAGCAAAGAATGTATCGAAGTTATAATCACAAGGTCAAACCATGAGCCTTTCAAGTTAGAGAACTAGTACTAAAGGAAAATCCATGCAACCAGGCAGCTCAAGAAAAGAAAGGGAAGTTTGAACCAAACTGGTTAGGTCCATTTGTGGTCACAATAATATTTGGGTCATGAGCATATCAGCTATTAACACGGGGCGGGGATCAGCTTGAAGAAGCCATAAATAGCATGCATATGAAGAAGTTTTATGTCTGAAAAACCAATAAAATTCAAAAAAGGTGAAAAAGAAGCAAAATTCAAAAACAGTGAAAGCAAAAAAATCCAAAACAGTGAAAAATCAGAAAAATCCAAAAATAGTGAAAAAGAAGAAAAATCCAAAAGAAGTGAAATAGCAATAAAATAAAAAAACAGTGGAACAATAGAAAATACAAAAACAACAAAAATAGAGAAACAAAAAAAACAAATATGAGAAAAAGTGCAATAAAAACATATGGTGAAAACCTAGCAATAGGTGCTATCTATTAGCTAGTTCTTCCATCTATTAGTTCATGCATCCTTCTGCTTGCATTCATTTCCCATCGGTATTGTCCATATCCACAAATTAGCCTTTGTACATACGCAGGCATCACAGGTTCTTTCTCACCATGGTTTGGATAATTGGGTTTATCATAATAAGTTCGTTTCTAGGCTTGGGGCAAAATCTTGCACCTAGCTAGGGCAAAATTTTTGATCGTTTTGAGCTTAATCAAATAGGTAGAACAACAGTTAGCCAACTCTTGTGAAGTGAAAACTGAGACACATCCAACATTGAACATGAGATCCTATCACATGTCAGTCTAAGCACATCACACACTTTTCAATGGATGATATCTTTCGGTTAATGATTTTAACACTTTGGTTCAATTTTTATATCTTCATTTTCGCTATCATGATTTCTGAGTGACTTCAAGATGTCTCTGACAAGAGGAACAAGGAAGGAACATGATATTTTTCTTGTCTGTTGTCTGTAAATTAATCATTAATATGTGCAAATTTGTCTCAGTACATGATCATTGAAGTATCATCGAAGATATTTTCGAATTGCATATAAAAATGGTTAATGCTGCCTATTTTATGCAAGCAACACTCAGGTTATCTTGGTTCAACTATACCTCGATGCTTGTGCTAACTTGCAATATCAAAATCCAGGAAAGTAGTGCTCAAGTCATCATGGTTCAATTATACCATCGATGTTTTCACTCACTTCCCACATTTTAAAAAGCTCAATGATGACACAAAGAAATAACCCAGTGACTGGTCTGATCGTAGCTTGGCATTTCATTTGCATTTAGCTTGCATTTCATTCATACATAGGATCACAAAATCGCATCTTATCCAAGGCCAAATCTATCACAGGAATCATCAATGCATCATCATAGGTGCATACACAATCAGAATGATGACTCAACTCTTTCCAAATGTTGTCGACCCAATGCAAATCTTATGCTACTTCCTCAAATATGCCAACATCAGCACATCTGAATCTTCTTGCAACAAGATATCAATAAAATTTCAATTATCAATCTAATCAATCTTTTCAATTCAATCAAGCTCTATCAATCATCACATCGAGAACCACATCATAGTGATCAAAGAACTTGCACTTTCATCAATCAACGTTCCAGAAATCAAATCATTTCTAATCAGGAAATCAATTTTGCAAAGATCCAAACACTCCATAGGTCAATTATCTCAATTGATCTCCCGAGGGGGCATCATCGTACCACAATTTTGCAATCAATGTCTAGGGCATCCTATCAAACCAATATCACATCAACATCATCAAAATGATATTATTTTGTGAATCAACGTGTCATCACACCTCACTTCAAAGAGGAGCAAAATGTATACACCTAAAAAATGGTCTAAAGATAATTAATTAAAATATGCAATTATTTAATTAATGCTCCTTCCCAATTTAATTGAATTCACTAGCAATTTGATTAAATTCCCCTTTCACCTACTTATTAATAAATCTAAGGATTTATTTAAAAAGTTCATTTCAATAGTCCCCTTTGATTAATTAATCCTCCCCCCATTTAATTCATTTCTTCTAATCCCTTAATTAATTAAATCAAATCAATTTATGAGTTGTTGAAAGTTGATTATCCTTTTCCTATTATTTGAATTTTTAAATTCAAATTCTCCACATGGCTCCTAACTTCGAACCACCTAACCTAACCCATTCCACCTAATCCTGTGTTTAGCTAACCCTATCCTATCTTGCACATCGTAACCTCCTTATCCTAACCTCCTATGGGGTGGATATTCTCCCCTTGAGACACATGGCAATTATGCCACATTTCTCCTCCCTTGGACACTTGCCCTCTTATGAGCAAGGCTCCTTGACACTTGTCACCACGAAGATGACAAGTGTCCATCCCTCCAACCTCTTCTCCAACCTCCTCCAATTTGACCCTTGATATCTTCAGACTCAATCTTGCCTGTTGATTCCTACTGCCTCACGCCTAGCCTTGGAAATCCTATAAATATCCGCCATTTTGGAGCACAAAACATATCATCTCATATCATTTCATTCATTGTTATTATAGGCACATCTCATCTCATTTTCATCTTAAGAATTGTTATTATAGGAAATTGAATCTTAGATCTAGCTTGATTTGATCATATTCTAGCATAATTGTTTTATCATATAGCATGATCAATCTCTCATCTAGCTTAATTGCATCTTCATTTAGCATAATCAATGTATATCATTAGCATAATTAGATTCTTGGATCAATCTAGAGTAATCATACATTCATCTAGTTTGCACATCATCATATCATTTTAAATCCTTTGTCTTGGTGTAGTCAAGTCGCTTGGATTTCTCATGTAGATCTGAAAGAAAATCCACACTCGCATCTTTTAGGAGGTGATAGGTCGCTTTGTCATGGTTTATCTTTTGTTTGATTTCAATTTTCTAACCATGCTTGTAACCATGCTTGTAATGATCTATTGAGTGTTTGTGTTGTAGCTACAGCTACCCTACTTCACGCACATGACATTTATATCAAAATTGATGAAGAGAATTTAGGTAAGTTTGATTCTAGATCAAATGAAGGTATTTTTCTTGGTTACTCAATGACTAGCAAAGCATATAGATGTTATAAACAAGAGATTGAAGAAAATTGTGGAAACTGAAAAATATAAGCATTGATGCATTAGTGCTACCAAGTGAAGCTCTAGAAGAAGATGAAAAGATTGATTCAATTCACAAAAATAATGAAGACTCTAGAAATGAACCAAAAATAACAAGTGAGAAGAATCTAGAAAGATATGTAAGAAAGAATCATTCTGAAGAGAAAACAGTTGGAGATAACGAGAATGGTGTTCAAACTAGAAGAAAAACATTGAAATCAAGTGAGAAAACACATTGTGCATTATTATTAAATATTGAACCTAATAGTTATGCAAAAGCAAGAAAAGGAAAGGGGTGGCAAGATGCTATGGAAGAATAACTATCTTGAATCAAGAAGAATGAGATATGGGAGTTAGTTCCAAGACCTAAAGACAAAATTGTGATAGGTACTAAAGGGGTTTTTAGAAACAAGTTGAATGAAGAAAACAAAGTGATCCAAAATAAAGCCAAACTAGTATGCAAAGGATATGCTCAGGTTGAAGGTGTGGACTTTCAAGATACATTTGGTGGATATTGTTGGTTATTGTTGTTGCTAGGATATGTTGTTATCATTAATGTCAACATATTCCTATGTATTGCTTCGGTGTCTATAGATTGGGAAGATCTTATGATTCGGTTTTGCAGTATTATTTTGTTGATCATTATTTTGCAGAGTTTAGTATTTCCTTTGGTATATTCTGGTGTCACTAGTACATTTGGCCTCAAATTCTGACGGCAGTTTGTCGATATTCCGACTACAATTCATCGGACTGCCGACAAGCAACGTTGTTGAAAACTTGTAGTTGGACATTCCGACGGTGCTCAAGACCATTGGAATTTCGATGGAGTCGAAGACTCTTCTGACAATGGCCATGATTGCACTTAGTCGTCGGTAAAACTCCATACGTCATCGAAATTCCAACGCCTTGTAGGTAATGTTCCGACGGTTAAGGTGTCAGAAGAAATTAGAATTCTGACAGCCCCCTCACTACTTAGCCGTCAGTAAAACTCTATAAGTTATCAGAATTCCAACAGCAACCAGGGCATCCACACTAATGAGGATGTTGTATGTGCGACGGTTCAGGCGTCTGCATTCAGATGGCCCTGTCACTGTGTAGACATTGGAATTTCAAAGGCAACAAGGGCATCTGCACCAATGAGGATGTTGTATGTGTGACGGTTCGGGCATCTGAATTCAGACGGCCCTATCATAGTTTAGCTGTCAGATGTTCAACAACTATGAGGGAATCCATATCGACGAGGATGCTATATGTGCAATGGTCCAAGTGTCGGCAAAACTCATTAAGTCATCAAAATAAATTGGGTGGGCGTCAAAGTTCCGACACCCCCTCACTGCTTAGACATCAACAAAACTCGATATTCATCAGAATAAATTGGGTAGGTGTCATAATTTTGATTCCCCCTCACTGCTTAGTTGTCGACAAAACTTGATAGTCATTGGAATAAATTGGGTGGGCGTCAGAATTTTGACGCCCTCTCACTGCTTATCCGATGAGGATGTTGTCGGACATACAACATCCTCATCGGATGCTTGGTGGATGGAAAGGTTTGCACTTATTGACCAATACTATAATACTAAAGATTCAGTATTCTATATCAGCCAACCAAATGACAATAAAAACAATTTTACAATCTAATATTTCTACTCAAAGATCAGCCTCAAAAAATCATGTATGATTAAGAATTGTGTCCCACGTTAAGTTCTTCAATCCTATCAATAGCCACCCATAGGTGGCATACCATAAGATGGCATGGGAGGCATTCCCATTCCACTCATACCTGGCTAAAAGAAACCTTCCATGCCCACTCCCATTCCAGGAATTGGAGGTGCTAGCAAAGCAAAGGGGAAGAAGCTGAGCATACATATTATGTAAACAAAATAGGCACATATTTATTTCTGTAGAAGATTTTAAATGTTTATTAAAGAGAAACTTAAAATATTCATAGAATCATCAGAGTATTTCAAGAACCTGAAGTAGGTATGGAAACACAAAGTCAATCATATTATTCATCCAGGCAAGTTCCAAAGCCACATTTGGTCTGATCAAGTCATAGCATATGAACTAGCATGAAGCAAAGCATTCTTTCTTGCCCTACAATTTCAAATGCAAATGTAAGCCCCATTTCAATGCCCCAATCCAAAATGAAAATTCAAAATATACTTTAGCCTATGAGAGAGAACAACCAACTATATGTTTTACCAATTGTATACCTATTCCACAAAATACACCTGCAATTCCTCTGCAAGTTCAGGATCACCCGATTGAGAATTAGTTTCCATTGCATCCTTGTAAAGATTATCCTTTTTAGACAGTGCAATATGTTACCACATAAGTTTTCTATAATTTCCTGAAAAATGCTATTAAAAATGCACATGCTATTTTCTATAATTTCCTTAATTATGCTCTTAAAATGCTATATTCTGTAAACAAAATAGGCTTTTTTTTTTTAAATTTTTAAAAATCGTCAGTAGAGTAGAACAAGTGCTCCTTGAGGCTCAATTAAGCAAAATGCATACCTATTGAGCAACAAGATCTTTCTCTTCTTTCTCCTTGGATTTCTCTTCTTGGACAACCTCTAACTCGTTCCACAAAATACACTAGCAATTCCTCTGCAACTTCATGATCACTCGATTGAGAACTAGTTTCCATTGCATCCTTGTAAAGATTATCCTTTTTAGACAGCGCAATATGTTAGCACATAATTTTTCTATAATTTCCTGAAAATGCAATTTTTCTATAATTTCCTTAATTATGCTCTTAAAAATGCGCATGTTATTTTCTATAATCTCCTTAATTATGCTCTTAAAATGCTATATTCTGTAAACAAAATACACACATATTAATTTGAATTTTTAAAAACCATCAGTAGAGTAGAACAAGTGCTCATTGAGGCTCAATGAAGCAAAATGCATACTTGTTGAGCAACAATATCTTTCTCTTCTTTCTCCTTGGATTTCTCTTCTTGGACAGCCTCTAACTTGTCCTCAATGTATTCTCGAATGAACTTTGAAAAAGAAATTCTTTGAATATTAGCTATTTAATTGTGCAAAAGATTTAAAATGTTTATTAAAGAGAAACTTAAAATATTCATAGAATCATCAGAGTATATCAAGAACCTGAAGTAGGTATGGAAACACAAAGTCAATCATATTATTCATCCAGGAAAGTTCGAAAGCCACATCTGGTCTGATCAAGTCATAGCATATGAACAAGCATGAAGCAAAGCATTCTTTCTTGCCCTATAGTTCCAAATTGAAAAAGTAAGCCCCATTTCAATGCCCAATCCAAAATGAAAATTCAAAATATACTTTACCTTGTGAGAGAGAAAAACCAACTATAAGTTTTACCAATTGTATAGATGTTCCAAAAAATACACCACCAATTCCTTTGCATGTTCACGATCACCCGAATAAGGTGAGGAGGCATCGGGATACCATATATCGATGAGAGAGCATAGCAAGTCGGAGTTTTACTCATTGGTAGAAGTTATATTGGTCAAGAAGCAAAGGTTAGGAGAATTTATGCATCGGCAAAAACTATACTGATATGACCCATCGGTATAGTAGACACTAGCGGAAACAGTGGAGAATTGTCTTGCCGATAGCCGATGAGGGTATCGGTAAGACTTATACCAATAAGAGTGGAAAAAAGAAGAGCCCATCGGTATAGCCAAAGCGATCAGTATGTGTTAATTTGAGCCACCTCGATGATTGAAGAAATCATTGATGAAACATATACTGATGGAACATACTCTATTAGGAAGACTTTGCTTATCGATATGTTTCATTTCGAACTACCCCAATACCTGATGAAGGAGTAGATTGATTGAGCAGAGTGAAGACACTATCGAAAAGACTCATGGCAATGAGGCCAGTTGCATCGGTATAGCCAAAGTGATCGGTATGTGTTACTTTGAGCCACCCCGAAGCCCGAATAAATCATCGGTTAAACATATACCGATGGAACATACTCTATCGGGAAGACTTTTCTTATCAGTATGTTTCATTTCAGATTACCCTGATACCTGATGAAGGAGTGGACTGATTGAACGGATCAAAGACACTATTGGGAAGACTCATGGTGATGAAGTCGCTCACATTGGTATAGCCAAAGTGATCGATATGTGTTACTTTGAGCCACCTGACGCCCAAAGAAATCATCAGTGAAACATATACTAATGGAACATACTCTATGAGGAAGACTTTTCTTACCGATATGCTTCATTTCAGATTACCCCGATACCCGATGAAGGAGAAGACTAATTGAGCAGAGCGAAGACACTATCGAGAAGATTCATGGCGATGAAGCCAGTTGCATCCGTATAGCCAAAGCGATCGATATGTGTTACTTTAAGCCACCCCAACGCCCAAAGAAATCATCAGTGAAACATATATCGATGAAACATACTCTATCGGGAAGACTTTGCTTATCAGTATGTTTCATTTCAGATTACCCCGATACCCGATGAAGGAGCAGACTGATTGAGCGGAGCAAAGACACTATCGGGAATACTCATGGTGATGAAGTTAGTTGCATCGAGAAGATCTATGCTGATGGTGAAGCTCATCGGGGAAACATTGCCTATCATGATAATGCTAAATGAGCTTACTCGACAACCGATGAGAATATCAGTTTGAGATATATCGATGAGGAGGAAAAGGAGTCATTGGCTTAGGGTATCCCAATAAGAGAAAGTAAGATGTCAAAGTAGATAAAGGGTTGTTCAGAGAGCATCAAAAGGGAAATATTCATCGGGGAGACATATGTCGACAAGCCGTTGTCATATCAGAATTCAAAACCAAAATTTGTAAAAGTTTTCTATTTAATACTTATAGTAGATATGCATCTATGGTTCGCACGAGGCAAGTTTTATGAGAAGTTCATTATTGCAAAAGAATACGGCGGAACTAGAAATTACCTTGTCTAAATACTGCATTGGTGAAATAAGAATACACAGATAGAACACATTGCACTTTTGAAAAACAAAGTAGAGGATTATAATTGAAGAAATGGAAGCTTCGAGTTCAACAAGAAAGAAGAGGGCGACCAAGAGCCCTGACTCTAAGACGAAGAAAGGAAAAACTGAAGAGGTGCTTCCAGTCAGGAAGTTAAACCAAGAGATGATAGACCAAATGTGTTACTAATCAAATTGCCATTAGTTTTTATATTCAAAGTCATACTATATACTCTAGTCAGTTAGCATTACCAAATCATGCAGTCGGTACACAAAGAGAAGTCGGTATGAGCAGTCTAGTCGGTTACAAAAGAAAGCAGTCACAGAATGCAGTATTCACCAAGCTGTTTATAGAGTATCTTTTTATGGCTACCGAGCAGTAAAGTTAACACACCGAGTTGATATTCACTGAGTGAAATGTGTTACTAGATACATTGAACCTAGACATGCACATGAACACGTGTTACAAGATTGAGGTACATCTAACCGTTATTACATTGGAAATTGCACTAGAAGATTGTGTATGGGTGCAAGGTCAATCTAACCAATGAAATATTTTGTTTAGTTATTCATTCGAGGAATCTTGTTTGTAAGATTGAAGCAATGAATTAGATCACCATTTTAAGAGATCTATATATATAGCATGGGAAGAGAGAAAAATATAAGGATGTATGTATGTGTGTGTGCATATATGTATGAAGGAAGACTGTTACAGAGACACAAAGAGATCACCGAGAAGGTTATCAAAGAACAGTTGAAGAACAGAGTAAACAGAAGGGTTTACCGAGTTACAATATGGGTTACCAAGGTATGTTATAAGCAAGGTAATCTTATTCTGAGCACATAGAATCTCCTATAACATTTCAGATGTAAAGTTGCAGATATTTGTAATGATTTTATTGTAATATTGTGAAGTTGAAAGAGAAACCTTTAACAGGGTAAAAGACTCTAACCAAGTCTATAAATTGTAAAGCCTCTAACCAGGTGCAACATTCAGATTAATGTTGTAAAATCCTTTAGCAAGGTAGATCTAATAGATCTTGTTACTCCTAACAGGGTAAGCTATTAGAAATAGCTAAATGTAGCTCTAACCAAGCAATCTTTATTATTGCAGTAGTGAAGTTGTGGGTGCCATCCCCACTGCAATTTTTCTCTCTAACCAAGAGTTTCTGCGTAACTAGAATATATGTGTTATGGAGTGAATCATGTATGATTGTTATATATTTGTTTTAACTTTATTTTATGTTACTACACTATTCTATTTATGCATAACAGTAAGGTTATTATTGAAGAAAGGTTTTGGAGTATTGATTCACCCCTCCCCTCTTAGTACATTAGCTTTCCATATTGGGCCTAACACAAATGTAGGTAGCCGACCCAAAATCAACAAGGTTGAAGCAACACCTACCAAGGAGAGACCAATTAGAAGACAAGTACATAGAGGTCGAAGATGTCTGGACCAAGGTAAGGGGATAGGAACTGTTTATATTTCACTATTTGAGAAGGAGAAAGGAGATGCCTCTCTGAAATCCTTGGATGACAAATTTAGGTAAGCTAACAATCCCCAATGTTTTTGTAAACATAATATTGCTAGAGGTTTTTGTGAAGAATGATAATTCGGTGAAGAGGTGCATTCAGCTCCCAAATGGGGAAGCATTTATTATATTTTCTACAGGTATCATAAATGAGGTTTTCAATTTAGACCCTAGTCCTGATAAGCCCTTGTCCTTTGGGGAGTTGGAGGAAGAATACCTCAGAATGGACACTATATATACTAGTTGGAAATTTGCCACTCACAAGAGGCAGGTAGGAAAATTAATAGAGGACGACGGACCACCATTCAACACTGATTTGTTTAGACACTACTTGCAATACACATATATGTCATGTGGGAAAGTAGGAGGGGTGGAGATGCCTAATCTGGAAAGCATTGGGTGGTTGGTGTTAGCCTCTGATATACAAATGTATGAACCAAGGCCTTTTGACTATGTAGCATATATCGTGGAGAGGTTGCATGAAGGTTTTTTAAACCGTAGGGATGATTCTCATCCCAATTTCAAATTTTATTCACTATTGATGTATCTAGTGTTATTTTATGGACATGTAAAGGTTTTTTGGCCTTAGCGCCTAAAATTAAATACCAAGAACAGGGAAGGTGAGGAGCAGCCTATCCAACTGTGGACATCTCTTTCGGATTCTTGATATATGAGATCCAACTATATTAAGTTTAAAGATCTTATCATTATGCCATTGTACCGAATGTATGGGATTTCATGTCAAGGGTCTATCTCTGATGAGGTCAAGGGGATCATAAGACCCGCGGATTATGATGAAAAACACATTGTTGATCATAACTGGGGGGATTGGTTTATGAGTAAGGATTTTATATGTTTTAGAGTATATGGATTTGAGGGGAGCCTCTACATGCTGCCAAAACTAGTACCAGACATAATAGCTTATCTAGAGATTGTGTGGCAATTGAGTGTGTCCAATTCTAAACATTTTGCAGATATGCGTAAGCAAGTCTTCCTTCCTGGGACACTGAGTTTTGGTGATTTCACCATAGTGTCAACCAAAGCTTATGAAATAATTGATAAGAAGCTGATAGAAGAATACAATTTGTATAAGCATTATGCTAGGAAAAACTATGATCCTGAAGGATACATTCAGTCTTGCAAGAAGAGCCATAACTTGGGAGGTTATCTGCATGTTAGTATTGAGGCTAAAGATATCTTCAGGAACATGGAGGATGCAGAGGCCAAAGAGGTAATTGATGAACTGAATAATGAACTGGCAGAAAAGAGACGGAGACTTGACAAAATTGAAACCAAGGAGGAGGAGGCAGAAAGTGAATTTGATGAGAATGCAGTTGTCTCTAGATGGCAAGTGCCAGAGAAGGAAGAAGAGCCAGACATGTAGGGCCAAATAGAGACAACATTAGAAGTTCATGCTGACTCTCGGTTAGAGGAGTTTTCTACTTTTGTTGCTGATGATGTTTTTATTCATTCCAAATAATTTAAAATATTCTTATACAATTTTAAAGGGAAGAAATTGAGGGACTTTATTCCCAACATAACGTCTGATAATGAGGCTAAGTTGTTAAAGAAATTAAAAGAGGAAATTGATGCAAAGATAACCACAATGACCCCTCAAAAGGGGAAGTAACTACTTACAGAGGCTAGGGTGATTTTGTTTCCCAGATGGGACCTCGGTGCTTCTTTTATCTTTGACAGTTTATTGCATTCAGAAAACAAGGAATTCAAATTAGATATGCAATATGTAAATGATGTATTTATTGGTTCAAGATTTGATCAGGATGAGGAATCTTTGAGGTTATGGGCTTTGTACCTTCCCCACAAGAGAACAAAGATCATTGATGTTGACAAGGCCTTTGGCCGTATGATGAAACTAAAAGTTGGTGAAATTGATCTAATTGTTTCCGATGATATCGAAGTGGATATTTCAAAATTCAATAAAGCACATATTGTCAGAGTAGTGAGGGAGAGGAACCAGTACAAGGCATTGTATGAAGACACGCTAAGGAGAAGTGGGTGACAGGTCCAATGGTTCTCTTGGCAATATGAAGGAATTGATCATGTGTTGCATTGATGTTTTATCATTGATGTCAACACTAGCTATTATGATTGGCTATTGACAGACAGATTTTGGTTACCGGTAGAAGAACTAGTGGTACCGACAGAAGGGACTATCAGTTGGATACTACCGACATGTTTGGATCAATGGACTATGTTTGGTTTGATGTTTATGGAGTATGTTTTGGTCAGTTGGTATTGACTTTATGGTCGGATGCTATCATACACTCGAGTAAGCCTATATCGGTAAGGGTTTAAGGTTTTATTGCCAAAGCTTTTACTGAGAATCTTTGACAGGATGCATAAGTGGTGTTGGTGCAGCTTCTAGATGGAATTCAGGATACAAAAGATGATCTTTGTTCATGCCTCAACTGATTGGGGACATCACTTTGGCATGGTGAATCTATTTGGGTCCAGGTTATAGACCGATATCATGTTAGGTGCTCTCTACATGTTACTGGGATGATTTATGGATTGGTTAATGTTGTTTTGGTCTAAAGCCAACATGACATATCATTGTAATGTGGATTTATGTAATGATCTTATTGTAATATCTTTTAGGTGGCCGACGCAATTGGTTTAGGCCTTAGGGTTTGTATAAATTGATGTAAGATCTCATTGTAGATCGCAGTGGTCATGGTCATGGAATGAAAGATCATATGCGAAGGAGATTTGGTCGATCATAGGTGATCGAATCGGGTTTATGTAAGAGGTCAAAGGCCTCTGGTATTGAGCTTAACCGAGATTGTAATCAGGCATAGTAGATGCTATCATTGGAATTTCATTCTTCAGGGTTGTTGTCCAATTATATTGAGGTGGTTATAACCTCTCTATAGTCAGTGAGACTCCTTTGTAATGATCAGTATGCTCTAGGCAGTGTGCCTTCCTCCATGTGCATGCCCCTTATTGTATCACATACTTTCTACAAAAGTATTATCTGACTATGGGTAGGTTTACCACAGTGGTTTTTCCCTTTACCGGGTTTTCCATGTACAAATCATGGTGTTATGTGGTATGGTTGCATTGTGTTAAATATATGTTTCATTCTTAAGTTTTATTACTTACCGGTATCTGTTTCTGCTATTCTGGTATTCAATATTTATGTGCTCTGGTTAAAGGTTATAAAGTGGTTTGATTAATATAATCTGTTGACAACTGATTCATCACCCCCCCCTCTTAGTTGTCCACCAATTATTCTAACAATTTCTATTAGAGATTTGGTCCTCTTTTGTAGAAGCTTAACTGCTTGAGGTAGATCCTATGGCAACTAATACTTCAAATCCACTGACAGCTATTTTTAGAAGAGAAATCCCTAAGCTTGATGGAACAAACTATGGGATATGGAAAATCCAAATGGAGACTCATCTTAGATGTCTTGGCAAGGATATTTGGGAGATCAGTGAGAAAGGATATACACCTTATGATCCGACATCTGGAAATCCTGCTCCAGCAGACTTGGACAAAAATATTGAAAATGATTGCAGGGCTAGAGAAGCCCTCTTGTGTGCACTCACTGATTAGCAAATCACAGGATTGACTAATTAATCATCTGCAAAGGTTATGTGGGATAAATTGCAAACTCTGAATGAAGGTGACCCTACTGTCAAAATTGCTAAACTTGATGGTTATCGAGTAAGATATGAGAACTTGAAGATGGAAGATAATGAAAGAATTGCTACATTTATGGAAAGAGTAAATGATATTGTCATGGGAATTCAATGTTGTAGAGGATCTCTGAGTGAAGATGAAATAGTCTCTAAAGTTTTGAGAGCCCTACCACCAGCTTACAAGATGGAGGCTACTGCAATTAATGAATTGAGAACAATGGCAAACACTTCAGTTAATAGAGACATTCTGATTGGGAAATTATCTGCTTTTGAGCTTGAAGAATTTGGACCCTTTGGAGCTGCAAAGTTCGAATCTTCTTTTCATGCATCATCATCTATCAACAAAAGTGATTGGAAATACCTATATGCAAAAGAATTGGAAGATATGAGGAAAGAGGATGAATAATTTGAGCAACTTGAAGCCTTATTTTCTAGAAGAGTACCTAAAGGACTGGCAGGAAGTAAGTATGAAGGAAAAGAACCTTTTAAATACTTTTCATGTAATAAGATTGGGAATTTTTCATCTAGATTTCTTGAAAGGAATGCAAATTTGAAGAAAGAGTTAAGAAATCATTTAAGCCTAATCAAAACAAATATAGATTCAATAAAAACAAACTATGCTACATTGCAGATGAGGAAGAATTAAGTGATGACTTAGATGATGAACTGGAAAGAGACTCTGCTAGTGGGTCCGACAGTAGAAAGGAATGGGTGTTCTATGCTATAAAGGAAGATGAACTGGAACCGGTTATCAAGAATGAAGAAAAGGCCCTGGCACCAAAAGTTGAAGACAAGGATGAATGGGTAATTGATAGTGGATGCTCACATCATATGACTGGAGATAAAAGAAAATTTCTCTCCTTGCAAGAATATAATGGCAGTCAAGTCAGATTTGGGGATGACAAAGCATGTATGATCAAAGGTAGAGGTATTATTTCTCTGGATGGCAAGCATAATACTGATAATGTCTACTATGTAGAAGGTTTAAAGCATAATCTTTTAAAGTTTTGGTCAATTGGTGGATAAGGGATTCCAACTTCAGTTCAAAGATAGAAAATGCAAAATCATTAACAGAACTGGTTTGGAGATTGCAACCGGTACTCAAACTGGAGGTAATATGTTTCACTTAAACATCGGTGATAAGACATGTTTGATTGCTCATATTGATGAGAGTTGGTTATGGCATAAGAGGTTGTGCTATGCTAATTTTGATTGTATTATTAAAATCAGTTCAACAAAGGAAGTTAGAGATATACCTAAGATTATAAAGCCTCATAATCTGGTATGTAAGGAATTTCAATTGGGAAAGCAAGTTAGAACTTCTTTTAATAACATACATGATAAACCTAATGATGTGCTTGATTTGATTCATATTGACTTATGTGGTCCAACAAGGACCAAAAGCTTTCAAGATGATAGATACTTCATGCTAATAATAGATGATGTTAGGATTCCCAAAGATACTGAGAGGGGGGTGAATTAGTATCTCACCGGTATATAAATTTACTTGACTTAAAACATGAAAAGCATATTAAAACTGTGTACCAGTAAACCGGAAATAATGTAGTAACTAAGAACAATAACAAAAACATGAGAAGCACACCATAACACAATGTTTTAATGAGGAAACCTGGTGTGGGAAAAACCTCGGTGGGATTTGTGACCCACAATATTCGCTTACTAGCCAATAAGGGAACATTACTCTTACAATAGGGGCCTGCACATGTAGGAAGGCCAAGTGCCTAGAGCTCACTGCTCAATTACAAAAGAAGTCACACTGACTTACAAAAATGGATTATACTAATCCAATGTCTTGTACTGCTTCAGATCAGCATCTGCTATGCTAGATTCAGTACCAGTTTAAGCTCTGCAACAACATAAACCCTTAACCAATATTTTGCTTATTAGGTCTGCTTATTTTGCATCCTCTTTCACACATTTCCTATTACAAGATGATCTCATACATATATGAGTCATATTACAACTCACCATGTCGACTTACAATGATTTAACAATTAATTACAAAATATATTTTAAACAAAATTGAAGTCGGCCAAGGTGCCGGTATCCTTCCTTTCACTACAGGTGTTCTGTATGCCGGTGTAGAGTGTCGGTGCCGGTGCCGGTATCTTTGTCTTGCCGATGTCATATGATTGCAAGGTTGCCATCAATGACAAAACATTCAATCACCTACAATTTCTCATTCGAGTGTGCATTTGCCAACATATGATTATTCTAGAATGATGTGGGTGACTTTTCTAAGGGAGAAATCTGAAGCTTTTGAGAAATTCAAGATCTTTAAAGCAAAGGTGGAAACAGAAACTAGATTGAAAATCAAATGTCTGAGATCAGATCAAGGCAGTGAGTTCACATCTCATGAATTTAATAGTTATTGTGAGATAAATAGAATTAAGAGGAAGGTATCTGCACCCTGGACTCCTCAGCAGAATGGAGTAGTGGAAAGGAAAAATAAAACCATTTTGGATGCAACAAGAACCATGATTATGGAAGCCAAATTGTCTCACATCTACTGGAGAGAAGTAGTGAGTACATTAGTCTACACATTCAATAGAGTTCATATCAAACGTGAAACCGGTAAGAATCCTTATGAATTATGGTTTGGACATACACCTACTCTTAAATATTTCATAATTTTTTGAAGTAAATGTTATATCAAAAGGGATGATTCAATTGGGAAGTTTGATCCTAGATGTGATGAGGGGATATTTCTTGGATATTCAATTCAGAGCAAAGCATATAGATGTTATAATAAAAGATTGCAGAAAATTGTGTAGAGCACAAATGTGAAAGTGGATGAGAAATATAGAGATCAATCTATATCATATGGCAGAGAACCAACAGTGGAAGTGGTCATAACTGATCTGGCAATGCCTCAACCGGTACAAGACATTGAGACAGTTACACCAGTACAATCAGAAAATTCAACTATGACTGATGATCGAAACAGAGAACCTGAAGTTCAAAACACACCAAGGTATGTAAGATTAAATCATTATAAAGATCAAACCATTGGAGACAGGAACAAGGGAGTTATGACAAGAAGAAGATTGGCAAATGAAGAGGTATGTCTTATTTCTTAAATTGAACCAACATCTGTTATTGAAGCTTGTAAAGATAAATATTGGTTAAAGGCTATGGAAGATGAATTAGATCACATAAAGAAGAATAA
Source organism: Cryptomeria japonica (assembly GCF_030272615.1). Lineage (NCBI taxonomy): Eukaryota > Viridiplantae > Streptophyta > Pinopsida > Cupressales > Cupressaceae > Cryptomeria > Cryptomeria japonica. The sequence continues at coordinate 231,528,135 of NC_081410.1, read as the reverse complement.
GACTTGGAATTTAGTTCCCCGGCCTAAAAATAAGAATGTTATTGGAACTAAATGGGTTTTTAGAAATAAACTAAATGAGGATGGTCAAGTTGTAAGAAACATGGCTAGATTGGTTTGTAAAGGATATTCTCAAATGGAAGGAATTGATTATGGTGAGACATTTGCACCAGTAGCTAGAATTGAAGCTGTGAGACTATTTCTTGCCTATGCAACATACAAGAACTATAAGGTCTATCAAATGGATGTTAAATGTGTATTTTGAATGTTGAACTTAGGAAGAAGTATAAATTGAGCATCTTGATGGATTTTCACTGACAAATGACAAAGATATGGTTTACAGGTTAAGGAAATCATTATATGGATTGAAACAAGCTCCTAGAGCTTGGTATGCAAGGTTGGATAAATATCTTTTGAAGCTTGGTTTTACCAAAGGCAGTGATGACAGTAATTTATATTACAAGATCACTGATGATGATATTCTGATTATTGAAGTATTTGTTGATGATATCATTTTTGGAGGTGAAGATAAATTGCGCATTCAATTCTCTAATAATATGAAGAATGAATTTGAAATGTCTATGACTGGTGAGATGAGATTTTTATTAGCTTTGCAGATTACTCAAACAGACAAAGGCATTTTTATCTGTCAAATTAAGTATCTAAGGGAATTGTTGAAGAAGTTTGGTATGGATAATTCCAAACTGGTAAGTACTCCTATGGTGACAAGTGAGAAATTATCTATCAAATACACATCTGCACCGGTAAATTTGACAGGGTATAAGTCTATGATTGGTGGCTTGTTATATGTAACTTAGACTAGACCAGATATTATGAATGTAATAAGTATTGTTTCAAGATATCAAAGTAATCCTAAAGAAAATAATGAATGTGTAATAAAGAGGATATTTTGGTATTTGCAAGGAACAACATAATATGGCTTATGGTACTCTAGAGATGATAGCTTCACTTTATGTGCATATATAGATACAGATTGGGCAAGAGATATTGATGACCAAAAGAGCACTTCTGGTGGAGCTTTCTTTCTTGAAAAGAAATTGGTTTCATGGATCAGCAAAAAATAGTCATGCATTTCTTTATCTACTGCAGAAGTTGAATATGTTGCAACAACTAATTGCACTCAAGTCTTGTGGATGAAGAAAATGTTGAAGGATATCAAAGTAAATTGTAGTGAACTAGTAGTTATCTATTGTGATAACTCTGCAGCTATTGACATATCTAAGAATCCGATATTTCACTCTAAGACTAAGTACATTTCAATAAAATATAACTTTATAAAGGAAAAGGTGGAAGAAAAGGAAGTCAAATTGGTTTATGTGAACACTAAAGAGCAGATTGCAGATATATTCACTAAACCGTTGTCTAAGGAATCATTTGAATATTTGAGAGACATGTTAGGGGTATCTGCCTCTTCGGTAGAAACTTAACTGATGGAGCAGAGCATCATTCCAATATGCATCATCAGCTTTATCCTTTGCTCCGGATTGATGTAGTGGTGCTACTACTCAAGGGGAGTATTTAGCTTTAAGATTCACAAGATTTTGATATCTATGTCATATCTTTGGTATTGATGTCAAAGGGGGAGAGTTATATGTGAAAAATAATGTCATAATATGTCATATGGGAGAGAGATTTAGATTAGTTTCGGATTGGACTGTACTCCTCAGGGGGAGTTGTTGGGATCTTTCATTTTTTCATTGTTATATCTTCTATGAGAAATTTTTGGCATTTCTTGGCACTTAGATGTTTTCTTTTTCACATCTAGTGTTGCCATCAATGCCAAAGGGGGAGATTGTTGGCAATATGAAGGAATTGATTATGTGTTGCATTGATGTTTTGTCATTGATGTCAACACTATTTGTTATGATTAGTTACCGACAGACAGATTTTGGTTACCAATAGAAGAACTAGTGGTACCGACATAAGGGACTATCAGTTGGATACTACCAACATGTTTGGATCAATGGAATATGTTTGGTTTGATGTTTCTGGAGTATGTTTTGGTCAATTGGTATTGACTTGATGATCAGATGCTATCATACACTATATTAAGCCTATACTGGTAAGGGTTTAAGGTTTTACCGGTAGAGCTTTTATTGAGAATCTTCGACAGGATGCATAAGTGGTGTTGGTGCGGCCTCTAGATGGAATTCAGGATGTAGAAGATTATCTTTGTTTGTGCTTCGACTGATTGGGGACATCTCTTTGGCATGGTGAATCTATTTGGGTCTAGGTTATGGACCGGCATCATGTTATGTGTTCTCTACACATTACTAGGATGATTTATGGATGTTTTTATAATATGTTCATATTGTAAAGACAATTTTTAGGAAGTTAGTTTTTAGTTAGTTTTTGTTAGTTTTAGTTTTAATGAAAGGGTATGCCCTTTCACTTTCAAACTGAATCATCATCTATAATTGGAGGATCTTTTAGAACAAGTGGGGGAGAAACCTCAAGTTTTATGATCTTATCAAGACAATTTTATACAACACTTATGCAGTTTGTTTTCTGGAAATATCAAAGTTGATGGATGATACATATTTAAATCAACTCATTTGATTATCTATTTTCAATATAAATTTCAAGTGTTCTTCTGTTTTTCAATTGATTGATTAGTTCCATGTGATAGATCTATTTTATTAGATTGTGTCAATGTGCTATCTTATGCTATTGTGATTGAGACTAATTTCCAATTTAAGCATCAGTTTGAAAGGTTGGTTGGCAAGTTTCAAATCATCTTATTGGTCTTTCAGAGTAGAGTTAAAATTAAATAAGACTAACTCATTTTATATTTTAGATACAATCCATATAGATTCTTTTGATGTGATGGTCTTGTTTTGAAAACAAGTTATTAAAACTGTCTCCATGGTTATACGTAGGATCTTTCAATTTTAAATAGTATGAAATCAATAAGGGATGAAGGCACTAGTCTATCATTGATTTGATATAATTAAATCAAGTATTTTCAGAGGCAATCTTCATCAAGGAATCATAATTTTAATTTATACAGGCACAACTTCATAAACATTTATAAGTAAGCATTTCATAATTTTCAGCAAGCAATAAATATAACCAAACAAAATTCAAGAATCATTTGCCTCCTCAAAAATTCGCTATAGAAAAGCCTTTAATCGGAATTCAAGAAGTTCATGTTTCTCAACCTAATTGAAATTGAAGATCATTAGAAAACTATTCAAATGCTAAATTACATCCCACTTTAACTTAAATGAAAGAACCAATAGAGAAGTTCCTCTCACCCTATGAAAAAGCCTTATTTGATCAAAGTTATCTTGCATATCTATAGATTCCCTAAGCCTATCATAATCTTCCTCTTCTACATAAATTTCATTCAAAGCCTCATTAACAACAGATACATTGTTTCTCTGTACTGCAACCATGTACGGCTTCACAAGACGGAGATGTCCAGCATGGATAACAAATACAACAGAACAAAAGTTAGTCATGAAATTTTTCCAAACCAAATAGCTGCTAAAGAGAACATCTAGAAAAACTTAATACCCAAGTGAAAGACATCTTGATAATGCTAAAAATAGTAACAAAAAATAAAATGTAGAGCCATACCTTACGCATGATGTCAACCACTAGTGTGTGTTCTACCCTAAGGGCAAGGACATTCAAGAGGTCATTAATAAGATATGGGTGTTCTTGCAAATAAAAGTGTACAACTTTGTAGTACAATTCAACCTTGGCCACTTTAGCTACAACATCTTTGAATTGCATATGATCCCATGCCTCTGGACAATGGTTAATGATAGTAGTGGCAGTATTGTCATATTCATCATCTTGAATATATAAATAAGTAAGTTCCTTCCAATTTTGTTAATCATCACAAACATGTATATGAGTTCATCAAAGCGACCCCTGTTTTGATAGTAATCACTGACCTCTTCCGAGTCATCCACCTCGAACAAAAAATAAAAGTTAGAATCACAAAAAATATAAATTTCTCACCTTCATAGTTACACATAATACTATAGATGAACCTTCCCAGATGATCATGAAAAAAAACCTTTAAAAACAAACCACTTACTTGTGGTGTTGTTGTTCGTGTTGGATCTGTTGGACCTTGCAATTAAGATTCAATATACATTATTCAATAAGATTAATTGTGCAACATAATGAAATATTAAAGTGTGTTATCTTATTGAGCTTCGCTTGGTTTCAAAAATAGTTTAATATTCTCTACTTAACAAGGCTAACCACGTGAAGGCGGAAGCTCATTTGGCCCCTCCCCCCTCTAACATCACTCTAAATTCCCCGTTAACATCTAACATTCATTCATTGTTTCATCCATTAATAAAATATAACATTCATTCATTATCACATAACGTTCAATAATACATAACATTCATTGACACTCATTAACACACAACATTCATCAATATTAATTAACACATATCATTCATGAACATTGATTAGCACATAATTACATTCATTAACACATAAAAATCAGTCATTATCAAATAATGTAGATTACAATCATTTCTTTTTTCTTTTTTTTTTTGAAGTTATGAAAATTCTAAGTGGACCATCATTTTCTTCATCACTTCCCCCCTCTTCAGTTGTTTTGCCCTCTGCTTGTGATCTTGATGTATGCCTAGTCCTCTTCTGAGGACGAGGACACCGATGCAAAGGGGGGTCCCTACAATAACAAAGAAATGGGTTAAATTCAAATCATTTTTTATTTTTGTTACAAGTATTTCATTAATTTAAAGAACATAATCATTGCGCTCTTTACCTAATGGGGCCGCATCATCTTCGAAATCATTTTGTGTAGCCTCAACCTCAACATGTTGAACACCCTCTAGATCCTCTGGAGTTGAAATACGAAAGGTTACATTAATCAATACACCAATTGCAATTAAATATGTTTAAATAAATAACAATGATCCTCTTTATCTAACTGGGGAACATCACGTCCCTGATGTTGTCTACCCAGATCATGCTCCACTTGGTCACCACCGACTACATGCTCTAAAATATTAACAAAAAAGGTTACATTAATTTCTACACCAATTACAATTTAAGATGTTTATTTGTATTAATAATTACATTAAAAAAATTGAATAGCAAATGAATACCTCCACTACTGGGATGCACATCTGGACCTTCATGTGGAGGTTGTGTTCCAAGATTATCAGGCTACATTCCAATGTCATGCGCATTGTTATTATTGCTTGCTTAATTAAAACAAATAAATTCACTTTATGTTGGAACTTAACATCAAATATATTATTGGTAAGGTATTCAATTTGAAATTATTTTCATATAGATTATTTACCTGTGTGATAGATGCTCAAGAAGTGATAAAAATGTCTATCACAAAAACTAGTAAAGATATTGCTACTTTGGTATGCATGACCCCTCAAATTGATGAGATAAAAGATAGGGTGAATTAATTGATGCAAGCAACATAAAACATGCGAGTAAGAAGTAATGAAAGGTTTAATTATAACAAAAGTTCAATAATGGTTTACATTTTATACTCTTTTATGTCACTAATTAAAATATGTACATGTTTTTACAAAATTTCATGTGTGATCATCAACCTGGTGGACATGATCAGGGTATTGCAGGTAGTGCAGGTGATGACCATGTTCTATACATTAAAAGTACTCCTTCTTTGGACTTGTGAACTTGCTTTTTTAATGCTAGTGTTATTTACACAGGCCTTTCCCTGTCTATACTATTGCTCTCTCTTTAGAATGAATAACAATAAGTTTTGTGTGTATATATGTGTAATAATAGTTTATTAAAATGTTAATAAAGTATTTAGTTGCACAATTAGAAGTTTTCATTTGATCTGATTTGATCACTTGTATTTTAATTTACTATTATTAAATTATATTTCAAAGTAGGGACATTACAAAGACCAATAAGACAACGTGAGATAGCACATTGAAGCAATCTACATAAATATATTCCATAGACTATCTTTTGTAAGGACTATACTAGTTTATCACTTACACTGCCCTCTTGTCACAAATTTACATACCTTTGTCCTGCATCAAAACCTACCTTCCTTATTCTCCTTCATACTGTTGTATCATTAAGATTAGTATCAAACACTTAATAAACTTTCATCCTTGTTTACAATTCTTGTAGTTTTCATATATATAATGTATTATTCTTCAGGTGTTACTAATGTTCCCGTGGAAAGGCCGCCTCATTCAAGGTTATTGCTGACTGCAATGTCAACAACAGGCATCATGCAGACATCATCTACTACTCGTCATGTTGACCTGCCCACTATTGGTAGATCTCTCTTTTTCTCTCTCTTTTGTTATGTGTTTATTTTCCTTGAAGTGTTCTTTCTTGGGGGCATTTCATAGTGGATTCATTTTCTGTAGCAGGAGTTGCACATGAGGATGTGCCAAAGTTGTATACTAGTGATACCATACCATCATTTCCTAGATCTTCCTGTATTGCTAGTACGGGAACGTTGCAAACCACATTGGTGTTGAGCGACAAAGAATTGAGTCCCTTGAAGATATAGAAGGTTCCAGGTACTTTAAAATTATTATTATATATAGTGTAATTGTAGTTTACTTATTGATCACTCGTTTTGGACTAATTATCCCATGATTTTTTTGCAGGAAATGATAATTTTTATAAAAATATTAATGACATTGCATTAACACACTGAAACCTTCATAGTTGATGATTAATATTGTCTTTGGAGTTGATAAGATCTCTTCTCCACAAAGTGTCATAAATATCCCTGGATAGAGGCACTGGTCTGTTATTTATCTTTTAAGGTCCTGGTTTGTTATGCATTTAAGGTCTTTAATAGAGAAACATTCTTCCCAAACCCTATATGAGCTGATCTTTGCATATTTCTTTTGTCCTAAAAGCATCTTATTCTCAATATACAATCATAATCATTTTCATTTCTTTTCAAAAGCATTCACTTAAAGCACACAATAAAGCATAATTGCAGAACAATCATTTGCCAGTTTTGCATTTCCTAACCATAAAGCTTAAATCCACTTTAAATAACTCTTTTTGTGCTTGAGAGGGAGAGGTATACCCGCCTAGGTTCAGTGGAGCCTTAAGTACAGAGGGATTTGGTCTTTGACCATCCCTGTTCATTGGCCAAGGCTAGTTGGATCAGTTAAGGGCATGGCAAATCCTTAAGTTTTCAAATCTGTGGTTTTGGGAACCAACACATCCAATTTTTGTAATTGTAACAAGGTCCGACATAATCCATCAATTTAGAAACTTTGTTGTAACAGACCTTTATGTCATCCATGGAAAATAGGCCCAAACCATGTAACGACAAAGGTGTTATGTGATATATCCTCTCATTAACACAAAAATCGGTGTTTATTGGACGAAGTTCATTGGGTACCCATTGTTTCTCTAGATGTTTGTACCTCAAGGGCACCTCAATATCGCTTTTGGTCTCATCATCATAAGAACATGACCCCCCTTGAGCAAGGAAAAATTCCATGTGTTTACTAAATTTTCTTCTAATATTTTGACCTCTAATTGATCTCCCTATTTTAGAGCTACTACATGACTCACTTTCATCGACTATTCCTACTTTTCCCTCACTTGAGGAAGACACCTCTGACAAATACCTATTTGGTGGTACCTTCACTCCATCAAATGAGAGAGTTAGTTGGTAATGAGAGAGATATTTTGCAAATGAGGGTAATGTTGATGAAGAAGTCAGCCCTAAAGTTGATGTTGAGATTAAAAATTTTAATTAACCATTGTAAATCCATTATCATGTTCAATAACAATTCTATCGGGATCATTTTTATTCAGTCATAGCCTATACCATTTGACGATTAACAAAACTAATTTGAAGGAATTAAAGTTACACACAAGTATATCATCCAAAATGTCATAGTATCGATTTTGAGACTCTTGAGGATTATGTTGTTTCTAGATGAAATATTGGTCACCTCAAATACTACAGTTATCCCAGAATCACAAGTTTTCTTTGTGTGATCCAAATTTTTGATGTGAAATTTATGACCATTGCAGGACATATCCTAGTTGTGTTTGACCTAAAATATGTCTAACATATTAGAATTATTGCATCATGAGTTGATAAACATATGGGTGATTAATAAAATTATACATACCTATTTATCTCTTAAACCATATGCTAAATCAATTTCCCTTTGCGTAACATTGGAATCTCCATTATGATGAGCTTCTTTAACCGATGAAGCCACACCTTCCCATGTTAATGTGCAACCAGAATGTTGACATCATTCAATCCACACCGTCATACAATCAAGATTGTTTGCAATATACAAATGTAGCGCATCCCACTCCCAACCAACTGTACAAATAATTAATAGATGACTTAGAACCAATTGATTTAGAAGATTAAGAATTAATTAACTATAATAACATATTATAATTACCTCTCACTTTCCTCAATCTACCTTTCCCCATCAAGTACTCCCCTTCGAATTTGTTAATGGAGTTGGGATCCCAAATGCGATCTACGTGGATGTCTGTTGCAAACATAGGAAGATATTCAACAATGTACACCATAGTATGGTATACCATATATCCCTCCACCATAGAACCCTCAAGATGTTCTCTTTGTCGAACCAAAGCCTCCAAAAATTTCAAGTGCCTCTCAACCATCCACATTGACTTGGTGTGTACAGGTCCACACAATTCAATCTCCTCAACTTGGTGTATGAGGTATTGTTCTTGTGCATTGAAAAAAGTTGAAGGTAGACACTTTTGCATATCACATATTAAATGAGGAATTTTTCTCTTCCAATATTTAATATCTTCTTTATGAATTTCTTTAGATGACAACCACCTAGAAGAGATTCAAGACACAAAAATATATAAATGAGACTTTCCAAAATAATATACAATATATTACATAACATGTAAAACAAATCACAAATATATTATCTATACAAAAAATTGAACAAATATCACTACTTACCTCATGTATTTTCCAAGATCATATATGACTTGCTTGACATTATTGTCAAAGTTGTCAGGGAGAGATAGAGGTAGAACGTACTGCAACAATTATCAAATGATCTTTTCATTGTTTTCTAACGTAATACAATGAAAAGTACATGCGTAGTATACAAATATTTAGTAAATACACAAGAACATTAATTACCTTAATGAAGGTATGTCAATCATGTGTTTTCATCCCTGGCCCAAATTCACTTTTCTTTGATATGAGATTGTTTATGTTGGCAGCAAATTCTGTGGGAAATCAAATTTTTTGTATGACTCCTTTTATAGTGTTGCTTTGTTGGTTCGTTAATAACCAAGGAAGGGCACTTATATTAATTTGGTCTCCATTTCTATTTGATTGAATGACATTTTTCATTGCATGATTGGATTCCTAAATGCTAATATGAATTTTGATAATTTTTTGTTTGTCACGCCTTCCCTCCAATATTTTTCATAATGTCTCTCTTATATTCTTTCCAATATGCATAGTATCAAACAAATGCATAATTTGTAGCTGCTCGTAGTAGGGGAACCTACTAAATTGTCTTGGATAACTTTTTAATCCATTTGGAAGGTGGTCATTAATGCCTTGACAACCTTCACGATCATCAAGTACATCATCAGTAAACAAAACACAATAGAAAAATACAAATTCCAAACATAAACCATTAGATGGAATGACATTATCTTGACGATTAATTCTATTATATTTCAACTTCCATAGGCAAGGTGTCATTATTTGTGGCTTTGATGTAGTCACTTCTTTCCCATTGAAAAGATGTTTTTCAGTATTTCGATACTTATGATTTGTGTGGAGGAAGTGCCTATACTCATCAAACACTTGCTTTCCTAAAAAAATTGAATGACGAGATTTAATCTTTGGACCACAAACTGGACATGCAAATTTTCCATTTGTTTGAAGACCTACAAGATAATGTATAATTGGATTAAATATGTTAATTTTTATAATTATAATTATAATGTGCTACTTGAACACTATAACATACCACAAAAATGTGTTAGCCCTAGGGCATCATGTATTGTCCATACAAGCATTGCATGGAATTGAAATTGTCTTTGTCCTATTGGTCTAGAGATGTCATACATAGTGATACCATTCCATAACTCCAGCAACTCATTGATAAGAGGCTCAATATACACATTCATATCTTTAACTTGGTACTTACCTAGTTGAATGAACAAAAACATTACATAATTATTATGACCATTTTACTACAATGTTTATAATTAAATTTAGATGACTATTAAATGATAAAATACCTAGAACAATCATCACCAACATTATGTGCTCCCTCTTTATTGACATCCATGGAGGAATGTTATTGTTGATAACAAAAACTGGCCACACCAAGTAAACAAATCTCATCTCTCCAAATGGATTGACATCGTCCGCTACCAATGAAAGCTTGAGATTACAAGGTTCATCTTTAAAGTGTGGCCACTTTTCCTCTATGTCCATAAATGTTGAACCATTTGTAGGCATTCAAATAATGTCATCTCTACTTCTATTGCATGCATGGTAATCCATAAATTGTGCCAAGCTAGTACACCTGAATAATCATTGCATACATGGAATAATGGGAATATAACGAAGAACCTTGCGAGGCACCTTTTTTTTTTATTTGATCTATTTGATATCTACTGATATGACATTCAGGGCATTCTGTTGCAAATTCATGTTGTTTATGATATATAATATGATCATTGGGAAAAGCATCTATTGCTTGATACTCCATTCCAATATCTTTCAAAATGGAAGATAATTCTCGATATGAGTGAGGTAGAATATTTGATGGTGGTAACAAAAACTCACCTATCAATCTACAAATTATTAATTTGTTAATATAAAGAATATTAATGGTACATGATTCACCCTTTATTAACTATAATGACATATACGAAATACCTTAACATACGTGAGATTGTTATGTTGGATAAACCATTCATAACCTTGAAGTTCACCAACAACAATACAATGGATAGAAGAATTGTTTGGGAGCCTTCATAAAGGGGCTCATATTCCTTCTCAAGTACAGCTAAATCATGAACAACATCAAAGTCATCTTGATCATCATGATCGGCTGCGCTAGTGCTAAATGTGTCATGGATCAATGTATTTGTACCATCATCTTCAATTGTGTTTTCTGGTGCATGATCATCATCTTCTATGGGATCATTATCTTCAGGTTCGATATTCACACCTCCATGTTCCTCCACTTTGAATAACATATTCTTTGGGTTGTGTTGGTCCATATCATGTGCCCTGGGGAGCTCGACCTATATAAAAATGATCAACATAAATAAACCATGATCATGATCTCATCATGAAGTGATTTCTTATGTATATAAATTGTTAAAATGATATAATGAACAACTTACCAATGGATGATAATCATGTCCCCCTTCAATGTGACCATGTTGCCTACAATGTTTCTTAGTTGTTTTGAATAGAAGTCTTCTAGTCTTTAAGACCTTAAAAATTTTGCAGGGACAATAACATTTTCCATCACCTTTTCTTTTCAAGTTAGACCACAATCTAGCAATTGTCTCCTTATTTTGTTCTTCACTAATATTTTCTGACATGGTCTTTCTTCACATGCAAAAAAGTCGGGTTATCGAAACTTCAGTACGTAACCTTCACAAATTACGCAAAAGGATATCGCAAGTACGGAAGTCTTCTTAGAAATAGTTATATAGAAGTTGAAATATTACTTAAACTTAGACTCTCTTCAATTATGAAGACTATTTTATTTAGATAGTTTTCTTGGCTAAAAAAGAAGCTCGATTTTGGCAAGTTGATGAAAAATATTTGAGTTTTAAAAAAAGAGAAACCTTTTTATTGTGTCATCTAATAGAATCAACTTAGGAATGATGAATTTACGAAGAAGTCAACATGAAACCAACTTCATATGAAAGAGAATTGAATTGACTATTAGAATCCAAAATTTGAAGAAACTTGAGTGGTTACATTAAGAGTTATAATCAATTCTTTTGTTGCAACCCTGTCAACAAGGGTTTTATGACAGTTTTGACAGCAACAATTAGAACTTTCTTTATAATCCATGGATGAACTTCAAACCTATCTTGAATTAAAGATAACTCTTCATTCTACAACCTCAAATAGGTTATTAGGGGCCGGATTCAATCCAAATCTTATTAGGAAAAACATCTAAAGCAGCAAATAATCATGACTGTAAAAAACAACAGTTAAAAGTATTGAACAAAATATCAATTTTCTCATTGAATCTTCATCAAAAACATTTTACAATACAAATTTATAGAAATAAACTTCCTTCCTATTTATCCAACAAACAATTACATGGAAGTTTTACTTTCAAACTGATATACAACCTTGTAACTGTCACAATCCTGCAAAATAAAGTGACAGATAGAGACTTTATTTGATGTAGCCTTACAAGACTTTCCTCCAACTCTGTCACACACACTTAATCCAAATAAATGATGGATTTTATAGCCTCTCATGGTTTTATAACTGTTTCAACTGCACCTAATACCGAAATGTACAATTTGACAACATTTTATGCATTGTTGCATTACAACTTTTTAGTGGCACCTTGACAACTTTTGCCTTTTGACATGAATGACCACTAAACATTACTTAGATACTTTGAACACCTTAGAATGGACTCAAAACAACATATGAAACCTTTATTACCCTTCCATGGGTACATTTACATTATTTGAAAAATTAGGGCCTCAATAGGACTATTTGACAACTTTTGACAAAATGGCATAGTTAGCCTTACACATCGATTTCAAGCTTGACAAGCTTCATTATTTCTCATTACTCATGATGAGTATGTAGCTTCTTAATCTTAGTACCATTTAGTTCTCCATTTTCTTTAAGCAACAAGAGAGTATGGATGTCTATAAGTGGTGGAGAAATGAAAGAAGTCCATTAGAACTCCACAAGTCTGCAAATCAAACCATCGGTGTAGCCTAGCCTGAAGAAAGCACCCTAGCAAAGCCAAAGGTCAACAAGAAGTGATTAACTATCACTAAAAGGGGATAGGAGTTATCCCGATACCTGATAGACACATCGAGAGGATATACACCGATTGAGTCATTACTAAAGTATCATCAGTGTGACTTTCGCTATCGGAACATGCAAATTGTTGTCTTGTTGATAGCCAATAAGGCTATCGGTAAGACTTACACCGATAGGAGAGAAGCCTTAGTCATCGGTATAACTTAAAGAGATCGGGGTGTAACATTTCAAGCTATCCCGATGCCCGATGGAAATAATAGAGCATGAGATTCATTGAGGAAAAAGTAACTATTGGCAGAGATTGTTCAAGGTTATGCCGATACCAGATGGAGGGCTTGGGAAGACACACACTGATAAAAAACAAAGTGACTTAAGGAATGAAATATTGTCAATGGCGCCAAGGGAGTAATTCATCAAGAAAGAATCTACCGATGAGCCGTTACAGATACAATTCAAAACTGAAACCAAAGCAGCCTATATTTAATGTGTGTAATTGAATAGATTGATGGCTCACACGAGGCAAATTAAGAACCAAATGCAGGTTGCGTCTTAGTAAAAAACACACAAGGTGAGAATTATTGCTCACAATTCATCACACATCATGGAGGTTGCAAGTTCATCAGGAAGAAAGAGGGGTGCTAAGGGCTCTAAATCCATGTCTAAAAAATCCAAAATAGCATAAGTTTGTCCTGCACGGAAACTAAATCAGGATATCATTGATCAATTGCAGTCCCCAGCCCCAAAATCAAGGAGGTCGAAACAGCATTTGCCCAGAAAAGACTAGCTTGAGGATAGGTTGAAAGGGGTTGGAAATGTGTGGACAAAGGTGAGAGTTTATGAAATCTTCCTATTTCATTTTATGAGAAAGGATAGAGAAGTGCCAATTTGTAACCCGTGGATAACCAACTTAGGTAAACTAGTTTTTCCAAATATTTTCGTAAATATCAGATTGATGGAAGTTTTGGTCAAAAATTATAATTTTGTGAAGAGATGCATTCAGTTTCCAAATGGCGAAGTGTTTATCAGATTTAGCCATGGCACCATAGATGAAGTTTTTAGCTTACACCCTAACCCTCATGTACCCTTGTCATTTAAAGAACTAGAGGAGAAATTTGTTAAAATGGATACTACTTAAAAAAGGTGGAACTTATCTTTCCACAGGGTTGAGAAGGGGATTCTAACCAAAGAGGATGGTCCCCCATTCAACACAGACACTACTTATAGTACACCTATATGTCACGCGGACAGGTTGGAGGTATAGAGGTCCCTGATCTAGCTAATATTGGGCCGCTAGTGTTAGCAGCAAATGTACAGATGTATGAGCCAAGACCCTTTGATTATGCTACTTATGTTGTAGAAAAATTACATAAATGTTTCTTGAACCTCAGAGATAATAGGGATTTTGTTCAACCCAACAATAAGAATAATAACTCTAGTTGAAGCCTCAACCCGAAGTTTAGACATTCATTTGGTAAAGTCACTATTTTCATAGCTAATGTTCATTTGATTGTCAACCTAGGGACATAATACTTGAATTGGGTCTGCACTATATATGCACTAAGTTCCTGCAACAACTAACATTATGCGAAAAAGGTAAACAAGAATGGAAACTATAAAAAGGCTACATGAAGACTTCTACATAAACTCGTAAAAGCATTACTGGATAAATTCAATGTTGATAAACATAAGTTACTCTGTTCTAGCTTGGTTGTAGGAACAATCAGTGGACCTGTTTCCAGTGGCTGCAGGAACAGTCAACGCAAGAACTTCTACTGTGGCTAAGGAAAGAAAACTAATTTTAACGAATGCACAAGAACACTCACCAAGTGGGCCCCCTTGGATGAGTGATACCAAGCTTCCCCAAAAACAACTCTAATAGATCAGAATAACATAATTTTATTCATCGTTCTTGAAAATCATTACATGATTCAATATAAACTCAAAAATGCTTATGAAAATCCTTTGCTCTATATTTCTCTCTTTTCTGTCTAACCTCTCAGAAGAAGAGCTTATTATTAAAAAGAAATCAACTACAATAGACAACACAAATCACGCCAAGAAGAAGAGGCAGATGATTGACCGATAAAAGAGATGATTGGAGTTATGCTGCAGGAAACGTGGATCTAAACCGAACCACAGTTGTAACATACTGTGGCAGTATTTACAACTTCAAATCCCACTTAAGTTAGACATTGGTAGTATCACTTGATTTCTCCACTTATGTCCTCCCTTACGCTTGCTCATCTCTTCTATGGTTTGATCTTCAATTATCTCTTATGTATCATTCCCTTCAACAGGCGCGATAGGAGAATATCCTCCACAACATCATTTATTACCTGCACTAAAAAAGAAATAACATACAAGAACATACATACGCATTTTATTTAATCAACACATCTATTAATTTCACACATGATCTTGCCCTAAATAATCTGCATGGCAATAGAAATAAATCACATGGCTGCAGGAATAGACTGGCAAATATAAAACATGATTTAATAAGTTCATGCTTAACATATGGAATACATATAGTCAACCTACAATATATCACTACTACTATGCAAACCAAAAGATAACAAAAACTCAAGAGTTTTGAAAATAAAAATATGACAAAGTCTCAACTCATCATGCCCCCCAACTTTAAGAGCTTGTTGATCCTACAACAAAAGGAAAATTTGTGACTCTTGCACTAACTCTCAGATGACCAATGGTTCCTTGACCTGTTCCTCCTGAAGCTAAATTCCAGTCGAATCCTTTCATCTTTTCCAGCCTGGACCATCTGGTTGATTCTTCTGGAACTACATTATAAGGTTGATCCATAGGCTGACATCCCAATAGTGGCCACATAAGAATAGGAGGCTGAAAGATCAATGGTAGCCAGTTGTTGGTCTTCTCTTTGCCCAGTTGTATATATTTGGGGGCTCTCTGCATAGCTGCCTGAAATTTTTGTAGTGAATAAGGTTCTTCTTGCTTCAATTTGTCTGGTAAGTTATTCCAGTGCAGACTTAACCCATATATTGCAGCTGCACTATCAGTCTGAACTAAATGCTCATATGCCTAGTATATCTCTTCTCTCATTGGAAGCACTAGTTTCCTAACATCATCTCTTACCAGTAATTTCTATCATTCATAATAAACAACTCTTGGTTCTTTTGCCTCCTTCCTCAATGTCAATGGACATTCAAACTCTAAATCTTTATATGCCCTGGCTTGTGCCCCCATGCTGATCTCATTTTGGATCCATTACATTAAAGCTTTGATATGGATGTCACCAATATATAGCAAAGGATTCCACTCACTCTCTGAGGGTACAACATAGTTATGTAGATAAAATTCACTTAGAAAATTCTTCATAGCTACTGGAGAAGTCTAGTAAGCATAATAAAATTCTTCAGGGGTTTCTAAAGAGGGGCTAAGGTCCCTAACAATGCGGTTCAATTTGAAATTTAAATACCTCTCCTTAAAATGCACAACATAAACCCTTGGAGGTTCCCTACATTGCATCAATTCGGGGACCATACTAGCAATTATTTCAATCTTAGCCTCTAATTCCTCAATTTTGTTATCCCTCTTTTCAATTTATTTATGTTGTTTATCAATAATCCCTTGCAATCTAGCCCTCTCTATTTCCCATTGTCTATAAAAAAGTTAAAGCAATCAATAAACTACTTAGGGACGAAGGAGGTATAATAGATGTTACCTTAGGTCGTGGGATCTCTTCAATAATTTACTCAATTTGTGCTGCCATCTCTCCAACATTTTCCTCAAACTGTTGTGAAGTGTCTCCAACAGTCTCTTCAAACTGCTCTGGAATTTCTCCAACAATTTCTTCAGGCTGCTGTGAAATATCTCCAGCAGTTTCCTCAAGATGCTATGGAATTTCTTCAATAACCTCCTCAAGCTGTTGTGCCATAAAAGCAAGATTTGACAGTCTATCTTCATCAACTTCTACCTGGATTTCAACATCCGCAAGGCTTCCTTCTTCTTGAATTTCAACATCTGTAGGGCTTCCTTATTCTGATGTTTCCACTATAATAACCTCTGCTGGATCACCTACTGGATGAGCCTTCTGGGTCCTACTCCGTGTTCTTCTCACATAAACTTTTGGAGTGGTTGCAAGAATGGTTTCAGTTGCTGCAGGATTTTTTCTTTGTGTCCTACGTCTCTTGGCTGCAGGAGAAATTTGAGTTGCATGTGGATGGGCCATAGGTTCCTTCCCTTTTCTCTTAGCAATTGGTGACTCTCTTTGAAGAGAAGTGGAGGGTTGCTCCACATTTGCTTCACCCATCTCTTCTTCCACAATAACCATAGCTCCTTCGACAACGAGCAAATCATCCTCTGCAGCAACTACGTGAGAAGAGGTTTCTGCCATATTTTCTTCTTCAACTGGTGGATCCTCTGCAACATGAGCATCTTCAATAGGAGCATCCTCATCCCTAAACTGCAATATATCCTCAAATACCCCCCATTCCATCTATGAAATGTCTCTAAGACAACGTTCTACAAGCAATTTCACCAAAACATGATGGCTGACGAAACGATTTCCATTCTTTTGCATTTCTTTAGCACTTGTAGAAATGAGGTGGTATAGAAAATTAGGGACATTCACCCTCCAATCATGTCGTAAATGACTAAGTAATTTAAAATGTGGTGAATGTAGATTTGAATATCTCCCTTCACAAGTAATGTATTTCATGACATACAAAGCTACCTGAGGCCACTTTGCTGGTAGGGAAACTCTTCTAGTTCTTTGCTTGTCCACCGTTAGAGGTCCATCTGTGGGAATTGTAAATTCTTCCCTTGCACTCCTTGCATATTTTGATTCTGGAAACAATTCTCCTTCTTGCGGCAACCCTGTTGGGTGTGTGAAAAGTGGCCCTGTATCTATATCTGTAATACACAACACTTCAATTAAGTCATTAAATGCATGGTTAGATAGATATAAGCATAAATATGAAAACCATAACAAATCGACCCATTGCCTTCCAGTAGATGCGAGTTTAGATTGCTCTCAGATTGCTAAGCTATCTAGTGACTAGACAACACCTAAATGAAGGATTTAATCTATATGAGCATGAATTCAAGCTAAATGGATGCAAGATTTAATCTAACAAGATTTAAGAAATAAATGAGATAAATGATCTAAATATGTATGCAATGAACCTAGAGCAAAAACAACATGATAACAATATATTCTCCAGGATTTTTGAATAAGAGATGAGAGCCTGAATTTATAGAAAATTCAGAAAGAAACCAAAGGCTGAGATCAAATGATGATGAGCGGTCAAGATTTTCCAAGAGGAAGCACAATCCAGGTGAATTGATGTGATTGGACGCTTTTCTTAGTTTTAAAGGAAATTGAACTAAAATTAAAATAAAATTAAAAAAAACTGATTTATTCTCTATTTCATTCAATTTTAATATTTTATTGTTTTAATTGCTTTCTCTGAGATTATTTATCAATTTTTAATTTGTTTTTCAAGATTATCTCCAATTCATTTCTTTTCTCAATTTTTAATTCTTTCTTGGTCAATTAATTCCTTTTTTGATTTATTTCCTTTTTTGAAGATTTGTGGCAAATTGATTTATTTAATTAAATATGCTAGGATATTTAATAAAATAAATAAGATAATTGTTTAAAATGATTTACTTGGAATGATCAATTAATTAAATAAATATTTAATAAATATTGAGTGATTAATTTGCCATGTGACATTGATGATTAAAGAATTAATTGTGTGCTCAAGATTCATTTAATTGCCTTTGGTTAGGACCTTGGTAATGTTGTCGAGATTAGGGGCCCATGGTTTAGATTGTTGGCATAGGGAAACTCCAATGAGACATTGTGTGTGATTGAAGGTTTTGTCATTGATGGCAACCTTACAATCCTATGGCACTGGCAAGACATTATATCGTCAAAAGCATTACACAAGCAACCTTGCAATCCTATGGCACCGGCAAGACAATATACCGACAAAGCATTATTCAAACAAGACAGTGCACCGACATTAGCAAGATCAATCTACACCGGCACCGGCACAGAAGATGTACACTGGCACAGAAGGAAATATGTATACCGGCACTGAGGCCAACAAGATTTTTGATATGTAATATTTTGTTTATTATTGTAAGCGACTTGGCAAATTGTAAAATGACTCTTGTATATAAAAGAGATCATTGTAGTCATTTGTAAGATAGGGATAGGAAGCAAAAAAATTATAAGGCAGACCTAATGTGCGAATTATAGGTCAAGGGTATATGTAAAGAACAGAGCAAGAACCAGTACTGAATCTAGCATTGAAGATGCTATTGTAAAGCAGTACAGATCATTGGATTTGCATAATCCTCATTGTAAGTCAGTGTGACTTCTTATTGAGCAGTGTGCTCTAGGCAGTTGGCCTTCCTGCATGTGCAGGCCCCTATTGTAAGTAATATTCTCTTATTGGCCATTAAGTGAATATTGTGGGTCACAAATCCCACCGAGGTTTTTCCCACATCGGGTTTCCTCGTTAAACATCTTGTGTTAAGGTGTTCTTTTCATGTGGAAGTTTTTTATTATGTTATTTACATTAATTCTTACATACCGGTATACTGTTACTTTATGTTCTGCATATTCAGTTTTAAGAAAATTACATTACCGGTCAGATACTGATTCACCCCCCCTCTCAGTATCTGTGGGAACCCTAACAATTGGTATCAGAGCCTAGTCCTCTATTTTCAGAAGCCTAACAGCTTGAGGAAGATCTTGACATCGGTAAAGATGGAAAATCTGATGAAGCAACTTGAAGGAGCTCCTACTGACTATGATGCAGAGAAGTTGAAAAATATCAAATTGGAAGATGATTTAAAAGCAACTTAGGACATTATTCAGGCACTTCAAGAAAATTTTACTGTTACAAGAAATAAGAGGAGAGAACTTTGTGAAAAATTGCAAAATGAGAATGATGAAAAGGAATCACTAAATGATATGATAAGCAAATTGAAATAAGAGATCATGATAACAAAAAATGAAATGCAGGATATGACTATGAGATTTTGCAAAGAGATTGAGGATAGAAAGAAGAATGAAGAAGAGTTGACCAGAAGACTAAGTGATGCAGCAAATGAGAAGACAAGACTTAGCTATGAAAATGACATGTTGAAGACAGATCTGATGCATACTCAGAATGACTCAAATGAACTAATGAGACAAAAAGAAATCTTGGAAAGGGAATTGGAAACTACAAATCAACACAAAGAAAAATTCAAGAAAAGCTCAGAAGAACTTGGTACCTTATTGAAGAATCAAAAACCCAAAGGCGACACTTCTGGAATTGGATTTGAAGTTGGAGAAAGCTTTGGTACTGCAAATTCCTGGGATCACCACAAACTGGTAAGACCTTCTAATACTTACAAATTCAATGGAAAATGCTTTAACTGTAATAAATATGGTCATAGGGCAAATGAATGTAGATCTAGGAATTATCAGAACATCAATCCTCCCACCGGTCAATGCTCCAAATGCATCAAAATTGGTCATAACTCTGAAAATTGTAGAATGAATGTAAGATGTTATGTTTGTGGAAGATTTGGTCATTT
Source organism: Cryptomeria japonica (assembly GCF_030272615.1). Taxonomy (NCBI): domain Eukaryota; kingdom Viridiplantae; phylum Streptophyta; class Pinopsida; order Cupressales; family Cupressaceae; genus Cryptomeria; species Cryptomeria japonica. The sequence goes on along the minus strand of NC_081410.1, from coordinate 231,507,533 downwards.
ATCAAATAAATGCAGAACACAAACTGGCATAGGTTATGGGAAAGCTATTCAGAAAAATAATGTAACTTGTTTTGCATGTAACAAGATTGGGCATATTGCTAAATTTTGTAGAAGTAAAGGTACACCAGTAGATAACAAAAGCACTAGTTTGAAAGGTAAAGAAAAGGTTGAAGAGGTTAAGCAAGAATTCTCAAAACAATGGATTAGAAAAGGTGATCTAAATATTGGGGATACTCCTCCACCGGTAGAACCAACTAATGCTCCACCGGCAGAACAATATGATACTCCACCGGTAGGACAGAGCAATGCTCCACCGGCAGGATGTTCTTCATCAAATTGAAGAAAATTATCTTGAGGGTTTGGCAATCTAATGACACATGTGCTATTATTCCCTCGGTTAGAGAAAAGAAGTTGAAAATCATACATTACCAGCAAGCAATTAATGTGGTAGGTAGCAGAAAAGTCTTTATAAAATAAGGTTTTTGGCTCCATTTCATTTCACCGTGAATTCAAACTTTCAGAGAGCACAAAGATTTCTGAGCTAAGGCATTCCGAACAAAGAGGCAAAGCACTTCAGCAAACAATCCAACCAAAGGTAGAAAAAGGTATTTATCATCATGGCATCGTCCTTTGCACTTGAATTCATAGCAAACCCTAAAGTAGTCAAAGTTATAAAATGACCTAGGCCCGTGTTTCAGCTAGTTCCCGAGGTAGCTAAGAAAGATAACAACACAGTTGCTTTTTCAAAAATTCCAAAAGGTGTTGTTTATGCAGAAGACCCTAGAATGTATATTCATTGCAACATAGAGGAATTAGGTGATGAAGAAATAAAAAATATGTATAAGTCTGTTATATATGACAACTCTGGGAATGTGAAACCTGAACATAAAATTGTTGAAACCCTAGGATTCATTGAAATCCTCTACATTCCTAAATTTCCCAAGGAAGTGGTTAGGATAGTTTTAAGCAGGGTACATGGTTCATTCTTTTGGCTTGACTCAGTGCATAAAATTACAAAGGAAGCTGTGAAAGCAGTAACAGGGTTACCCTCCACCGGTAGCAGACCCGACAAAACCAAGAAGGTCTCCAATGACTTAGTAACAAACTTAACTGGTGCAACATTCGACAAGAGATCATTGAGGGTTAATGATGTGACCGATACAAATGTTAGATTTGTTAGCATGATTCTAGGTTACAAAGCAACTCATGCTAATAGGCTTAACTCAGTTTCCAGTTTATGCATAAAAAGTGCTTATGACATGGTTAAGGACAATGTAAAAACTGATATCTGTGAATGGTTAAAGGATGAGTTAATTGACAATTTAGCAAAAATCAAGAAGGATAAGAAAGGAACCTTTAGATTTGGAAATTTACTTGTATGCTTAATGCTTCACATAACCAAACAGGCTCCCGATATAGGCAACAAGGACTTTGGATTTGACCTACCGGTAGGAAAACAATTGTCTGACTTATTCAACAACATGGGTGAAAATAGAGAAAAGAATATCAATGAGTATTTTCAAGCACTAAAGGTCAAAATGAATTAAAAAATCAGACTATCACAAGAAATTGTCAACAAATACAAGGATGATATATGTTTTGTAATAAAAAAGGATGAGATCTGGATGGAAGCAGTCATCCCAAGGACAATCTGGGTTATAGAGATGGGGTATGAAATAGATGACCACATAGTGGAAACTTATGCCAAAGCACTTCTAGAAGCCCCCAATGAACCAAAGGAAGAAGTATTTGGTAGTGCTGAGACTATTAAAAGTCAAATTCAATCTAAAAAGAGAGTGAAAAAGGTTGAGGTATTTGTGAGAAAAGGAACCAGACAAGCAAAAGCCATAAAGGAAGATGTATTAAAGAAAACCGGCATAACAGAAGATGAGTTGGCAGCCCAACAACCTGAAACTCATCTATCACCGGTAGATACTTCCTCAGAAGGAGATATGCCAGCAACTTTCAAAAGAGTTGTTAGGAAAAGAGACCCCTCACTGGTAACCACTCCTTCACCTAGAAGGACAAGATATAAGCAACAAGCTGTGAGATCTCCAGTCAAGAAAGCCACACCTAAGAAGAAGCTGACTCCCAAAAAGAAGAAGAAGACAAACACTGACTTGGGCCCTCTTGACATATTACTAAATGAGATCACAGAGGAAGGAAAATTGAAAAACATAGGGAAAATCTATGACTCCCTATCAGATGATGAGAAAGGACAAGTTGAAGAGAGTGTCATATTACACATGGACAACTATAAAAAGTTTTTGTTGCAAGTCCTAAATGAAATTCCTGATGAACTATATAAAAGACTTGAGGCCAGAAGGCAAGGAATAATTAAGTTGGATAAGAAAATAAAAATAGAAAAATTACTTGTAGTATACCCGGTTAACTCACCTAAGGAAATTGATGATCTGATATCTCAGGCCAACCGGACAATTTTTTCCACTGCACACCGACAAATATCACTAATGGCAGGTAGAGTTACAGAAGTTTCAGAGGAAACAGAAAATGGTTGGGATACATTCTTGGTATATCAGAAGGACAAGGATAAAGGGAAAGGTAAAGTTGGTGGACCACCAAGTATCAAGATTAGAGACAACTTACCCCCACCTCCTTTAAATACTCCACTGGTAAAAACAACAACCACTGAAGATCAACCGGCAGCTGAGAGTATGGACACAGAGGATAATAATCCTAATCCTGAAGTCCTATATACTGTGAAAGTTGATAATCAGAAAATCAACATAGTGGTAGATAAGGATACATTAGATAAATCAGGAAACAAAGACCAACCGGCAACAGGAAACAAAGAGCAACCGACAGCAAATTCAGAGAAAAAGATGGAATCTGGAACACAAACCGAGAAACCAACAGAGCTAAAGGCTCGAGAACAGATGCCACCGGTAAGAAATGATGCATGAAAACTAGTACTTAAAGAGATGGAGACACAAACAGACCTACCAGAGGTCAATACTAGCATGGTCACTTCCATCGGCACTCAGTTTGTTGGGTCACCATCAAATGTAACAGAGGTATTGCTTGAATATATCAAGAAAATAACTGATTATAGCTCACAAGCTTATAAAGCGATAGATGATTCAATTCCAGTTTTGAAATCAATAGCCCCCAATTGTAATATAGCCAACAAAGATTCTTTAGGCCAGTTGGATACACTTTGTAAATATATTTCTGAAAATTTTGAGCAAACAAAGGTAGAAACTGTAAAAGAAATTGTAGAAAAAGAGAAACAAAGATTCTTTGAGGAAGGAATAAAGAAGTGTAACAGGGAATTTGACACACTTCTACCAGAATTGTGCAATTTATTGAAAGAGCACAAAACTCTGTACAAAGACACCTGTAAGATAAACTTTTTGACCATAGATGTAGACAAAAAGATGAGCAAGGTACAGGAAGAGATAAATAAACTTGCAGATAATTTTGTTAACTCACCCGATGCATTATCAGTTTTTGAGGAAAAGATAACAAATTTTGAGGAAGAATTGCTCAAATTAGAAAGAGAGAAAGAGAAAATAATAAACAAGGCAAAATTCTTGAGATCTAAACTAAGTCCAAGATTGGACTATTTAGCATCTCTGCGGAAGGAAATCTCAGAGGCACTATCACAGGGAAGCAAAACACTAGCAGAGCACTTGCAGCACCTCACTGGTACAGTATACAGAACTGAGACAACAATAAAAGATAGCAAGAAGTTTATGGATGGTATAAACTTAATTTTGGGAGATATTCTTCAGATAATAACTACCCAACTACAAGGTTGAGGTTATGAATTGGTACAACTACAAAATCTACTAACCTTTGTCATTGATGCCAAAGGGGGAGTAGTAGATGAGAAAATTCAAAACATAGGGATCACATGCTCAAGGGGAGCTCTCACATTTTTGGTAACATTTTTGGTCTACACATTTTTGGATATCTTTTTGAAATTTCTCATGAGTGTTGCCATCAATGCCAAAGGGGGAGATTGTTGGCATATGGACACTCCAATGAGACATTGTGTGTGATTGAAGGTTTTGTCATTGATGGCAACCTTACAATCCTATGGCACCGGCAAGACATTATACCGGTAAAAGCATTACAAAGGCAACCTTGCAATCCTATGGCACCGGCAAGACATTATACCGGCAAAGCATTATTCAAACAAGACAATGCACTGGCATCAGCAAGATCAATCTACACCAGCACCGGCACAGAAGATGTACACTGGCATAGAAGGAAATATGTATACTGGCATTGAGGCCGACAGGATTTTTCATATGTAATATTTTGTTTATTATTGTAAGCCGACTTGGCAAATTGTAAAATGACTCTTGTATATAAAAGAGATCATTGTAGTCATTTGTAGGATAGGGATAGGAAGCAAAAAAATTATAAGGCAGACCTAATGTGCGAATTATAGGTCAAGGGTATATGTAAAGAATAGAGAAAGAACCGGTACTGAATCTGGCATTGAAGATGCTATTGTAAAGCAATACAGATCATTGGATTTACATAATCCTCATTGTAAGTCAGTGTGACTTCTTATTGAGCAGTGTGCTCTAGGTAGTTGGCCTTCCTGCATGTGCAGGCCCCTATTGTAAGTAATATTCTCTTATTGGCTAGTAAGTGAATATTGTGGGTCACAAATCCCACCGAGGTTTTTCCCACACCGGGTTTCCTCATTAAACATCTTGTGTTATGGTGTACTTTTCATGTGGATGTTTTTGATTATGTTATTTACATTAATTCTTACATACCGGTATACTGTTACTTTATGTTCTGCATATTCAGTTTTAAGAAAATTACATTACCGGTCAAATACTGATTCACCTCCCCCTCTCAGTATCTGTGGGAACCCTAACATAGATGACCATTTTTAGGGTATTATATTTTCCCCTCTTTGAATTAATGTGCTAGCAACGCATTGGTTCAAAGAAAATTTGATGTCTAGGAGATACCAGTTCTGAACTTGATTGCTCACGAACTAGATGAAAAGCGAGGTGTTTAGCTTGATTCAAAGCGACGAAGCTGAACGAAGTTTGATTTAAAGCGATACCGTTCCCGAACTTGATTGAACTTAGGAACAATAGAAAATAAAAGATACCAAACTTGAACTTGATTGATCAAGAAGCGGATCTTACTGATCTAGAACTTGATTGATCTAGACATGGTGAGTGAAGATAAAATCGATCTTGAACTTGATTGATCAAGATACGATGAGAGAAGATAAACTGTCTAGCTTGATTCAAAGTGACAAAACTGAACACCTACTTAGATTGAACATGATCAAAGAAACTCTTTAAACCCTTGATTGAGTTTAAACAAATAATCAGCTTGATAAAAAGTGATGAAATTGATTAACGTTAAGAGATTGATTAAGATAAAAGACAAATATTAGTTGATTTGAAGCGATGAAACTGATATGCCCCTAGTGATTGATTTGATTCAAATGATTGAGAAATCTCAACTTGATATAAAGTGATGAAGATGAGATTCACCTTAGCAATAAGGACTTGATTGATTTTCTTTAGTTGAAAAAGATGTTTTGCTCGACTTTCGATGAAGATTTTAAAATTTTCTCGACATTTGAAGATGTGAGATCATAAGGTCACAAGTATGCCCCCTTGGGAGTGAAATTGAAAGATAGCGAGAGTACATGATAATAGGCAATATTGAGCGATGATGATTATTTGAGCATGAAAGTGATTCAGAGGAATAAAATTGAGATTCAATGTTGATTCACGAGAAATTAAGCACAAATTGAAGAAGAGAATGAGCAGTTGATGAAAGCGCTAAGTGGACAATGTCATGAAATTTCAATGAGAGAATTGACATGAGATTTCGATTTCGATCCCAAAAATGGACTCAGGACAGCCAATTTACGAGTTCTTGATTTGATTTCATCATACTTGTGTTGATTGATTATGAGATGTTCTATATGCTTTATTCTATATGTATGCATATCTTTTCAGTATAGATGAATTAATGCAAATGGAATATGGATGTTTATTTTTGTTTCTTTTTATGCAAATAAATGATGATGCAAATGTTTATTTTTCTTCATGAAATAATATGAATGAAAATAAGTAATAATGAATGTATGAATCTATAGAAGATGCTCATGTATGCAGCTAACATCTCAATACACAAGTACTCGATCAGAGAAACGATGATGAAAAAGAGACCAATTAGCTAAGAAATGATGAAGCTTCCAACTCTCATTCAAAAGATAAAGAGAGCATTGTTATTATATCGAAATCACTCGAAATTCATGAGATGCAGAATGAAATACAAGATGAGATGCAACCGAAACCTAGTCACTAGATTTGAAAAGCTTAATTTTCATCATTGAGCATTTTACAATTATAGCAGGCATAATAGAGTTCATTTCTTTTCATGTGCAATATTAATTATCTTGTCCGCAATGACCCTTTTTTCATTCATATCCTTGGACCGATTTCTCAGGGACCCGAATTGCATCATAAAGAAATTCCCTCAAAACAAACAAAGAAATGATGTGGACCTCCCCGTAGAATTCAAATAAGTGGAGTTGAAGTATGTGAGGTGATTCCACCTTGATGTGAAGGCTCTTATCATAGACACCCAGCTAATTTAGATGTTTCCAGATCATTGGGGTCATTCCTTCAAGCAGAAAACAAAGAAGATATTATGCCCCCAATCCTTGCTCCTCTTAGTCAAGATAGACTTCCTCGAGTTACTCAGAGGGATAATAATCAAAAACCAATACAAAAGACAATACACAAAGAAAATTTCCATGCATAGCTCAAACAGTTTAGTGATTGTTTTCCATTTTGTTGTTTTGCTTGTTAACTCAATGATAAAACTCTTCAGTAGTCAAGAGACAGGTAACTGACTCAGAGTGAATGACCAGGTTTCACTGACGTAAGGTTGACTTGGTTGATACTGCTTAGGACATGTAATGTGCTCTTGTTGATTACCTAAGATTAGGACATTGATCAATTTCAAGTCATGAGGGTTCCAACGAACCAGGATGTCACAAACATGACTGAAATATGTACAAGTGAAAGCAAATATGCAGGAAAGTGGGAATGCCAATGTTGCGTTGAAAGATGGAGTGCTTGAGTACAAGAGGCGCCTGTTTACCAAGTTTTCACCTGCTTGGCAGAGATTCTTTTTTTTTTTTACCAAGGCGCTTGTTTACCAGGTTTTCACCAGGGCATTTTCTCTCTTTTTTCCTTTTTTTCTTCTTTTTTCTTTTTTTATTTGAATATCTTCAGGACTTTTCTGATTTTTATGATTTTTTTAGGACTTTTTTCTGATTTTTAGGATTTCTTCAAGACTTTTTAGCTACATAAGCTGCTGGAGCAAAGAATATTTAAGTGAAGAATTTCTTCAAATGGATCGTGTTGATCGGTTCATGGAGCTGTTCTCCTTCCGAAGTTGAGAGTTGATAGGCACCAGAGCCAAAAGCTGCAGTAATGATATAGGGACCCAGCCAGTTGGGTTCAAACTTCCCTTTGTTGTCTCAAAACTGTTGATTTTTAGGATTTTCTCTTTGACCTAGGTCACCAACCTAAAATTATCAGTGTCGAACCTTTTTATTATATATTTTGGACATTCTCTTTTGGTACACTCTGAGATGATCAAATGCCACTTGTCGATGCTCATCCAGCAATTCGAGCTCTTGCAATCTAGATATTCTATATTCTTCATCAGTAACAAGACCTTGCAAAGAAATTCTTAGAGATGGTATTTCCACCTCAGTAGGTAATACTACTTCGGACCCATACACCAAAGAAAAAGATGTAGCCCCAGTAGGTGTTCTGATACTTGTTCTATAAGCCCACAATGTAGGATTGAGCTGCAGATGCCAATCCTTCCCAGATTTGTTCACTATTCTATGTAAGATAGTCAATAGGTTTTTGTTAGATGCCTCTGCTTTTCCATTACCTTGAGGGTAATATATTGATGACCAATGTTGTTTTATTTTGAATTTCTCACAGAGTTCGTCTAGATCTTTATTTTTGAACTGTCCTCCATTGTCAGTTATAATGGATGAAGGTATACCATACCTGCAGATGATATAATTAAGAATAAATAGAGCTACTTGTTTGTCGGTTGCTTTGATGAGTGGAACTGCTTCTACCCACTTAGTGAAGTATGCAGTGGTAGTGATAATAAATTTGTGTCCGTTAGATGATGCAGGATATATTTGGCCAATTAGATCAAACACCCACTGTTGAAAGAGACAGTGTGTCACAAAGGGTATGAGATGTCTTGTTGGAGGATGGATAAGGTGCCCATGCAGTTGACACTTTTCATAGGTTTTAGCAAGTTTTATAGCTTCTTTCTCCATGTCTAGACAGTACTAGCCAGCCCTTAGTAGTTTTCATGCTAAAGTTAGACCATTCGAATGGGATCCACAAACACCTTCATGAACCTCAGATAATGCACGTTGGGACTCTTCAGTTTCTAGACATCTAAGCAAAGTATTATCTAAACCTCACCTGAATAGGTCGTTAGCAATGATGACATACCATGACACATTTCGGATTAGGTTCCTTTTTTCATTTTGGGAAAGATTAGCAGGGACAACTTGGTCACAGAGGTAAGAGTAAATGCGGCTATAACAAAATGAGTCATGTCCAATAATAGAATAGACCATCTGGGACTCAGGAGAATCATAGGTAGGATAATGTAACTCTTCTACCAAGAATTCAAAGTGAAAATTAAACTCTTGTAGCTATGGTATAGAAGCCAAAGTGACCATTGCATCCGTTGCTCTATTTGTTGTTCTGGGGATATGCTGAAATGATACAAAGGCAAAGTATTTCTTGAGATCATCCACCATTCTCTTATAAGGCATTGGTTTCTCATCTCTTATCTGATATATATCATTGATTTGGTTGATTATGAGTTAAGAATCTCCATAGATGTGTAATTCAGCAATCTTCCACTTGATGGGCAGCTTGATCCCGTTTACCAAAGCTTCATATTCTGCAATGTTGTTTGTGCAAGGGAAGAGAATCTTGTAAGCTTTTAGAATTGAATATTTTTTGGGGAGTAATAAAAGTATTCCGGCACTAGAACCATGTTGAGTGAAAGACCCATCAAAGAACATCTTCCATGATTGTTCAGTAAGGTGCATGATTGATTCATCTAGGAATTCTATATGCAGAGGTTGACTGTCTTCAAGTGGAGCGTTAGCAAGTTGGTCTGCAATAACCTGTCCTTTGATGGCTTTATGTTCCACATATTCGACATCAAATTCTGTAAGAACCATGACCCATTTAGCCAGTCTTCTTATAAGCGTTGCTTTACTGAGAAGATATTTGAGTGGATTAATCTTAGCTACCAACTTAATAGAGTGTGCCAGCATATAGTACCTTAATTTTTGTGATGCAAAGACCAATGCTAAGCATTCTTTCTCTATTATAGTGTAGTTCATTTCATATGACACCAATGTTCAGCTGACGTAATAAATAGCCTGTTCCTTTTTATTGTCATCCTGTTGTGCCAGAAGTGCCCATAGTGAAGTATCTATAGCTGATATGTAAAGGATCAGTGGCTTACCTTGAATCGGTGGCATTAATATGGGTGGATTAGAAATATATTCTTTGATTTGTTGTAAATTTTGTTCACAATCTTTATCCTAGTTGTATTGAATTCCTTTCCTTAATACCTTCGTGAAGGGTTGAGCTTTGTCTGCTAGCTGAGATATAAAATGCCTTATTGATTGAAGACAGCCCTATAAACTTCTCATTTGACTGATATTCTTGGGTGGAGGCATTTCCATTATAGCTTGGACCTTTTCAGGGTCAACCTCAATTCTTTTTTTTGAAATTATGTAACTAAGCAATTTTCCTGATGTTACCCCAAATGCACACTTTTTAGGATTTAACCAGAGCTTGAATCTTTCCATTCTATCTAGTATGAGGCCTAGCTCTTTAATATGCATAGATCTCTTCATAGTCTTTACCAGGGTGTCATCAATATAATCTTCCATGTTTTTATGCATCATATCATGGAAGATAGTGGTTACTGCTCTTTGGTAAGTTGCTCCTGCGTTCTTTAAACCAAACAACATAACGTTCCAACAGAAGGTTCCCCATGCACATGTGAAAGCTATCTTTTCTTGATCTTCAGGTGCTATCTTGATATGATTGTAACCAAAGAATCTATCCATTAATGAATACATCTCATATCCAGCAGTCATATCTACTATCATGTCAATGTTGGGCAATGAAAAATCATCTTTCGGACATGCTTTGTTGAGATCCTTGAAGTCTGTGCAAACTCTAATAGATTTGTCTACCTTTGATATAGGTACTATATTTGATATCCATTATGTGTAGTCTATAGCTCTGATAAATCCATCTTTTAGCAATTTTTCTAGTTCAGCTTTGACTAGCAGTGCCACATGAGGATGCATCTTACAGAGTTTTTGCTTGACTGGTTTAACTCCTGGTGTAATAGAGAGATGATGCATGATGAGATCAGGATCTAGTCCTAGCATATCTGAGTATGTCCATGCAAAGTTGATCTTCTTTTCTAAAAAAAGGTTGCTAAAATATTTTAACTCTTCTGCTGATAGTGATTGAGCTAAATGAATGATGTGTGGTGTCTCTTGACTCCTAATGTTCACTGGCTGAGTTGGCTCAATCAATATGGAAGATCTCTCCTGGAAGTGACTTGGCAGTATATCAAGTATCTCACCTTCAGGCGCCTCAGAGAGGTTTTCACCTTTAGGTGTGTCCTTTATTTTCTCTTTTTTAGATTCTGGCACCACCACAATGTGGTTTTCGCCATCAGATCTTTTATTTTTATTTTTCTTATTTTTGTGACTAAGATACTTGATATCTATTTCAGTCTTGTTTTCACTCTGTTCACTAGTGGAAGAGTACATGGGTTCAACTACATTGAGATAGTAGGCTAATGTATAGACATTGGAAAAAGTAGGTACATTCAAGGGTTGGTTATAAAGAGTACAATCAATCAATTCTAGATGCATTAAGGATAAGGTTGGAATAGGCTCAAGGGAGTTCATGGTAGTATCATCACGACTTCGGACCAACCAGTCAAGTTCCAGAAGACTACCTTGCGTATGTGTCTTGAGACTAGGAAGAGTTACGACACGATTATTGAAATTCATGTTAGTATTTATTGGACCTAACCCAACTGACCTACTTCTAGCGTCATCACCTACTTCAAACTGGACTACATACCATGGTATGACAGTAACAGGGTCAGTGAACAACATCTCAACATTCATGATAGAGTAGTCATAATGTGTTGTTGAATAATCGTTGTTATGAATAGAGCTCGTGTCTGAGTTATCAGAGTCATAGGATGAATTTTCTGACTCGTCTTCAAGTGGCTTAGCAAAAGTATATATAGTATCAACACCCACATCTTTGATGCTGCAAGTTCCTTCGTGATTCGATTCATTGATTACCTGTATTTGACACACTTGTGGACATAACCTTGATGGTTCTGTTAATCCCTATCACCTGTTCCATTCAACTTCCTCTGGACTGATGACTGATTCGGTTTTTGAAGCTTCTAGTTCTTCTTTTGTAGTTCCGTACCTGATTTGTCCTATCTCATTAGAGGTAGAGTTAGTAGGTGAATAAATTGCTTGTGTCCTTTCTTCCTCCATCTGTAATTCATAGTCTTCTTGTCTTTTTAGTTTGATTTCTTCCATTTCCTTTTGCATTTTTAGGCGTATCAGCTCTTGTGCATCATCTGTGGTATCACTGGATTCTTTAGGGGTTTCTATAGTAGATGTATCTGAGAGATGGTCAGGACCCCATTCATACTTATTCGAATCAGTTTCTGAATCATCTACTTATTTCCTGCCAGTATATGTGACCGGAATGTTCCACGAGGCAAACAATTCTTTGATTATGTATACTTCATCTCTCATATCCTCTGGGACTTATACTTCCTGTGGTATTATAGCTGATATAACTGGAACTTGATTACCATCTGTTTCCTCTCTCTGGGTGGGCAATTCTTTTTGTTCACCGTCACACTCTTCTTGAGTTTGTTGAGTATTAATTTCTTGTGTTGTTAAAGGTAGTACCTTTTTCTTCCACTTATGTTGATGGTGGGACGTGTGCTTCTGATCTGATGACTTTCTTGGATCATATCCCAGTCCAACTTTATCATTGGCAAACTTAGTTTGTAACTGAATAGGTTCAACAATACCTTTTTGACATTTGCCTAGAGGACCAGTACCTAAATATCCCATGCGTTGAAGCATCTTATAGCCTGGACCATATTGTGGTAGAGAAATCTCACAATGTCATATTTCTTTGTTTGCACTGTCTTCTTTGAAAAGTGACTTGAGAACATCATCTTCTTCTATTTTGCCTACAAGAGAAGTAGAGGACTATATAACGAGACCATCATACATGACTTTTGCAGTTGAAGTTTGTGGCTTCCTAGCCTCTGATGGTTTTCCAGATTATCTTGGTGATAGAGGAAGAGACATCAGTGAGAGTATAGGCTCTATTTTGTAACCATCTATGTCAGTGTTTGTGATTTTCAATTTCTTTTGTAAATCTTTCTACAAAGATTCTGAACTTTCAGCTATAGAGGCTGCTCTATTATGAGGAACAAAAGCATCAACACTCTGCGTTAATGCGTTGTAGACATAGCTTGTATCGGCAGGAATACTGACTTCAACTCCATTATAAGGAAAATTTAGGCATTGATGATATGTAGATGGTACTGCTTTCATTTCATGAATCCATGGCCTGCCTAGTAAGATGTTGTATGAAAGATGAAGATCCAGGACTTGAAAAATGATATCTCTTTCTTCAGGTCCTACCCTGATCGGTAATCGTACCAGACCCTTAGAGGTTCTTCCTTCTTCATCATAAGCCTTGATTGTTATTTTCTTTGTTGGATCAATAGCATTTGCAGAAAATCCCAGCTGTGTCAGTAGATTGTAGGTACAGATATTCAACCCAATGCCTCCATCTATAAAAACACGTTTAACTCGGTGTTTATGGATCATGGCTTCAATATGTAATGGTTGGTTATGTGGGTGACTTATCATCTTCTTCAAAGAAAGCGAGATAATGAGGTGAGGTGAGGTGACCCACCATAGATTGAAACTGATCTACGTCTAAACTTTAGGGACACTGGTGGTAAGTAAAGCCTTGTCCAGGACCTCTATATGAGAAGAAGAGATCTTAAGCAATTCCAAAATGGAGATTTGAGCATTGGTTCTCTTTAATTGTTCGACAATACTATAACTAGGAGAAGATGATGAAGCCACCTATTTTGATTTGGCCATGATTGTGTCTATTTGTCTATTTGGTAGATTTGATGTTGTTTGATCGAAAGTTGAGGAACTAGTTGCTGGGAGAGTAATCTTCCTTTGAGCGCGAGTCATGGGATTAGCAACTTGTGCTTGAATTTGGTGATCCTGGAGTATGATCACATTGCAATACTTAGGTTGAGCACATTCAATCATGTTGATCATATTATAATTATTAGTGTAGTTATAATTGACTCTAGCTCCTCCCTTGGGTTTTGAGGAATCTCCTTGTTCATAAGTCAGTAAGGGATCTTTAAAGGCCTTATGATTAGCATTAGTCGCGTGATTTCCAACAAAGATCTTGCCTGCATCAATGAGATCTTGGATTTCATGTCGGATTTTTATGCAGTTATTTATGTTATGTCCCTTGTTCTGATGAAAGTCACAGTATTCGTTTTCTCTCCACCATTTGGGTCTAATTTCTGGGTCATATGGTCTAGAATTGTCTAGCAATGTTATTAGATTATTTGCCAATAAGGTTTTAAAAGCAAATTCATATGATTCATCTATAGGATTAAAATCAAACTTAGGTTTTGAGAACCAAGGCTTTTCTTTAAACCATTCTCTTGTTATCTTTGGAGGATTTTCTGCTGCAGTTTCAACTGCCTTGAGTGCTTGCGTGCCACTGGCCAAGTTAAATATTATGGATTTTGTTTTTTCTTGGACAATATCTACCACTCCATCACTAACAACGTTTCCGTTGTTATCTTTGCCATATTTCTAGTACTTGCTCTTTTCTTTAGAGCTAGAACCTTGCAATGCTTCTTTCTAGAGCAATATATCTCCCTTTTTTATAAGCACATCTTCCATTCTGAGGGCGTTATCCACCATTTTGTTGAATGAAGGGTGTACTTGCATCTAGACACTATACTTTAATTTAGGGATTAAGTTGTTGACAAAGATATCCATTTTCTCAAGATCTCGGATAGTCTGTGAATAACTAGAGAACTTCTTTCTCCATCATTGGAGAAAAGTGAGAAAGGGTTCTCTTGTCTTTTGTCTGGTATTGCAAAGTTCTATCATGGTGACCGGGTGATGAATTTTGTATGAGTATTGTTGTAAAAATAGTTGGATTATCTCTTCAAACATTTTTATTCCTTTGGGTAGACTTGAGAACCATTCCATTGCTTGACCTCCTAAACTCCTTGGGAAAAGGCGCATGAGGTACATTTGATGTGCATGAATTCCATACAGGCGGCACAAAAATCTCTGATATGATCTTGAGGATCTGAGGTACCATCATATTTGTCAAATTTTGGGATCTCAACTCATGAAGGAAATGGAGACATGTAAAGGTTTTTGTCAAATGGGAATGGGCATATTGTGTCCAGAGAATATTGTTTTTGTTGGCAAATGCACACTCCAATGAGAAATTGTAGGTGATTTAAGGTATTGTCATTGATGACAACCTTACAATCATGTGATACCAGTAGGAAGACTCAGGCACCGGTACCAACAAACTCTACACCAACATACAGAATACCGACACTGAAAAGGAAGAATACCGGCACCTTGGCCGACAACAATTTTGTATAAATGTATTTTGTAATTAATTGTAAAATCTTTTGTAAGCCGATATGGCGGATTGTAATATGACTCATATATGTTTTAGACCTAATATGTGAATTAGTGGTTAAGGGTTTATGTATGTAGCAAAGATTAAACCCTTACTGAATCTAGCATAGCATATGCTAATCTGAAGCAGTACAAGACATTGGATTAGTATAATCTAGTTTTGTAAGTTAGTGTGACTTCCTTTGTAGCTGAGTAGTGAGCTCTAGGCACTTGGCCTTCCTACATGTGCAAGCCCCTATTGTAAGCAGTAATATTCTCTTATTGGCCAGTAAGTGAATATTGTGGGTCACAAATCCCATTGAGGTTTTTCCCACACCGGGTTTCCTCATTAAAATATTGTGTTATGGTGTGCTTTTCATGTTGTAGTTGTTATTCTTATTTGTTGCATTATCTCTGGTTTATCGTTACATAGTTTTAATATGATTTTCATGTTATAAGTTAAGAAAATATTATTACCGGTCAAATACTAATTCACCCCCCACTCTCAGTATCTTTGGGAATCCTAACAATTGGTATCAGAGCTTGGTCCTCTATTTTAAAAAGCCTAACAACTTGAGGAAGATCTTGTCACTGGTAGAGATGGAAAACTTGAGAGAACAATTGGAAACAACTCTTACAGACTATGATGTAGATAAAGTAAAGAATATTAAACTTGAGGATGATCTGAAGGCTGCTCAGGATATTATTCGAGGACTTCAAGAAAATTACACTATAGAAAGGAATAAAAGAAGAGAACTTTGTGAGAAGATGCAGAAAGAGGAAGATGAAAAGGAAACTCTTAATGATCTGGTGAACCAACTGAGACAAGATAACTATACAATGAAGAATGAGATGCAAGACATGACTATGAGATTTTGTAAAGAAATTGAAGATAGAAAGAAGAATGAAGATGACTTGACTAGAAGACTAAATGATGTCGGAAATCAAAACATAAGACTCAGTCATGAAAATGATATGTTGAAGACAGATTTGATGCACACACAAAATGACAAAACTAAACTTATGAGATAGAAAGGAATCTTGGAGAATGAACTGACTGCTGCAAATCAACACAAAGAGAAATTCAAGAAAAGTTCATAAGAAGTTGTTGACATGCTGAAGAATCGGAAACGTAATGGTGATACAAATGGCCTTGGCTTTGAAACTGGTGAAAGCTCTGGTACTGCAGACAATCATGATCATAGTAAACCAGTAAGACAACCTAATGCTTACAAATTCAATGGGAAACACTTTAACTGTAACAAGTATGGTCATAGAGAAAATCAATGTAGATCTAGAAATTATCAGAACACTAATACACTCACCGGTCAATGTTCTAAATGCAACAAAGTTGGTTATAACTTAGAAAATTATAGAATGAATTTAAGACGTTATGTTTGTGGAAGATTTGGACATCTATCTAATCAATGCAGAACACATACCGACATAGGATATGGGAAAGCTATTCAGAAGAATAATGTGACTTGTTATGCTTGTAACAAAATTGGACATATTGCAAAATTTTATAGAAGCAAGTCCCCACCAGCAAATAAAAAAGGTCCTAGCTTGAAAGGTAAAGAAAAGGTTGAAGAGGTAAAGCAAGAATTCTCAAAACAATGGATCAAAAACTCAGATCAAAATGTTAATGGGAATACCCCTCCACCGGTAGAATAGAGTAACACTCCACCGACAGGAGACTCCTCATCTAACTGAAGGAAAATGCTTTGGGGGTTTAGCAACAAATTGAAAAACATGTTGTTATTCCCTCAGTTGATGATGAGAAGTTGAAATTACTTCTATACCGACAGATGACTTAAGTTGTGAGTTAACCCACAAGCATTAAATGCGGTAGTTGAAAAAAATAACATTATAAAGCAAGTGTTTTGGCTCCTTTTTCATTTACTGAGCATTCAAATCTTCGAGAGCATGAAAATTCCTGAGCGAAGGCATCCTTAGCAAAGAAGTGAAGCAATTCATCAAGCACTCATCCTTAAGGTAGATTGACGTATTTTTAATTATGGCTTCTTCATCCACTCCTGAATTTATTGCAAACCCTACCATGATTGAGGTTATTAAGCACCCTAGACCCGTATTCAAATGGGTTCCCGAAATTGCGAAGAAAGATGATAGCATAGGTGCATTTTCTCAAATTCCTAAGGGAGTAGTATATGTTGAAGACCCTAGGATATACATACATTGTCATATAGAGGAATTAGGTGATGATGAGATCAAAAACATGTATAGCACTGTGATTTGTGATGAAGATGGTAATGTCAAGACGGAACACAAGATAGTAGAAACCCTAGGCTTTGTGGATATTCTTAGCATTCCTGATTTTCCTGAGGATATTATAAGAATTGTGCTAAGCAAAGTTCATGGTCAATTATTTTGGTTGGATTCAATCCATAAAATCACCAAGGAAGCCATTAAAGCAGTAACAGGGTTACCTTCCACCGGTAGTAGACCTGACAGAACCAAAAGAGTCTTAAATGACACAGTAATGGATTTAACCAGTGCAACTTTTGACAAAAGGTTTCTAAGGCTAAATGATGTAAAGGGCATCAATGTCAGATTTGTTAGTATGATTTTAGGCTACAAGGCTACACATGAAAATAGGTTGAACTTAGTTTCTAACCTATGTAATAAAAGTGCATATGACATGGTCAATGATAATGCTAGAATAGATGTGTGTGAATGGCTCAAAGATGAATTGATAGAAAATCTAAAGAAAATTAAAGGAGATAAGAAAGGAACCTTTAAATTTGGAAATTTTCTTGTTTGTCTAATGTTCTATATCACTAAACAAGTACCTGGTATTGGTAGAAGAGATTTTGGCTTTGATATACCGGTAGGAAAGCAACTATTGGATCTATTGAACAACATGGGAGAAGATAGAGAGAAAAACTTAAATGAACATTTTCAAGCACTAAAAGCTTGAATGAAGACAAGGATAAGACTGTCGTAGGCTATTGTGGACAAATATCAAAAAAAATTGTTTTGTAATAAAAAAGGATGACATCTGGATGGAGGCAGTTGTCCCTAGAACTATCTGGGTAACTGAAATGGGCTATGAGATAGATGATAAAATTATTGAAACTTATGCAAAATCCCTCCTTGAAGCACCAAAGGAACCCACTGAGAAAGTCTTTGGAAATGTTAAAATAATAGAAAGTGGAATTCAATCTAGAAAAAGGGTTAAGAAAGTTGAAGAAACGGTAAGGAAAGGAGCCCAACAGGCAAAGGCAATTAAGGAAGATGTTTTGAAACAAACTGGTATAAAAGAAAGTGAGTTGGAAGGACTTCAACCGGAAGCTCATCTTTCACCAGTTGGAACCTCCTCTGAGAGTGATATGCCAGCGGTATTTAAAAGGGTAGAAAGGAAAAGAAAACCCTCATCGGTACCCTCACCTACACCCAGGAAAACAAGACAAAAGCAACAGGCAGTGAGGCCTCCAGCGAAAAAGTTGACTCCTAAGAAAAAGAAGGTAAAACAAGATATTGCTCCATTGGATAAACTCTTAAGTGAAATAACAGAGGATGGTAAGTTGAAAAACATCAACAAAATATATAACACACTATCTACTGATGACAAGGAAAGCATAGAGAACAGTGTAATCTTACACTTGGATATATACAAGAAATTTCTGATGGAAATTGTTGATGAAATACCAAATGATCTGTATAGAAGACTAGAAGCTAGAAGGGTAGCTATTGTTGAGCTAGATAAGAAAATAAAAATTGAAAAACTACTTGCAGTGCATCTAGTAAACTAATCTGATAAGATAGAGAAACTAATCAGTGAAGCTAACTGGACAGTATTTTCAACTGCTCACCGACATGTAGCACTATAGGTAGGTAGAGTGAATGAAGTCTCCGAGGAAACAACATATGCATGGGATATATTCTTTGTAGAAAAAGAGAAACAAGAAGAGTTTCTAAGACCCAAAACTATCAGAGTATACCAAAAGGATGGGGATAAAGGGAAAGGTAAGGTAGGTGGATTTCCAAGCCTGAAAATAAATGATAATGTACTCCCACCTCCTTTGGATACTCCACTGGTAGATACTATAGACAGTCAACCGGCCACTAAGAGTATGGAGACTCCACTTGAGGATATTGATCCTGAATCTAAAATTTTGTACACTATAAATATAGATACTCAAGAAGTAAATGTTGTGGTTGACAGAGAAACTAGTGAGGATAAGAAGGAAGAAGTGACTATTGAGTCACCGACTGCAGATGTTGAGGTTAAGGTTAATGATATAGTAAAAATAAGCATAGAAAAACCTACTTAGACAGAGCAACTGGCAGAGGACACCACTGGTAAACCATTAGAGAAACTGGTAGATAAAACTGAAAAACAATCAAGAGAACTGGCAATGGACAGTCCAGAGGCACAAACAAAGAAACTGAAAGTGCATACAAAGACATAGATTGAGAAACCGGATGTTGAGAGCTCAGAAAAACCTTTTGAGATAAAGATTGAAAAACTAGAACAAAAGCAAGTTGAGACACAAGTTCAAATAGAAACAGTGCCACCGGCCAAAACTTGAAAGCCCAAACCTTTGTTTGTAGAAATGCAAATACAAACTGGTCTACCAGAGGTCGAATCAAGCAAGGTGATTACTACAACTGACAATATGGATATTGTAAGAATAGTTGGACAGACATCTGGTACTTCCATAGCAGAATTCTGACCTACAAATGTGACAAAGGTCTTATCGGATTCAATAAAGAAGATGACAGAGTGCAATGCACAAGCCTATAAGGCTATAGATCATACAATCCCTATTCTTAAACTGGTAGCACCTAAATGCATAGTGGATAATAAATATTCTTTAGGTCAACTAGACACATTGTCTAAGTTCATCACCGGAAACACTTTGATAGTTGATCAAATAAATGAGGACACATTTAGACAAAGATTGACTAAGGAAAAAGAGAAATTCTTTGAGGAAATTGTAAAGAAGAACAAGGAGAAAATGGACACCTTGTTACTGGATCTAGGAAAAACAATTTTGGAATATAAGAAAATGTATAGGGATACTTGCAAAATAGACATCTTGACATAGGATATAGATTCAGAGATCAACAAAACTCAAACTAAAATAAACAAGTTGCTGACAATTTGATAGGTACATCCGATTCATTTTTGGAGAAAGAAAAGAAAATTGGAGATCTAGAAGAGAAAATTGAGAAGTTAGAGAAGGACAAAGAGAAAGTCAAGGATAAGGCAAAGAGCTTGAAATGTAAACTTGGTCCAAAACTGGACTACCTCATTTCTTTGAGAAAATACATTTTTGAGGCTCTGGTTCTGGGACTTAAGACACCGGCAGAGCAAATGCACATACTCACTGGTACAGTTCAGAGAACCTAAGAGGCATTACAGGATAGCACAATATTTAGTGACAACTTAAAATTGGTTTTGACAGATATATTCCAGATTGCTACCCACTGGTTACAAGAATCTAGGCAGGACTCCACTGACAGTGAATGACAACCTTTGTCATTGATGCCAAAGGGGGAGTAGTGAGATGAGAAAAATGATCAAAACAAGACATCATCAGCTCAGGGGGAGCATACATTTTTGTGCACACATTTCTAGTATGACAAATTTTGGCAAATTCTTTTTGGACACTTTTTGATTTTTTTCATGAGTGTTGCCATCAATGCCAAAGGGGGAGTTTGTTGGCAAATGCACACTCCAATGAGAAATTGTAGGTGATTTAAGGAATTGTCATTGATGGCAATGTTACAATCATGTGATACCAGTAGGAAGACTCAGGCACCGACACCACAGACTCTACAACGACATACAAAACATCGGCACCAAAACGGAAGAATCCCAACACCTAGGCCGACAACAATTTTGTATAAATGTATTTTGTAATTAATTGTAAAATCTTTTGTAAGCAGACATGGCGGATTGTAATATGACTCATATATGTTTGAGATCATTGTAGATCATTTAGGATATGATATGATGCAAAATATGAATAGAAGGTACCAGACCATATATGTGAATTAGTGGTTAAGGGTTTATGTATGTAGCAAAGCTTAAACCGGTACTGAATCTGGCATAGCAGATGCTAATCTGAAGCAGTACAAGACATTGGATTAGTATAATCCATTTTTGTAAGTCAGTGTGACTTCCTTTGTAACTGAGCAGTGAGCTCTAGGCACTTGGCCTTCCTGCATGTGCAGGCCCATATTGTAAGTAGTAATATTCTCTTATTGGCCAGTAAGTGAATATTGTGGGTCACAAATCCCACTGAGGTTTTTCTCACACTGGGTTTTCTCGTTAAAATATTGTGTTATGGTGTGCTTTTCATGTTGTGGTTGTTACTCTTATTTGTTGCATTATCTCTGGTTTACCGGTACACGGTTTTAATATGCTTTTCATGTTATAAGTTAAGAAAATATTATTACCGATCAGATACTGATTCATCCCCCCTCTCAGTATCTTTGGGAATCCTAATAGTTTTGGCATTTTATCTTTGTTTTGTAGTTTTGTGACCACAGTTTGTAATGTTTGCATTTGTTTACTTATTTTTCCCCATGGTGTCTCTTCCTCTTTAGCAACGAGGGACTCCACATTATAACCAGTAGGGAGTTTGGCACCTTGCTTTGCTAATTCTAGGAAATAGTCTTCTTTTTCCCTAGCCATAATGACCTTCATCATTTTTCAGAACTCTTTATCATTTTGACATTTATGTACTTCGACTTTGGGAGGTTTAGGAAGCTCAGACTCAGTCGATGAGGAATCACTGTTAGTGGCATGATTGCTAAAGTTGTCATGAGTCTCTCGTTTATTAGCTTCCCTTTCTTGTCTTTCCCCAGACATGGTAGGAGATAGGGGTTGACCAAAGATTGGTAGATCGTAAACTAGTATCTGTGACGAGGACGGTTTATTGTAAAAGGGGTTTTCCACAAAGAATGGATTGTCTTTTGATGAAAAGGGCATTTCTTTTTCTTTGTCTTTTTTGCTGCGAGAATTTCTGGTTTGAACAGGCATTTTGTAATCAACAAGACCGAGAGCCAAATGTTTTGCAGAAGTCAAGATCAAATTGTAGCTAGTAGTTCATTTAAGGTAGTGATTGAGAAAAGTAACTAAGATCTGGTCTGGTTTCAAGAATGATCTATCATGTGTAAGACGTTATCTAAGTTGACTTAGGTTTGATAAGATGTTTGTTTGAACTAGCTGAGAGATGATCGACAAAATCGTGCAACACAATGGCAGAGGTACAATATCAAGGTTGTTTATGCTCCAGAGGATGATAACTAGTTTTAGGCTTGTTGTAAACTATTTTAGACAAGATTGACTATTCTGGACTGGCAAAATCAGAGACTCGTACAACATAATTTTTGAGACTATATGACAGTATAACAGGTTAAGGATGACAATAGTTTTGTTTTGTACGAGTTGCTTCCTAGTACCGTACGACAAATGGGTAGGTCCCAAATGAAAAAAGATTCAATGTAGTTTTGTTTTGTATGACACATGATTTACCTTAAATGATAGACTGCTTGATGTCGTAGGACAGAGGACTTAGCTCGAACAAAAATTTAGAATACTTGTACAACACAGGATATGATGCAGGACGACAAATGATCAGGCTCGTACGACTATTAACAGGATAGAGACAAAATTTTTGAGTTTTTCGATTGCTGAGTATGACAACTGAGTATGACCAATTCTAAGGTGGACTGATTTCTAACCAAGATAGAATAGCTTGGACACAAATAGAGTTTATCACTGAGTTGTTGATTTGTTTGATTTGTTTTCTCTAGTTTTAATATTCCAGTTTTAGTTTCAGGGATGAAAACACATAAAACATGCAGTATGAGTAGTAACTCCAATCACAACATGCAAACCCTATGGAAGTTGGCTTAAAGAAGAAAACCTTTGCTTGCTGACTTAGGTACACACCCAATAAATAACCAGAATACGACCACTGAGTCTCACGCAATGGATTCTTAGTGCCATATTAGCTGACTCCAAATGCTAATGGGGGCACGATATGGCAAGTGTCTTGGGAGAGTTACTATCTCTCTTGCATAAAGATTATCAACCTTTCAGAGGTGAATCAGGTAGCTTCTACTTTTAATTGGATCTAGTAAGGGTTTCATTCAACACGTTGAGGTATAAACTCAATTAAGAGGTCTCCCAGCCTTGAAAACCAAGGTTCAATATACCCAAAGGTACTAAGGAGAGCTATTCCCGAGCACTGTCGTTGACTTGATTTTCATCAAATCACATTTATTTTATAGTGGGTTGGAGTACTTGGCGTTTAGCCATTCCCACTTAGGTCGTTCCCCTCACACCGATCGTAACAACTTTAAGAGTTTTTCAACCCCTCGGGAGGGCAGGCCTGCTAAAGATGTACAAATCTCAAACAAAGAAAAAGCCTCAAGGGTCTAGATTTCTGATTGTCTTAAAAAGACAAGAGCATACTCTCCTACCTCTCAGAATTTTCTAAAAACACAAAAGACAGAGTTGTTCATTAACCAGATAGCAAGTTAGGTGCCTAAAAAATTAAAGAATACACGATGTTTGATTGATTTCTCTTTAGGCAACCTGCAAAAACAACGTATTAGTAGTCATGTTGTTTTTATTCTTTGACAGGTGTATGTTTGATTGATAAATTCTTTGTCAAGTGTTCTGCAAGAAACTGGTTAGGCTATGAAAATACCAGGCAGATAGAAGACAATTCAGAGTTAGCGTTAGCGTAATCAAAATTTAATTCAAGAAAAACCCTGAAAAAAGTGAAACTTTCTTTTAATCTAATAGAAAATAGAATTGTATGACAATTCTCATAAAATGGAACGACAAAACACTTTTATCGTACGAGTCAAAAATTAGCACAGGACGACAAAGGATAAAATTGAACAACCAGAAATAGTATGTCATACGAGTCCATATTTTGATTCATACAACAAATTACAAGATATAATATTATGTTGTACGATAAACTACAAGCTTCAATATAATGTCATACGATATTTCACAGAGATTGTACAGATGAAACTTGTAGGATAAAAAGAATGATTTTGAGGCTGAAAAAGTAGTTTTCTGCCCCATGGTGGGCGCCAAAAATGTGTGTGAAAAGTGGACCTATATCTATATCTGTAATACACAACACTTCAATTAAGTCATTAGATGCATGGTTAGACAGATATAAGCATGAATATGAAAACCATAACAAATTGACCCATTGCCTTCTAGTAGATGCGAGTTTAGATTGCTCTCAGATTGCTAAGCTATCTAGTGACTAGACAACACCTAAACGAAGGATTTAATCTATATGAGCATGAATTCAAGCTAAATGGATGCAAGATTTAATCTAACAAGATTTAAGCAATAAATGAGATAAATGATCTAAATATGTATGCAATGAACCTAGAGCAAAAACAACATGATAACAATATATTCTCCAGGATTTTTGAATGAGAGATGAGAGCCTGAACTTATAGAAAATTCAAAAAGAAACCAAAGGCTGAGATCAAAGATGATGAGCGGTCAAGATTTTCCAAGAGGAAGCACAATCCAGGTGAATTGATGTGATTGGATGCTTTTCTCAGTTTTAAAGGAAATTGAACTAAAATTAAGATAAAATAAAAAAAAAACTGATTTATTCTCTATTTCATTCAATTTTAATATTTAATTGTTTTAATTGCTTTCTCTGAGATTATTTATCAATTTTTAATTTGTTTTTCAATCTTATGTCCAATTGATTTCTTTTCTCGATTTTTAATTCTTTCTTGTTCAATTAATTCCTTTTTTGATTTATTTCCTTTTTTTAATTCTTTCTTGTTCAACTATTCTCTGCTCCATAGCAACAACCCTTAAACCTTTAATTGTAGCTTCTCCTTTGTTAAAGGAATTCATAAACTCTGCAGCTATTTCTTCATTAAAGTCTCTGATTTTCAAAAAGTAATCAATCCAGCCATGGTGTCTAAAATAATGCTCACAAAGAGCATCCTGCAGCAACACTTCATGGACTATTGGCTCATGGCGGATTGGATCACTACCCATTTCTTACTCCATTAGTATAGAACACTCTACAGGTGAGAAACGGAGGAACAAAATATCCGATAGACTTGCTACATTGAAAATTCCATACATATCTCAATTTCGGTGGCAAAATTTATTATTTCCTTGCATAAAATAATTTGTTAAAACAATGATGGCAAGCAATCGATTCTAAGTACCGAAAAGGACAAATAATCACTAACTTTGGAAACCGAACCATAAAGCACCCCCCAACTTAACCTAGCACATGCCCACACAAGCTTACGAGATTTCAAGGAGTGTATGTGGATTCAGAAAGGCTTAATCATAATGAAATAATAAATGCGTGATTAAAATAAAACACAATATGTACATACCTGCAGTCGTACGAAATTGATGGTGAAATGACAGATAAGAAAGTGGGATGGAATGACATGGATGGAATTTTATTTATGGAGAAGAATATTCTGATAAGATATGGAAATATTTATTGTGAAATGATGCGAGAATAATTATCAAGTGCCAAGCATGTTCACTGCAGTGGCTGTAGGAACGTTACCTTTATTACTTTACTCAATTGCAGTAGGAAGCTGATCAGTTGCTATAGGAACCTTGTCTGTTGCTACAGGAACTTGTGTTTCATTGTTTTAGCCAAATTGTTGCAGGAACTCCTCTTTAGTGTTCGATTTATGATACAAACGCAATCAGTGACCATTCATCAAAAGCTTAAACTGAATAGGGTCAATTATGGTCAAAAGAAAAGCTCCATTATTGAAAACTTCTTCTATCTCATATGGACCTAACCACCTGGTTTGCAGCTTCCCCATAGCATCTTTATATCTGGAGTCATGCAATAGTGCCCAGTCATCAGCTTTGAATTTTTTCTCTTTGATTTATTTATCATGCCACTTTGATCTCTGATTTTGGATTAGTTATGTCTACTGGATAGCCATTTTCCTCCATTCATCTAGAGCATTCAATTGTTGAATACATTCTTTCTGTGCTTCAGATAATGTCATATTTAATTGCAAAGTTTTCCTCAGAGTTTTATGCTCAAATTCAATAGGCATCGTTGCTGCTTTTCCATAAACCATCTCAAAAGGTGTAAAACCAATTGGTGTTTCCCAAGTTGTTCTATATGCCCAAATTGCTTCTGAAAGCCTATGAGACCACTCTTTTTTATGAACAAATACTATTTTGGTAAGAATAGCCTCAAGCTCCCTATTTGTGACTTCTACTTGCCCATTAGCTTGTGGATGATATGGAGTAGACTTCATGTGTCTTATATTGTATTCATTTACCAAAGCTGCGATAAATGTTGAAGTAAATTGTGGACCCTGGTCTGATACAATTTCTCTTGGTACTCCATATCTTGTAAATATCTCTTCATAAATAAATTCAGCCACTTTATTATCTCTTGCATGTGTCATGGCATGAGCTTCCACCCATTTTGTTACATAATCTGTACATACCAAAATGTAGGATTTTCCATTAGAAGGTGGATCAATTGGGCCAGCAAAATCTAAACCCCATTTATCAAATGGTGCTACTGATATTTGTGGATATAATGGCATCTCATCAGATTTTGTAGGTCTTCCCATACGCTGGCATCTATCACATTTTCTTGTATACTGTGTTGCATCCTTGTGTAATGTGGGCCAATAGTATCATGTATTTAGTACTTTGAGTGTTGTTCTTTTGGCAACAAAATGTCCTCCACATGGCTCATCATGACATGCATGCAGGATATCATCTGTTTCATCTTCCCTTACGAATCTTCTCATGACTTGGTCAGGGCCAGTATAAAACAAACAATCAGCAATCCATGAGAAGTTAAAACTTTTTTCTACTAACAACCTTCTTTCTTTAGGAGAGAAATGAATTGGCATTTTAGCAGCAGCTAAATGGTTGGCAATATCAACATACCAGGGAGTGTGGGCTTGTATATGGAATAAATGTTCATCTAGAAAAGCATCATCTATCACTATAGAATCCTCTTGCAACTGAAGTCTTGAAAGATAGTCCGCAACCACATTAGACTTCCCTGGTTTATGAAAAACTGTGATATCAAATTCCTGCATCAACAATAACCAGTGAGCTAATCTACCAGTAATTGAAGGCTTATTCATGAGGTATCTGATTGTAGTATTATTTGTATGCACAAATATGGGATATCCTGTGATATAGTACCTGAATTTGTTGAGTGCATATATAACAACTAACATTTCCTTTTCAGTGACTGTGTAATTTAACTCAGGTCCCTGTAAGTTCTTGCTAATATAATATTGCGCTTTCCAATTTGTCAATCTTCTATCCTAATACTTCCTCTATTGCATAATCAGATGCATCTGTATGAATTTGAAATGGTAAAGACCAATTTGGACCTTTAAGAATGGGTGCTTGAGTCAAGGCATGCTTAAGCTTTAAGAAAGCTTCATTGCATGTAGAGGTCCATTTAAATTCCATATCCTTGGTAAACAGTGAATATAAGGGACTTGCGATTTTGCTGAAATCTTTGATAAAGCTTCTGTAGTATCTAGCATGACCAAGGAAACTTCTTACATCTTTTTGCTTCACTAGGGCATTGATATGTTGAATGAATTTAATCTTTGTTGGATCCACTTGTATTCCTTTTATAGAGATATGATGACCAAGGATTATTCCTTCCTGCATCATGATGAATCATTTCTCACTATTTAATGACAAACTATAGTCCTCACATCGCTGCAAAACTTTTTTCAGGTTCCCTAATGCTTGTTCAAACTTAGAACCATAAGTTGTAAAGTCATCCATATAGATTTCCATGATGTCTTGAGAAATATCAGAAAAGATACTGATCAGTGCTCTTTCAAAAGTGGCTAGAGCATTACACAACCCAAAAGGAAGAACAAAATACGCATATGTGCCCCAAGGACAAGTAAATGTTTTATTTTCTTGATCCTCCAGGGCTATTTGAATCTGATTGTAACCACTGAATCCATCAAGAAATGAAAAATATCTTTTACCAGCCAAAGAATCCAATACCTGATCCACAAATGGTAATGGAAAATGATATTTTCTTGTTTCTAAGTTCAAGGCTCTATAATCAACACATACCCTCTATTTTCATCCTTTCTTAGGGACTATTACCAAAGGTGATACCCATTGGCTATCAGAGATAGGATAGATAAATTTGGCCTTTAACAACTTCTGCAATTCTTTTTTAACTATTTCTTTTAATGCAAGATTGATTCTTCTGTGTGGTTGTCTGAGTGGGCAATATTCTTCTTTTATATAGATACAGTGGGTGCAAACTGTTGGATCTATCCCATGCATATCTTTGTAATCCCATGCAAAAGCATTTTTATGACATTTCAGCAAGTCCACGAGGGTCCCCTTTTGAGTATCTGAAAGATCTTTATTGATATTCAAACATTTATTGAAATCAACTTCTATCTTGATAGTAAGATCAATCTGGTTCATATCAAAAAAATGAGAAGAAGAGACTTCCTATAGCAATAGAGTATGCAATATATCAGTGGCTACAGGAAAGTTCAAACCTGCAATATTCAGAACCAACTCCTGTAATTGTTGTTCTTGTATCAACTTATTTATCAGAATTTTATTAAGAATTGAGTCTTCATCATGTAATTGCATGAATGGCCCTCGATTAATCATCATAAGGTGATTAATAGAGTCAACTTCCTCAAATTCTTCTCCCAAAATAGGCCAAATGGCTTGTTATTGATTATACTAGGGTTGTGCAGGAGAATACAAGGCTAATGTTTTTGTAGAGTTCCCATCTGAAATAGTCATATCCCCTAATCTACATCCAATATATGCATTAGCTGTGGTAAGCCAAGGTCTTCCCAAAATTACCGGATATCCTCCCAATGTTGCCTTTGGAGATAGAATCATAAAGTTTGCAGGGTATTCCCAAGAATCCAAAATAACCACTACATCTTCAATCATACCATCTGGTTTCACAGTAGAGCTATCAGCAAGCTGTAGAACTATGGGTGTAGGCCTTAGACCATTGATTTCAAGTTGTTTCATTACTTCTCTTGGCATCACATTAATGGCTGCCCCTAAATCAATTAAAACATTTCTTATCTGGTTTCCATTAATGACTATACTTACAACAGGACTACCTGGATCAAAATATTTTGGAATTCCAACCTTGCCTAACATAATATCTGCCAGTTGACCCATAATATGCACTGTTTGTGGATCCTTCTTCTTCCTACCAGGTTTTTTAAGACATGCTTCTCTTAGTGCCTTACCATATACAAGAACATCTTTTATTGCCTGCAACAATGGTATTTTAACACAAACATGCTTCAGTTCATCTATAATATCAAAGCCTTGCTCTTGTTCTGTGAGAAATTCCTTTTCTTGCAATCTTTGGGGAAATGGCGGTAATATCTACTTCTGAGGTATTGTATCTATTGGATCAGAGATTTCTTGTTCTTCTTGTACCTCAGTAATAACTAAAGGAGATGGATTAGGTATTTTTGTCCCAGATCGGAGGTGAATATCACTTAGAGATAGAGAATAGGTTGGGCATTGATTAAGATCAGCTAAATAAGCTTGTTGTTGTTGCTGAGATTTAATATTAGGATTTGGCAGTGGTTGAGTAGGAAACTGCATTGGCTTAGGTGGGACTGCAGTGGCTGCAGGAGGAGGCATTATTGTAGGAGGTTGTGGCTGCTGAATAGGCTATTGATAACCAAAAGATTGGGCAGTCCATGGCTGACTCCCCCTCCATTGAGGAGTAGGTTGCCAATTCCCTTGAAACTGACTTCCTTGGCCTTGAGGTGGATACCAATTCCCTTGTGGTTACTACCATTGTGGCATTTGATTAACAAAATGCTTCCCTTGGCCTTGAGAACCATACCAGTTTTGATAATTACCAATATTTTGAGCATATGGTGGTTTCCATTGGTTATTTGGTACATAAGAATTTCCACTATAACCAGAAAAAGAAAGTGGATCCGGAGGCATACCTTGTCTTTGGAAATTTGGCCTTCTTTGAGCAACATAGAAGACTTGCTCGTCCTCACCTTATATTGGCTTGAATTCAGGAACCTCCACATTTGCAACCATTTTACACCTGCAATCCTTCTTTTGCTGTCTACAATGAGGGCAAAATTTTGCAAGAAATGCATCAGCTTCCTCATGCTTCTTCTTAGCTGAAAGTGTATCCAACTGAGTAGCCATATTGTTTATGATGTCCTTCTTAATGTCCTTCAATAAATGACTAAGTTCCATTCCAGAAACTCCAGTACCAGATATTGATAAAGGTGTTCCTGGCTTGAAACGCCTATTCTTCTTAGAAGAAGATCTGGAATACTTCTTACAATTTTTTCCTATTTCAGCCCAAGTGGACTGTGTAATATCACCTCCTCCCATAAGATCCAAAGAATTAGTGCATTCATCACTGATTCCCCTCAAAAATATCAACTTGAGGCAATCTTCATTTAGAGTACTGTGTTTGGACTTCTTGATGTTGGCATTATGTGAACCGGTATGAGGACATAATGACATTGTATGTTGTCATTGATGTCAATATGTTGAAGAGGTGTGAACCGACATATGTGAGAACCGGCATATGTGAGAACTGGCATAACACTGTGAACCGACATTTGTACCAAAGTGAAGCGGTGTGATTTTTCATGATGAACCGACATATAGTTATGGGAACCGACATATGGAAGTATTGTATGACTACTAGTTGGTAGTCTCAACTTTAGGGTTTTTGGCTGATGTGCTTCAAGCCTGTGTGGCTCAATCGATGATATTGTGTGATGAGTTAGCATTTGTAAAGAAGAATAGATCATGTTGCCACATAAGCCTATGTGCGTGAAGGATCTTGCATGAGGGAGATTGTTCCTATCTACCTCGGGAATGTGTGAAGTCTATAAAATGGTGATAACATGTGATGGGTTATCAGCCACCATAAAATCGGTGGAAATGGACGATGGAGAATGTTTTAAGTTTGGATCAAGATCTGCTGCATTTAATGCAGTGTGCTCAATGATCAGGATTGAACCATTTGAATTCCTTAACCTAACAAGTTTAGGGTTTAGGGTTTATGCTACCGACCTATCTGTTTTCCTATAAGGTCGATGTTGTGTTTCTTTCTGAGGTTGTTGGCAAAAGTTGTGTGTGTGTATCCAAGAGAAGGGATACGTGATTCTTGCTAGACCAAAAGGAGAGAAGTGATACCTATAGAGTGTAAGTGCAGAAGGTGAAGAGGAGCTTAAGAGGATCTACATTGGCATTGAGTGTTGTTACCAGATCATTGTAATACCTATTAATCTCTAACCACCTCAACAGCTAGAAAATCCCTTAACAGGGTAGCCTTAACCGGATTGCTGAAAATCCTTTAATAGGGTAATTCAAAGCTACTGAGTTCAGAATCCTTTAGCTATTGAGTTCTTGAAATCCTCTAACAAGGTAACCTTTAACAGGGTTTAACCCTTAACTCGGTATTGTAGCCATCCCTTAATCGGGTGATCCCTAACAGGATCGGTTCCTAGCAGAACCTATTGTAATGTCTCTAACCGAACAAGGCTTCTAACAGAGCAGACTTCTAAAGAGTTCAAAAACAGCTTGTGGGTATTAATCCCCACCGTGGTTTTTCCCAGTTAGGTTTCCATGTGAAAAATATGTGTGTCATGTGTAATGCTTTGCTATTGTCTGTCAAGCATATGATGGTTCTGTGTTTTATGCCTATCAATAAAACATGTTGAACTAGCTGTTATTATAGTTTGATGATAGATCACCTGTTTATGCATAAGGGTGAAATGGTAGTGTAGTCTCAAGTTGAGTGAAAATCTAAGTGAGTAACCAGTTAATGCTTGACTCAAACATTCTTAGCTTTACCGGTTGCACTCTGTTTCAAACCAGTATCACTGTCTGCCAATCATTTGAAGTGTTTGCTGTCAAACCGGTTTTGGACTGTATTTTTGCCTGTACTGATTCACCCCCCCCCCTCTCAGTACTGGTTTGGTACTATTCTCTCATCATTGAGTTATCATTTGACACTAAACAAAAACCTCTCCAGATAATCTTCAAGACTCTCATCTTCTTTCTGTGTCATTCTAAACATATCATCCCCATGACAATCAGTGCCTCTAAAATAATCTTTATATTTTGCAAGAAACAACCATTTCATCTCATCCCATGTATTGATTGTGCTACTACCCAAGCTCATAAACCATCTTAAAGATGATTCCTTCAAGGTTGCAGGAAATATTTTGAGTCTATGGGCATTTGTAGTATAGTCAAAACTCCTACAGAGAACATCAAACTCAAAAAGAAATGTGTTTGGATCCTCTGTCACCAATCCATAGAATTTAGGGAGGGAAGAAGCTGGAATGTTCTTGAGACTGGCATTATCATGGTGATCAGATATGGGGAACTCAAATGTTGGGTCTGGTGGTGGTGGTGGTGGGTTATTTCCACTAGGAGGTGGGTTTCCTTGCATTGGACTTGTGGGGGTTGTTACTATATGAAATTCTTCTTCTTGAGGTCCATAGAGGAACTGAAGACTACCTTCTGGGAATTCAAATTCAGGGTGATTCAAATTCTCTGGGGTTTGATAAATTTCAGCAAAAGGATTTATATATGAGGAATTATTTTCTGCATGATTAGGATGACTGGGCATAAATCTACCTAGAACATCTCTTCTTTGCCTATGCATGCAGATTCATGAATTGTTTTGAACAATCAGGTATGCCAAAAAAAACAAAAAAATAATTAATTGAAAACTAAAAAGACAATAACCATAATAGGTTCTTAGTTTGACACCATCCCCAACAACGGCGCCAAAAATGTTCAACCCAACAATAAGAATAATAACTCTAGTTGAAGCCTCAACTTGAAGTTTGGACATTCATTTGGTAAAGTCACTATTTTCATAGCTAGTGTTCATTTGATTGTCAACCCAGGGACGTAATACTTGAAATGGGTCTACACTATATATGCACTAAGTTCTTGCAACAACTATTCTGCATTATTGCAGCAACTAACATTATGTGGAAAAGGTAAACAAGAATGGAAACTATGAAAAGGCTACAGGAAGACTTCTGCATAAAATCATAAAAGCAATACTGGATAAATTCAATGCTGATAAACAAAAGTTACTCTGTTCTAGCTTGGATGCAGGAACAGTCAATGGATCTATTTCCAATGGCTACAGTAACAGTCAACGCAAGAACTTCTACTGTGGCTAAGGAAAGAAAACTAATTTTAATGAATGCACAGGAACATTCACCAGGTGGGCCCCCTTGGATGAGTGATACCAGGCTTCCCAGAAAACAACTCTAATAGATCAAAATAACATAATTTTATTCATCGTTCTTGAAAATCATTACATGATTCAATATAAACTCAAAAATGCTTATGAAAATCCTCTGCTCTATATTTCTCTCTTTTCTATCTAACCTCTTAGAAGAAGAAGAGCTTATTATTAAAAATAAATCAACTACAATAGACAACACAAATCATGTCGAGAAGAAGAGGCGGATGATTGACTGATAAAAGAGATGACTGGAGTTATGCTGCAGGAAACGTGGATCTAAACCGAACCACAGTTGTAACATACTGTGGCGGTATTTACAACTTCAATGCCCACTTAAGTTAGACATTGGTAGTATCGCTTGATTTCTCCACTTATGTCATCCCTTATGCTTGCTCAACTCTTCTATGGTTTGATCTTTAGTTATCTCTTACGTATCCTTCCCTTCAACAAGTGTGATAGGCGAATATCCACCACAACATCATTTATTACCTACACTACAAAAGAAATAACATACAAGAAAATACATATGCATTTTATTTAATCAGCACATCTATTAATTTCACACATGATCTTGCCCTAAATAATCTGCATGGCAACAGGAATAAATTGGCATGGCTGCAGGAATAGACTGGCAAAGATAAAACATGATTTAATAAGTTAAGGCTTAACATATGGAATACATATAGTCAACTTCCAATACATCACTACTACTATGCAAACCAAAAGATAACAAAAACTCAAGAGTTCTGAGGATAAAAATATGACAAAGTCTCAACTCATCAGAGCCCACTTTCAAGTTTTACTCGTTAATGCATTTGATTTTATTTTATGGAAGATTTAGGGGTATGTGACCAATGTATTTAAAATTGAACATAGTGGACAGAGCAAGTAAAGAACAACCAGTACAGATGTGGACATCAATTTGGGATTCATGATATGTGAAATCAAACTACATCAAGTTTGAAGAGCTAATAGTAAAACCATTATACTAGATGTATGGTGTCCCATGTGAAGGATCTATTTACACTGAAGTTAAAAGATTTCTTAGACCTGTTGTTTTTTATGAAAGAGCTATTGTCAATCACAATTGGGGCGATTGGTTTGTTCACAAGGATTTTACTTGCTCCAGGATTTATAGGTTTGAAGGAACCCCATATCTGTTGCCAAAACTTGTACTAGATAGGATTTCTTATCTAGAGATTGTGAGACAGTTAAGTGTTTCGAATGCCAAACATTTTGGAGGTATGCATAAGTAGACTTTCCTACCTGGGACTCTTAGTTTTGGGGATTTTACCATTGTATCAAGAAAGGCTTATGAAGCCATTGATAGGAAACTCATTGAAGAATACAATTTGTTCAAATATGCTGCTAGGGTCAATTATGACCCTGAGGGATATATTCACAATTGCAAGAAAAGTCAAAATCTGGGAGATTATATTCATGTTTCCTTGGAAGTAGAGGACATGTTTAGTAACATGGAGGAGGAAGAGGCCCAGATGACTATTGATAAATTAAACAAGAAATTGGAAATAAAGAAAAAGAGATTGCAAGAAATGGAAACCGAAGAAGAAGAGAGTGAAGGCAAGTATGAAGAAGTTGAGGTGGTATCTAGGCATCAAGCACCAGACACAGCAGAAGAGCCAGACTTGCAAGAGAAAATTGTTGTTAGGCTGAACATCCATAGTGATGCAAGATACGATGAGTATTTTGCCTTTGTGTTTGATGATGTTTTTATTAAGTCAAAAGAATTTAAATCTTTTTTATATAATTTCAAAGGGAAAAAAATGAGAGACTCTATCCCAAATGTAACCCCTAAAAAAGAATCAAAATTGTTGGGGAAACTAAAGGAAGAAATCAGTTTAGGATTGACCACTATAATCCCTCAAAGGGGAAGACAACTTCTTAGTGAAGCAGGCATCATCATCTTTCTAGGATGGGACATGAGTGCATCATTTATTTTTTATAGCATGTTACATCTAAGAATAATGATTTTAAATTGGATATCCAGGGGGTAAATGATGTGTATGTCAGCTCTAGATTTGACCAGGATGAAGAGGCTTTTCTTTTATGGGCTCTTTAACCTCCAAATAAGAGGCCAAAAATCATTGATGTGGATAAAGCCTTTGGTCACATGATGAAATTGAAAGTTGGTGAAATAGATCCCATTGTTACTGTTGATATGGGTATTGATATTTCAAAATTTAATAAAGCGCAATTGGTCAAAGTGATCAAAGAAAGAGATCAGTACAAGAGATTATATGAAGAATTGCTAAAAAGAGGAGGACAACGTGTGCCACAAATCCATTATGGGTCTCAGTGGAAAAAGAAATGTGAGGAAGTGCGACTGGAAAATAAAAAGTTGAAAAGGAAAATGCAGAGTGTGAGGGCTGACACAGCCTCTGTTTTATTGACTAAGAGATTTGAAAAATTGCAGGGTTTCCTTGAAGATTTATGGGTTGTTTATCAAAAGAATATGTATAATGCAATATCTCACAACTAGATTTATAACATACTAGGAACTTTGTTGCATGATAAGACAATGGCCAATACAGATGTTGAAGTCATTAAAGGAATACAAAAGTTGTTGAAAAAGAATGAAGACTTTGACAAAGCACTAGTACATTTGGGTCAAAATTTCGACGGCAAATCGTCGGCATTCCAACGCAATTTCGTCGCACTACCGACAAAAAAAGCCGTCGAAAACTTTTTGTCGGAAGTTCCGACTATCCTTGTGGTCGTCGCAATTCTGACATCAGCTCCAACCTTTCCGACGGCCACCATGGATGCTCATACCCAGAAAGAATACCGTCGT
The DNA here is from genome assembly GCF_030272615.1 of Cryptomeria japonica. Lineage (NCBI taxonomy): Eukaryota > Viridiplantae > Streptophyta > Pinopsida > Cupressales > Cupressaceae > Cryptomeria > Cryptomeria japonica. The sequence continues at coordinate 231,471,556 of NC_081410.1, read as the reverse complement.
GATCTCGACCTATCGTCAGAATTCTGACATCAAAGGGTAAAAATTCCGATAGAGGAGTGCCATCAGATGCACAACATCCTCATTGGAACTCTCCTGGAGGCCATCGTAATTTTAACCCTTTTGTGTCATAATTACGATGGCATCCAAGAGAATTCCGACGAGGATTCTATGCATTCGATGGCACTCCTCTGTCGGAATTTTTACCCTTTGATGTTGGAATTTCGACGGTAGGCTAATTTTTCAGAAAAAAAAAATTTATAGAAAAAGATTGACATTGGTATCTCTCTTCTAGCTCTCTTCTCTCTCCCCTCTCTAGGTATCTTTCTCCATCCATCTCTTCTTCTCTCCCTCTCTACTTCTCTTTCTCTACCCTCTCCAGGTCATTATCTCTTCCTCTCACCCTCTCTCTCTCTCTCTCTCACCTCTATAGGTCTCACCTTCCATTCCTCCATCATCACCCATGTTGTCAAGTTGCAAGATATTTCCCAAAGTACTTGGTTGCTAGGGTTGATTTGCTTAAGTGTTGGAGTCGGAGTTAGATGAGACCTACATGATTAAGCTGTATTAAGTGATCAAGTCACTAAGATCTCATTTGTAAACATGACTAGGTTTTAGGGTTTTATGGTAGCATAGGTCAAGATTGAGGTATGGTGGTCAAGAATTACCTTCCAATGTACAAAAGACATCAAAATGATGAAGAATGAAGGCGATGAACTCATAGACGGCTGTTCGCTCAAATTATTGAAATTATTCATCTTATAAGTGAAATCCAGTGTTTGCTTTTGGATAGTTCTGTAATGACGTTAGTAAATTATTTGATTGCTTTGAAGGGTTCCTCTGGAGACGAGGAGTTCCACTGGTTTGTTTGCCAACTTTGCCTATTCATAACAATGTGCAAAAGTTATGTCTGTGCTTAGCATTGATACTGTTCTAATATTATATAACCTCCTACTGGTCACTCCCTTCTTTTGCATTCCTTTGATCACAAGGAGTGAGCATTCTTCTATCTCTAGTCCCCTAATGCCAAAGTGGAGGGCTAAAGCTTAATAATGCGAAGGGCTTTACATTCACTATCCATAATGAGTCCTCCACTTCCTGCAATACCTAGGTTGTCCTTTGGAGCAATGTCAAAATTGAATTTGAATCTGCCTTTCTGTTGTGGAACACATTTTCTATAGGCTTCTTTGTTAGAGTTCTTTTTCATATTCTAAGCTTCAGGCTCATTCCAAGTTTTATTAAGGTTTTTAAAGCCTTAATTTATTCAAAGGTGTCACATTTGTTTTATGGTAATACTGTTAAAATCTTTAAAGTGGGGAGCTAAACTTTCATCAAAAGAGAAATAAAAACTTGCGTGGCCTTATAATTCATGAGTTGAAGTTTGAGTTTAACATTTTGGAGGTAATTTTCTTAGACTATTCAATGCCCATTCTAACTAAGGTCAATCAAAATTCAAGATAAACCTGTGGTAAAGATGAGGATCTCGAGTTCATTGGTAGAGGACTCCACTTTTGATGGGAGAAAACCCTAGTATTCAGTTTGGTAAGCTCTAGTCGAAGGTGCAGTATGATAGCCACGTAGAAGGAGAACCATGACATGTTGCAAAATTAGAAGGGAAATTCTAACAAAGAGTAGCTATGTGTCTGGAACATTCAAAGCATTTCATGTCTGGGCTAGCTATCTTCTTTACTCTAGTCTAGGATTTCACATTTTTGAGAAAGCATGATTTGTATGGATGGTTTGTTTGTTTCAAATGAAGTATAGTCCAGCCTCCACCAAAATAACGATGACAATAAGGACTAGTAGAGTAGTCTGTTAGAAGGTTTAGACATTGATAATAGTGTCTAGGTTTTCCCCAATTCTTGAATAGCATTAATAGATAATCATAAGTATAGCAAGGAATAGATTACTTAGAGCTTGTAATGAAGAAGGGTTTTGAATTAAAAAGACAATGATAAGAGTTTTTTTACGGTTCAAAACACAAAGACAATCACAACAGAAAATTACAAGTTATAGGGTTACATTGAAATAGAAAGGTGGATTTTAGAATTTTTGTAGTAACATTCACTGTTATAGCCACGCGAACAGCTCATAGGACTTGTAACAATCAACATGGATAAGAAATGGAAATCCTCTTCTTAGAGTATGGGATCATTGTCAACTTTAGAAGAAGCTCCTTCTTTTTTTGAGTAGGTTTGATTGATTATTGAAGAATTTATTGTGTTTCTCTATCAATAAATAAGAGGTCTCAAGAAGCTAAAGACAATGAAAACTAATTGATGGGCAACCTTTTGACTGTCAAGAAGTGATTGCCTTAGATGAAAGTAGTGATAAATGTCACTATCAACAAAAGAACAACCAATAAATGATAAATTTGCAGTGAGATCATAGTGCCTAAATCAGTCTAAAAGCTTATAAGGATCAGAACCAAGCCATATAAGCTTCAAGAACAATTTGAGAGCATCAAAGTCATCTACCAGACATTAGAAATTGTCAAATCAATGACACATAGAAGCCTCATTATAGTCTTATGTTGTATTAAATAGCAAAAGCCAAGTCTTAGATAGTGTTAGAAGGTGTGTGAGAGTCTTCAACATGGATAACTGATAGGTATAACACTAAGAGTAGCAATATATGAGATTTGATGAATGATAGTGGCCATGATATGGAGATGACAGTGTCAAGTATCACTGTCAAAGCATGAATAGAGGTCCTAATCTGAGTCTTTTCAAGAGAGAACAATAAATAGGAAGCACCAAGGTCTACAGTTAGATCAGAGACAACCATCTAGCAGCCCAAAAAAGAATCAAAAGGCTGTGAAAGGTCAAAATCACAGCATTTCCATAGCCCATGAAGTTCTAGAAGATGTGCAAGGGCAGTTCATAGTGCAAGGTTATAGGTATTTAGTGTCATAATTATTTTCTTCACCCCCAGATCTTGATGAAAGATAAAAGGATGCCATGACACAAAGTGAAAAGTCTATAGCATTGATAAATAGGTTAGCATTATGTCATATGCATACAAGACATCATGAAGCAAATTTGATAGTAATAAAGTTGCAACAGTCATCAACTCAAGCATAATGAAGGCATGGACACTGAGCATGCAAAAATATAATTGATAACAGTGGTCAAATGATTAATTTTGTATCACAATTTGATATCAAACTATCTATGAAGATGGTTGTTGAAAGGTTTAGTGTTGGTTTTAAAGGTGAAAACATTGCATGAGGTCTGCCACCATAAAGGAAATACAAAGCTACAAATAAGACAGTGACCATTCAAAGATAAAGCTACAAAGAACTATCAAAGAAACCGCAGTCCAATGAAGAATCAAGAGACAACAGGCCTAAGTGTAGTCTCAGATATTTGAAAATGTAATTATGGATAGTTAAGAAAAATAAATGCATTCAAGATATTTGCACTCAACAAAAGAGAAGGGTTTGTATTCATCAAAGATTAGTTGAAACACTTGTGAGAGAGAGATCAATATCCATCAAGCCATAAATAAGATAATCACCATTACAAAGCACGATGAGTCAAAAAGGCAATCAAGAATTATCAGTTCAAAGGATCAATAGGTGAATCTTCTCTTGTTGATAATCTCTAGTGATGGTGTATAGGATCCCTGTTCCAATCTCAATGTGCCAAAGCTTGATGAGAAGTCATGGATTAGAAGTTACAAATTCCTTAAACAGTTTTCTATTGAGAGAAGCCATATAGTCAAATCAAGACTCAAATCCACAATGGTAAGATACAAACAACGATGATAGTCAAGGAGTCATTCATTGTAGGGTTTTCATAAAATTTTAGAATATGGTATGAGCAGTCCAAAGAACTATGACACTTCACTGAAAGGAGCAGCATATCAGTCCTTATTGGCATCAAATTATACAAATGACAACTAGGGATGAAGCTATAGGAGACAATCACTGTCTTAGTTTAAGACCCTAGAACAATATAGCCCCAATGGAGAAAGCAAAAATCAAAACATAGGAGAAGTCCTAGAATCCCACTAAAATCTTATTTGCAGTCACAAAGTTGCAAGATCAAAAGCATATAATGGTAAAGATGACCTAGGGTTCTCTTTTTATTATTGAGACAATATTATGTGAATATGATAGTTTAGCAGTCCTCGAATGCATGTGAGTAGTCCCAATGAAGAAACAATACCATCAGAGTATTAGAATAATTTTTGAAACTTGCAATCATGTTAGATAAAACCTGCAATCATGTTAGACAAGTATTGAAATTATAACTCATAGAGCAACCATTTCAACTAGGTTTAGATAGCCTATATTCATAACTATTTCAATTTTATGTGAACTACACAATATCTATAATGCATAATTGGAGTTAAACCATAATAGGGCTTGGATGAGAAACATGATAGGGCACCTGAAGCTGTCCACATGCTAAACCCAAGAGCAGATATACCATCCCTCTTGGCCCCATGTGTCAATCCGCCATCCATATGAGGTGGTGTGCTTAGTGGGTAAACTTGTACCTGCCCTCCCTATCCATGCTACCTTATCCACCCTTCTATGATTGAGACCCCTTTAATCACAATGGTAGAGGTTGATGGGGAAACCACAATTACATTATGTAGGATCTCCTACCCTATCTCCTTGAATTCATTCCTACACCAAGTGACTATGAACAAAAGCATAGGTATTTAACAACAATCACATGGTCCATGGACTAGTGATCCTCCTCTTGATATTCCATCTACAAATGAGAACATCTTTTGTACATGTTGCTACTTCAGAATTAAAAGTTGCTTCTTCTAGAACTTTCCATGATTCTTTGCAATAGGATTATATGTCTTCTAGATTCACCCCACTAGGACACATTCATATCAAGCATCTTTACTTTTTTGAAAAGTAAACCACATTTGAGATCTAGATGACACCATAATGACTTTGATTTCCTCTTGCAAGATATTCCTCCATCATGTATTGCTTCATCAAAGTTCAAATTTGCTTCTTCAAGGGCTCTCAATGATTCTCTATATAGGATTCTTCATGTCTATGAGATCCACTTCATTGGGAGGCCTACTTAAACATTTCACATCTATTTGTAGACTCTCACCTTTCAAACATTTCACATCTTATAATTGAGCTTCGCTTTGTTTTGAGAATAGTTTAATATTCTCTACTTAACAGGGCCAACCACGTGAAGGTGGAAGCTCATGTGGCCCCTACGCCCCCCCCCCCCCCCAAACATCACTCTAAATTCCCTGTTAACATCTAACATTCATTCATTCTTTCATTCATTCTTTCATCCATTATTAAAATATAACATTCATTCATTATCACATAATGTTCATTAACACATAAAATTCATTAACTTTCATTAAAACGCAACATTCATCAATAATCATCAACACATATCATTCATTAGCACATAATTACATTCATTACACATAAAAATCAGTCATTATCAAATAAGGTAGATTACAATCATTTCTTTCTTTGTTTTTTCTTTGAAGCTATGAAAAGACTAAGTGGAACATCAATTTCTTCATCATTTCCCCCATCTGCGGATGTTATGCCCTCTTCTCGTGCTCTTGATGTATGCCTATTCCCACACAAAGGACGAGGATGCTGAACCAAAGGGGGGTCCTCTGCAATAACAAAGAATTGGGTTAAATTCAAAACATTTTTTTATTATTGTTACAAGTATTTCATTAATTTAAAGAACACAACCGTTACACTCTTTACTTGATGGGGCCACATCATCTTCCACATCATTTTGTCTAGCCTCAACCTCAACATGTTGAGCACCCTCTAGATCCTCTAGAGTTGAAATACAAAACGTTACATTAATCAATACACCAATTGCAATTAAATTTGTTTAAAGGAATAACAATGGTCCTCTTTACCTGATTGGGGAACATCATGTTCTTGATGTTGTCTACCCGGATCATGCTCCACTTGGTCACCACCGACTACATGCTCTAAAATATTAACAATAAAGGTTACATTAATTACTAAACTAATTTTCAATTTAAGATGTTTAATTGTATTAATAATTACATAAAAAAAAATTGAATGGCAAATGAATACCTCCACTACTAGGATGCACATCCGGACCTTCATGTACAGGTTTTGTTTCACGATTATCATGCTACATTCCAATGTCACGCGCAGTGTTATCATTGCTTGCTTATTTAAAAAAAATATAGTCACTTTATGTTGAAACTTAACATCAAATAGATTATTGGTTAAGTATTCAATTTGAAATAATTTTCATTTAGCTTAATTACCGTTGTGACAGATGCATCAGAATCTCGTGTTTGCCCACTCAATTCTTGTAGCCATTCAGCCATGGCTATATAGCCTTATTGGTAGCCAATTCTCTTGTCATCTTCTGTGGGCGCTCTATTGAATTCAGAGCCCTGCATTTTTGCTTAGTTTTGTGAATTTTGCTTGTATTGTTTGATAAAAAAGAAATTGTTTCCAATTTATAAATATTTTGATGTGATACTTAATTTACTAATTCTTACAATTCGTGCGACAAGTTTCATATAACCACCAGAGCCGAGTTTGTGTTGCCCATGCTTTTCTTGTCTTTCCTTGGTTGCCTTTGACATGTCACTCAATCTATGAAAAGTTTGAAATATGTTAGATTATATAAATATAATGAATAATTAGTACATATTCACATTCTTAATAGTATCACATACCTTCTTCTGGCGTCTGGTGGTGTATTTCCTTTTTTGCTTTCAATTCTCTCCTTTGCATCCAAAATCAGGTCCTTCCACTCCCTCTCTAGAATCATGGGGGGACGCTCATACGCTCATACTTTACGTTCTTCTCTAAATGTGTCCTGTATTGGTCCCTCACATACTTTAGATATGTGCTAGCTTTTTCCAGGAGCTTAGTCTTGTCGAACGTGTCATTTCCAAACAACCCTACCATACGATTTGTGAGTTCATCTTTTAACTTTTTTTCTTGGTCATTCCACCTTTTAAGCAAAAACAAACCTGTTAGATTTAGAAAGAAACTGAAGCTACCTTTGATATAGTTCAAGAAATGGATAAAAGGAAAACTATTCTAGCAATGATATGAAATCAAAATAGTGGATAAGGGTTAGTTCACGTATGATGTTCCACCTTTTACGTATGGTGGGCCCAAATATCTGCAATGAAATGTCATTAAGATTTTTATAAAAAATATCATTTCCTGCAAAAAAAACATGGGATCATTAGTCCAAAATGAGTGATCAGTAAGTAAATTACAATTAGACTATATATAATAATATTTTTAAAGTACCTGGAACCTTTTGTATCTTCAAGGGAATCAATTCTTCGTCACTTACCACCAATGTGGCCTGCAATGTTCCCATACTAGCAATACGGGAAGATCCAGGAAATGATGGTATGTTATCAGTAGTACTCACCTCTGGCGCATCCTCATGTGCATCTCCTACCACAGTAAATGAATCCACTATGAAATGCCTCCAAGAAAGAACACTTCAAGGGTAATAAACACATAACAAAAGAGAGAGAAAAAGAGGGATCTACCACCAGTGGGCGGGTCAACATGAGCCGGTGCAACAGATGATGTCTGCATGCTATGTGTTTCCAACATTGCAGTCGGCAATACAGTTGGGCTTGACCTCAAACCCATGTCAGCACCTGAAGAGTAATACATTAAATATGTAAAACATTAAAAAAGCAAGTTCACAAGTCCAAAGGAGTGGTTTTAATATATAGAACATGATCATCACCTGAACTACTCGCAATACCCTGATCATCACCACCGAGATGATGAGGCCCTATAAATTTCTGTAAAAACAACACATACATATTTTAGTTAATAACATAAAAGAAATAAAAATATAAACCATTATTGAACTTTTGTTATGATTAAAGCTTTCATTACTACTTACTTGTAAGTTTTCCATTGTTGTCAACAATAGTTGCACCCTCTTTGTTATCTCATCAGTCTGAGGACTTATGGTTGCCAAATCAACAATCTCTTGCATAATTTTTCTAATATTCTTTTGTACAAATTTTGTAGAGTTTGCGCTAAGTGCAATGTCATCAGCGCATAACACTGTCGAGTGCCCCACATCCCTATGGAGGTGCTGAGGTACTGCAAGTTCCTTTCCCTTATCCCGAACATCCATCTGTGACAAGAATATAATTAACACTATCAAAATTACTTCAAAACACTCAAGAAAAGATCATAATGTAACAATTTGATTCTATCTAATTTGTACAATTACAATGAGGTTTACCTGCTCCGTAGAAGTGTCGGGACCTACACCCCTATCTGTGCTATGTGGTGGATCCATGTGGCCTTGTGACAAAGAAAAAATCTAAAAAATGTTAGCGAAATGAAACCAATAGACTTAGCAAAAAAACTTAATAATATAATGGTTTATTGGATTCATTAATTGGAAGTTGGCTTAAATGGTATATATATAGTACGTACCACCCCCATGATAGTAAATTTGTTTATATCTATACGATTCAAATTGTAATCGATTAGCAGCTCTTCCCCTGCACTTATTGATTTTATCGCACATACAAACACACAATTTCCCTCACGTGCCTCAAATATGCAATTGGGTTTCTTATTAGTTGACCCAGGTCGTGTACTATTTATAAAACCTGCAATATTCCCTATTGCTTTTGGCCTTCCATCAATGTATACAACCACTCATTTACTTTGATCATTATCTTTTTGTTGTATATAATTGGCTGACAGTGCATACCTACGCATACTATTTTTATATCGAACAATCTGCATCCAATCATTATAATTGTAACAAGGTCCAACAAACTCCATCAATTCAGCAACTTTGTTGTAACATACCTTTATGCTGTCCATGGAAAATAGGCCCAAACCATGTAACGACGAAGGTGCTATCAGATATATCCTCTCATTAACACAAAAATCAGTGTTTATTGGAGGAAGTTCCTTGGGTATACATTGTTTCAGTAGATGTTTGTACCTCAAGGGCACCTGAATGTCACCTTTGGTCTCATCATTATAAGAACATGACCCCCCTTGAGCAAGAAAAAATTCCATGCGTTTATTGAATTTTCTTCTAATCTTTTGACCTCTAGTTGATCTCCCTATTTGAGATCTACTACATGTCTCACTTCCCTCTTCTATTCCTGCATTTCCCTCACTCGAGGAAGACACATCTGACAAATACCTATTTGGTGATACCTGTGCACCATCAAATGAGAGAGTTAGTTGGTAATGAGAGAGATATTTTGCAAATGAGGGTAATATTGATGAAGAAGTCGGCCATAAAGTTGATGTTGAGATTAAAATTTGAGTAAGTCCAACTGGGGCCTCAAGTGTTGATAACTGTATTAGATTTGCTGCTAATGTTGAGGTTTGAAAAACTGAGGAAGTTTGTTTTTCTTGTAATTTTTTTAAAATATATTATTTCTATAAGGTGTATTGACTTATACCTATCGATCCATGAGACTGTGCAGGATCCTCATCAAAGGGGTTCAGGTTCCTGCACCAACAATTGAGCATCATAAGCATTACATTTGTAATTTGATAAACAATAAATACTACAGTATCATAAGAATCATAAGCATCATAAGCATCACATATGTATCATCATATATGTAATTGAGCATCATAAGAGTCACATATGTATCATCATAAACATGTAATCCATTACATACGTATCATAAATCAACATCCATCACATAGCTAATAAGTAGTCTATATTCCATAAATAAACACAAAGTTCAAAAAATGTCACATGTATCATCAAAAGAATGTAATCCATCACATATGTGTTTTAAATCACCATCTATCACATAGCTAGAGGTGCATCATGAATTAATTAAGTAATGGCATTAGAATTCAAAACATATGAATTATTTATGTAACCATATAAGTCAAATCAATTTCTATCAAGATATCAATATTAAATAGATAATATAATAATCACATCTCATACATTTCATTCATGTCATTGATCTTCTTCTTCATCCAACTCATCATCATGACCATCACCATCACCATCATCATCATCATCATCATCATCATCATCATCATCATCATCATCATCATCATCATCATCATCATCATCATCATCCTCCTCGTCGTCATCGTCGTCATCGTCATCCTCACCACCATCACCGACACCATCACCATCACCATCACCATCAGCAGCATCAGCAGCACCATCATCATCATCAGCTTCTTCTTCATGTACATTTCCATCAGGAACATCATCGAGTAACTGTCGATCATGATCATCTATATCATCTTCTACTTCTTCGGTATCTTCTTCTTCCATCACATTATACATTATCGGCCTTCCTCTTGGATCATGTCTAACAACAAATGACCAACTCGGTTTATGTGGAACCTCTGAGTAAAATACCTGCTCACATTGACTTGGAAGAACATAGGGCTCATCCCCAACTCGTTCAAATGACCTTGTATTAACCATTGTAAATCCATTATCATGTTCAATAACAGTTCTATCAGGATCATTTATATTCAGTCGTAGCCTATGCCATTTGATGACGAACATAACTAATTTGAAGGAATTAAAGTCACACTCAAGTATATCATCCAAAATACCATAGTATCGATTTTGAGACACTTGAGGATGTATGTCATTTCTAGATGAAATATTGGTCACCTCAAAGACTGCAGTTATCCCAGAATCACAAGTTTTCTTCGTGTCATCCAACTGTTTGATGCGAAATTTATGACCATTGCAGCACATAGCCTTGTGGTGTTTGACCTGCAATATGTCTAACATATTAAAATTATTGCATCATGAGTTGATAAACATACGGGTGATTAATAAAATTATACGTACCTGTTGATCTCTTAAACCATATGCTAAATCAATTTCCCTTTATGTAACATTGGAATCTCCATTACGATGAGCTTCTTTAACCAATGAAGTGACACCATCCCATGTTAATATGCGACCAGAATGTTGACATCGTTCAATCCACACCGTCATCCAATCAAGATTGTTTGCAATATACAAATGTAGCGCATCCCACTCCCGACCAACTGTACAAATAATTAATAGACCACTTACAACTGATTTATTTAGAAGATGAAGAATTAATTTACTACAATAACATCTTATAATTACCTCTCACTTTCTTCAATCTACCTTTCCCCATCAAGTGCTCCCCTTCGAATTTATTAATGGGGTTGGGATCCCAAATGTGATCTACGTGGATTTTTGCTGTAAACTTAGGAAGATATTCAGTAATGTACACCATAGTTTGGTATACCATATATCCCTCCACCATAGAACCCTCAAGATGTGATCTTTGTCGAACCAAAGCCTTCAAAAATTTCAAGTGCCTCTCAACCATCCACATTGACCTAGTGTGTACAGGTCCACACAATTTGATCTCCTCAACTTGGTGTATGAGTTAGTGTTCTTGTGCATTGAAAAAAGTTAAAGGTAGACACTTTTGCATTTCACACATTAGATGAGGGATTTTTCTCTTCCAATATTTTATATCTTCCTTGTGGATTTCTTTAGATGACAACCACCTAATTAAAGAGATTGAAGACGCAAAAATATATAAATGAGACTTTACAAAATAATATACAATATATTGCATAAGAAGTAAAACAAATGGCAAATATAATATCTATACAACAAATTGAACAAACATCACTACTTACCTCATGTATTTTCCAAGATCATATATGACTTGCTTGATATTATTGTCGAAGTGGTCTGGGAGAGATAGAGGTAGAACGTACTACAACAATTATAAAATGATCTTTTCATTGTTTTCTAACATAATACAATGAAAAGTACATGCGCAGTATACAAATATATAGTAAATACACAAGAACATGAATTACCTTAATGAAGGTATGCCAATCATGCATTTTCATCCCTGGCCCAAATTCACTCTTCTTTCATATGAGATTGTTTATGTTCGCAGCAAATCCTGTGGGAAATCGAATTTTTCGTATGACTTCTTTTATAGAATTGCTTTGCTGCTCCATTAATAACCAAGGAAGGGCACTTATATTAATCTGATCTCCATTGCTATTTCATTGAATGGCATTTTTCATTGCATGATTGGATTCCACAATGTCACTACAAATTTTGACAATTTTTTCTTTGTCACGCCTTCCATCCAATATTTTCCATAATGTCTCTGTTATATTCTTTCCAATATGCATTGTATCAAACAAATGCACAATTTGTAGCTGCTCATATTAAGGCAACCTACTGAATTGTCTGGGATAACTTTTTATTCCCTTTGGAAGGTGGCTATCCATACCTTGACGACCTTCAGTATCATCAATTACATCATTAGTAAACAAAACACGATAGAAAAATTCAAATTCCAAACATAAACCATTAGATGGAATGACATTACCTTGATGATTAATTCTATTATATTCCAACTTCCATAAGTGAGGAATCATTCTTCGTGGCTTTGATGTAGTCTCTTCTTTCCCATTGAAAAGATGTTTTTTAGTATTCTGGTACTTATGATTTTTGTGAAGGAAGTGCCTATACTCATCAAACACCTACTTTCCTAAACTTTTTGAATGACGAGATTTCATCTTTGGACCACAAACTGGACATGCAAATTTTCCCTTTGTTTGAAGACCTACAAGATAATGTATAATTCTATTAAATCTGTTAATTTTTATAATTATAATTATCATGCGCAACTTAAACACTATAACGTACCACAAAAATGTGTTAGCCCTGGGGCATCATGTATTTTCCATACAAGCATTGCATGGAATTAAAATTGTCTTTGTCCTATTGGTCTAGAGATGTCATACATGGTCACACCATTCCATAACTCCAGCAACTCGTCGATAAGAGGCTCAATATATACATTCATATCTTTAACTTGGTACTTGCCTAGTGGAATGAACAAAAACATTACATAATTATTATGACCATTTTACTACAATATTTATAATTAAATGTAGATGAATATTAAATGATAAAATACCTGGAACAATCATTGCCAACATTATGTGCTCCCTCTTTATTGACATCCATGGAGGAATATTATTGTTGATAACAAAAATAGGCCACACCGAGTAAACAGATCTCAACTCTCCAAATGGATTGACACCGTCCGCTGCCAATGAAAGCCTAAGATTACGAGGTTCTTCTTTAAAGTGTGGCCACTTTTCCTCTATATCCATAAATGCTGAACCATCCGCAGGCATTCGAATAATGTCATCTCGACTTCTATTACGTGCATGGTAATCCATAAATTGTGCCAAGCTAGTGCACCTGAATAATTGTTGCATACATGGAATAATGGGAATATAACGAAGAACCTTGTGAGGCATCTTTTTTGTTATTTGATCTTTTTGATATCTACTAATATGACATTCAGGGCATTCTATTCCAAATTCATGTTGTTTATGATATATAATATGATCATTAGGACAAGCATCTATTGTTTGATACTCCATTCCAATATCTTTCATAATGGCAGATAATTCTCGGTATGAGCGAGGTAGAATATTTGATGGTGGTAAGAAAAACTCACCTATCAATCTACACCAAAAAAAAAAGTTTGAGGTGTTAATATAAAGAATATTAATGGTACATGATTCACCATTTATTAACTGTAATGACATGTATGACACACCTTAATATACGTGAGATTGTTATGTTGGATAAACCATTCATAACCTTCAAGTTCACCAACAACAATATAGAAGAGAGAAGAGTTGTTTGGGAGCCTTTGTAAAGGGGCTCATATGCCTTCTCAAGAAGAGGTAAATCATGAACATCAAGGTCATCCTGATCATCATGATCAGCTATGCCAGTACTAAATGTGTCATGGATCAATGTATTTGTACCATCATCTTCAATTGTGTTTTCTAGTGCATGATCGTCATCTTCCATGGGATCATTATCTTCAGCTTCGATATTCACACCTCCATGTTCCTCCACTTCGAAAACCATATTCTCAGGGTTTTGTTGATCCATACCATGTGCTCTAGGGTGCTCCACCTATATAAAATTGATATACATAAATAAACCGTGATCATGATCTCATTATCAAGTGATTTCTTATGTATATAAATTGTTAAAATGATATAATGAACAACTTACCAATGGATGAAAATCATGTCCCCCTTCAATGTGACCATGTTGCCTACAATGTTTCTTAGTTGTTTTGATTAGAAGTCTTCTAGTCTTTAAGCCCTTACAAATTTTGTAGGGACAATAACATTTCCCATCACCTTTTCTTTTCAAGTTAGACCATAATCTAGCAATTGTCTCCTTATTTTGTTCTTCGCTGATATTATCTGACATGGTCTTTCTTCACAGGCAAAAAAATTAGGCTATGGAAACTTCAGTGCAAAAGCTTCACAAAATTTCCAAATCGAACCAAACCATTGAACTTAATAGAGAATGTATTTAATGTAGCTGATTGTGTGAATTTCTGAGCATTGTGTCTGCAAATTCTTACTAAAAGTTTGCCTGTTACAGACTTTCTGACAGACATTTTTGAGTATTCTAAGCAAAGCATTTATTTTAACATACACTTATTCATCCACATTGTAGGGATAACAATACAAGGCTTACATATTGGTCTAAGAGGATGACATGGTCTCACAAAGTAACCAAGAACCATATGAAATGATGGTCTTGAATCCACACACAACTAGGGAGGATCCATATGATTATGTATGACTTCCCCCTTGTTTGTTTAATGGGATTAGCCAGCTCCAAGACATAGCTGTCAATAATCACTAAGAATGTACAAGTGGATCGTAGCTACCCATACAACAAACACTTACCCCTATCCTCAAATTTTCCCAATGTTTGATTCCTTATATACACTCATCCAAGGTTATCTATGTCAATCTTGGTGAGGAATCACATCACAACAAAGACAGCAACATTTAAAAATAGCAAGAGTTTCACTAAACTACCAAAGATCATAAATATTGAAAGAAAGAAAAAATAGTAACAATAATAAGTCAAATAAATGTGTTCAATTCCAATAGCAAATCAAACATAGCCACAATAACTACACAATAGAGAAAACTCACAATAGTGATTAAACTAATTCAAACAAGATAAAATAAAATTGTTGGCCCATGCACCAAAGATGAGAGATCATCAATAATTGAAGGAAACTTCACAATCCTTAAAAGTGCACATTACATAACTATACGACTAGAAATTGTGGCTAAATAGAGTGAAGATTCATCATGACTCCAATAATAGTCCCTCATGTGTGCATTTGTGGCATGAACACAAAAACTCCCACACGGCATGGCCATGTACCTAATGGAGAAGACATGCCTAGGCTACATGCCCAAAAAACATGACTATAATAATAGTCCCTCATGCATGCATTTGTGGCCTGCACACTACAAATCCTAACATATCATGGCAATACACCTCATAGAGAAGATACACCTAGGGCCACATTGCACATAGCAACGTGCCTCACAAAGAAGAAATGCATAGGGCACATGCCACATAGCAATGTGTCTTATGGAAAAATGTGCATGCATGTCACACACCAAAGCTATATGTATACATCATGAGGCACATTCATATGTTATCAAACACAACCTATTGTATCTAACATGAGTTCCTCTCTACATGTGTGCAAATCTTCCAACACTAATCACCACAAAGAAGGAATAATATAAAATGCATCTTCAAATATTTGTGTGTGTGTGTGGAATTGTGTCTTTGAACCCAAATCGCTACCATCAACAACATGTAACCATCACATACACTATATCAAAACATAAGTATGGTGTGACATCATATCTATTTGCATAATGTCAAAACACATGCAAACATGAAAATCATCATAGCATGACAAAAATCAATCTCCACATGTTGGAACAAAGATATAAATAAGATAATAGGGTAAGAGGAAACCCGTACCAAGAACCACATAGCAACTATCGGCAATGCCATCAAGATAAATGTAGGATAGGATACCACTATGAGCCATCCAATGGTCCATTCTATGAGGAAAACTAGGGGATACTATCTTTGAAAGGTGTGGTCAATAGAGATAATCCCTACTAATGCCACAATATGTCACCATAGCTTCTTGAGTTTTCCATTCTTCTACTTAACACCACAATTATTGAGTTCCTCAACAGCGAGGTTGGTTCTCAATAGGATGCACAAACATGTAAACACACAAGCATGGTTTCATCATACTTGTACAACAATACAAATTCATTTTTCTAGTTAATTACTTAATGTAAAAATAACTCCATTACATAACATAGGGCAATAATCACCATAAGTTTTCAAATAAACTGCCCAAACATCAATTGGAGTTACCCTTTCTAAGGTACAAACATAATTTATTTATAACTTCAAAATTAAAATAATCACAATACATCCAAATAAGTTCAATAGTGCATGGAAATAGACAACAAGATCCATAATTAAACCCATAAATTACCCTAATTGTATATGCTAATAAAATGGTGTCTCAAATAATAGAGATTATGTTGGACCTATAATAGAGATCTGGACTTTGTTTCATCATACACGAGCATGGTTTCATCATACTTGTATCCAAATACACCATCCATAGATAGGTACTCAGTACCACAATCTCATGGGTACCCTTTTAGCTGAATTTACCCTATATTTAGGTGAATCTACCCTTGTATCATTCCTTGATCTAGTATGTCATTCCACCAATCAATAATTTTTCCATATTCTTGGGAGAATACACTATCCCTTAGGTGAATATGCCATATCCTTAAATGAATCCTCCTTGTCATCATCCTAAGTCCTCTTTTTGTTAAGTCTTATCCCTTCATCTTTAGGAAAATCCACCTATCATTATGTGAATCTACTTTCTCTTAGGTGAATCTATTTAATCCAATTCACCCACTCTCACAATCACAACCTATTTAATCCTATTCCCCACATTCCCCTCCTCAATAACCTCTGAAAATGGAATCACCAATCTCTACCCTAAACCTCATACTACTAATCTCCCTCATTCCCTTCGCATACAAATCCTCTCCTCCCTCCTCGGCCCTCACCCTAACTTTGAGGCGCAGACCCAACTCAAACACCACACACAATCCCGATATCCACCCACCCCTGGTTTCCTTGTCCGATATCTAGTTTCTATCTATCCTTGGGTAATGATTTACCCGCCTTCCTGTTCATGGATTAGCAGTTCCGGCTTCCATCCATATATGGAATGGCAAGTTTCTCGATTTTGGTTGTACAACTATCAAACTATAGGTAGGGTGGGATAGCAATAGTTCCGGGAAGTAATAGTTGGTTGGACACCCGAACCCGAAGACACAACAACCAATTCCAATCATGGGGTAGCATCAAAGCATAATCGAAGGGGGTTTTAATCGCAAAATGGGATAGAATACACACGGCATGTGAACTGTATGACGGAATACCTCAAAGAGATGTCATTTCATGGAATTTTAAGATCGCAGGATATGCACAAATGGATTAATTTGAAAAAAAAAAACAATTGCGAAAAAAAATTAGTTGCCTTCATTGAAAAACAAAGAGTTCTTACCTTGCTTGTGCAGAGATTGCTCCGGCGAGAGGGGCAGGGAGGCAAGACGGCTTTGGATTGCTTTCAAAATGAAAATGCCTTGTGTTTTTTTAAAAAATAAAATGCCCGAGGTTGTCGGAATTCCGACGAACACGGGCATTTTTTTTTTTTAAAAATCAAATTTTCACACAATGCTCCTTGTTCATCAGAAACCTCCGTCAGAATTTGACCCCAAATGTATTAGTGAAAAATTGCATAAAGAATTTAATGAATGTAAGGAAATAGTACAACATGGTTTTCTAGAAATTGAAGATCAGATGGACAGTTTAAGGATAAGGATAAATGGATTGTGGAGTGCCAAAATATTCTCAGTGCTTCCCTTAACATTGCCCGATTTGATGTACTTGGCATGACAAACACAATCGAGCAGATGGAAAACTTCATCACTTTGGAGATTGTGGTCAGAGATATTATCTATGATGCAGATACCTAAAAATCAAAGGGATATTTGAAGCACATTCAAAAGTGTGATCAGATGCTTGGAGACCAGCCATAGATATCAAAACATGTTTAAAGATGTGACTTTGTATTTTATATTTTTAGTTTGTTAGGGCAGTTTTTAGGTAGTTAGTTTCTAGTTAGTTTTTTGTTAATTTAGTTTAATGAAAGGGTATGCCCTTTCATTTTTCAAACCGAATCCTCATCTATATGTGGAGGTTTTTTTAGGAGAAACGGATATCACAAGTTTATAGTTTTTTTAATCAAGACAGTCTCTATGCATTTTCTTATGAACTCGTTGTCTAGAAGACCAAGTTGATGGAGGATATGCACTGAAATCAACTGGTTTAAGTATTTTATTTTCAATATAAAGATTCAAGTGTTTCTCATTCATGATGGTATCTATCTTTTCAATGGATTGATCAGTTCCTTGGATAAATCTATTTACATAGATTGTTTCATTGTGCAATCTTATGTTGTTGTAATTAAGATTGATTTTTAGTTTGAAGGATTCGTTGGCAAACTTCGAATTGTCTTATTGGTCTTTCAAACTAAAGTTAAATTTAGTAAGACTAATTGGATGTCACATTTTAATTCCAATTCATATGGAAGTCTTTGAGATGATGGTCTTGTTAGATTAACAAGTTATTAAAACTGTCTCTAATGTTAAACGTAGGATTTTTCATTTGAAATGATATGAAACCTGTAAGGAATCAAGGCACTGGTCTTTTATTGGTTTTATATATTTGAATCAAGTATTTCCAAAGCAAGTTTCATTAAGGAATCATATTTCTAATTCATACAATCACTACTTTATAAACATTCATTTACAAGCAAGCAGATGGAAATCATTCATTTACAAGCAAGCAAGTAGATTGATTCTGGTATAGTAAATAGGGTTTACTTATTTTTAAAATTTTATACAATACTTTTAGCCTTTATCTAACATAATCAATAATTGGAAGACTTTTCAATAACTAGGGATGGAAAACATTCATTTACAAGCAAGAAAGCAGATTGATTCTGGTATAGTAGATAGGGTTTACTTATTTTTTAATTTTTATAGAATACTTTTTCCTTTATCTAACATAATCGATAATTGGAAGACTTTTCAATAACTAGGAACTACAACATTAGGAAAGTAAAGAAAAATAGATAAATGAGAACATACCAGTAGGATGACAAGCTCAAATTTATGAGACACACACTCTAAAATGAACTTGTTTGCAACCAACTTTACATGATTCAAACACACAACCTGCAACTCCATGGGAATTTAACGACATGCGAAAATATACAGGATCGATACCCTCCAAATGAGTTAATTCAATCCTTCATTTTCACCTGCTAGACAACCCAATTTACAGAGGCAGAGGCAAAGGAAGAGGTAGAGGTAAAAGAGGCAAAGGAAATGTCGAACCTGATTTGCAGAGGTAGAGGCAAAGGAAATGTTGAACCTGATTTGCAGAGGCAGAGGCAAAGGAAGATGCAAAAGAAACAAAGGAATTGGCAAAGGAAGTCAAGAGTTAATTCAATCTATCATGCATGGTTTTCAAATGAACCCATTCTTTTCTTCTTTTTTAAAATAATACATCTAGTCGTTGGAATTCCAACTAACACGAGTATCGTCAGAAAACGTTGTCAGCATCATCGTCGACATTTCGATGTTATTGGGAATTTTATTTTTCTAAAACTACATTTGATCACAAAAAGCCTTGTCCGTCAGAAACCTCCATCAAAATTTGAGGCCAAATGTATTAGTGTGTGATCAAGTCTTGTGCTAATATTTTGGTATATTGTTTGTTATGGTATTGTGTATCTTCATATTTAGTGCTCCGCAAGTTATCTTTCTTCGTGATAGTTGTTGATTGGTTGTGTTCTTGAGCTTTCAGACGTTGATAAATGAAGATTTGATAAGTGGTGTTGGCATAGCTGTTGCTAATGATTCTAACATGCTTGTTGGTTTTTCCTATTCATGTCTAATTTGTTTTGGCAATCTGCATTGATCGTTGTACAAGTTTTTTATGGTTTCTATCAGCTAGTGATGATTTCTATGTTATGCGGTTTTCCTGGTGGTGTAGTGTGTTGTGGTTGACCTTGGCATGATTTTTGGTGGAGTTGTGTGTTTGGTAATTTGATTTAGGGCCATGCTATGCTATGTAAATCATTTTATTGGTCTGATGGTCGATCTTTGTATCATGTGATGTAATTTTGTAATTACGGGTTGAGGATTTAGCTGACCTTGTTAATCAAGGTTGATGAAATGTATATATAGGTGATATATTCATGTAATTTGGGTGTCGTTGTTGTGTCTGCATTATCAGAGAGTGGTGTATGTGCGAACAAGACATTTATCCTTTGGTGTTGAGATTGAGGAGAGATTGGTGTTACAGATGAAGAATCAGAAGGAGATGAAGTTGTGTTTATTGCCATTAAAGAAGATAGACTTGTACCTATTGATTCCATAAGCTGCACTACTGAAGAGAAATCTTTAGTTGCTAAATTTGAAGAGAAAGATGACTAGGTAATTGGCAGTGGTTGTTCACATCATATGATTGGCAATAAAAGAAAATTTGTGAGCATGGAAAGATATGATGGTGGAATAGTTATATTTGGAGATGACAAAGCCTGTGTGATCTGTGGGAGAGGTTTTACTTCTTTTGATGGTAAGCATAACACTGATGATGTCTTGTAGTGTCCACCCTTAGCTTGACTTATTTGGACTAGAGTTTACTTTTATTTCATGCTCGATAGACTTATCTAGTCTATTAATGATGATATGTATGATGATTATTCATGTGTTTCAGTTACTCATTATGATGCTATATTGGACATATGCTATTTGGATGATTTATATGATGATGACTTTATGATTATGAATTATGTGATTTGATGGATTCTATATGTTACTATGTGATGGATTATCGATAGATTGGGTGATCATGGTTTTGATATTGGTTATGGATACACTAACCCTATTTCATGATTACATGTGTATGAGATGTGTTTGACACTCTATGACTGTCTTCGTGAGAGGGACGATGCCACATCACTCATTGTGAGTGGGATGTGTCGCCATGATTCCCTATCAATGTTATGAGATATATGCATATGTTGTATCGTTGTTTTGTGGTTGCAGTATTTGCAGGTACCAAACATTGACTCCACCTGGCTTCACAGGCTTGAGTGTGTCTTTAATTCTAATGGCTTATGTGGTTCAGAGATGACATGAGTTCCCTACACATACTTTAGGTCTAAGTTGTTCACCATGAGTCGTTAATGTCTTGGTGTAATCTGCCATGCCACTTAGTAAACTTGGTCTTCTTGGTGTTGTGAGTATGTTGGTGATTGTTGATTTATTTAATTAATTGATGCACGATTTTATATGGTTCTTAATTGATTAATTTAATGGTTGGTTTAATATGACTTATTTTAGTATTTAATTATATCCTTTTATTTATTATTGATTTATTGATGCTTTAATTATTTGAGATTTAATATCTAGTTATTTATATATTTATTACTGAATAATAATTTATTTTATATTTATTATTTATTGTTTATTTTACGTTTATTGTTATTTATTTATTTAATTATTGTTTATTAATGTTTTGAGCTTTAATGTGGAATAATATTTTAATAAGGATATTTAATTGTTTTATAGCCTTGGGTTATTTATTATTTACTCATATGATTTATTTATTACAGCCTTTGGTTATTTGTAAAGTTCATTATTTAAAATATATATGTGGGGCAAAAAAGCACTTTATTACATATCTCTTTTTACATCACACTTGTACTTATAATATGCCTTTTATATTTTCCCTTACCTACCCTCTATTTTTATTGGTTGATTTAGAGGTTAGGGTTTTGTCTTAGAGGCTAGGGTTTTGGTTTAGTTTTTCTTTTTATTTGGCAGTCTAAGCTTGTTGCCGAGTTACCATTCTTGAACCATTTATCTGCATCTTTGGTTTCGACTTTGGATTGCTACATCTTGTGGTTTTGAATTTGGTTTTGGAGTGCTTCATCAAATTTCTTCCATAACTTCTATTTCCAGGTTGGAGCTCTTTTCTCTTGTAATGATTTTTATTTCTCTATGTATTCTCCGTGTTTGCAGAAAGTTTAATTTGGGGAAATTATTATTTAGTTTATACTATAGTTCTTGGATAAATATATTCTTGCATAAATTATATTATATGGTTGAACTTTAGAAGGTAGAAAAATACTATTTTTCTATTGCCTAAATGGTTTTTCCGTGAGCGCACGGCTCTGCATTTTGATGAATTTTGTTTCTGTAAGTTTTGAATCTCTTTCTCTGTGGATGTTATTGTTTGGGTGATTAAAGGGAGATTAATTTGTTGGTAGAGATTTTGGGGGAGTCTGTGTTAGATTGGAGAGATTTGGTTGATTTTTGTCATGGAGGAGTTTTGGTGGAATTTATTGTTGTTTCCTATTCTTGTTTGTTTTAAGGGATTCCCTAGTTCTCCATGAGTGATGCAATGATTGGGGAATGAGTATTATTAGGTTTGGAGCTCTCTATGAATTGATTTGGGTGTATATTTATTTGGAAGCTCTTGGGTTTTGAGATTCGATTTCTCCTTCTTAAGTTAATGGTTTTGCATTCTATTGTTGTTGTTGTTGCATCTTTTCAAGGCGTCTTTGAGCCATTTGGTTTCAGGACTTAATTATTTTTCCCAAATTTTTAATTTGATTTTGTAACTTAGCCATTTTCCATACTTTCTATATTTTGTTATAAATGCGCTAAAAGAATGTATGAATGCGCCATTTAATTGAACAAATGCGCCATTTATTTGAATATATGCACCAAATTGTTTAATGAATGCGCTAGAACATAATACATATACGCTAAAATAGTTTATATATGCACTTCAAGATTTAGTATATGCACCTTAGAATTATGCATATGCGCTATTATGTAGGACAGATGCATTAAATGGTCTTTTACAGTGTTTTTCCAGTTTGTCAGTTTTGATGTTATTTTCAGTTTTGATATCGTACTAGACGCATTTTCAGGTGTTGTATTTTGTCTTCTAGATTCTGTACTCAACCTATTCTTATTGGTTTCACTTCTGTGTTGCAATCTTTATGTTGCTTTTGTACCCTCTATCATGTTGAGAAGCCATGGTGGAGAGGGTTATTTTGGTGTGCTCAGTTTAGCTTGATGTGCCTTGTTGTTGATACTTGTTTCATTTGATGAGAAAAATTTATTATCTTATTGATGTATCTTATGTTTTGAGGCTCCTTGGTGTAGTTGGTATTATGATCTTTGGATTTTCCATGTATGCATATGGCTACATGATGGTTGATTTCAGATTTATATGTTTATATGAGCCTCTTGTTGCATTTATTGTTTGGGTCATGTTAGGGGGAGTGGGTTTTTATGTGATGACTGGGGTCACGAGAGATAGGCTCACATGAGGTTCCTTGTAAGGATGCATGAAGTCTAGACTGCCAGGGCACATTGAGAATTTACCATGATGTTCAATAAGTGATAACTTAATAATTAATGGGTTGGGTAGTTAGATTCATTAATAAAGATAAAATTGATGTGAGCCTTATGACTTGATACTGGGGAGGATGTTTAAGGATAAGCATGAGAAGGCCATTGCGATGGTAAGTCAATCTCGCTTGATCTCTCATAGGTTGAGATGGCTCCACATGTTCATCAGGATAGTGCCTTATGTTGTTATACATTTTATGTTTTGAGGATGGCATGTGATGACACTCCACCCCTAAATGTGTTCCTTTGATGATTTATGTTTATACCTTATCAGATTGCATTTATACCTTGTTGAGTTTTTCACCTCAGGGAGTTTATTCTTGTATGTTGTGGTTGGTCCTTGCATGAGATTCCTTGTGTTTTTAGTCTCTTTGGTTATAGGTTCCATCTTAGGTTTAGAGTGTGTATTGGGACCTTGTGTCATCTCCTCGAATAGGGGGTGGTTACTTTGGTTCCACATGGTCAGGTGGTTGGTGCTTTTTAGCCATTGGGATGTTCTCTTGGATTTCTTCATGTGTGGATGTGGATTATTCTTCAAGATGGATTATGGATGTACCTGGTAGAAAATTTATGTAATGGATATAATGGACTCATGTAATGTAATACTTGTATGTTGTAGATGGAATCATGTATTAGGGGAAAGTTATGATCTTAATGTATTTTATGAAAATGTATTTGTGAGTAGTTTGGAGATGAAATTAGGATTATATCATAAATTGTAATAGGGATATATGTTGTAACATGTTGTACTAGTATAATGGAAGGAAATGACTTTATGTACTTGTAATTGTAATGGTTTATATTTGGAATAGAAATGGATCACATTATAGTGTAAAAGTCTTAGATGAAATAAGGGAATGTTATGGATATGGTTAGAATGTAAATAAATGAGTATGAAAGAATCTTAAGAATGGAATGATTTAATTTTAGGAGTTGAATATGTTGAGGAAATGCAAATTAGGTTTAGTTAATGATGAAATGGAATCATGCATATGCATTGAAAGATAAGAAGCGTGTATGGTATGTATGTTGATTATTAAGAAAGAAAGCACTAAGATACTTGCATTATGCATTGAAAATTAATGATAAAGAAAATTATCATGCTAGGAAATTAGATGCATGTGTAACATGATTAAATGGATTAGTTTGCTAGGGATTTTTGAGGAAATGGTCTTTGAATCTGGGCAATCAGTGAATGTTTGCTAGGGTTGTTGGCTTGGCAAATAAGGAGACTGTGGCTAGGGTTTCTGTTTCTTCACAGTAGGTGGGAAATAAGGTAAATGTGAACCTCAAGGAAGCTAGTCCAAAAAAGGTAAGTAAGATTCCATCTGTTCCTATTCTGCCCAAGGTTTCTTCATCGCAGGTTTGGGCTCCTATCCCTTGTATCGATCTTTTAGGTTCTTATGTT
Source organism: Cryptomeria japonica (assembly GCF_030272615.1). Classification (NCBI taxonomy): domain Eukaryota; kingdom Viridiplantae; phylum Streptophyta; class Pinopsida; order Cupressales; family Cupressaceae; genus Cryptomeria; species Cryptomeria japonica. Next base: position 231,446,630 of record NC_081410.1, on the reverse strand, counting down.
GATAATAAAGCGAATTGTTTGCATACGAATGCTATTCTTGGGGAAATTTGGGGTGATCAAATTAGTTTGTTAAAGCTTTATCATAAATTGCAGAAAAGATGGGGGGATATGGATTATTTTCAATTATTGTATGCAAATGCTTTTATTATTGTCTTTTATTCTCCTTCTTTTAGAGATGAGGTATTAAGAACATCACATCATTGGTTTGGAAAACATTTAATTTCAATTGCGGCTTGGAAACCTTTTTTTGTTCCTTCTTGGTCTAGTTCGAAACTTATTCCAGATGTTCTTGAGAAAATTGGAAATACTATTGGAACTTTTTTAACATCTAAAATGGACTTTGTGGAGGGGGAGGTTTTGGTAAAAATTTGTGTTCTTATTAAACCTAACAATGTTTGCCCTCATACTTGTAATATCAAGTCTCATGATGGTATTTGGCGCCAATCAATTTTGAAATTAAATACAAAGCTTCTTAAGTCTCCTTTACTTTTGGATGCTCCTTTACTTATGAATTTTAAGAAAAACTAGCAGGTTGTTGGCTCTGTCCCTAAATCCCTTAATAAAGATAGTTTGTCGGTGGGACCTTTGATTGAAGGATGTGGAAATGTCTCTTTGCATAAATTGGTAGAAATAGGTCACATTAATCTTGAGAATAATCCATTGTGTCCTAGTTCTGGGAAACCAAATGATCACACTTTGGGTTCGGTCTCACTTTCGTCTTTACTGAAGACATTTTCTAATAACTGGGGTATAGTGGATGGTAATCCCCCGATGAATGGAGTAGATCACCCATCGATGATAGATTACCCTAAGATGCCAAATAATCACACAAAGGGTAAGGACGACAATTTGTCTTCATGCACTCAAAAGGAGGTTTTGCATTCTTCAAAGAATGTGAATTTAGATAAAAATGCAGTGGTTGATATGGAAACTATTAAGCAGGTACCTGCCATAGGTTTTCCTAATGATGCTTCTTTAGTTCAGGAAATTAAGAATTTGGTGTCTAATAATCCCCCTCTAAATGTTGAAATTAATATGGCTAATGAATCTTCCTTAGGGAATAGTAATCCATCAGAGGTTGTCCCTGTTATTCTGCCAGATGAGAATACGGTTCAGCAAGTACATGATATTTTTAACAATCATGCACATCAAATGGATGAGGGTATTACTGATAGAGTTGTTTGTTCAATTGAGAATGATTTGGGGGGTATAAACTTGACCCTTCCAATTTCTGCATCTGATAATCCTTTTGCGGTTTTGGCTACAACAGAGTTGGGTTTTGAAGATAATCCATTTTTCCTGGCTTCTCCAAAGTCATGCAAGAGTTTACCAATTGTCCAAACAACTCCATTTTTTTCACCATCGGTGATTTCTCCTAGGAGAGGTAGGCCTCCAAATAATCTTAAGACTCAAATGGAAATTGATGCTGGAATTCAAAAGACTTTGTCCCTTTCTCCTACTGGTGGGCAAGGGAGGCATTCGATCTCTCTTGGTAGGCCTAAGAAAACATGCCTAACTCTTGTAAGCATAAAAAGAAAGAGGGGTAAAAGATTCGTGACTATCCACCTGTGACAAGATCAGGGGTTGTGAAACGTAATTTGCAAGGTTGCTTTGGGGAAAGCAAAAAATCTTCAATTATTGGGAAGAGGGGAGCTTCGGCCTCCCCTCGAGGACAATGAGAATTATTTCTTGGAATGGTAGGGGCTTAAATGCCCCTAACAAGAGATTCTTAATTAAGTCCCAAATGGACTTAATTAAGTGTGATATTTTTATGTTGCAAGAAACAAAGCTGTCAAAGGAGTCTGCTGATTTGGTTTTTTCATCTTGGAGAAGGTGGGATTTTCTTTCTTCTCCGGCTTGTGGTGCTTCAGGAGGTTTGACACTACTTTGGAATAATTATAATATTGAGGTATAGTTCGTGGCATCTGCTACAAATTGGATGTTGGCTTTAGTTATAAGCAAGATTTTGAAGGTTAAATTCTGGCTTTTTAACATTTATGCTCCGTCAAGAATTCAAGGGAAGAGTAAGTTATGGGGTGAATTAAAGAGGATTTCTTCTCCCTTAAAACATGGTTCCTTTATTATCTTCGGGGGGGATTTTAATGCTATCACTGATTTAGATGAGAAAAGAGGAGGTGTTTTCCCTAATAAAAGGATTATGGATGACTTTGGGGATTTCATTTTTGATATGAGCCTTTTTTATTGTAAGTCTCAGAATTGGGTTTTCACATGGACAAACATGAGAAGGGATTTTTCTCAGATTGCTGAGAGATTAGATCGGTTTTTGTTATCTGAGAATTGGATTGATTCATATTTTGAATTCTTTTCCTCTATTCTACCAGTCTTAGGTTCTGATCATTTTCCAATTTCCCTTTCAGTTATTGAGGATAGGTCTTCTTTTAAGTCTCCATTTAAATTTGAGCCCATGTGGTTTAGGGATTCTTCCTTTTTACCTCTGCTTATGAAATGGTGGAATTTTGCTCCTTTTTCATCTAGTTCCCATATGTTTCAGATTGTTAAGAAGTTAAGTTATTTAAAATTGAATATTAGGGAATAGATTATCTCGCATTTTAAGAACATTTTCAGGAGAAACAAAGGATTCAAGATACGATTGAGTGTTTTAATACTCATGTGCTTCGACATGGTATGGTGCCACAAGTTTTTGATGAATTGAAGTCACTAAAATTACAGCTTGAGGAGGTGTTAGCTAGAGAGGAAATCTATTGGAGACAAAAATCTAGAGAGTTATGGCTTTCAGATGGTGATAGGAACACAAAAAATTTTCATTCTTCAACTAAGATTAAAAGATGTCAGAATAGGATATCTTGTATTTAGTGTCAGAATGGGAATTTATTGACAGAGCTAGAGGACATTGCTTCAGAGGCAGTTAGGTTTTTTAAGTCATTATTATCTTCGAAAAATGGAAATCTCAGCAATGATATTATATCTAATATTCCTCCTTTAGTATCTTTGGAAGACAATAAGATGTTGATGTCTCCCTTTTCCTTAGAAGAAGTTAAGAGTGTTGTCTTTGCCATGAATCCGGATAAAGCCCCAGGACCAGATGGTTTTACTCCTTTATTTTTTCAGAAATGTTGGGATTTTGTGGGAAATGATGTTTTATTGGCTCTCAAGGAATCTAGGAGAAATAGGTCCATTTTAAAAGAACTTAATACTACAATGATTGCAATTATTCCTAAAAAAGAGGATACTAAGACTTTTGCTGACTTCTGCCCCATTGCTTTATGTAACACTTTGTATAAGATATTTACGAAGGCAATTTCCCTTAGGTTGGCAAAAATTCTACCTAGGATCATTTCATTGGAGCAAGGTGGTTTTTTTCTCAGAAGGGAGACGACAAAGGGTGCAATTGTAGCACATGAGGTGTTGCATTCTATTTCCACCCAAAGAACCCCGACCATGATACTTAAACTAGACATGATGAAGGCTTATGATAGAGTAGAGTGGGGGGCTTTATTTGTTGTTGTTGAGAAGTTAGGTTTTTCCAAGGCCTGAGTCAAATGGATTCGTGCATGTATTTCTTCTGCAAGATTCTCGGTTTTAATTAATGGTTCTCCTTGTGGTTTTTTCACTTCCTCTAGGGGTTTGAGACAGGGAGATCCCCTTTCTCCCTTTTTGTTTATTCTCCTAGCTGAAACCTTTAGTTGGGATATTAGGGCTACTAAAGTGGGGGGGCTTTGGAAAGGTATAAGGATTCAGAATATTCCCCAAAGTATTTCTCATTGTCTCTTTGGAGATGATACTCTATTATTTGGACATGCTTCGTTAGTTGAGGCAAAAGTGATTAAAGGAATAATGCAAAATTATGCATCATTTTCTGGTCAGAAAGTGAATGGTGATAAATCAAAGATTTTTTTCCTTAATACATCACAACTGGTTCAACATAGGTTGCAATCCTTTTGGGGATTTGAGACTGGAAATCTTCCATGTACTTACCTTGGGATTCCTTTTTTTGTTAAATAGGATAAGATTGGTTTTTGGGATAAGATTATTTTGGTCATCTCTAAAAGAATTCTCTCATGGAATCATAGATGGTTAACTTTGGCGGGTAAAATTGTTCTCATCAAGTCTGTTTTGAATGTTGTTCCAATATATCTCATGTCTGTTTTGAAGTCTCCAAAAGCAGCCATTGTTAGTTTATAGGATACTCTTAGAGATTTTCTTTGGAACAATAATAAAGATGGCAAGAAGAAACTCCCTTTAGTTGCATGGGATAAGGTATGTTTGCCCAAGGAACTTGGGGGAATAGGAATTTGGAGTCTAGAGAATCAGAATTTAGCCTTAGGTGCTAAGTTGGTTTGGAAATTATATGACAATCCTAGCTCCTTATGGGCACAGCTTATGTTTGCCAAATATTTAAATAATGGATTGAGAGAGTACATCTTTAAAGTCTCAAATTTGCCTTCGGGTTCTACTATTTGGAATTTCCTTTGTAAATGTAGATAAGTTATTTTGCCTCATCTCTCATGGATTGTTCATAATGGTAGAAAGGTCAAATTCTGGAATGAAGTATGGAATGGACACACACCTTTGGTGAATATTAGGGATTGGTCTCCTCTAATCATTGTTCTTTCCTCCCTTTGGGGTGTTTTTGTGGTAGATTATTTTGAAATTGTGACTAGTGGACCCCTTAAGCTAGCTAGATGGAAGTCGATTGATTTCTTAGATGTTGATCAAAGCATGAAATTAGATTTTGAAAGATTTTTTGGGGTATAGAATTGTATTTCTTTCTGATTCTGAGGATGAACTTATTTGGACAAAGAATATTTATGGTAAGTACACTATTAAAGATGGTTACAACTCTCTTATGGTTGCTAAATATTTATCTTCTTGGCCTTAAAGGTTGTTTTGGCATTCGGCTTGTCTTCCCAAAGCTGGAGCCTTTGATTGGTTGGCAGTTCAGGATAGAGTCCTTACAGGTATGAGACTAGACAGGCTTGGTATTACTGTTGTTTTCTGTTATGTCCTTTGTAACAAAAATTTGGAATGTTCTTCACACCTGTTCCTACATTGTGATTATGTTTATGAATGTTGGCAGTGGTTGTTTGAGAAGTTAAATATATCCTTTGTTATTGGTAAGGATCTCATTTCCCATTTTAGATCTTGGCCCTTTATGTTTGCCTCATCTTTTTATGCATGCCTTTGGAACATATCTCCATCTATTGTGATTTGGAATGTTTGGCTAGAGAGAAACAACAGGATATTTAAAAAATCAAGGTCTCCTGTGTCTGAGGTTCTATTAAAAATTGAGCCTTCAATCTCTGAGGTTGCTTTGTCATTTATTTATAAGAATTTGGAAAATCTTACTTCTTTTTCACACTGGGATGTAGAGTTACTAGAGTTTGGAAGCTGCTGTCAGTTTTACCCTCTCATGGTTCAATTTTAAAAAAGAATGATGCAATAGGTAAGAGATGCTCTGCTAGATGGAAACCTCCTCCGTAGGGGCACTTTAAACTGAATTTTGATGGGGCCTCTCATGGTAACCCTGGGCCGACTGGGGTAGGCATGGTAATTTATGATCACAATGCAAATTTTATTCGAGCTAAGTGTCATGCTATTGGTTTTAAATCTAACAATTATGCGTAATTTCATGCTTTGTCTTTTGGATTGGATATGGCAATTTCTTTGGGAATTAAGGACTTAATAATTGAAGGTGATTCTATGGTGATTATTCAATGCGTTATGAAAAAGAAATTGAATTGTTGGAATTTGCAGTATATACTTGATCCCATTTTACAAAAATTAGAATTGTTTGAATCTTTCTTGGTATCCCATTGTTATAGAGAAGTAAATAAGATTACAGATTATTTGGCAAATTTAGCCATTGATAGCAATGCTAATCAGTGAGAGGTGGGTTTTGAGGAAATTCCTTCTAGGATATGGGAAGGTTTGCAGCAATAGTCATATGATTTTCTTGAGTAACGTCGATGTAAAATTTTATGATGATAATTATTCATGCTTTCCCCTTTCATTTCAAGTATTCATGTTCGTTGCCTAGAGAAGAGTTCGAGATCATGGTATTTGATATAATAGTTTTTTTCCAAAGGTTTTTTGATACTTTCTTTTTTGGCAGGAAGGTTTTTGGCTCATGGGATTTGGCATAGGGCTTTGGAAAATTTTGTCTTCTTCCATTGATAGCAGCTATTGAGTCTACATTTGAAAATTATCTGATGGGTTTTTTTGGCAAATTTCCATATGGGCTTTATGCAAAACTGATATTATATGTGTTGTGACTGCATTTTGTATGTAGTTTTGGGCGGGGTGTATAAATTGATCCGTTAGATACTATAGGTTTATTTTATGAGCTGTGACCGGAGGTTTTCTTCCTAGGGTTCTTTCCTCTAGTATGCTCTTTGAATCCTGTGTAAAAAATAAAAAATATTAATAAAAAGGTTTAGTGGAATAATCCACTTTTATTGAAAAAAAATAAATAAAAAAATTGGAGTTAAATGTTGCATTAGTTGATAATACATGTTAAATAAATTAAAAAATTCTCCAATAGTGTGTTAGTAGTTTATTTTCTCTAGGGTGTTTTGGCGGGCATTATATGTCTTCTATGTTGAAGGTTTGAAACACAATCTTTTGAGTGTTGGACAGATGGTTGATAAAGGTTATGATATACAATTAAAGGATGGAAAATGCAAGATCCTAAATGCCTATGGTATAGAAGTTGCATCTAGAACAAAGACTGGAGGTAACATTCTTCATTTGAATGCTGGTGAGAAAAGTTGTTTGATTGCTCAGATTGATGAAAGATGGTTGTGGCATAGGAGAATGTGTCATGTTAATTTGATTCAAGGATTACGATCACTTATGCACATGCTGGTAGAGATCTGCCTAAGATTGTTAAGCCTGCTAATCCGTTATGTAAGGAATGTCAGTTGGGTAAGCAAACAAGGATTTCTTTCAAGAGTAAACAATATACATCTAATGGACTACTCGATCTTGTGCATACTGACCTATGTGGACCTAAAATTTTTAGAAGTGTGCAGGGAGATAGATATTTTATGCTACTAATTGATGATTATTCCAGGATGAAGTGGGTTGTCTTGTTGAAGGAGAAATCAGAAGCATTGGAAAAATTTAAGATATTCAAAGAAAAGGTTGAGACTAAATCTGGACTGAAGGTGAAATGTCTTAGATTTGATAGAGGTGGAGAATTTTATTCCGGTGAATTCAATTCATTATGTGAGAAGCGTGGTATTAGAAGACAATTATTTTCTCCTAGAACACCTCTGCAGAATGGAGCTATTGAAAGGAAGAACAGAACTGTCTTGGATGTTGCAAGGATTGTGTTGATTGAAGGGAATGTTCTAAAAATCTGCTAGAGAGTATAGAGTTCATATCAAGGTGATACCAGTAAGACTCCTTATGAGATTTGGTCTGGTCATGTTACCATTGTGAGATATTTCAGAGTATTTGGTAGAAAATTTTATATCAAGAGAGATAAGGATATAGGAAATTTTGATGCTAGAAGTAATGAAGAAATTTTCTTGGGATATTCTACAAAGAGCAAAGCCTACCGGTTCTATAATAAGAGACTAAGAAAGATAGTGGAAAGTGCAAATGTGAAGGTGGATGAGAGCCCTGGAAAAGAGATCAGAGCATGTGGTTATGATGATGGACATCATATTGTTTTAACTCCTATTCAGACTGAAGAGCCTAAGAAGAATGATCTGGTAGAGATAGTTAACACGGATGTTGTTGCTACCAGTAAAGAGGTACATGAACTTGATAATAAAAACAATCAAAAAACTTTGAGGTATGTAAGACTGAATCATTCTGAAAATTAGATTATTGGTGATAAGAATAAAGGTGTAATGACTAGAAGAAGGTTAGTTGCTGAATAAGTATGTTTCATTTCTAAAGTTGAACCTAAATATCTTGTTGAAGCTTGTAAATATGAAATTTTGATGAGAGCTTTGGAAGAAAAACTAGATCAGATTGAAAAGAACAATACTTGGGAGCTTGTTCCTAGAACTAAGAATAAGAATGTTATTGGTACTAAATGGGTATTCAGAAACAAATTGAATGAATTCGGTGAAGTTGTTAGAAATAAAGCTAGATTGGTTTGCAAAGGATACTCTCAAAAAAAAGGAATTGATTATGAGGAGACTTTTGCTTTGGTGGCTATTTTTGAAGTTGTTAGACTATTGCTTGCTTATGCTGCTTATAAAGATTTTAAGGTATCTCAGATGGATGTCAAATCTGCCTTTTTGAATGGTGAGCTAGAGGAAGAAGTCCACATTGAGCAACCTAATGGATTTTCATTGTGAGATTATGGGGACATGGTATGTAAGTTGAAGAAAGCTCTTTATGGATTGAAGCAAGCCCCTAGAGCCTGGTATGCTAGATAAGATAAATATTTGTTGAAATTGGGATTTAGTAAAGGTGTTGGTGACAGTAATCTGTACTTTAAGATAGAGAATGATAACATCCTAATTGTTCAAGTCTTTTTTGATGATATTATCTTTGGAGGTGATGATGATTTGAGTACAAAGTTTGCTGGTGATATGAAGAAAGAATTTGAAATGTCTATGATTGGTGAGATAAAAAATTTCTTAGGTTTGCAGATTTCACAGACTGAAAAAGGTATATTCATATCTCAAACTAAGTATGTGAAGGAATTGTTAAATTTTGGGTTAGATGACTCCAAACTGGTTGGAACTCCTATGGTGATTGGTTGTAAATTGTCTAAGAATGATGAATCTCTGAAAGCTAATTAGAGCTTGTACAGATCTATGGTTGGTGAACTCCTATATCTTACTCAGACTAGGCCATACATTATGCATGTTGTGTGCATGTCTACTAGATATCAAGCTGATCCAAAAGTGATTCATGTCACTGTTGTTAAGAGGATATTCAAATACCTGAAGGGAACTGTAGATTATGGTTTGTGGTATCCAAGGAATGATGATTTCATGCTATGTGCTTACACTGATGCAGATTAGGTTGGTGATGTTGGTGACCAGAAGAGCACTACTGGTGGAGCATTATTTTTGGGAAATAAGTTGGTTTCATGGGCTAGTAAGAAACAAGATTCGGTATCCTTATCTACTGCTGAAGTTGAGTACATCGTTGTTGCTAGTAATTGCACTCAGGTAGTTTGGAGAAGCAAATGTTGAAGGATATCAGAGTTATTTATGATGAACCTACTATCATTTACTGTGATAATTTCGGTGCTATTAACATGTCAAAAAATCTGGTGCAACATTCAAAGACTAAGCATGTGTCAATCAAAGATCATTACTTGAGAGAGCAAGTCAGTGAAGAGAAAGTGAAGTTGGAGTATGTATCTACAAAGGAACAAATAGCTGATATTTTCACTAAGCCTTTGCCTGCAGATACATTTGTCTATTTGAGAGACAAGTTAGGGGTATCCACCCCTCCGAATGAGAACTAGATGCATTGAGTTCCATCAATCTGGTAGATTTCATAGCCTTATCCTTTTATTCAGATTGATGAGTTGGTGTTGGTCCTTTGGTGGAGTAGTCTATGTTTTGGGGAGAGAGATTCATCTTATAAGGGGAGAGTAAGTTTGGTTTTCTATTTTAAGATCTTTGGTATTACTATCAAAGGGGGAGAGAGATCGTGTGAAAAACAACTTTACATGTCCTAATCTTAGGGGGAGTTTTATGGAGATATTATCTTGCTTTGCATTGATTGTTTTTCACATTCATATGTTGCCATCAATTCCAAAGGGGGAGATTGTTGGATATTGCTGGTTATTGTTGCTACTCTTGATATGTTGTTATCATTGATGTCAACATATTCTTGTGTATTTCTTTGGTGTGTGCAGATTGGGAAGATCTTATGATCTGGTTTTGTAGTATTATTTTGTTGATTACTATTTTGCAGAGTTCAATATTTGCTCTGGTATATTCTGGTGTGATCAGATCTTGTGTTGATATTTTGGGATATTGTTTGTGATGGTCTTATGTATCTTCATTTCAGATGGATCCTGATTTGGTGCTCCTCAACTTATCTTTCTTCATGAAAATTATTGATTGGTTGTGTTCTTGATCTTTCAAACGTTGACAGATGAAGATTTGATAAATGGTGTTGGCGCAACTATTACCGTTTATTCTAACGTGTTTGCTGATGTTTCCTAGTTGTTCCCCTTTTTTTTTTGTGATCTGCATTGATCATTATATGAGTTTTTTATGGTTTCTATCAACCGGTAATGATTTTTCATGTCATGTTGTTTTACTAGTGGTGTAGCATGTTACAGTTGATCTTGGTGTGGTTTTTGGTGGAGTTGTATGTTTGGGAATTTGATTTAGGACCATGCTATGCTATGTAAATCATTATATTGGTCTGGTGGTCAATCTGTGTATCGTATGATGTAATTTTATAATTGAGGATTGAGGGTTAGGCCGACCTTGTTAATCAAGGTTGATGAATTGTATATATATAGGTGATACTGTAATGCCCACACATGAGCAGACTCTTGTTCCATTTTGATAGACTCAATTGGAAATTCATTTTGTGTGATGGATCTGATGGACCTGCTTGGATTCACATGATGCTCAGATGTATTTTGGCTTTTATATGTGCTTCATTGATGATTATTGATAGATACTATATGCTTTGTGACTTTGATATTATTGGTTATGCTCATGCCTAGTTGTGATTCTATGTGATTTAGATGTTGAATGATCATTGATTTTCTATATGTATTTATGTCATGTCTAATGCATAGATGGATAGATTTCATTGATTCTTGCTTCATTATGTGATGGATATACTAACCCCAGTTCTGGTTTACTTATGATGCGATGTTCATTGTATGAATGTTGTTGGATTGTTGTGTGGAGGAATCAATGCCACATCACTCATTGCGAGCGGGATGTGTCGTTGCAACATTCCTCCACTTGTCTGTTATGTATATATATATATATATATGCACATGTATCATTTGTGATTGTAGGGTTTCAGGTACTAAGACATTCATTCCTCCTGGGAAACCGGGTACAAGCTCCCCTAGCTTGACAGGTGCGAGCGTGCCTTTTCCCAATGACAATATGTGGTCGGAGATGTCATTAGCTCCTACTCGCACACTAGGACTAGTTGGTCACTAGTATTGTTTTTGGTCTTTGCGAGTTTTTCCATTTTGTCATGTCGCCTTGGTATGTGTGTATGTTGTTTGGCGAGTTGTGTGTTCGATTATGTTCCTTTGGATTCCCTTAATAATGGTTATTTTAAATTATTTACTAATGTTTAATTCAATTTATTTAATAATGCTATTTTGATTTACTAAGTTGACATTTGATATTTTAATAATCCTTGATTATTTTGTTATTTGTGCTTTGAGTTTAATTTAGTGTTGTTTGAATTATTACAATTTAGCAATTTTTTTTAGTGTGGCGATTAATAATTATTTAAATTATTTCGCCTCAAATATTTATTTGGTTTTGGACAATTTTGGGGGAATGGTAAAACAATTTCCCTTTTATACTTATTTTATTTGAATTTTTTTTTTAATATTTACTCTTCATATTCGCTTTTATATTTGCTTTTATATTATTATTTAATTGTTATATGTTTTGTTACAATTCTAATTCGAAATAACCAATATGTGTGTTCTATGATTTTATTTTTTGAACTTCCATGAAATGAAATTGGGGGAAAAAACAAATTTAAGTAATATGTCTGTTAAGTCTTAATATGGCTACAACCGGAGGTTTTCTTGCGGGTTCTTTCCTGCGGGTATGCCATGTCTGAACCCGATGTAAACTCTTTATCATTAATATATAGTTCAGTGGATTTTCCACTTTTATTTAAAAAAATAATATTATAATATGACGTGAGGAATATTTTATTAGTAAAAACTAGGGCATCTTGTTTTGGGGAAAAAAATAATAATAGAGTTTCCCATGAATGCATTTTGGCAATTCTCTTTGGATAATTTGGGGGGAAAAATTTCTGCAATTTCTTCTTGTCTTCTTGCTTGCCATTGAGAAAATTTGGATTCCATAGTTTGGATTGGCTGGAAAATTTAAATTAAGGAAGATTGGTTGAGAAGATTTTGTGGTTGTGCTGGAGGTGAGCAAAGATTTGCTTCAGACTTCCCCTCCATCACACAAGGTAAAGGTAGGTTCTTTTGTTTTGTTTTTTGTTCTATTCCATTTCTCTGCCATGTTTTCAATATTGCTTATGTGTTGTTATTTTATTGTTTTTGAGAAAAGAGATTGTTGTTATATTTGTTTTTGGTTGATGGGGTTTTATTGTTGTAAAATTTGAACTTCTTTTACTGGCTGTGAAGTTGAATCCGTATGGGTTAGAGTTGAATTTGTTTATGCTCCCCTTAATTGACAGGGTAAACAAATGTAAATGCACCCCTGTCATGAGTGTTGGACCAACAACCCCCTTTTCTATTTGTGTGGGGAATTCATATAAATTTAATTTAAATGTTTTCTGTTTTAAAAAATAATAATAAAATAAAATATTTTTTATTTTGTTGTTGGTAATTGTTTTGGACCACGACATGGGGGGGATGGGTATCGCCCCACACCCCACATTGTGGAGTGGTGCAAGCACCACCCACGATATGGGGGTGGTGCGATAGCCACTCCCCATATTGTGGGGGGGTGCAAGCACCACCCACGATATGGGCGTGGTGTGAAAGCACTACATCCCATATCATGGGGAGGTGCCTTGCACCACCCTCGTTATGGGATGGCGGCAAACACCTCCTCCCCTGCAGACTATAAAATATACAATTAAATTCATTCCTCCCGCATCAAATTTTAAAATAAAAATAACAATAAACATGCCAAAATATTCTTGCAAGATGAAATTTACGATTTCATCTTGCCTGTAGCACAATACAATTAAGACAAATCAGTCTGCTATATGCAAATTTATATATTGGCAATTTAACCCTACTGTAAATCTCAATCTTTATTCTTTTATTTCAGTTCTTACCTATGTAGTGATGATTGTTAATGTTCTGATCTTGAGTCTTCCTAAATTTTGTTTGGAGGAGTTTGTCTACAATTTGGGGGCACATGAGTGTTAGCAAGGGCTAAGCGTGGAACACTCACTGCCCCAAATCGTTCACTTATCTATTTTAGCGTTAGTCACATGTCAAGTGTTTGTTGTTTTGATCCCAGATGCCATTTTAACCACTGTCACAATTTTGATTTGGCTAAGATTTCAATTTGCTCTTTTATTGACACATGGGTTTTGTATTTTTTTGTATGCTCTCATGATGGTTCATGCCATGAGGATGTTTTCTTTTGTTCACTGTTGACTATTGGACAACAAGTGTGGAGACACCACTGAGTTGCTTAGTTTTGTTGCAGCAGTTTTTTTTTTTTGGTTTTGCACTCTTTGGTGAAGAGGCTCACTTACATTTCTATTAATGTCAAAAATTTCTTAAATATGTGTTTGTGTATGGTTATGTTATGGCATGTTATTTATGTCAGCTTGCCTTATCTTTTGTGAAACCTCTTGTGTTATTGTTACGGGTCCATGTCAAGGGAGTGATCTCCTTTACGTTACCAGGGATCATGAGAGATGGGCTATCATGAGGTTCCTTGTAAGAATGTGTGAAGTCCAGACCTCATGGGCATAGGGGATTTTTTGGTATTATAATTAAGTGATAACTAATTAATGAATGGGTATGGGTAGTTAGCTAACTTAAAAAGATAACAAATTTACTAGTGCCTCATACTCAGTCCTAGGGAGGATGTTTTAGGCTGAGAATGAGAAGACCATGGAGGTGGTAAGTCAATCTCCCTTGTTCTCTCTCCCAAGGTTGATATGGCTCTACATGCCCATAGGCTTATGCCCCGTTTTTGTTTTGGCATGCGATGACACTCCCTTATACATGGGAATCCCTTGTGCTATTTTCATAATTTGCTTTATGTTTACCAACCTCTGGAGTTGATGGTTCTTGTGTTGTATGGTGGTATGTTTGTGTATGTGAAGTTTTGAGGTTAGTCATTTGGTCAAGCATCAACCTAGGCTAGTGTGTGAGTGGGACCTAGTGATATCTCCTAGCTCGGGGGTGGTTCCTAGTAGGTTCCACATTGGTCGGGTGGTTGGATCTTTTTGCCATTTGGTTTTTTTTCCTTTTCTTTGGTGTTTTCTTCATGTGTGGACTTGGAGTTTTCATCATGCTGATTTTGGATCCTTGGAGCAGATTTATGCAATGATTACTTCATGACTTGAGATACTTTATATTAGGAATTTTGTATAAGTGAGTTAATCTCATGATTCTACTACTATGTAATAGCAACCTTAATTGTATCCATGATTATGATTTAAATTAAGCCTTCAAATGGAAGTATTATAAGTTACTAATATGTAAATAGAAAGTAAGAAGAAAAGGGTATACTCTTGCCAGTAATGTCTTATCATTTATCAGCCATGTATTCCCTTGAGTTGGATACATAGAACATGAATGGATTGTCATGAATAATATGTGAAGTAGATTAGTTAATTGTAATGACAATGTGGATATAGACAAATAGTTAAATCAGCAAATCAATCGTTTATGTGGTATTAATATGTTGGATAGTAATTGTGTAGATGTGATTTCCATGTGATAGAATGTGGATGTCTATTACTTTCTTCTTGTTATATCTTTGACAATGAAAATGAACTAATGCTTGAACATTCAATATCTTTACGTGAATATAGATGCAATTAAGTAGATGTTAGTATCTTGTTATGAGATTAAATGATTTGAACGACATTAAACAAAGAGCCCTCTTAGACTATCAATGTTAAATTATGGAAACACAAGATTAATTGATGACATAGTTGGGATCTTGGAACCTAGAATAACACCAAAGCTGAAAATTATATTGAAATTCAGTAAATAGATATCATTAAGAACTAAATGGGAATACATACGATCGTGTAAAGGCTGTAATAAAACTATTATTGTATAAATAGTATCTATGAGCGTGTAGGTTGCATAAGAAGGTTAATGTGCATGCTTTTGGTGATAGGGTGAGATAAGTTAGTGGGTGTGAGATGCATTATGAAGTGGACAGCATTATAGGAGTAATCATTTTAGCCATAGTAGCTCATAGTTGTCATGTTAAGGTATAAATATAAAGGAATAAAGTATATTCATAGAGCTAAGTTCAAGGTTGGTCATTATGGTGTCTTGTTATTATGTAAAAGCTAAGGATAAGGATATGTATTCATAGGTACCATGCATTAGCAAGGTTTTAGCACGTAGGTTGTGATATGCATATGGTAATGTAATTTTGTAGTAATGTTTACATTGGGTTCCCAAGTGGAGCTAGTAGCTTTACGGAAGTATTTAAAACCTAGTCAGTGGTAAACAAGCAATGTTGATGATAGCATGCATTAAGATTATTTTAAGGACAGCATTAGTAGCATATCATACAATGTGTATGTTATAGGTTAGTACGCATACATGCACTTGTAGTTGTGTACCATGATAAGGTTAGATCATTAGGAACATAAAAGTGAATTATCATGATAATGGTAAATTAAATGTATTGATCATAAATCACAAATGATGTAGGACAAGTAGTGACATCAATGCCCTAGGGAAATAATGAAACCATGTAAACAATCAAACCTTATAAATATAACCTCACTTGTGTTAGTGATGCAATGTATACAACGGTTAAGCTCTTAATGTTAAATTAAAACTATTGAACCAATTCTTAAATATAATGTCTAGTTTGAGTTAAATGTAAACCTTATTAGTAAACAAAAAAAAATCACCCCCCTCTTTTGGACTAGTTGTAGTAAGTTTCCCTGGGGTTTGTTGGTAGGCGCTACAGATATATTCATGTAATTTAGGTGTTGTTGTTGTGTCTGCATTATCAGAGAGTGGTTTATGTGCAAACAAGAGATTTATTCTTCAGTGTTGATATTGAGGAGAGATTGGTGTTACAGAGAAGACAATTGTGCTTAACCAGAACTATAATTAGGCATTTGGAGATATTATTCTTTCAATTCATTTCTTTCGGATTGTAGTTTGAATCTTGTTGTAAGTCAATGAGACTTCCCTGAGGGTTTTAGCCTTTTGGGCCATTATATTTGAGCAATGATCTCTAGGCAGTATGCCTGAATGCTTGTGCATTCCCCATTGTAATATTTTCACATGATACTACAGAGTATCATCTTACTATGGGTAGGTTCCCACTGTGGTTTTTCCCTTAACCGGTTTTTCCACGTCAAAATCTTGGTGTTGTGTGTTGTGCTTTCAATTTGCTTATCTTTATTGTTACTGCAATTTATCAAATCTATTTTTATAGCTAAATTTGCATATCCAGTCAAGATTGTTTCACACCCCCCCCCCCCCTCTCAGTCTTCCTTATTTGTTGCTATTAACAAAATTTGCTCCAGTAGCAAGACTAGAATCTATTAGAATGCTTTTGGCTCTATCAACATTTAAAATTTTTCAATTTTTATCAAATGGATGTCAAATTTACATTTCTAAATGGGGAACTAGAAGAGGAAGTTTACATTAATGAACCAAAAGGATTTTCAACCTTTGACAAACTTGATTTTGTATGCAACAACAAGAGTTCTAGAGAGGTTATCCTAACAACAACCTATATATAAAGACTAGTGATGATTATTTACTAATAGTTGTAGTTTATGCTGATGATATTATCGTTGGAGGAAGTAGTGAAAACCATGTGTAAATAATTATGGAATGATATACAAAAGGAATTTGAGATGTCAATGTTTGGCGAGTTATCTTTCTTTATTGGTCTACAAATTTCTCAATCAAACAAGGGTATATTCATTTCTTAGACCAAGTATATAAAGGAAAGGTTGAAAAAAATTAAAATGAAAGATTGTAAACAAGTAGGAACACCAATGGTTACCAAATGTAATTTGAGCAAGGATGATGATTTAGCTCTGACAAATCAAACATTATATAAATCAAGGATTGGGTGTTTGTTATATGTTACTTCATCCAAATCAGATATCATGTAGACAGTTGGAATGGTAGCATGATTTAAAGAAACACCAAAGGAGACTTATTTCAAAGCTATGAATAAGATTTTTTGGTACCTGAAAGCCACAATGGATTTTGGATTATGGTATCCTAAGAGTAAGGATTTCAATTTAACTAGATATACTAATGTAGATTGGGCATGATGTATTGATGATTGAAAGAGTACAAGTACATGATCTTTCTTTCTCGATGAAATCCTAGTATCATGGTTAAGTAAAAATTAGGATTTGGTGTTCTTGTCTATTGTAGAAGCATAATACATTACAATAGTCTCCTATTGACTCAACTTTTATGGAAGAAGCAAAATCTAAAGGAAAGAAAGATGAGATTTAATGAACATATTTCAATCATGTGTGATAATACAAGTAATATCAATATCTCAAGGAATCTAGTAATGCATTCAAGAACAAAGTACGTCACAATAAAGTATCATTTTCTAAGAGAGAAGGTTGCAAATAAGGAGGTGAATTTGGAATGTGTCAAGATCAAGGAGCGAATAGTTGATATCTGCACAAAACCTCTTCCTAGGGATACCTTTTATTATCTTCAAAAGAAGTTGGGGAGTTGTTACTCCCTCCTCTTGAATCAACAGGAAAGTACAAGGTAAAGGGGATTGTTGAATCCTTGTCTCAAGAATGCTAGTGGCTTACATATTGATGCAAATAGATCATTCATCAAAATCATTAGTGCATGAACTCAAGGGAAGTATTTCTAGAATTTGAGAAATGAAGAACTAAACCAGCTTTTAAGAGGAAAAATGGACTCAAAAGATAAATATCAAAGGGAATATTGTTAACCTTTTCCATTGATGTCAAAGGGGGAGAAATAGACTAAAAATGCTAAGAATGGAGATAAGTTATAGTAGATATGAAAATTTACTTGGTCCTAAAATATTAGATACTTCGTCCTAACATATTAGATTTCTCTAATATATGAGTTGATGTGCCAACAAGATTTTGTTGTTTGCCATCAATGACAAAGGGGGAGATTGTTGAATAAAAGTTGTCATTGATGTCAAAGTGTTAGGCAAAATTTGATGTTGATGAAGAAGGATAAGGTTGCAACTCTATTGTCTACTTCTGATATATCCAAAAAGTTAGAGAACTGTATTATTGCCATTGTCATGTTAGTGTATTTTTAATTCTAGTAGCCTTGTGTAGTCTTATTGATTGATATGACTATGAAGTTGGATGAAATATGTGTGTGTTATCATGGTGCATTTCTTCAAGTTGATGGAAGTGGTCTAGAAGTTTGTTCTAGACTGTTTGATGGTGTTACCCAAATAGTGAGCTTGTTTTGGCAACCTGCAAAGGTTTGTACCTTCTAATGCTTAAGGTAATGACTTGTGATTTTGAAGGAGAGTATGCCTACACATGTTTTATCTATATCTTTTGGTTTTGGATCTTTGATATAGTGGAAGATAGTGTCTAGTTCACTATTCTATTACTATGTTGTTGACAAACCTAGTTAATGTTTCAGAATGAAGTGACATTTAATTTGAGTGTGAGAAACCTAAAAGGTTTGTACCTTCTAATTCTTAAGTGTAATGACCTAAGGTTCAAAAGGAGAGTATGCCTACACATGTTATCTCTATATCTTATGTTTATTGGTCCCTAATATAGTGGAATACAAAGTTTGGTTCACCAATCTATTACTATTTTGTTGGCAAACTCGGTTTTGTAATGTGGTGAAAATTAGAGTTTTTGCCACAGGATGTAGTAAAACCACTATTTTTCCTTAGGAAAAAATTACATTATAGAAGGGTGAATCCAATAGATCTAGCGTCAAGCCAACAAAGATAGGGTTAATAATTTCGATTAGATCCACTGGTTAGAATATGATTCCCCCTTTCTAAGTTGAATTGTGAAAATGTTGAAATTAGGGTAAATGTGCGGGTATTAAAGCAATTATTCACAAATAGTGAGCTATAGTCGTCAAACGGAGCCACGAACCTGGATATGAGTAATATTTGAGTGTTTGGATCTATTCCCAGAAGGTCAACCTAGATTATAAGGACCAGAATGTTAGTCACTCTAGTCCTCTATACTTTCTATCATCCAAAAGGGAACATGTTTGTCTCTACAAATTATGTCGATGGATTGAAATTTTCAGCTTTATACCTATTTCTACACACGAAGGGAAAATGATTAGGAATAGGGGTTTTCCTAAGTCAAAAATTCATTTAGGAATTAACCTTGAATGAAATAATGCAAATACTAAAATAAATAATAGAAAGATATACCTCAAATCTGCAATTGTTGATAATGAGGCTTTGCTTCTTGGATGTAATCACACATGCTGTATGAAATGGCATGAACATGAAAAATCCATAATCACACACACATGCTTGCATATGAATGATGTAATTTTTCTCCACAATGGTTTAATGAAGAAAATACATCCTTGAAGATCTTTGAAAATTTCTGATGATGAATACTTCGTGGATTCAAGATTTCTTGATTGAATTTGATATATAGATTAGAGATATCAAATTAGGTTGATCAAATGTCTTTATATAGGGGTATCTAGGTTATTTACCAATTAGGCCAACCTCCAACAGTAATGTGGAGCCACAAAGATGAATTCTCACTAGAGAGATAGGACCCTTGCCCCATTTTAAAATTGGGCCCAACTAAGAGGGACTAGGTCATTAGGCACTTTGGTCCAAGACTAGGGTGTGGGTTCCCTGGTCCTTCTTAGAAAGGGACCTCAATTAAGCCCTAGAGAGAAGGACACCCCTCTAGGAAGTTCATTAGTGGGTGTACATGGCATCAAAACTAGAGATTGGACATAAAACAAACCTAGATAGGGGATGGGAATAGGACATGCTAAAGTAGGGGCACAAACATGAGGTGTAAATTGACCCGGTGACAATTTACGACACTACATTTAGCCCCTAGTTTAATGGGAGTATGAGGCTATGCAAATGCTTGTGGTAAAGTATATGAAAGATGAGAGAAAGGAGAAACTAGGAGCTCAATCACAAGGAGTATAAGACATCACAAATTTTGAGGAACCAAGCCCCTAATATTAGGATCTTAACTCACTCAATTGCATGCAAGGGCACACAAAACAAGACAAAAAAGAAAAACAAAGACAAAAAGACACACAACACACAAAATCTAAAGACCATCATCCACTAGTATCATTCTAATATCATCTTAAGAAAACAAGAAATCACATAAAAGAGAAAGAGCACGCATCATCCATTAAATACAAATAGAAAATCTATGAGCTCATAAGATTAAAGAGAGAAATAATGGATACACATTCTAGATGCATTTTTATAGGTGATCCATGAGAAGAAGAATGAGAAAAGACATAAATACAAATTCTATATGTGTTTTTCTAGGTGATCCATGTTCGGAAGGAGAGTAGAAATAGTCTAGTTGTGTTTTTTTGTGTGCGTGCAATGATGTCTAGTATCAAACATTAAGCATCTCGTATAAGAGTTTGTCTTCTCTAGTTTCAAGCATACAGCAACCTATGTCAGACATCAAATGAAAATGAAAATGTGTCTAGTTTTGGGAACATCTCATATAATATTTTATTTTCTCTAGTTTTGAGAATGTGTAACTCCATTTAAGACATATATATGCTTGGTTCCGAGGACATCCCACGTAAGATTTTTTTTGCTATGGTTTCAAGAATGTGAACCTTGTCTAAGACATTGAAAAAAATATAGTACAATATAGTACAAAGAGGGTGATATGTATGCCCCCACCTTAAGATGTCAACATAGCTTTATGTTGATGTCTTAAGTAAGCTAGAAACAAGGATACTGACCTTCAACACCAAGGAGATATCCTATAGGAAACAATGTTCATAAATATAATATAAAGAGGTGATACTCTTATAAGCAAGGATAAGTTAGTTGAAAAATATATATCTTGCAACAAGTGTGAAGAGGATCCTTGGACGAGAAGAGATCTTTCCTTAAAATAAATCTACCTCGAAGAGGAGTTTCTTGAACATTATAGCATCTTCTACCAAAAGAAGGGAAAGAGAACAAGAATGCATACCTTCCCCCTATTTCTAGGTGAAAGGTATTCTTGATGAAGGATGACACACTTTCAACCCAAAGTGAAAGGTTTGTTTATAATAGACATGTATTACCAAAAGTTTAAGACATTGTAGTCAAGGATACACACCTCTTGCATAAGAGATGATCCTTCAGAAAACAACAACTTCACATAGTGAATGACATAAAATGACAATCAAACAACACTCAACAAAGGAAAAGTGGATCCTTAGAAAGGATAAGCGATATCAATGCCCCCTAAGCATAGGGATAAAGAGAAGAATTACACACAACTTCCAAAAAGAGATTATTCATAAGAGACATACCATTTCAAACAAAGGATAGGTACTAACCAAGGAACACACATGTACTTGCATGAAGGATAATTATATGTAAGAAAGGATATCATGTTATGAAAAATGCAACCCATAAAGGAAAAAGTGAATCCCAAGAAAGAGGAAAGAGAGAGAAAATTATTCTTTCCCCCTCGGCATAGAGACAAGGATAAATGGACTAGTATGTTTCTCACTAAGTATGATTGCACCTGAAATTGTACCACCATGAATGACAATGAGCCCCCAATAGGTAATCTAACAATTTCGAATAGTGAGGAGCAACATAATAGGAACTTGAATGTTATTTCAAATGATTATGAGAAATATGCCATTGATTGTCACATGTTACTTTTATGATACCTAAATCAATATAATGTTTTGTTTTTGCTTTCAAAGCTTGGCATTCATTAGTAGAATGGCCATGAATTTGATGATACTTGCAAAAAGAAGAATTTTCAAGATGTTGTCAACATTTCCTTCTTCTTTTAGGCCAAAGAAGAGAGATTAAATTGGTGTGAAGAAGATCAGACAAAATATTATCTTGTTGTAATACCATATTGGAATGAGAAGATGTGGATTCACTAGATAATAGAGGAGGGTATGTTGACAAAGGAAGAGGTTGTAAACCTATATTTTCATTAGAAAAGTGTGATTTCTCATGACTTTCAAGAAATTTTTGCACACATCCTAAACCATGTCCATTGTATCCATGTGTAGATGTTGAAATGTCTAAAGGAGAGGGCTCATTCTTAGTATAAAATCTAAAGAGCCCCCATTATTATCAAGACATGTGTTGGAAGGAAAGGTGGGAATTGGTTTAAAAGAAGCTTGGATAAAAGACACAAAAGGCTCCTTCAAGGCTTCATTGTTATATTGAGGGATCTTATACCCATTGAAGGAGGGTGTAAAGTCTATTGTACCTAGAAGAATCATTGATAGGAGATGGTATTGTTGAAGGGATCATAGTACTAAATGGGGAAATATATCTCACTTCATCATGAGTGAAATTATAAGGATTAGGATCATACTTTATTTTTTGAATTTCATTGTTATATATGAATTTTATTGTGTGATGAAGGGTAGAAGGGATTGCTTTCAAAGCATTAATACACGGTCTACCTAGAAGAAGGTTATAATTAAGACGATTGGACATGACATGAATAAGAGTAGGTAAAGTCCCAAGTCCTACTTTAATAGGTAATATGACTATACCAAGTGACTCTCTAGGAATATTATCAAAGCCACACACACAAAGAGGATCAGGTTGAATATAAAAATAATCCCAATTTAACTTATCTAATAAGTCAACACAACAAATGTTAAGTGTCTCTTATCTTTTGTTCATAAATGAAAGGAGTAACCATAAGGATATCATCTCTATTTTTAACCTCTAAAGAAGGCAAATCATCTTGTGAGAATGTAATGTCATTTGGTTTAGAAGAAGGATGAGGAACCAGCCTTGTTAAGGCTTCTTGGATCAACTTATGATGTGAAGGTGAATTTTGAATCAAGTCCCAAAGGGAAATATTAGCTAATATATTATGGAGTTTCTCAACAAGATTAGGTTCCCTATCAACATGTTTCTTAGGATGAGGGGAGAAGGAAGGGAAGTGAAAAGAATATTCGGATCTTTGTTTTTTGCACAAGCATCAAATGTGTGATGTATTTCAGAACCATATTTTTTTGTTCTAGTTGCCTTTCCATATCACCTCTTTCACATATGTATTTTATAAGTTTTAAGATATTGGGAGGTTTTTTTGCCTAGGCTTCTCATAACTAGAACCATAAATGGTATTGAATTAATTAGGTTCCTTACTCTCCAATGATACATCTTTAGGAGAGAGAGAATTAAGGAAATTGCTAATAATTTTATCTTCTTGCTCCAAGGCATCTTAATGGGTAAGAAAAGCTTTAGGAGAAGGACAATCATAACTTATTAATGCTTCATCTCTAGTGGGCAATTCATTGAAATGATAGGTGGATATGGTATCACTAGGAATGGTAGTGACGATATCATCCACTTGCACCAAATTGTCCTCATTAGGGAGGTACATTTTAGGATTAAAATGAACATCACTCTTCAAAGATTCATCCTTAGGAAGGAGATATTTGAAAGATGTGTTCATAACCTCTTCTTGCACCAATGTGCCCTCATTAGTAAGACCAAATTTGGGAGAGGATAAATCAATGTCCATCGGTACTTTTTATCTAGGAGAGGTACCATGTATGGAAGGTAATGTAACATTAAGAAATGTGTTTTTGATCTCATCCTCTTCCTCTAAGATACCCTCATGGGAGAGGCACATTCTAGGAGAAGGATCAACATCATTCTTCAAATCTTAATCCTTAAAAGGGAGAACTTTTTGAAAGAAGTTTTAATAATTCCTTTTGGCAGTAAAATATCCTCATGAATAGGAGGGTCCTTAAGAGAGGGATAGTGGTCCTTAAGAGAGGGATAGAGTGAAACAAGGGTGGCTAATACATTATCACATCTATGAAATAAATGCATCATGACAATAATTTTCTTTTTCAAATAATAATATTTAATAATGTGCAATTTTTATGATGTTTTCACTAATGCAAAACAATGATTGAATGCATCTAAATCTTAACATAACATGTCATAACAATTAGATCTAAAAATGTAATTGAAAAATCATGCAACCCACAAAAAATTAACCAAAATAATTTAGGGTTTTTTATGAATTTAACCTCTAAAATTATGTAATTTGATTAAAAAATATAAGTATGACTACAAAATTGAAAATTAAAATGGTCCCAAAACAGATCTAAAATAATTAATCCAAATTAAGCAACCCACAAGTTCAATTTTAAAATTATAAATTAGGGTTGTGTGAATTTAACCACTAAATTTATGTAATGCAATTGAAAATTTAAGTTGTAAATGTAAATTTGAATTTGAAAATGTATAAACATTCAGATCTAAGAACTTAAATCATAAATAAGGGTGTAAGGAGTTGGGTTCACCAAAATGTAATGTGGTGAAAATTAGGGTTTCCACCATAGAATATAGTAAAACCACTAATTTTGAGCTTAGGAACCAATTAGATTAAAGAGGGGTGAATCCAATAGATCTATCCTGAATCCAACAAAGATAGGGCTGAGAATTCTGATTAGATCCACTGGTTAGAATATGATTCCCGCTTTCCAAGTTGAATTGTGAAAATGTTGAAATTAGGGTAAATGTGTGGATATTGAAGCAATTATGCACTTGAAAAATGAGCTACAGTCATCAAACAGAGCCACAAAACTATATATAAGAAATATGTGAATGTTCAGATCTTCTCCTAGAAGGTCTGTAATGCCCCGCCAGGAAACCCCGAAGGGATTAAGCCATAACACAAGAATAGAGTGCAATTTTTTTTTTTTTAAGTTACAACACCTAAGATGCAACAAGATATCAAAGATTCAGATTACGCAGCGGAAGACATCAACTAACACCTAAAGAGTTTCCCAACGAGATTACTTTAATTTCACAATTCACTTACTCACACAATTAATCCAAAAGCTGAATATCTTAATAACGAGATAATTCAAAATCAGGATAATTTCTTTCAAAGGACGGAAATATAAATCACAACAAAGATTCATCCATTAAGATCCATTCATAATTCTCATTCAAGCTTTTCATTTAAAATTACCAACCATACATCTAACATTCTAATACACTAGGATTTCATCATAACATAAGAGATCTTTCCAAGCATATTTAAATTCCTTAACAACAACTGAGTATAATTCACTACTCTAAGTTACATTCTTCCATATTCCAACTTATTGCATTTCAAAAGACGATTACATACATACATCTACGATAAATCTCATCTAAACCACTTATGCATTCAATCAACATGGCATACAAGAAAGAACTGCATAAAGGCATTTATAGTTAATTCCATTTATCCACTTAACCATTCTAACATAAGTTAATCATACATGATAAAGCTGAATAAAGGAACATAAGAGAATACATCACATAACACCATAATGATCTCGGAGTTCACCCCTAAAGGGCTACATCTCCGGGTCTGCTCAACTGCAAGACCCCTCTGATAATTAATAAAGTTAAGAATACAAGAGGTTACACCATACAATCCGGCCATCAAGGCGATACATAAACAATATACAACAACCGCATCGGTCAATTAATACATAAACGATCCTTTAAAAGAACAGGATCCAGCTGAACATAATCAAAGCTAAAACAAGAGGTCCATGAGAGCATCCATAAAACTGAGCCAACACCACCCAAGGTCTAACATGAAACCGACACTCACAAGGGCAGAGACAAAAGGACGACTCACAAGGGTACTCCTAACAGAACAAAACGACAACACACTAGCGAACGTAGGGACGAGTGTCATCACACAACCTGGTATGGATACCATGGCAAGTCTTCATAGGTCCCGGCCCCATACACTGGGTCACCCTGGCAACCTAATCCGAGCTTCCGCCCATCCAAGCCTCATGTGGACCCACACATCCTCTCGTGAAGACAAGGAAGATGGTTTGCCATTTCAGGCCTTCTCACAACATGTCGAATCTATGATAGCACTCGTCCCATGTGTGAGGCACATTATCTTATTTAGAGATTACATTCTAATCTACTTAAAGGTTATCACTTATTAGACTCACTTTCGACGGGTTACCTAGCAGCCACTTTGGGCACGGCCCCCAATCGAAAGCCACTTTCCCATACGACACTAGACTATACTCAGACGAACTCAAACCAAGGAATACACGTGGTCAAACGAACGGAGTTCAAGAAGAGAGAACAATCATCAGGTCAAACACGACTCAAAGGTGAACACTTACTGACGGTTCTCTAACTAGAGACCTGACAACTAAGGTCAACCACGAATCATCATTCGACTCACATAAAGAGGATATGACCAACTATGACAACATCACAATACGACAGTCCACTCGAAATCGAGGACTGAAACAGGTACCCCAAGTCATTCCATACGACAGGGTCCTACTAAACAAAGCAAGACATGTCATTTCATAATTAAAGGCGAATACAGAAATTAAACTCGCAAGGAAATAATCAGAAAGGACAATATTTCCTCAAATTGATTTAATCATTACAAGTCAATCAAGTTTTCTACAAGATCTAAAACAGATTACAGTTATCTACCTCATCTAGGGATAAGTTGTTCTTGGTTTTCTAACTCTTTAAGGTTCAAAGCATTGAACAGGCAAATTAAGCCATAATGAGTTTTTAAACCAATTTATATTAATAAAATTCAGACAACCATGACTCAAATAAATAAGATATTTAATCTCCAACAAAACA
Organism: Cryptomeria japonica; assembly: GCF_030272615.1. NCBI lineage: Eukaryota > Viridiplantae > Streptophyta > Pinopsida > Cupressales > Cupressaceae > Cryptomeria > Cryptomeria japonica. Next base: position 231,419,967 of record NC_081410.1, on the reverse strand, counting down.
TCATTAAGTAGAATTTAAATCGTATTCCAACGATTTTCCAATAACATATTATTTCTCTATTATTTTTAAACAATACTACATCAAATAGCCATCTTCCCTAATCAGCTAGAAGGTAAGGTATAATTTTACTAGAACAAGATCAATCTGAATATAATCGACAATATTAAATTGCAAAATAACAGTTGAAGAACTTAATTAGACGGGGTGCACAAATCATGAAATGAAATTGAATGTTTAATTCACCTATAAACTCCATTATATAATTAATCAATATCAAGTTTACATCAATCACGATTAATGCCACCTTAATCTTAATCAAGAACTAATTAAACTTAACATTTAAAAAAACAACTTCTCATTAAAATGATATAAATCTCATATGCATTTTTTTTTTAAATACTAAAAAAAATACATTAAAACAAAATGATTTATAAATTACGTTTAAACAACAAAAAACGCATTTAAAATTAAGTGGAGAGGTGAGCTGGGCGGGCCGTGCCCTAACCCTAGCCGCAGTCCACACCAAAACCGCAGGGGATACCTAAGGGTGGCGCCTTTGCGGTGCCTGCAGGTCCGCGGCGCCCTGCGGCCACCGCGGCCCTGCGGCCACCGCAGTGCCGCGGGCATAGTCATAAACACCAGCGAGAAGGTGGGGGGAGGAACCAGGGGGAGCGAGCGGGGGAGAGGGGAGGGAGCGAGCGGAGCTCCGCTCCCCGCCTCCAAACCCCAAACCCATGGTTCGAACCAAAAACAAATGCGCCCAGTCCAACAAAAACAAAAAAATACGTTTTAAATTTTAATTCGGACACACAGTCCGTTTAAAAAGATAAAAACGCACAGTCCCGAACTAATTAAAAAAAAACGCCCATTACTTAAATTGATAATAAATTTTGAATCAAAACGCACGGGTTCAAATTATAAGTTCGTTTAAAATGAACTGTGCTTAACACAGCGCTAAAAACATATAAAAACCAATTCGAAATCTCTCCCATCTTTTGAAACAACCACAAAATTTGTTGATAAATTTCAGTTCAATATAAAATCCGTTTTCAATGAAATTCATTTTGGGTTTCCTAAATTTCTTTGATGGTATTCATTTCCTCCATACATGATGGGATTCAAACCACCCAAAAGGAAACATTGAGGGATAACCAAAATCTCAAAACCAATATTTCCAGCCAATTCAAAATGGACAATCACATTGATTTTTCAATAACAAATTCAGAATCCTACCTTAAAACGCAATCCTGGAATGGCTGAAGGAGAGCCCACCTGTCAGATCCAGCAAAAGTTTCTTCCTCCCAAAACCTCCAATTTGTCCAAAATTATTTCCCCAACCAAAATTTCTCCAAAATGTCCCCCCTTCCATTTTTCCCCAAATTTGGGTTATATGGAAGAGTTGACCCAAAAATCCTATTTTTGGAATTAAAATTCTTATTTACAAAATAATACTCAAAAATTAATTCTTTTCAACTATGGCCACAATTTAACTTGCTTTTTAATTCAAAAACGATTTTCTCATTTAATCAAATTTAATCTTTCTAATTTAATAATCCAACAGAATACAATTAATCTATTGCGATAAAATACAAGACTTTCTTTTTCAAAAGCATATATAAAGTGCATTTAATATTCAAAATCAGACATTTAATCGAATTTACTCCCAATATAAAATAAGCAATTCATATCAACGAAAATCGCATAACGAATACCAGATTAATTTAGTCCATTAATATTCAATGCATAAACGCATAAATAATCTAAATAATTATTAAGGACTAATTAATCAATTTAACCAAACACATCAAGCACGCAAACCGAGAAGGTCAACCAAACAGACGACTCGCAAACCCAAACAAAAAGGGATTACCGACGACAACTGGCGATGCTCACTGGAGCACGACTAAGGTCAACTAGGGTCTTACGACCACCTAATCCAACTCTAAGGATTAACAAGGGTACACTCAAACCTGTAACTCCAGGTGAAGACGAACCTCGCACTCGTGCGGCATTGTACCTGAAATTTCCTGCAACCAAAGATCATACATGGATACATATATACACTTTAATGAAAGCGTTAGCTCAATATTAATACCACAAAATCGGTACACTAAACAACTAGCATGAACTAGAGTGAAAACCACATCAATAGCTATGCGTTAAATCAAACATCTGACTATAACATAATATTACGATAAACTAATCAAGATTAAGCCAAGGTTAGAAATAGATTAGGGCAGGGGTACTACATTAACCTGAATTCTTGGGACTAAAATGCTGGTCACTTTGGTCCTGCACGATTTCCCTCGTCCAAAAGGGAACATGTTCATCTCTACAAATTATGTCGATCTTGAAAGTTGCAGCTCTATACCTATTCCTACACACAATAGAGAAGGGGAAATGGTTGGGAATAGGAGTTTTCATAAGTCAAACCCTGATCTAGGAATTAACCCTAAATGAAATAATGCAAATACTAAAATAAATAATGAAAAGATATACCTCAGATCTACAATTGTTGATAGTGGTGCTTTGCTTCTTAGATGTAATCACATATGTTGTATGAAATGGTAGGAACATAAAAAACCCTAATCCCACACACACATGCTTGCATATGAATGATGTAATTTTTCTCCACAATAGTTGAATGAAGAATATGTAGCCTTGAAGATTTTTGAAAATGCTTGACGACGAATACTTCACAAATGCAAGATTGCTTGATTGAATTTGATATATAGTTAGAGATATCAAATTAGGTTGATCAAATGTCTTTATATATGGGTATCTAGGTCATTTTCTAATTAGGCCGACCTCCAATGGTTATGCGGAGCCACAAAGATGAATTCCTACTGAAGAGATAGGACCCTTGGCCCATTTCTAAATTGGGCCCAACTAAGAGGGACTAGGGCTTGGGTGCCCTGGTCCTTCACAGAAAGGGATCTCAATTAAGCCCTAGAGAGAAGGAAACCCCTTTAGTAATTTCATAAGTGGGTGTACATGGAATTAGAACTGGAGATTATGCACAAAACGGACCTAGATAGGAGATGAGAATAGGACACGCTAAAGTAGGGGCATAAAGATGAGGTGTAAATTGGCCTGGTGATAATTTACGATGCTATAGGTTTATGTTCTAGTATGATGTGACAATTTATTTGAGTGTGGGATTCTAAAAAAGTAAGGGTGGATGCTCCCTATGATTAGTTTGATCCTCAGCTAGGTCTACATGACAATTTTCTTTGTGTGGAGTCATGTGTAAGATTTTGGGCCAGACCTATTGTACATTTGATATGGTTGACTTTTAGAAGGATTATAGCATGTGCATCTACTGTTTATTATGTAAGGATAATATTTTGGACTTGATTAAGCTACTCCTTGAATCATGTGATAAGATTAATTTGCATTGGTTTGTGTATGGGCTAATTATGACCTAGCCTACTACACGTTTGATGAAATAAATTGTATGGCCGACATGTAAATTATTTAGCTATGTATGTGGTTGACTTATGTTTGTAATTATAATTGGAACTAATATATATGAGTGTCCTAGAATCATTAGTTGTGTGGTTGTTAAGTCGTAATATACTTTTGGGTGTATAAGTTCATAATAACCAAGCTAAAGAATGAATTAGAGGGAGAGTTCTCGATTAAAGTATGCCACTATGAAAACATCATAAGATCATGAAGAGTGAAGGTTGAATCTGATGGGATTAGAGATAATTTCTACTTTGAAGGTCCTAATTGTATATGATTCATATTTTTGAGATTTAGGTCCTATCTCTGGAGTTGTTGCCCAAACCTAGGCATTTGAGATTGGTGTCTCTAGTGGGTTGGTACTCACTATACATCAAGGTAATTGGTGTCTCTAGTAGGTTGGTGCCTAAAAATTTATATAAGTGATTTATTATTTGTGAGGATGGATTTGGGCAGTAGATCCAAGTAGCTATTCTCACTGTGGTTTTTTCCCATCCTAGGTTTTTCACACATATCTAGTTTATTATGTCTAGATGTACGTTGATTTACATGTTAGTGTTGCATCTTTGATTTATATAAGTAGATCTGGTGTTTACACGAAGAAGATATTTAAGGTAACTAGCATTGAGTAATGAATAAAATTTGCATATACTGATTCAACCCACCCTCAGTATATTGTGTGCCCTTCAGTCTCAATGTGGTTTAGTCTAAAGAAATGGTCTTTCAATTTTAAATTAAAGGCTTTCTTTTTGACCTCCATCCATGATTTCAAAACTAATGTTGAGATTGATAGGGTTCACACAACTTGTCCTGAGCCTGACATGTCTTTTGTTCTTTTAAAAGAAGTTCAAAAATTTCAAAGAGTCTTTTATATTTTAGGCATTAGGTAAAGGATATGTTGCCACAACCTTGTCAAGAGCCAACGGGGTTCTCACAACCCAAAATTTTTGCAAAATATTTATTCCTTTCTTTCAAAAGATAAAGTTTCAAAATAAATAAATAAAGAGAGGAGAAGAAGAAAAAAAAATTCAAAAGTCAACAAATGTGATATGTTTTAAAAATCATATCAGGAGTTGATAAGGTTTCCACAACCTTGTCGGACCCCGACAAGAAACTCAAAACAAAAAATAAAATTGGTGGAAAAGGAAGAAAAGTAAAATAAAAATATGAAATAATGAGCAAACAAAAGAAAAGAAAAGGAAATTTTTCAAAGGTAGAAGAATCAGAAGTTGTGACAATCTCATTGGATGTCGATTAGCTTTTCACAACCTTGTCGATAGTTGATATGCGATGCAAAATTATAAATTACCAAGATTCTAAAAGTAAATAAAGAAAAGAAAATAAATCAAGAGGAAAGAAAAAACAAGTCAAAGAGAAGAATTGGTTTTGAAACCTTTGTCAAAACCTAAAAGGGTTTCGAAAACCTAACAAATGTTTGATACTCATTCCAAACACTAAAATTCAAATTGGCACTAAGTTGACCTACATATATGGTTGTCAAAGTCGAGGTTCATGGAGTTAATGCCATACATAAATAGGATTGAGAGCCCTAATTTTCTCAATTCAAAGGCAATTGTCAACGATAAAAAAAAGGTTTAAAGAGCTCGAGAAGGGGAATTGAAGTAGGAGATAATGTGTAGGTTAGAGCAAAGCAATTTTTGCATCAATTCACATAAAATAAGTAAGTATCAATTCCTATCTCTTAGGATTTAGTCCCTCACTCACATTGGTGGGATTTTCCAAGTAATTCTTAGAGTGAAACTAGGAAAAAAAAAGGGGATATGCTATCAATTTTTTTTAGAATTTAAAGTCATTGTTTTTTAGCTAAAATTAGCAAGATGAAAAATAAATACTTGGGCTATGAACATATATCTATGCTAGAAAGTACATTGCCAAAAATTAGGGATACCAAATCAATCATATAATTTCAAGGGATTTTGGGAGAGGGTTAACTGTTGGCAACAATGCAGCAAACTGAGAGGGGGGTGGGGTGAATCAGTTTGCTCTCAAACTCTACATAACTCAAACTCAAATTTAAATATGATGATAAATAGTGAACGCATAAAACAACACCACATCAATAACACACATAACACCAATATTTTTGACGTGGAAAACTCGATTAAGGGAAAAACCACGACTACCGACAATGAGATAATACCCTGTTAGAGGTAAATGAAATATGACAATTGGGAATGCACATGCATTCAGGCACACTGCGTAGAGCTCACTACTCAAATTAAAAAAACAAGAAGGGCTACAACCTTGAGGAAGGCTTACTGCCTTACAAAAACATTCGGATTATATCTGGAGGATCATGAACTGATGAAATAACATCTCCTCATGCCTAGTTACAGTTCCGGTTAAGCACATATACTCAAAATCTACTCTTTCACACTTCTACACACTCTTTCTCACTTCTCCTCTGCTACTAAAAGATCAAATCAATATTCACACATGCAAATATCGAGTAGATACATCTTCAACATATATTTATACAAATCATCAACCTATATTCTAAGGCTGACTAAACCCTCAACACAAATTACAAAAAAATAACCTCACACACTTCAATAATACATGTGGACCAAAACAATGTTGGCTAAGACATAGTCTGGACCTAAACCAGCACCACACGTAAGAAACACTTCCAAAGATTGCGCCTCGGATATTAGCAACACGCTACAATCATCATGAATGCCACATAACACGAAGAACACCACCAGATCAAGAAAATGATCAACAACATGCACAATGATCAATATGGACCATCAACATAGACAAAACATGATCTAGAAACATATGCAAGCAACATGAATCACCACAGCAACAACCGCAACATCACCACTTACTAGAATCTTAATCATCATTATACCGAACCTCATACTGAACTGACTGTCAAACTAAAGGATTCAATTGCATAATTCCAAATCATGAACAATCTGAATTAAAGAAACATATGTACATCCCAAACACTCTACCAAATCTGCAAACCAAGATATTGCAATTCCAGAGCAATGTGGAGCACAATTTAGAATACCGAATAACACAAACAATTGAAAAACAACCTCAATACCAGATCACATAACTCGATCAAATCATCATGTGGACCACTGAAAATTCTATTGAATCAAATAGAGATAAGTATCTCTAAACCCATTAAACCGCAACAACTCATCTGCAACACAATGACTAAACCAACTCAACCAATCTGACTGCAACACTAGAATACACAGAAGAATATATTGACATTAATGACAACACATCATTCCAACAAACTAATCAGCAATATCCAACATTAACAACCCAAACAGGTGCTCAATTATGGAAAGGTTGGCATAAAGTGGCTTACTTGAAGCTACTACCTTTCTATTAGTAGTGTAATACATGAACTTGATACTTAAATGCATAAATGGATATGATACAAACATTAGAGAAATAAAAACAAATGATAACAAGGTGTTAATCACCCTTGAGAGAGCAATAATTAGTGGATGTTTCAAGCTTCCAAAATGAGTGGTGTATGTAGATTGGGATTTCACAACCTCATAGACACATTTCAACGAGAAAAATGGGTGTTATAGGAGCATTATTACCTAGGATTGGTTTGTAGTACCAAAGAAAGGCAAGAACCAACTACCTAAAACCATACACAAATCACATTTCAAGGGGGAGATGACTCATATCATAATTCTTCTGCATAGGTTAAGGGGAAATATGCATGATCATGATTTTAAGGAGTCGATGTTTTTCTTCATTCAAACCATATGTGTAGGACAATATTACCTAGACTAGGCCAACCTAATTAGTGATAGGCTCCACTCTATAATCTCAATCTTTTCTCTCAACAAATTTTTCTACATGTCTTCTTATGTATTCTATGCACTATCTTGCACAATGCCATGGCCTGAACTTAGACATGTTGAGAAACATGACAATAATATTCAAACTTTCAATTATTATCCTGCCTTGCTATTAGAAAATAGTTACTCTGAATTTAGGAGGGTAAACAATTTGTTTACCATGAGATTGGTCAAAGAGTTGCATAGGGACTTGGGCCAAAAAAAATCACTTGAGGTCATCCAATTGATTAAACATTATGGTAGCCATTTCATTAAATTTCAACATTTAAACTACTTCAGTGTATGAGGTTTTTATGGATTTCCCCACAAATTTCCCAAGTATTTTGAAGATAAGTTTGTTATAATAGAGATCTATAGGTATTTCTCTCAATGAATAAAAGATGTGATAAGAGGAATAAGGATACAATCCCTATTAGTCTTAGACATTACATATTTAAAGTCCAATCTGATGCCCTTAATATTGAAAGGGACTTGGTAAAGTACACCATCTCTACTTATGATGACTATAGGATCCCCTTTGATAGTATTTTTTTTGTGAAGAACAACCTACACTTAGGCCCCACATTTCACCACATTCCACATATGGAAGATTATTGGGTAGATTGCTTGGATGACTACAAAGTATGAAAAAGGAGTTGTATTAGGATGAATCTAAGGCAAATTGTAACATTCGAATTGGGTTGGGAAATAGATGGTGTAGAGGATGATGAGTTAGACCTAATTGACCCCATCTATACTCTAAGGAAAGTAAGTGCAGAAATTTGCTTCCCTAATGTCAATTTGCAGGGGAAAACAAACTAGTGTTTACAAATTTACAACTTTTATAGAATATGGTACAAGCTTGAGCATACACAATAAACAACACAGAGTTAACGTGGGAAAACCCTTTCGGGAGAAAAACCCACCACCAACAGAAAATAACTTTATTATCAGTATGTCAAATACAATAAAGTTTAGTCTGTGGACTTCCTTTCACTCTGTCAATCAATCGTTCCAAATGTAACATACAACACTCAGATCACACTACAATTTCAGATCACTCAATAGCTATCATAACTCATAACCTTACATTCGGTTCACATATGGCTTCTAATACCAAACTAGTCGACCGTTACACCTGCCTAAGACGATTAGGAAGTCGAACTATCTCTGTCGGTCTATAATCATGTAAAACCAATTATCCCACATGCATCAAGGATTCGGATCAGTTCATATTCATATACACCGAAAGTCTCATCCTTAGTGTCCAAGTGTTCACCTTTTTGGATCTCAGTTTGATCTCACATCCGTAGTCGGTGTCCGCTCCATCGACCATCGGTATAGCTTTCAATCGGTAGAGTTGATTGCCCGATGATACCCGATCGCCAAAGGCAACTCCATCGGATCATCGATAAAACACATGAACATTACCTCGATCTCCGATAACCAAGAGTGAACCTCATCGGCTCATTGAAACCAACACTATGATGTTACCTCAATCTGTATTGTTATCCCGATAACCTAAGGTGGTCTCATCGGGTCATCAGAACACGCCCAAAACTGCTATCCCGATAAGCGAAGCACTCCAAGACAAAACAGAGCAGACTCATCGAGACTTCGGCATAGCCTTCATCACGTGGACCTGATTGTCGATATCAACTCGGAGTGCCTAAGATAGCTCCATCAAGTCATCGGCTCAACTCTGATGTAGTCTTCCTGATAGCCAAAGTTATCCTGATGACCGAAGTCGACTTTGTCAAGTCATCAGGATAATGTCAAACCTGCTTCTCTGAGCTCTGATGAAAGAGGATACATCAGCAAGAGTCATACCAATAGAGTTCATAGATTTCCTTCACACTATTTCATTGGCAAGAGTTAACCCGATCAGTATGAACAAAGGTCAAGTGAATTAGAGGCACATTTCCAACAAATGCCCACTTGATGAGGAATTCACTGGACCGATTACCATTTTAGACGTTACTGAGGAACATGGGTATCAAGACCCATATAATTTGAACACCACCTAAACTTGTGCGTGCTCACTGGTTTCATCAAGGCATCTGCAACATTTTCCAGAGTGTCTACCTTGTTAAGATAAACTCTTCCATCTTCCATCATGTCACGAATGAAGTGATATTGAACATCAACATGCTTCGATCTGGCATGGAAAGTAGGATTATTTGCCGAATATATGGCACTCTGACTGTCACTCCATATTTTAACCTACCATGCATCAAAACCAATATCTGAACTCAAACGCCTAAGCCAGACTACTTCTTTACAAGTATGTGTGGCCGCCATGTATTCTACCTCTGTAGTAGACAAAGCGACTATAGCTTGCCGCTTGCTCATCCAACTAGTTGTTCCACCATTCAGGACAAAAACATATCCACTAGTGGATCTCCTGCTGTCAATATTCCCTGCCCAATCAGAATCCGTATAACCACAAACACTGAGAGTTCTCTTTGAATCCTTCATATTACCATGATAACACAATGCAAAGTCTAAAGTACCCTTCAGATATCTAAACACTCTCTTTACAGCATCCCAGTGCGGTTTCCTTGGATTTGACATAAACCTGCTAAGTACTCCCACTAGTTGGGCAATGTCTGGTCTTGTACCATAGCATACATCAGACTACCTATATCACTTGCATAAGGTACACTTTTCATGTCTTCAATCTCTTTTGGAGATTTTAGACTATCAAGCACAGACAACTTAGTTCCCTGGAAGATGGGAACAACCTGTGGTTTACAGTCAGACATATGAAACCTGTCAAGAACATTGGTTATATAATTTCTCTGGCTGAGCCAAAGTTTCCTCTTAGATCTATCCCTTTTGATCTCCATTCCCAGAATGTAATTTGTTGGTCCTAAGTCCTTCATTTCAAATTTCATAGAAAGCTGAGATTTTAAATCTGAGATCATACCTTTCGTGTTTCCTATGAACACCACATCATCTACATACAAAGATATGATAAGAATCCTATCACCATCAGTTTTGTAGTAAACACAATGATCAGATTTTGATCTCACAAATCCCAAGGAAAAAACAAATGTATCATACTTTTGATACCACATTCTGGGAGACTGTTTCAAACCATACAGAGACTTCTTGAGTTTTCATACCAGATGTTCTTTCCCTTTTTCCACAAAGTGCTCAGACTGGGACATATAAATTTCTTCTTCGAGATCACCATGAAGAAATGCTATCTTCACATCCATCTTCTCAATCTCCCAATCATATGTTGCTTCAAGTGACAAGAGAAATCTGATAGATGTCAACTTAGCTAGAGGAGAGAAGATTTCCCCATAGTCAATACCTTCTTTTTGTGAATACCCCTTTGCAACCAGTCTTTCTTTGTACTTGTCAATGCTGCCATCTGGACCATACTTCTTTTTGAACACCCACTTGCAGCCTACAAGCTTTACGCCTTTAGGTAATGACACCAAATCCCAAGTTCCATTTTATCCAATGATGACATTTCATCATTCATGGCTTCCAACCAGGAATCTGAATCAGGCATTTCAATTGCTTCTTTGACAATCCTAGGCTCGTCAGTATCTACAAGTAAAGCATAAGAACAATTAACATTCAACATAGAGTGATTTTACTTATTAGGTGTATACCTATTAGGTTGCCACCTCTCTCGAGTAGATCTTCTCAACTTTGGTGTTGAGGCTTCTTGAGGTTCCACAGGAGGCTCATCATCATGTTCTTCTTTAGAACTACTTGAACTTCTTGAACTCTCCTCATCTTCAAGTATCTCTGGAGATTCTTCTTTGGCTGGAGAAATTTCGACCTTAGCTTCTCCTTTCTTTTCTATATTATGATCTAGTGACATAGGCTTTAGCTCATGAAAAATCACACTTCTATTGTACACAACCTTACCAGTCACTGGATTCCAAAGTTTGTATCATTTCACACCAACTCCATAGCCAATGATGATACATTTCACAACTTTGTTATCCAACTTAGATCTATTCACATCAGGCACATGAGCATATGCCTCTGCACCAAAAACATGAAGGTGCCTTAAAGAAGGTTTCTTACCAGACCATGCTTCCATAGGTGTTTTGTCAGCCAATGTTGAAGTAGGAGAACGATTCAGCAGGTAACATGCTATAGCAACTGCTTCAGCCCAATTTTTTTGTTCTAGCCCAGCTCCGCTCAACATGCTTCTTGATTTCTCCATTAGAGACCGATTCAATCTTTTAGCAACTACATTTTGTTGTGGAGTGTAAGGTATGGTCTTATGTCTCTTAATTCCATGATCAACACAATACTTGTCAAAATCTGCACTACAATATTCACCACCATTGTTTGTTCTTAAACATTTAATCCTTCTCTCAGTCTGATTTTCAACAAGGTTCTTAAATTCCTTAAACCGACTGAACACTTTTGATTTACTTTTAAGAAAATACACAAATGCCCTTCTTGATAAATCATCTACAAAAGATACATAATACTTAGACTTAGACAAAGAAGGAACATCCACTGGACCAAACACATCAAAGTGAACATAATCCAGAATGTCCAAAGATTTATGAGAACTGGAATAAAACTGAACACGATTGTGTTTTCCATATATGCAGTGTTCGCAGAAATCGAACTCAAAACTACAATCATCCAAACCTTCAACCATATTCTTATTCTAAAAGGCTTTTAAACCTTTTTTACCTATGTGGCCTAATCTATTATGCCAAAGCATTATTTTCTCAACAGGAAGTTTACCTTCCAATGAATTGGCACTATGCATCATTACAGTTGTCTTAACAGACTTTTCAGAAGTTACATTACAACATATAGGTTCAGCATTTAATTTATACAACGTACCAATGCGATCACCCTTTTCCAATACAATGGAACCCCTAGTCATCATGCAACCACCAGATACAAATGTAACTTGTACTCCAACATCATTAAGTTTACTTACAGAGAGAATGTTTCTTGTCGGACCTGGTATATGAAGAACTCCATTGATCCCCTTCATTCTACCATCTGGGAATCAAATTTTAATTCTGCCTCTCCCTACAATCTCCAACATAGAATCACTAGCCAAATATACCTTTCCACCAAAATACGGTTCATACTTTGAGAACCACTCCTTGCGGGAGGTCATGTGAAAAGATGCGCCAGAATCTACTAACCAGGTGTCATCTAAGGTAGGTACTGTCAGGGCTGTTACAAATGCATTTGCATCACTCTAAGAAGATTCAATGTCAGAATACTTCTTCTTCTTCTTCTCCTCCTTGCAATCCTTTCGGATATGCCCTTTCTGCCCACAGTTCTAGTACTTCACCTTTGACTTCTTGCTTGGATATTTAAATCTCTCTTGAGACTTGGACTTCTTTCCTTTCTTCTTATCTTTGTCCTTCGGTCTGCCTCGAATAGAGAGTGCATTTTTTTTCATCTTAGAAGACTTCTTTCTCATTTCTTCTGACAAAACAGTATTAACCACAGTATCCATCTTGAACTAGGTCTTAGTACTACCGATAGCCATCACTAAGTGATCCCAAGAGTTAGGCAATTAACACAACAACAACACACAATGTTCTTCTTCTTGAATGGCCACACCAACAAAAGTTAACTATGCAAGAACCATGTTGAATGCATTCAAGTGGTCTTCCAATGGTGTTTCTACATCCATCTTCAGAGAGTACAACTTCTTCCTCAAGAAAAGTTTATTCACCAAGGATTTGCCTTGATAAATATCTCCCAACTTATTCTAGAGAAGATGTCCAGTTTTCTCCTCATGGACGTTTAACAGAATAGAATCAGCAAGACTTAGCCTAATTAGACCCCTTGCCTTTCAATCGGCTAAATCCCAACCTTCTTGCTTCATTCCTGTAGGTTTCTGCATAGACATCGCAATCCAAAGATCTCGGTCGACCAGCAAGTCTTCCATCTTGAGTTTCCACAATTCAAAACTGGAACCATTAAATTTCTCCATGTCTATGCGTCCTGAGGTGCTCACCATCTTAACTTGTAAAACAAACAAGTAGACACTCTACAAGACTCCCACTGAAATAGAATTGACACAAAAAACCAACCCTACCCAACAAGGATAACAAAATGGGCCAAGCTGTGATACCACTTGTAAGGAAAGCAAGTGCAGAAATTCGCTTCCCTAATATCAAATTGCAAGGGAAAACAGACTAGTGTTTACAAATTTACTTTTACAGAATATAGCAAAAGCATGAGCATACACAATAAACAACACAAAGATAGAACACATAGAGTTAACGTGGGAAAACCATTTCGGGAGAAAAACCCACCACCAACAGAAAATAACTTTATTATCAGTATGTCAAATACAATAAAGTTCAATGCGCAGACTTCCTTTCACTCTATCAATCAATCATTCCAGATGTAACATACAACACTCAGATCACACTTCAATTTTAGATCGCTCAATAGCTATCATAACTCGTAACCTTACATTCGGTTCACATTTGGCTTCTAATACCAAACTGGTTGATCTTCACACCTGCGCGAGATGGTTAGGAAGTTGAACTGTCTCTGTCAGTCTGCAATCATGGAAAACCAATTATCCCACATGCATCAGGGATTTGGATCGGTTCTTATTCATATACACTGATAGTCTCATCCTTAGTGTTCACCTTTTTGGATCTCGGTTCAATCTCACATCCGTAGTCAGTCTCCACTCCATCAGTCATCGATATAGCTTTCAACCGATAGAGTCAATCGCCCGATGATACCCGATCACCAAAGGTGACTCCATCGGGTCATCAGCAAAACACATGAAATGTTACCCCAATCTCTGATAACCAAGAGTAGACCTCATTGGCTCATCGGAACCAATACTACGATGTTACCCTGATCTGCATTCTTATCCCGATAACCTAAGGTGGTCTCATAGGGTCTTTGGCACATGCCCAAAACTGCTATCCCGATAAGTGAAGCACTCTGAGACAAAATAGAGTGGACTCATTGAGACTTTGGTGTAGCCTTCATCACGTCTACTTGATTGTCGATATCAACCTAGAGCGCCTAAGATAGATCCATCAGGTCATTGGCTCAAATCTGATGCAGTCTTCCTGATAGCCGAAGTTATCCTGATGACCGAAGTCGACTTCGTCGGGTCATCGGGATAAAGTCAAACCTACTTCTCCAAGCTCTGATGAAAGAGGATACATCGGCAAGAGTCATACTAATAGAGCTCATAGATTTCCTTCACATTGTTTCATTGGCAAGAGTTAACCTGATCAGTATGAACAAAGGTCAAGTGAATTAGAGGCACATTTCCAACATATACTTCTAGAATCTAGATGTAGCCAATAGTTCCCATCAAATCGAGCATATAAGAGCCAAAGGATATTCAAACAAGGACTATTATAGTCCTGAAGAGAAATCAATTATGGTTGGAAAAGAAAAAGGTAGAGACCTCAAAGGTCTATACCAAGGGAGGGCAAAAGACAGGAGGCCAAACTGATCCTAGCTCTACAAAAACTTCTTCCTCAATAGTGCTCACCCCAACCAAATAAACTCCTACTCCAAGGGTAAGTGGAGGTTGAGGTGAGCCACTTGAAAAGAAGAAGATCCCAAAAAAGACTTATGGAGATGGTCCACCTAAGGATACTAGGTCAAGTGAGCAAGAAAAAGTGGATATTAGGTAAAGGAAAAGAGAAAGAAGGTGATATAGAGAAAGGGAAAGAGAAGACGGGATAGTGGGAGAAATACATTAAAATAATGGAGATAGATTCTTCCAAACCTTCACAAGATTCCAAGAAGACTCCTCAAAAGATAAGGATCCTTCTTCTTTCTCATTCAATTTCAAAAATATAGCAAAGACTCTACCGCTAAAGAGAGCTCTCTAATTTACCCCCGACTCTTTGAAAAGTGCTTTATGTTCTCCCTCTTCTCCATCCTAGTTGGAGAACACTTATCCAAAAAGAGAAAAATTAAACTTGTGAAATTTCTAATTAATAATATTACAGGGAAATTACCACAAGTATCCCCCAAGGCCAAAAAGTTAAAAACTACTTCTTGATTGATGGAAGATGAAAACTCTGAGCACTTATTTATAGAGTTTGTATATCCTTCGGTGCAATAAGATCCTAGCCAAGCCAATTCTTTTGATTTTAATATGACTAGGGTAGACCAAGGGCCTCCAAGTAGAGATGGAGACATTCATAATTTCTAAGTGATGACCACTAGGTTGACGAAAAGGATAGAGAAATATAAGTAGGACAAATAGGACTTGAAGAGAGTGGTGAAATTACTCATTAGCTACCTAAAATTACTTGGTGATTTGTTGCTCAACTTATTATATCATCTACAACCTCTTTTGATCTTAGCTTTGATGCAATAAAGAAATGGTGAGTAAGATTCAAAATAAAAAATTTATTGGTAGAACTACCCAAGGATGGAAAGCCTAACGACTTCCATTTATTGAAACTATGAGGAAAGTGTATGAGAATGTAATTATAGCATGCAATGGTGTTATTAATAATATTGCAAACACTAACCATGATAAATATGTGTGGCTACAAACAGGAGAAGAATTTAAAGAGATCATTGAGATGGGCATAGACAAAGATGCAATAGAAAAAAAATTCACTTGTGCCAATGGCACTCAATGTATAATATGGAAAGAAAGTATTAAATGGAAAATTCTTTCATCAAACAAAATATCAAAAGAGCAAAGCAAGCTTCTCAAAAAGTGCAGTTGGATGTTGATAGACATAGCCCAAGAATTCAAAGATATTAGATGTCATATCAAGAAGAAAGATAATATAGGAGACACCTCCATGGATGAGTTAAAAGTTGAGTTCCAAAAAAAAATTGATGCTCTCCTTGACCTAAAGGATTTTAATGAGGAAAATTTGAATAAGCTAGTAAGGATTAACTCAGTAATGTATTACTATGAAGGTCATCTAGAAAACTTCTCTACCAAAATTGACATTTTTCAAGATAACAAAGCCTTATGGACACTCATAATGCAAAATATTCTTATTGAAAATTAAGAAGATATTATAGCAGTGGTACATGCTTTGAAAGATTACAAGACTCATTCAATGACACAACCACAAGGCCAAGTGGACAAGGCCAACTTGGACTCTCAGCAAGCACCACCTCAACCTTAGTGGCCATTTTGTTGATATTTTAAAATTTAATGTTTTGTAAAGTCTCTTTGTATTTAAAGTTTATTTTAAAATTATTCTTTTTAAATAATCATTTTCAAAGAACTTAGGGCAGTTATATTTAAAACATTATAAATATATAGTTTTGATTAATTAAAAATAGGTTTTTGGAAGGAACCTGGAACCTTGATTACATATCAGGAGGAAGATAAAGCATTAAAGCAGCAAGAAAAAATAGTGCCTGGACACCCATACAAAGATCAGATCCCAAAAAAACAAAGAGGGATCACAAGACAAAGAGAACATCAAAAGACAGTCGAAGGATAGCACCGAGACAACACAAAGACAAGAACAGCTAGATGTTTCTTATGAGTTCTTCCACAGGAACCACCATCTGCTTCATATTGATAGTAGAGTTCTTCATATCATCAAGCTCTTTTTCCTTGATGCCCACCTACTTCCGGGTGTTGGCCCTTGTTCTTTTTTCGTGACCCATCTTCTCTGTCTGATCCTTCTCATCTTCCCTGCCTTTAATATGTTCAAATTTATAAATATATAGTTATTGAGCTATGGAAGGGCCCAAAAATGTTTCATCCCTATTGCATTGTAGTGCAAGAGCGAGACTTGATCAAATTGAAGATCAATGAAATTTTGTTGTGCCTCTAATAATTTTTATGTTTGTGTTCATATAAATTGAATGTTTTCTTAACTTTGTTTTAAGTCTGTGGATTAAGAAATTAGAATAATGTTTCATTTGTGAATGTTGGTATTCATATATGTAATGTTCATTCATCTTGGAGTTTTGGAAAAAAATTTAAATTCTTAGTTTTCTACTCATTCATTGATATTTCAATCTTTGCATTGGATATTAATGGGGATTATTTTTTTCATTATTGACCTATGTGTCTAAATTTAATATTTTAGGATTGTCATTTATGTTTCAAATTTCATTCTTCACATTTGTTACATGGTGATATGCAAATATAAGATTCCTTTACTACTTTTTACTTAAAAGTATATTCTTATTTATGTATTCAAAAACAAAAAAATTATCATACAAAGGGAGTTGTACCTTTCCAAAATTTTAGAGAAGAAGTAATTAATAGTTGAGCCAACTATTAGTTGATAATTTGTCTTCAATTTTAGGCAATTTTGTTTATTATTTTAAGGAGGGAAAATCTATAAACCAATAGATTTTAGGTGACTCTGCTACAGACACAAACAATTTTTTTAAGTAATTGTTGCCTTATTATGAATAAATGCCACATGGTAATAATTTTCTCCTTGTATAACCCAATTTAGATTGGGTTCAAATGAGAAAGAGAATATTATGTCTATTGAATACCTTGGCATGAAGGCATAGGAGAAATTTTGTAGAGTCTATGAGAGTAAATTTGTTTCTTGAAGAAGAAGACTAATTGGCCCAAGAAGCTATGGAAAATTTTGAAAAAGTGAGAGAAATGTTTCCTCAAGGAATAGTTGCAAAGAATCCATGAAGAAATCTAGTCCCTCGAAAAAAACAACATCAGTTACTAAACTAGAACCAACCACAAAACCAATGCATATGACCAAGGAATTAATTTGTAAAAGTGTATATAGTTATTTGGCTATCTAAGACACGCTACAGTTTAGGAGGTTCACTAGAGTTGAATGTAATAAAGGAACTACTAATTCTAATTTTTAAGCACTTCAAGGAGTAAACTTCTTGTACACTTCACTTCCTTCCAGAAGAGAAAGAAGCAAACCACCTTCACCTTAAATAAGCATCACGTAGTCTCCTATTTTCCAATCTCTAATCTTACATAGTACCCTTCTTTCTATTGTTGTTAATTTTTCCCTTACAATGGCACACCCAATACCATGGGGAGCAGCCATTAAACTATTAATCTAGAGTTGCAATTAATTAATTACATAAAGGCCCTAGGTATTGTTGGTATTTTGGTATGGTTTTGTCATTGATGTCAACACCTACTAAAACTCTAGCACTTTGGAGATCCAACAAACATTCACCGGCAAGCAAGTGACTTTTGCACAGTCACCGGTATCTGGTACACTGGCAGGATATAATGATCACCAACACTTGGAATGGCATGGAAAACACTTGATAATGTCAAAGACATTGTTTGGACATATTGTCTTGGAGAATTGGTTATTGGTATATTCATATTTGCATATTTGTTGTTACCGGCAAATAGGTCCAGGTTATGCACCAACAGGTTTACCTTTTCTAGATCAGCATGACACGCTATGGAGATGATTAATTATTGTTGTAAATGCATTAAGCTGACATATTGAATCGGTTATTGCATCGGATATTGTATTGTTTGTAAAATGTTTTTATTGTAATATCTTGTAGAGCCGACCTACTAAAATTGGTCTTAGGTTATGGTATAAATGTAAGATCTTATTTGTAAGATTAGATATGGAATGCGAAAAGGAATTATAAGAAGGTATATGCAAGATTAAGCAGAGTTATACACGCAGACATCATTTGAAGGTGAAGATAGGTTTTTGTGAAAGCATATCAGAACTACACCAGTACTGAATCCAGCATATGAAGATGTTATTTTGAGTAGTACATTCTTATTGGATTTAACCATCCAATTGTAGTCAGTGTGACTCCCATTTGTGATTGAGCAGTGAGCTCTAAGCGCTTGGCCTTTCTGCATGTGCAGACTCCATTTATGTACACTTACTATCTGTAGTAGTATCCTCTAATTGTGGGTAAGGTTTCCCACCGTGGTTTTTCCCCTTACAGGGTTTCTACGTACAAATATTGGTTTTATGTGTTGTGGATGACTTTATCCTTTTGTTTCATGCATTAATCCTTACCGGTATTGCAATTAACTATTAAAACTGTCTACTGGCATATAAGACTAGTTTACCAGTATTAAGCAGTAAATTGGTTAAGTTATTTTTGGTTTAAAATTGTTAGACAATTGATTCACCCCACCCCCCCCCCCCCTCTCAGTTGTCTCCAGGACCTAACAATTGGTATCAGAGCCTAGTCCTCTTTTTGCAGAAGTTTAACAACTTGAGGAGATCCAATGTCTACTAACAATTTTAGGAAGGATAGTCCTAAACTTGATGGAACCAACTATGGCATATGGAAGATCAGAATGGAGACACATCTAAATTGCATTGGAAAGGATATTTGGGATGTTACAAAGAATGCCTATACTGCTCCAACTCAGAGTCAGCCCAATCCACCTAACTTGACTAAAGATGAAGAAAATGATTGCAAAGCAAGAAAAGCACTTTTGAGCGCATTATCAAATCAGAAAATCTTGGGATTATTAGATAAGTCTATTGCTAAAGCTATTTGGGATCATTTGGAAACACTGAATGAAGGAGATTCCATAGTTAAGATTGCAAAACTTGAAAGCTTCCGGGTCAGGTATGAACATCTAAAAATAGAAGAAGATGAAAGGATTTCTACTTTTATGGAAAGAGTAAATGAAATTGTTTTGGGTATTAAATGTTGTGGAGATACTTTAAGTGAAGATGAAATTGTTTCAAAAGTTTTAAGGGGACTACCACCGGCATATAAAATGAAATTCACTGCTATAAATGAGTTAAGAATAATGCCTAATACATCAGTAACTAGGGATACATTGATTGGAAAACTTTCAGCTTTTGAAATTGAAGAATTTGGTCTTGTTGCTACTATAAAGACAGATTTAGCTTTTAAAGCATCAACATCATTTGCATCATCATTTGACAAATCTGATTGGAAAGCTTTTTATGCAAGAGAACTTGAAGAAAGCAGGAAAGAAAATGAAGAACTTGAAGCACTATTTGCAAGGAAAATGCCTAAAGGTCCAGTTGGAAGTAAGTATGAAGGTAAAGCACCCTTTAAATGTTTTAATTGCAATAAGATTGGTCATATAGCTTCAAGATGCCTTGATAAACATGCTAGACTAAGAGAAGAAGGTAGAAGAACATACAAGCCTAACCCTGAATATCAGAGATACAAATTTAAGAAGAATAAAGACAAATCTTGTTACATCACTGATGAAGGTGTGACTGATGATTCTGATGAGGATCCGACAGACAATGGATGGGTTTTTGTTGCTATAACAGAAGATCAACCGACACCTACTACTCAACCGGTAGAACAGGCCTTGGCAGCTAAAGTTGAAGTAAAGGATGAATGGATCATTGATTCAGGATGCTCACATCATATGACTGGTGATAAGAGTAAATTCCTAACTTTTCAGGAATACAATGGAGGCTTAGTAAGATTTGGAGATGATAAAGCTTGTTTGATCAAAGGTAAGGGTACAATATCTCTTGATGGTAAGCATAATACTGACAATGTTTACTATGTTGAAGGCTTAAAGCATAATATTTTGAGTGTTGGTCAATTAGTTGAGAAAGGATTTCAGTTACAATTCAAAAATGGAAAATGCAAAATCATGAATAGAACTGGTTTAGAAATTGCAACCAGTAATCAAACTAGAGGTAATATCTTCATTTGAATAACAGTGAAAAGATATACTTAATTGCACATATTGATGAAAGTTGGCTATGGCATAAGAGACTCTGTCATGTAAACTTTGATTGCATGGTGAAAATCAATACTATTAAGGCAGTTAGAGATTTACCTAAAATTGTCAAACCTCACAATACAGTATGTAAGGAATGTCAATTTGGAAAACAAGTTAGAGCTACTTTCAAAAGTATACCAGAAAAATCCAATAATGCTCTTGATTTAATTCATTTTGATTTATGTGGTCAAGCTAGAACTAAAAACTCACAAGGTGATAGGTATTTCATGCTAATCATTGATGACTATTCTAGAATGTGTTGGGTTACTTTTCTCAGAGAAAAATCAGAAGCACTTGGAAAGTTCAAACTATTCAAAGCTATGGTAGAAAATGAAACCGATAAGAAAATCAAATGTCTTAGATCAGATCAAGGAGGAGAATTTACATCTAAGGAATTTAATACAATTTGTGAAGTGAATAGAATCAGAAGACGGTTATCAGCACCTCGGACACCACAGCAGAATGGAGTTGTTTAAAAGAAAAACAGAACTATCTTGGATGTAGCAAGAAGTATGTTATTAGAAGAAAACCTACCACATATATATTGGAGTGAGGCAGTCAGTACAGCGGTCTATATATTCAACAAAGTTCACATCAAAGGTGAAACCGGTAAGACCCCTCATGAACTATGGTTTGGTATTACTCCTACTCTTAAATATTTCAGAATTTTTGGAAGCAAATGTTCTATCAAAAGAGATGAGTATATTGGCAAATTTGATCCTAGAAATGATGAAGGAATATTTCTTGGTTATTCATCTAAGAGCAAGACATATAGATTTTTAACAAAAGATTGCAGAAAATTATTGAAAGTACAAATGTGAAGATTGATGAAAAATTCAAAGGAACTTCAAGGTATATAGAGTCTGAACCGGCAACAAAATTTTTGACAAATGAACCTACACTAAATCCACCGGTACAAAATGAAGATCCAGTTACCCCGGTATCATCTGAAAATTCCACTGTAATTGAGGAATAGCAGCAAACAAAGACACCCCGGTATGTAAGACTGAATCATTCTGAAGATCAGATAATTGGAAACAAGTATAAAGGAGTTATGACAAGAGGAAGATTGGAAAATGAAGAGGTATATCTTATTTCTCAAATTGAACCATCATCTGTTAATGAGGCATGTGAAGATAAATATTGGATTAAAGCTATGGAAGAAGAATTGGAACAAATTGAGAAAAACAACACTTGGACATTAGTTCCTCGGCCTAAAGATAAAAATGTAATTGGAACCAAATGGGTATTCAGAAACAAACTTAATGAAGATGGTAAGGTTATCAAAAATAAAGCAAGACTAGTGTGTAAGGGATATTCTCAGAAAGAAGGAATTGATTACAATGAAACCTTTGCACCGGTAGCTAGAATTGAGGCAGTTAGATTATTTTTGGCTTTTGCAGCACATAAGAACTACAAAGTATATCAAATGGATATTAAATGTGCATTTTTTAATGGAGATCTTAAATAAGAAGTTTACATTGAACAACTTGATGGATTTTCTTTGACAGAGATATGGTTTGTAGGTTAAGAAAAGCTTTGTATGGATTGAAGCAAGCTCCAAGAGCTTGGTATGCAAGATTGGATAAGTATCTTTTGAAGATTGTTTTTTCTAAAGGTAATGCAGACAGTAATTTATATTATAAAGTGACTAATGATGACATCTTGGTTATAGAATTTTTTGTTGATGATATAATCTTTTGAGGAGAAGATGGATTATGTAAAGACTTTTCTATTGAGATGCAGCAAGAATTTGAAATGTCTATGATTGGAGAAATAAAATTCTTTTTAGGATTGCAGATTTCACAGACTGATAAAGGTATATTCTTGAGTCAATCCAAGTATTTAAAAGAGTTACTAAAGAAATTTGGGATGGATAATTCTAAACCGGTAATCACACCTATGACTACAAATCACAAATTATCTCTAAGGGATGAATCTACACCTATTAATCCAACTAGGTACAAATCTATTGTAGGAGGTTTACTGTATTTAACACAAACCAGACCTGATATTATGAATGCAGTATGTATTGTTTCAAGATTTCAAAGTAATCCTAGAGAAAATCATGAATCAATAGTAAAAAGGATTTTTCGGTACTTACAAGGCACTTCAGATCTTGGATTATGGTATCCTAGAGATGAAAACTTTGAATTATATGCATATATAGATGCAAATTGGGCAGGAGATTTGGATGATAGAAAAAGTACCACCGGCGGAGCATTTTTTCTTGGAAACAGATTGATTTCTTGGTTGACTAAGAAACAAAGTTGTACATCTCTATCAACAACAAAATCAGAATATGTTGCAGCAGCAACTAACTGTACACAGGTATTATGGCTTAAGCAAATGTTGAAGGATATAAAGGTAAAATGCAAGGAACCTATTACTATCTATTGTGATAACACTACAGCAATTGATATATCTAAGAATCTGGTATTACATTCTAAAACCAAACATGTTTCTATCAAAATGAATTTTCTAAGGGAACATGTTGAAGCAAATGAGATAAAACTGGTTTATGTGAATACTAAAGAGCAGATTGCAGATATTTTCACTAAACCTTTGCCTAAGGAGACTTTTGAATATCTCAGAGATCAGCTTGGAGTCATACCCCCACCGATAGAAACTTAGACAATTGATGATTGTCATCAACTAGTAGAATTAACAGAGAAATCTTTTTTTCAGCTTTGATGAGGAAGCTACTTCTTAGGGGGAGTAGTTGGTATATTGAATTGGTTGGTATTTTGTATATGAACTTGGTTTTTTTGTAACTTTGGCATTTGATGTCAAAAGGGGAGTGAAATCTATGAAAAAACACATTATCTTTTGGGGAGAGATTGGTATGAAAAACATGTTACTCTCAGGGGAGTGATTGTCACTTTGGAGAGTTTACTTATACTCTCGTAATTATTCGTACTTTGGTATTTGGCATTTTTGTTTTGGCACTTTGATGGTTTTTCCATCTTGTGTTGCCATCAATGCTAAACGGGGAGATTTTTGGTATTTTGGTATGGTTTTGTCATTGATGTCAACACCTACTAAAACTCTAGCACTTTGGAGATCCAGCAAACATTCACCGGCAAGCAAGTGACTTTTGCATAGTCACTAGTATATGGTACACCAGCAGGATATAATGATCACCGGCACTTGGAATGGCATGGAAAACACTTGGTAATGTCGAAGACATCATTTGGACATATTGTCTTGGAGAATTGGTTATTGGTATATTCATATTTGCATATTTGTTGTTACCAGCAAATAGGTCCAGGTTATGCACTGGTAGGTTTATCTTTTCCAGATCAGCACGACACGCTATGGAGATGATTAATTATTGTTGTAAATTCATTAAGCCGACATATTGAATCAGTTATTGCATCAGATATTGTTTTGTTTGTAAAATGTTTTTATTGTAATATCTTGTAGAGCCGGCCTACTAAAATTGGTCTTAGGTTATGGTATAAATGTAAGATCTTATTTGTAAGATCTTACATCTTATTTGTAAGATCTTACATCTTATTTGTAAGATCGGATATGGAATGCGAAAAGGAATTATAAGAAGGTATATGTGAGATTAAGAAGAGCTATACATGCAGAAATCATTTGAAGGTGAAGCTAGATTTTTGTGAAAGCATATCAGAACTACATCGGTATTGAATCCAGCATATGAAGATGTTATTTTGAGTAGTACATTCTTATTGTATTTAACCATCCAATTGTAGTCAGTGTGACTCCCATTTGTGATTGAGCAGTGAGCTCTAGGTGCTTGGCCTTTCTGCATGTGCAAACCCCATTTATGTACACTTACTATCTGCAGTAGTATCATCTGATTGTGGGTAAGGTTTCCCACCGTGGTTTTTCCCCTTATAGGGTTTCCAAGTACAAATATTGGTGTTATGTTTTGTGGATGACTTTATCCTTTTGTTTCATGCATTAATCCTTACCGGTATTGCAATTAACTATTAAAACTGTCTACTGGCATATAAGACTAGTTTACCAGTATTAAGCAGTAAATTGGTTAATTTGTTTTTGGTTTAAAATTTTTAGACAACTAATTCACCCCCTCGCCCCCCCCCTCTCAGTTGTCTCCGGGACCTAACATGTATAATTTACCAAAGTTCAGAGATTGTGGGAAAGTTTCTACAGATGAACACCTAAATTATTTATGTGTTGCATGTGAGATCCTTGGAGTCCAACATGAGGATGTTGCAATAAGGTTGTTTGTAGTATCTTTAGTTAACGTTGTTGTTATCATCTACCTAATGGAAAAATAGAGTCATGGAATGCCATGAGAACCAAGTTCAAAGACAAGTTCAAGAGTGCTCAAGATGAGCACTCCCTTTTGGCTCAATTGACATAATTAATAAAGGAGATGCATGAGCCTATGAGAGAAATTAGAGCAAAATTTAATAAGATTGTTAACAAAATTCCTCTATCCAAAAATCCAACCACTAAATATTAGAAATGTTTTTTTATTAATTTGATGCCCCTAGATATAAGTTTCCACTTGAGAAGAGCAAGGGTGATAGACTTGGTGGTCATTTAGACCACAAAAATAGAATTAGAAGATGATTTATCACTATTGAGAAATAGAAAAAGGAATCATAATTAAAAAAAATGAACAACCTTCTACATCTTTTGACCCTATGATTCAAAGAATAGAAAATGGCATGATTGCATTAAAAAGGCAATTGCCTAAGGTTTTTCAATCTTTCCAATAGCCATACTAGGATACGTCAAGAAAAAATTATAATCAGCAGTCAAGAGGTGGAAACAGACAGATCCAATTACCCCTAACACAACAAAGGCTAGCCATAGAAGCACCACCTAGTAAATGGAGAGGTAAAATACGCACTTTTTGTTTAACAACTTATCATGATGGAAATACATGTCTAGATATGAATAGATATATGAAGATAGCTACCATGAAAAAGGTGATTGAAGAAGTGTCCAATGAAGAAAGAATACTTGAAATTAATGGAAACTCTATATAATCAACTTCCTAGAATATGAGTTAGACTCAAAAAGGGGAGGAGATATTTTTACCACAATAGATGATTCCTCATGTGCTGTGCTCACTAGAGGAGAACAAAGTGTGAATAAAAAAGGTACACCCACTCCTAAAAACTCGACTTCTTTTTTTAAAAAATAATAGCTCTTCTCCCAAGGATACAAATATTACTCCTAAGGTCTTAGAGTCCCAATCTTTAGATAGAAGTACCGATTCTTTTGACATTGTTGAACTTTCTAAATCCTCAAAAACCCAAAGTTATCTCATTGAATACCTCAAAAAGGTGTATTTAGAAACTAAGGCAAAGGTTAAATTTACTATCTTGATTCTGATGATCCTCAATCTCAGATTCTCTATGAGGAGGTGGAATTTGGCAACTACGTGTTCTCTGATGATAAGAATGGTAAGTAATTTATTGGCCCCAATATCTCTTATGAGTTACAAAATTTTTAATTCAATAACATTGGTTCTCTAAGCTCGGGCTTTGGTGTTGGGGTTGTGTTAATCTCATTGAATAGAAAAACAATTCCCCTCTTTGTACAAGTTGGAGTTCAAAAACATTAATATCATTCCAGAGTATAAAGTCATGTTACTTTGGATAACAATAACAAAAGAGAATGGATAAAAAATTTAAGAGTTGTTCGTGATGTTGAATTGATTGTTAAATAGGTGAGGAAAGCTTTCACAGTTAAAAATGAGATATCAAAGCACTACAGAGACATAGTTTGGGATGATATCAAACACTTTGATGTCTTCTCCATTGAAGAAATACCTCAAGATCATAACACTAGAGCATACTCATTAGTTGTCTATGCATTGTTACTTCTCCCACACCCATATTTTAAAGACAACTCTTACAAGATCAAATTGATATATTACCCTAATGTTCTTGACAATGTAGAATTTTGGCAAGTTTTCAAAAATGACAAGGAAATCCAAACTTTCCTATAAAGAACTAAAGTGTTTATGGACACTTTATTTAAGGGAGGTGCACCAAAATGCAAAGAGTTATTCCTTGATAAAGAGAAGGAGTTGGAAGAAGGCATGGTGCAACTGAAAGGAAATAGCCCAAAAACCTAAGTTTCACTAGAGTAGATTTTTGATAGACATGATAGGTACATGAGGAAGCAGATGTCAATATATTAATAGTTCTAGTTATTACAAAATTGTAAATATTGGAAACCGCTAGATGACCCAAAGCTAGTTTGCATTGGCAAGTGTTGTACACCTGAGGAGGGATATAAAATGATTAAATTTTTGGTTAAGTACAAGGATGTGTTTTCTTAGTGGTATGATGATCTGAAGAAATTTATGGGTGATGAAGTAAAGCATCACATATCCCTCAAGCTTGGGACATCTCCATTTAGGCAAAAACTAAGAAATGATAACCCCAATATAATTGATGCCATCTTCAAGAAAATTGATAAATTTCTAAAGGCAATAATCATTTATCATATTCATCATTCTACATGGGTGGCAAACATTGTTTCAATGTGTAATAAGAATGAGAGATAAGAATATGTGTCGATTTCAGAAATCTTAACCAAACCTCCCTAAAAGAAATTACCCTCTACAAAATATTGATCATGTATTGCAAATAGTAGCTAGGGTAGAAATTATGTCTATGTTGGACGAATTTTTAGGTTACAATAAAATTAGCATGAAAAATAAATATCAACATAAAATAGCCTTTAGATTGCCTACAATCATATGTCCTTTGGATTGATCAATACAAGTGCTACATTCAAAAGAGCCATTGACTTGTCTTTTGGAGATCTGAGAAGTAATATTAAAGTTATCTACATCAATGATTTAACTATATTTTCAAAAAGAAGATAAAATAATTTGAAAGACCTAGAGACAATCTTGCAGAGGTGTGGGGAGCATGGCATCTCTCTTAATCCAAAGAAATCAGTTTTATGTGTTACTAAAGGGAATATACTAGGGCATATTATCCCAAAAGAAAGGATAAGGATTGATCGGAGAGAGTTAGAGCCATCCAGAAGTTGAGCCTACCCTCAAATAGAACATATGTGAAATCCTTCTTTGGCCAAATCAACATTTTAAGAAAATTTGTTCCAGATTTCTAGGAAATCACCAAGCATATAGTGTGTATGATGAAGGATAAACAAGGGTTTAAATGGAATGGTTATGGTATGCAAGCCTTTGAATATATCAAGGAGAGAATTGTCCATGCTTTGGTCTTAGCTCACCCAATTTTCAACATTGATTTTGTTATCTTTTGTTATACTTTAGAACATATAATGTATGCTATCTTGTTGCAACTTAATGAACAAAAAAATGAGGCACCTATCACTTTTATGAGTGTCCTACTCAAGAATAAAGAACTAAACTACTCTTAGATTTAAAAACATTTCTTTTCTATGGTTAGGGAAATCAAACAATTCAGAAACTATATCTTGCACTCTCATTCTATGGTGTATGCTCTTGATCTAATGGTTAAGAGAATCCTTACTCATTAGGCAATTGGTTGCAATAAAAGAGGAGCTTGGCTAGCCAAAGTTTAGGAGCATGACTTGTATATCAAGCCCAATAAAATAATTAGAGGTAGAGGTTTATGAAAGCTTATGATAGAGAATGAACTCAAAGTTGGAGAAGAAACCCCAATGGTTCTACTAGTAAGTTTTCAAGACCCATGGTTTTTAAATGTTTCATATTATTTGACATGTGGTGAATGTCCTTTGCATTTATCTTCTATGAAAAAGAGGAATCTTAAATTGAAAGAATCTAAATATGTCATCTCGAATGATATTCTTTACAAATGAGGGTTAGATGGGACTTTCTTGAGGTGTGTAGGTAAAGACCACTGACAAAAGATTTTAGAGGCCTTTCACAATGAGGCTTGTGGGGGTCATTTCTCATCCACTATAATGTTAGTCCCAACCGGTGCTGAGAGGGGAGGGGTGAATCAAAACTTAATCAAATTTTCACAATTTAACTTTTAAGTTAAATCTGTATTCATCTAAAATCCAACAATATACTTAATCCCTGAAGTAAAATGTGTAAGCATGAAAAGTTGACAGTGACACCAAGAAGTTATCTCGTGGAAACCCAAATGGGAGAAAACCACGGTGTGAGCAGGAACTCACAAAATTTGTACTCTTCTAAAGTACGCCAAGTTAAGAGTCATCCCTGTTAGGAGATTACAAAGACACTATTAGGTGCCACCCGGTTAAGGGATTTTGTTCAAGGCCAGTTAGTGCCTTTACCCTGTTAAGAGTAGCCTAGTTAAAGGACTTTGAGCATCAATTAAGATGTCACATGGTTAAGGGATTTTACAATAGGGACCTGTTAAATTCCACCCGGTTAAGGGATTTATGATGCAGTGGTTAGAAAGAAACAGATGGATGATCTACTGAATTAGCTACTAATAGCTTGATCAGATCTCAATATGCATCACACTCAATACACACTAGTTGTGTCTTCTTTGCACAGCACTGATTTTCTTCTTACACCTTCGGCTCTTCACTTAGTCGGTCCCCTATCCCTCGACATTGCACTCTATCGGTCATTTGACCTTCGGCTCTACACTCTGTCGGTCCTCTGTCCTTCGGCTCTGCACTCAGTCGGTTCTCTATCTCTCAACTTTGCACTTAGTCAATCTACCTCAAACACACTCTACTGTGCTAACACCTCTTAGCACTTCCTCTCTCTCTACTCTTCACCTTGGATCGCCTTCAACAATATTTCCTTGTTTCAAATTTCACGATCACAAACTTCTGAATGAACTCAAGAACACTTTATACAATTTTTGCCGACACTTTCAAGCATTCCCTCAATCAAAGCAATCATGGATTTCAGAAGATTCAAATTCAAAATCTCCCTCTTTCTCTATGCACCTTACAATAATTCTACCAAGTGTTCAACAACTTCTGCCACCACATCTCCCAAAGATAGAAACTTTTGAGTTGTGTTCAGTCAAATAAGTGCGAACCAAAAAATCCACATGTAATCATGCTTGACTGCATGATAACTGAAAGTCGACCTTACCAACATGTGATTTGGTGTAGACACAAGCTCACCAACTCATCCTTTGTCAACGCAACTGAATAACCAATCACCGCTCTGAGATTTATGGTGATTACCTGTCTTTCATACCGGTGTACCAGTATGCCACTGCACTTCTATATTACCAATTCATCCTTTAATTGTCGGTTTGTTGTGCTAGCATCAAGTCTCTTCCC
Organism: Cryptomeria japonica; assembly: GCF_030272615.1. Classification (NCBI taxonomy): domain Eukaryota; kingdom Viridiplantae; phylum Streptophyta; class Pinopsida; order Cupressales; family Cupressaceae; genus Cryptomeria; species Cryptomeria japonica. Next base: position 231,389,784 of record NC_081410.1, on the reverse strand, counting down.
CTATTTTCCAATGAGTTACTGGTGTGCATACAACTTCAATTTTTCTTTCCTAAGTCACCTTTTGTGACTTCATCATCATCAAAGTGACCAATCTTCCTGAATGATAGACTGGTTGACTTAGTCTATCTTACCTTGAGCTGATTGAACCTTTGATCATTCAATACCAATGTTGTTTCCATGTATTGTAAGTCATCACTTTTACTTATTGAAAAAGAACACCACTCTACCTATACCACTTCATCAGTTAGTGTCTTCACCGGTAAGTGTTGGACATCAATGACAAATCTTAGCACATATATCGGTTCTCTGGATTGACCAGTTTTGACAATGCCAACAATCCAACATATAATTGCCTTCAAGATCTTAAGATAGTGTACTATTGGTCTGACATGTTGAAGGATGCCTCTCATTGGGTATCTAGGTATAAAAAGTGCAAGCAATTTGCAAGAAGGCCCCAATTAACTGCTCTTCCCCTTAATATAGTAGTGATTGAAGAGCCCTTCCAACAATAAGATTTAGATATTGTGGGACCAATTAACTAACCTTCAAGTGTTGGTCTGTTGGTATTATTGATGTGTTGCATTTTTTTTGTCATTGGTGTCAACACTTATCCTTCTAGAGATCTTTGGTTATGTTGAACCAGCACATTATGTTCACCGGCAAGTTCAGTGGCTTATGCACAGTCACCGGTATATCACTCACAGGAAGGTTATATTGTTCACTGGCACTGAGGATGACTTATTATCATCTAGAGACCACTTGGTTATGTTGAAGACATGGTTTGGACACTTGGTTTTGGTATTTTGGTTATTGGTCTAATCGGGTTGACATATTTGTTGTTATCATAAAATGGTCTAGGTTATGGACCGACATGCATTATCTATTCTAGATCAGCACAACACGTTATGGAGATGAATTATTAATTGGATATTGTTGTAAATGTATTGAGCCGATATGATGCATCGCATCTTGACTTATTTGTAATTGGTTTAATTGTAACATTCTTAGTAAGCCGACCTACACATTTGGTACTAGATTTTGGTATATATGTAAGATCTCATTTGTGAGATGGAGATACAGAAAAATATTGTAAGGTTATAGTATTGTAACATGGTATGTGCGAATATTGAAGATCATATGAGCAGACCATAGAGAAGGATCAAGGAAGGTTTGAAGGTGATTATCAGAGCTTAACCGGTACTGAATCCAACATTGGAGATGCTAGTTTGAGCAGTACATTATTATTGAATTTAACCATCCAATTGTAGTCAGTGTGACTCCTATTTTGTGATTGAGCAGTGAGCTCTAGGCAGTTGGCCTTTCTGCATGTGCAAACCCCATTTGTATACACATACTATCTGTAGTAGTATCATTTGATTGTGGGTAAGGTTTCCCACCATGGTTTTTCCCCTTACAGCGTTTCTATTGGCATATGTGCAGAGTTTGATGACATGATGGAATTGTAAGTTGTCATTGATGTCAATATGCTGAAGTATGAACCGGTATATTGAAGTAAGCAAACTGGAAAGTGAACTAGTATGATGGTATGAATCGATATATGCAAAAAGTGAACTGGTATGTTGGAGTGTGAACCGGTATATGCAAAGTTTGTATCGGGGTTTCATTTGATATGACTACCAATTGGTAGTCTTAGCTTCACAGTTTTTGGCTAATGCATTCCAAGTCTGTGTGATTCGACCGACGACATCCTGTGATGAGTTAGCATTGAAATGAAGATTAGATCATGTTGTGATGTTAGCCTTGTGCGCGTGAAGGATCTCCTTGAGGATCTTGCATGAAGAAGATTGATTCTATCTACCTTGGGAATGTGCAAAATCTTAGTAAACAGTGGAGAGCGCGTGGTGGGTTATCAGCTTCCAGAAGCGGTAAAGAACGGACGATGGAGAACGTCTTGAGATTTGTTCAAGATTGTTTTACCCTATGTAATGTGTTTAAACGGCTAGGATTGGACTGACTGTATTGTTAATCTAGATGCTTAGGGTTTTAGGTTTTGGCCAGTGACCTAATTGTTGTCTATGAGGTCGATGATGATTTTTATTTGAAGTTGTTGCCAAATGAATGTACGTGAGGTGATTCTTGCCAGACCTAAGGAGTAAGCAGAGATCTACAGAGTGTGATTGCAGATGTAAAGAAACTGAAGCAGATCTGCCTTGGCATTAAGTGTTGTTATTATATCAGTGTATTGCCTATTGACTTCTAACCATTTCAACAGATGGAAAATCCCTTTACTGGGTAGCTTTAACAGGATTTTTGTAAATCCTTTAACAGGGTGACTCAAAATCATTGAGTTCTTCAAATCCTCTTACAAGGTAACCTTTAATAGGGTTTTAACCTCTAACCGGATATTTAGCCATCCCTTAATCGAGTGATCCCTAGTAGGATCGGTTCCTAGCAGAACTAGTTGTAAAGTCTTTAATCGGACTAGGATCCTAACAGAGTGAACTTCAGAAGAGATCAAGAAAAACTTGTGGGTATTCATCCCCACCGTGGTTTTTCCCGGTTGGGTTTCCACGTGAAAAAGCAGTGTGTTATGTGTGATGCTTTTTCATGTGATGTTTTAGTGTTTTCTGTTAAGCGGTAATGCAAGCTGATCCAATGGTCATTGTATTTCTGATGTATTACTTTCTTAAGCATATGGGTGAAGTTGAGATGGGACATTAGGTTTTGAGAAGATCTAGATGTTACCGGTTTATGTCTTTTATAGTCATACTGTGTTTTACCGGTAGTGCCTTGATTTAGATTGGTGATATTGTTTACCAGTTAGTGCAGTCTTTGCAGTTTAAGTTGTTTAAGAAGTTTTTCTCCATACTGATTCACCCCCCTCTTAGTATCTATTGGGTATTTATTGTTCATCATTATTCATCAATTTGTATCAGAGTGTCCTCTAGGTCCTCTGTGTTATAAGATTAACCGCTTGAGGAAAAGATTCTATTCTAATAATCAAAGAAGAGAAATTCAGGAGAATGGGCAAGTCATGGAAGCTCTTATCAGCAATCTATCTGATATTGAGTTTATAGATGTTCAAGACAAAGACAATCCCAAAGATGTATGGGATACCCTAGAGACTATCTATGGTGGTGATGAGCATGTGAAGCAAGCTAAGGAAGAGAGCCTTAGGGAAAAATTTGAAGACATGCGAATGGTTGAAGGAGAGACCATTCAACAATATGGGATAAGAATTAAAACTGTTGTAGGAGACATCCAGAGTGTAGGAGGAAAAATAGATGATCCCACTATTGTTAGCAAAGTTTTGAGATCCTTATTACTTGTTTATGCAATAAGAGTTGCCTCTATTTAGGAGTTGAGATCTATTGACAAGACAAAGGTATCCCTTGACTCCATCATTGCTAACTTGACCGCATATGAGCTAAACAGTTATGATGGCAGTGTTCAGAAGACTGAATCAGCCTTTAGAGCATCTTCTGCACTATCTAGAAAGGGAAAAGAGGTTGGTACCAGCTATGAACCCAGACAAAGCAGGGATATGGATGATGAGGAGATCCTGATGGAGTTTGAAGCTCCTCTTGCCAAAAGACTTCCTAAGGGAACTGGAAAATACTGAGGTAAGCTCCCTTTGAAATGTTTTTCTTGCAATAGGATAGGACACATTGTTGTCAACTATCCCAACAGTGATAATATGGACAAACCAGAGAAGTTTAAAAAGTTCAAAGGAGGAAATAGGAGAAATTGTCTTGTTGCAGTCGATGAAGGTGTCACTGATGATGAATCAAAAGATGAAGAAAGAGAAGACATATTGTTTGTAGCCATTAAGGAAGATGTGTCAGACAAGAAGGCTCTTGTCTCCTGCTTTGATAATTCTAATGAGTGGATTATTGATAGTGGATGTTCTCACCACATGACTGGTGACCGGAGGAAGTTTTTGTCTCTGGAAGAGTACGATGGAGGTGTAGTTTGATTTGGTAATGATGGACCATGTATGGCAAAAGGAAAAGGGTCCATCTCTCCAAATGGAAAAAGCAATGTTAATAATGTGTATTAGGTAGAAGGTCCCAGGCATAACCTTTTGAGTGTTGCCCAGCTGAATGATAAAGGACTCACCCTGGAATTCAAATATGGAGTGTGCAAAATAAAAGGAAAGAGTGGTGAACTGATGGCAATTGGTATGCAAACCAAAGGTAACTTATTTCAGTTAAATACAAATATCAGTCAATGTCTAATGGCTAAGTTTGATGACAGTTGGATATGGCATAGGAGACTCTGCCATGTAAATTTTGATAATATTGTGAAGGCCAGTAAGACCAAGGCAGTTAGAGGATTGACTATGCTGAACAAACCATAGAATCCTTTATGCAGAGAATGTCAATTGGGGAAAATGTCTTCCTCAACCTTCAAAGGTAAATCTTTCAGAGCAGATAATTTACTTGATCTTGTGCATATTGATTTGTGTGGTCCTATGAAAACTAGGAGTGTTCAAGGAGATAGGTACTTTATGATTCTTACTGATGATTGCTCAAGAATGATGTGGGTCACATTCTTGAAAGACAAGTCTGAAGCTTTTGGAAAGTTTAAAGCCTTCAGAGAACTAGTTGAAAAGGAAAGCAGTAAGAGGATTAAATTTCTTAGAACCAACCAAGGAGGTGAGTTCACTTCTGGTGAATTCAATAAGTACTATGAAGAGAATGGCATCAAGAGGCAACTATCTACCCCCCGGACTCCACAATAGAATGGCCTAGCAGAAAGGAACAACTAGACTGTAGTTGAAGCTGCTAGAACGATGTTGATTCAAGGGAAGGTTGCTCACACTTTTTGGAGAGAAGAGGTGAGCACTGTAGTCTACACTATGAACCAGGTACTCATCAAGAAAGGTAAGGATAAAACTCCTTATGAGTATTAGACTGGTTAGACTCTAGTAGTAAGCTACTTTAGAGTGTTTGGTAGCAAGTATTATATCAAGAGAAGTGAATACAAGAGCAAGTTTTATGCAAAATGTGATGAGGGAATATTCCTAAGGTATTCCACCAAGAGAAAATCTCTCAAGTGTTTTAACAATAGGACTCAAAGAATTGTTGAAAGTATCAATGTTAGAGTTGATGAAACCTCTGAGAAACCTAAGGAAACCAACAGCGAGCGAGTCATAGATGAACCAAATGTAATCTTCTGGGAACCGGTTGCAAAACAACCAAGTACAAGAAACAGTGCTCCTACACCAGTAGATGCTGATGAGGATGAGGATGAAGAGGAAAAGCAAGAGGAATCAGTTAAGATCATTCCTAGGTATTTAAAGCTGCATCATGATCTAAAGCAGATCATAGGGGATAAGGATGCAGGAATACTTACAAGAAGAAAGGTCAGAGAGAATTCTTGCATGATTTCTGAATTTGTGCCCAAAACATTTAAAGAGCCACACAAAGATGAAGACTGGATTAAGGCTATGGAAGAGGAACTTGACTAGATAGAAAAGAATGGTACATGGTCTTTGGTACCTAGACCTGAGCACAAAAATGTTATTGGCACCAAATGGGTTTTTAGAAACAAGCTGAATGAAGATGGCATAGTGATAAGAAACAAAGCAAGATTGGTATGTAAGGGATATGCTCAAGAAGAAGGAGAAGACTATGGAGAAACGTTTGCTCCAATAGCTAGATTGGAAGGAGTTCGAATGCTACTTGCATATGCAACCTTCAAGGGATTCAAAGTGTATCAGATCGATGTGAAATCTGCATTCCTGAATGGAATACTTGAAGAGGAAGTGTATATAGAGCAACTAGATGGGTTTGCCCTATCAGAAGACAGTGATATGGTGTGTAGGCTACATAAAGAATTATATGGATTGAAGCAAGCACCTAGAGCATGGTATGAATGATTACACTCCCATCTTATGAAGATTGGATTTGAAAGAAAAAGTGAAGATAGCAATATCTATCTAAAGACAGAAGGAGATCAAATTCTGATCTGTGAATTTTTTGTTGATGACATAATTTTTTGTAGAGATGACAAGATGAGCCATGCGTTTGCAGATGAAATGAAGATGGAATTCGAGATGTCACTAATCGGAGAGATTAAGTTCTTCATTGGACTACAGATTCAACAAATGAAAGATGGTATCTTTATCACTCAGTCCAAGTATGTCAAAGAGGTGTTGAAGACCTTTGGCATGGAAGACAGCAAACCGGTTGGTACACCGATGATGAGTGGTTGTAAATTGTCAAAAGAAGATGACTCAGCGTTGGTGAATGAGAAGGAATATCGGTCAATGATTGGTAAGTTGCACTATGTAGTACACAACAAACCGGACATTTCACATGCAGTGGGCATTACTGCACATTTCTAGAAAAGTCCAAGAGAATCCCACTTGGTAGCAGTCAAGCGGATTCTTAGATATCTGAAGGGAACTATAGATTATGGATTGTAGTATCCATACAATAATGATTTCAATCTCAAAGTGTTTATTGATGCCGATTGGGCTAGTAATGTGGACAACAGAAAGAGCACAACCGATGGTGCATTCTTTCTTGATGGTAGACTAGTCTCATGGATGAGCAAGAAGAAGAGTTGTATCTCTCAGTCCACAGCAAAAGCAGAATATGTAGCAGCATTTATGAACTGTGCTCAGACAATTTGGATGAAGCATGTATTAAGTGGTTTCAAAGTCCCTATATCTAAACCGGTGAGTATATTTTGTGATAACACAAGTGCAATTAATATTTCCAAGAATCCAGTATTGCATGCTAGAACTAAGCACTTTGAGCTCAAGTATCATTTCTTGAGGGAGAAAGTTCAGAACAAAGAGGTTGTATTGGAGCATGTTTCTAGTAAAGAGCAATTAGCAAATATATTCACCAAGCCTCTACCGAAGGCTACATTTACCTATTTAAGAGGTGAATTAGGGGTGCTTCCCCTTCAAGAGGTGAACTAAAGGTATGTGCTCCACATCAGTCAGGTATTGCATAGTCAAATCTTTTCAAGATTGATGTGTTGAAGGATGCTACTCCTCAGGGGGAGCAACATAGTAGATCATGGATGCTTGTGCCTCCACTTTGGCATTATTGTCAAAGGGCGAGAAGATGTGAAGCAAAGAAGATATCTACAGTATTGAAGACATATTATATGGAAGAAGATGTAGAGATATCTTTGTGTATTGCCATCAATGCCAAAGGGGGAGATTGTTGGCATATGTGCAGAGTTTGATGACATGATGGGATTGTATGTTGCCATTGATGTCAATATGTTGAAGTATGAACTGGTATATTGAAGTAAGCAAACTGGCATGTGAACCGGTATGATGGTATGAACCAGTATATGCAAAAAGTGAACCGGTATATGCAAAGTTTGTATCGGGGTTTCATTTGATACGACTACCGATTGGTAGTCTTAGCTTCAGGGTTTCCGGTTGATGCATTCCAAGTCTCTGTGATTCGACCGACGACATCCTGTGATGAGTTAGAATTGAAATGAAGATTAGATCATGTTGCCACATCAGCCTTGTGCACGTGAAGGATCTCCTTGAGGATCTTGCATGAAGAAGGTTGATTCTATCTACCTCAGGAATGTGCAAAATCTTAGTAAATGGTGGAGAGCACGTGATGGGTTATCAGCTTCCAGAAGCGGTGAAGAACAAACGATGGAGAACGTCTTGAGATTTGTTCAAGATTGTTTTACCCTATGTAATAAGTTTAAACGGCTAGGATTGGACTGACTATATTGTTAATCTAGATGCTTAGGGTTTTAGGTTTTGGCCAGTGACCTAATTGTTGTCTATAAGGTCGATGATGATTTTTATTTGAAGTTGTTGCCAAATGAATGTACGTGAGGTGATTCTTGCCAGACCTAAGGAGTAAGCAGAGATCTACAGAGTGTGATTGCAGATGTAAAGAAACTGAAGCGGATCTGCCTTGGCATTAAGTGTTGCTATCAGATCAGTGTATTACCTGTTGACTTCTAACCATTTCAGCAGATGGAAAATCCCTTTACTGGGTAGCTTTAACAGGATTTTTGTAAATCCTTTAACAGGGTGACTCAAAATCATTGAGTCCTTCAAATCCTCTTACAAGGTAACCTTTAACATGGTTTTAACCTCTAACCAGGTATTTAGCCATCCCTTAACCGGGTGATCCCTAGCAGGATCAGTTCCTAGCAGAACCAGTTGTAAAGCCTTTAACCGGACTAGGATCCTAACAGAGTGAACTTCAGAAGATTTCAAGAGCAACTTGTGGGTATTCATCCCCACTATGGTTTTTCCCAGTTGGGTTTCCACGTGAAAAATCAGTGTGTTATCAGTGATGCTTTTTCATGTGATGTTTTAGTGTTTTCTGTTAAGCGGTAATGCAAGTTGATCCAATAGTTATTGTATTTCTAATGTATTACTTTCTTAAGCATATGGGTGAAGTTGAGATGAGACATTAGGTTCTGAGAAGATCTAGATGTTACCGGTTTATGTCTTTTACAGTCATACTATGTTTTATCGGTAGTGCCTTGATTTAGATTGGTGATATTGTTTACCAGTTAGTGCAGTCTTTGTAGTTTAAGTTGTTTAAGAAGTTTTTGTCCATATTGATTCACCCCCCCCTCTCAGTATCTGTTGGGTATTTATAGTTCATCATTATTCATCAGTTTCCACATATAAACATTTGTGTTATGTATTGTGGATGTTGTTTCTCTTTCTATTCTATGCATTAAGTTTCACCGATATTAATATTTACTGCTAATCTGTCTACCGGCATTAAGTTTGGTTTACCGGTATTAAGTATCAAGTTTGATTAAATTATATTTGGGTTGAAATTAATTGACAATTGATTCACCCCCCCCCCCCCCTACCCCTCTCAGTTTCCTCTGAGTCCTAACAATTGGTATCAAAGCTAAGTCCTCTTTTTTTAGAAGTTTAATAGCTTGAGGAGATTCTATGGCAACAAACTTTTTCAGGAAGGACAGTCTGAAACTTGATGGAACTAACTATGTTATATGGAAGATCAGAATGGAGACACATCTAAATTGCATTGGAAGAGACATATGGGATGTTACAAAGAATGGCTATTTTGGTCGTACACTAAATCAGCCTAATCCACCAACATTGGGTAAGGATCAAGAGAATGATTGCAAAGCAAGGCAAGCACTCTTGAGCACTTTATCAGATCAGAAAATCATGGGATTATCAGACCGATCTACTACTAAAGCTATTTGGGATAAATTGGAGACTTTGAATGAAGGTGATACCACTATCAAAATTGCAAAACTGGAATGCTTCCGGGTCAGGTATGAAAATCTGAAAATGGAAGAAGATGAAAGAATTTTTGCTTTTATGGAAAGGGTAAATGAAATTGTTTTGGGAATACAATATTGCGGAGGATCCTTGAGTGAAGATGAAATTGTTTCTAAATTTTTAAGAGCATTTCCACCGGCATACAAAATGAAAGTAACTGTTGTTAATGAGTTGAGAACAATGCCTAATACATCAGTATCTAGAGATACCTTGGTTGGAAAACTTTCAGCATTTGAGCTTGAGGAATTTGGTCTTGTTGCTACAATTAAGATAGATTTAGCCTTCAAAGCATCATCATTTGCATCATCATCATCATCTAACAAATTTCATTGGAAAGCACTTCATGCAAGAGAACTTGAAGATATTAGAAAGGAAAATGAAGAATTGGAAGAACTTGAAGCACTATTTGCAAGGAAAATTCCTAAAGGACCTATTGGAAGTAAGTATCAAGGTAAAGCACCATTTAAATGTTTTAACTGCAATAAAGTTGGTCATATGGCATCTAGATGTCCTGATAGACATGCAAGATTGAGAGAAGAAGCTAAAAGAACATATAAACCTAACCCTGAATATCAGAGATACAAATTTAAGAAGAATAGAGACAAATCATGTTACTATGCTGATGAAGGAGTTACTGATGATTCTGATGAAGAACTGATAGACAATGGATGGGATTTTGTTGCAATAAAATAAGATCAACCAGAACCTATTGTTCCATCAGTAGAGCAGGCCCTAGCAGCTAAAATTGAAGAAAAGGATGAATGGATTATAGATTTTGGATGTTCACATCATATGACTAGTGATTAAAGTAAATTCTTATCTTTTCAGGAATACAATGGAGGTCTAGTAAGATTTGGGGATGATAAAGCTTGTTTGATTAGAGGAAAAGGCACTATATCTTTTGATGGTAAGCACAATACTGACAGCATTTATTATGTTGAATGTTTGAAGCATAATATTTTGAGTGTTGGTCAATTAATTGAAAAGGGATTTCAGTTACAGTTCAAGAATGTTAAATGCAAAATCATGAATAGAACTGGTTTGGAGATTGCAACCAGTAATCAGACTAGAGGTAATATCTTTCATTTGAATAACAATGAAAAGACATGCTTGATTGCACATATTGATGAAAGTTGGTTGTGGCATAAAAGACTTTGTCATGTTAATTTTGATTGCATTATAAAGATTAGTTCATCTAAGGCAGTAAGGGATTTACCTAAGATTGTAAAACCTCATAATCCGGTATGTAAGGAATGTCAAATGGTAAAGCAAGTTAGAACAACTTTTAAGAGTATTTCTAAGAAATCCAATAATGTTCTTGATTTAATCCATACTGACTTGTGTGGTCCGGCAAGAACTAGAAGTCTACAGGGAGATAGATACTTTATGCTAATCATTGATGATTATTCTAGAATGTGTTGGGTTACTTTTCTCAGGGAGAAATCAGAAGCCTTTGGGAAATTCAAATTATTCAAGGCAATGGTAGAGAATGAAACTGGTAAGAAAATCAAATGTTTAAGATCAGCTCAAGGACTTGAATTTACATCTAAGGAGTTTAATACATTTTGTGAAGTGAATGGAATTAGAAGACAACTATCATCACCCCAGACACCTCAGCAAAATGGAGTTATGGAAAGGAAGAACAGAACTATTCTGGATACAGCTAGAAGCATGATATTAGAAGCAAATCTACCTCATGTGTACTAGAGAGAAGTAGTGAACACAACGGTTTACACTTTTAATAGAGTTCACATCAAAGGTGAAACTGGTAAGACCCCTTATGAACTATGGTTTGGTAATACTCCTACTCTTAAATATTTCAGAATATTTGGAAGCAAATTCTATATTAGGAGAGATGAGTATATTGGTAAATTTGATCCTAGAAGTGATAAAGGAATATTTATTGGTTATTCATCTAAGAGCAAAGCATATAGATGTTTTAATAAAAGATTATATAAAATCATTGAGAGTACAAATGTGAAGATAGATGAACAATTTAGAGGAAATTCAAGGTCTATGGATTCTGAACTGGCAGTTGAGATGATCATAAATGAACCTATATAGAGTGCACTGGTATAGAATGTGGATCTAGTCACACCGGCATCATCAGAGAATTCCACAGTGACTAAAGATCAACAGCAAGTGAACACACCCAGGTATGTAAGACTGAATCACTCTGAAAGTCAAATAATTGGGAATAAGTATCAAGGTGTTATGACAAGAGGAAGACTGGAAAATGAAGAGGTATGTTTAATTTCTCAAATTGAACCAACATCTGTTATTGAGGCATGTGAAGATAAACATTGGATTAAAGCTATGAAAGATGAATTAGAACAAATTGAAAAGAACAATACATGGACATTGGTTCCCCGACCTAAAGACAAAAATGTAATTGGAACTAAATGGGTATTCAGAAATAAACTTAATGAAGATGGTAAGGTAATGTGAAACAAAGCAAGATTAGTGTGTAAAGGATATTCACAAAAAGAGGGAATTGATTACAATGAAACCTTTGCACCGGTAGCTAGAATTAAGGCAGTCAGATTATTTCTTGCATTTGCAGCCCACAAGAACTATAAATTATATCAAATGGATGTAAAATGTGCATTTCTGAATGGTGATCTTGAAGAGGAAGTTTACATTGAACAGCCTGATGGATTTTCACTGACAAATGATAAAGGTATGGTTTGTAGATTAAGGAAAGCTTTGTATGGATTGAAGCAAGCTCCTAGAGCTTGGTATGCTAGATTGGACAAATATCTTTTGAAGCTTGGTTACACTAAAGGTAATGTTGACAACAACTTATATTTCAAAGTGAATAATGAAGACATCTTGGTTATTGAAGTTTTTGTTGATGATATCATTTTTGGAGGAGAAGATGGATTATGTAAAGACTTTGCTAATAAGATGCAGGAAGAATTTGAAATGTCTATGATTGGGGAGATAAAATTCTTTTTAGGATTGCAGATTTCATAGATTGGTAAAGGTATATTCATATGTCAAACAAAGTACTTGAAGGAACTATTGAAGAAATTTGGTATGGAAAATTCCAAATCGGCAAGTACTCCTATGACTACAACTGATAAATTGACATTGAAGGATGATTCAACTCCTGTTAATCCGACAAGATATAAATCTATGATTGGAGGTTTATTATATTTGACACAAACAAGACCTGATATAATAAATGCAGTATGTATTGTTTCAAGATTTTAGAGTAATCCTAGAGAAAATCATGAATCAGCAGTGAAAAGGATTTTCCGATATCTACAAGGCACAACAAATCTTGGTTTATGGTATCCTAAAGATGAAAATTTTGATTTATGTGCATACACCAATGCAAATTGAGTAAGAGATGTAGATGACAAAAAGAGCACCACTGGTGGGGCATTCTTTCTTGGTAGCAGATTGATTTCATGGTTGAGCAAGAAACAGAGTTGTACATCATTATCAACAGTAGAATCAGAATATGTTGCAGCAACAACTAATTGTACTCAGGTATTATGGATTAAGCAAATGTTGAAGGACATAAAGGTAAAATGCAAAGAGCCTATAATCATTTATTATGATAATTCAGCAACAATTGATATATCTAAGAATCTGGTATTTCACTCTAAGACTAAAAATGTTTCTATCAAGTACAATTTTCTGAAAGAAAATGTTGAAGCAAAAGAAGTAAGATTGGTTTATGTGAATACTAAAGAGCAGACTACAAATATATTTACTAAGCCTTTGCCTAAGGAAACTTTTGAATATCTCAAAGAGTAGCTTCAGGTAATACCCTCACCGGTAGAGACTTAGACAGTTGATGATTGGCATCAAACCTGCATAATCAACAAAGAAACCTTTTTTTGGCTTTGATGGAGGAGAGCTACTTCTCAGGGGGAGTAGTTGGTTAAAACACTTGGTTATTGTAATTGGTTGTATGTTCAGGTATTTGTATTGCTTTGGCATTTGATGTCAAAGGGGGAGAGATATCTATGGAAAAATATTATCCTATGGGGAGAGAGAGATTATTCGTTGGGGGAGAGATATATACTCTCTGCATTTGTATTTTGATTTCTGGTATTGATCTATTCTGGAGATTGTTGGTTTTTGGTTTTTGGTATTCTGTTTTGGCACTTAGATGTTTTTCAATCTTGTGTTGTCATCAATGCCAAAGGGGGAGATTGTTGGTATTATGGATGTGTTGCATTGGTTTTGTCATTGATGTCAACACTTATCCTTCTAGAGATCTTTGGTTATGTTGAACCGACACATTATGTTCACCGGCAAGTTCAGTGACTTATGCACAGTCACCGGTATATCACTCACTGGAAGGTTATATTGTTCACCAACACTGAGGATGACTTGTTATCATCTAGAGATCACTTGGTTATGTCAAAGACATGGTTTGGACACTTGGTTTTGGTATTTCGGTTATTGGTCTAATCGGGTTGACATATTTGTTGTTACCAAAAAATTGGTCTAGGTTATGGACCGGCATGCATTATCTATTCCAAATCAGCACGACACGTTATCAAGATGATTTATTAATTGGATATTGTTGTAAATGTATTGAAACGACATGATACATCGCATCTTGACTTATTTGTAATTGGTTTAATTGTAATATTCTTAGTAAGTCGACCTACACATTTGGTCCTAGATTTTGGTATATATGTAAGATCTCATTTGTGAGATGGAGTTATAGAAGAATATTGTAAGTAAGGTTATGGTATTGTAACATGGTATGTGTGAATATTGAAGATCATATGAGCAAACCATAGAGAAGGCTCAAGGAAGGTTTGAAGGTGATTATCAGAGCTTAACCGGTACTGAATCCGACATTGGGGATGCTACTTTGAGCAGTACATTATGATTGGATTTAACCATCCAATTGTAGTCAATGTGACTCCTATTTTGTGATTGAGTAGTGATCTCTAGGTGGTTGGCCTTTCTGCATGTGCATACCCCATTTGTATACACATATTATCTGTAGTAGTATCATCTGACTGTGGGTAAGGTTTCCCACTGTGATTTTTCCCCTTACAAGGTTTCCATGTACAAATCTATGTGTTATGTATTGTGGATGTTGTTTCTCTTTCTATTATATGCATTAAGTTTCACCGATATTAATATTTATTGCTAATCTGTCTACCGGCATTAAGTTTGGTTTACCAGTATTAAGTATCAAGTTTGATTAAGTTATATTTGGGTTGAAATTAATTGACAATTGATTCACCCCCCCCCCTCTCAGTTGCCTCTGGGTCCTAACATGGTCATACTCACATGTTAATAGCAATATACTACTTTAATAAGTGGGTGGAAGCTATACCTATCAAATGTACTATTTCAGACGTAGGTTGCAACTTTATCAAAGAGAACATCTTGGTACATTTCCAGGTCCCATTGAAACTGGTAATACATAATGCTGCCAACTTCTCGTCTTCAAAAAATTTCCTTTTATTCTATGAGCATGGACTCACTAACCCACTTATCATATCATTATCCCCAATCCAATGATTTTATTGAAGCTAATAATAAGAATCTAGAATCAATCATGAAGAAGCTTGTGGATGAGAATCAAAAGAATAGGCATAATAAGTTATATGAGGCGTTATGGGAAGATAGGAGTATGCCTAAGAGGGAAATTATAATTTCACCCTTCAAATTGGTGTATGGTATTAGTTCAACTATGCCTTTTCCATTAGAATTGTTAGCTTCCAAGTAGATTGTAGTTGAGTATCAACAATTTCAAAATTCCTTGAAGAAAAGAGTCATGTACCTTATCAAGATTGAGGAACATAGGTATGATATAGTAGATAGGATTACACTCCATTAGGAAAGGATGAAAATTATCTTTGACAAGTGAACCTATCCCAAAAACTTCATGGAAGGAGACATGGTGTTTTTATGGGATTAAAGAAAACAGAAAAAGGAGCCCATAAAAAGTTTGACAATTTATGGAAGGGCCCTTTCGAAATAATTCAAACGTGTGGAAGAAATGCATTCAAATTGGCCTATCTATATGGTACAATTACCACTTCCATAAAATGGGTTAGACTTAAAATTGTATCAGATCTTAAATAGATGTCCTTTGTCCTTATATTTTAGCAGTTTAGGTGGTGTGTCTCAGTTTTGGTTTGTGTCCCATTTTTGGTGAATGTGTCTTGGTCCCTCCAATTGTCCATTTCAAATATTTTTTTTCTTTTGATTCTATTTCCCAACGTTGCTAACCAGAGATCCTAGGTCCCTACTGCCTCCTTGAGTAGCCTTGGTCCCCATTCGAGCTAGTTGTTGCCATAATTTTTAGCCCCTATTCTAAAAAAACATCATTTTACTCATTTATTGGCTTAATTAAAATTTTGAAGTCTTAAAATTCATTGAGTGATGCCATTTTTCCTCGAACACCGCTTGTAAATCTTAACACAGCCATTTTTATGCTTATTCAAGTTTTACCTAGATTTTAAAACCACCATCAAGTTTTGACAAGGCTCTCACATCCTGTCAAGTCTCGATGTGGTTAAGTCTAAAGAAAAGGTCTTTTGACTTTAAATTGAAGTCTTTCTTTTGTCCTCCATCCATAATTTCGAAACTAATGTCAGAAGTAGATAGGGTTATCATGACCTGTCTCTAACCTGACATGTCTTTTATTCTTTCAAAAGTTGCTCAAAAAGTACAAAGATTATTTTCCTCATTTAGGCGTCGAGAAAAGGGTAAGTTGTGACACCTTTTCAAGAGTCTCCAAGTTTCTCACAACTTGACATTTTCCAAAAAAAAGTCTTCCTTTGTTTCAAAAGATAAATTTTCTTATATTGAAAAAAAAAAGAAAGAGGAGAGAAGAAGTAGAAAGTTATTTTCTAAAGTCAGCAAAGGTGATTAGTTTCAAAACACATGTTGGGAGCCAACAATATTTCTACAACCTCATCAGACTCTACCAAGAGAATCATAACCAAAAATAAACTTGGTGGAAAGGGAAAAAAGGGGAAAGAAAAAGATGAAAAAATGAGCAAATAAAAGAAAAGGAAAGTTTTCAAAGGTGGAAAACTTAGAAGTTGCAACAACCTCATTGGATGTCGACAAGGTTTTCACAACCTTTTCAATAGCTGATATACAATGCAAAATTTTAAGTTTCCAATCTTCTAAAAGTAAAGAAATAAAACAAGAGGAGAGAACAAACAAGGCAAAGAGAAGGAATGGTTTCAAAACCTTTGTTGGTACTCGACAAAGTTTCAAAAACCTAACAAAAGTTTGACACCCATTCCAAAGGATAAAATTCAAATTGGTGCTAAATTGACTTGCATTAATGGTTGTCAAAGTCATGGTTGGTGCAGTTAATTCCCAACATAAAAAGGATTGAGAGCTCTAATTTTCTCATTTTAAAGGCAATAGTAAGTGATAAACAAGGGTTTAGAGAGCTTGAGAAGGGGAATTGAATTAGGAGATTGTGTGCAGTTGAGAAGGGGAATTGAATTAGGAGATTGTGTGCAAGTCAAAGCGGAGGAATTTTTTCATCAGTATGCATAAATAAGTATCCATTCCTATCTCTCAGGAGTCAGTCTCACACTCACAATAGCATGATTTTCCAAGTGGTTCTCAAAGTGAAACAAAAAAAAACAAGGGGATACACTATAAAAAAAAATTCAACATTTGAAGCCATTGAATTTTAGTTAAAATCAACAAGATAATAATGATACAATTGTACTACATGAAGGTACCAATTTATAATAAAGCTAAGGTGAGAATACTATTGTAGTATCTAATTAACACAAGATGCATAAAATACCTCCAAAATCATATACCCCCTTTAATTATTCATGTGTAAACATAGTAAAAAAACAATAAATTATCACATGGGTGCTTAACCCATAGCTAAAAAGAATCGGTCAACTTCAAGTGCTCCATTACTCCTAATATTTCTAATGGTTGACATACACTGACATGGACTACTGGGTACCCCACAATAGTATTTTGTCTTATATTTCATATCTCTATAATTGCTAATTGTGTCCATCCGGTATGAGTGTAATTACAACATATCATAAATAAATAATTATAAAATATTTATCATAAATATCCTTAAACATTTAAGGAACATGGAGAAACATGAAAATAACTTAGGATTACAAGGTAAATGACACATTATCCTAACATTAAGATTATCATGAAAGGTATTATACGCTATAGAAAAATATATTTAACAAACAACATCAAAAGTGTGCTTTATGTAAGCATTCATCCTAGTAATTATATGTTTGAAACAATAAATTTAAATTTAATACACCTCCTTGTTGATGTATATATTTTGTTTGAAACAAATCTTATCGATACATTCATTTACTACAAATGACTTGGTTGTGTTTGCACAATAAATATATCTTAAATAATAAAAATTATTGTCACATGGTACAATATGTTTTATAAATATTATAATACATCTTATAATACTTAGGTAATGAATTTTTTTTATAAATGTGACCGAAGTCACTGAATATATATTATATTAAAATTAAAAATTTACAAAGTATCCAAGAGCGCTAAGTTGGAAATAAATAAAATCTTCCAATAGGGGAATATTTTATAAATCCAAAACCCTAACAAGACAAAAGGAACCAACCCTACAAGAGAAACCACCATAATAGGCACAAAAAAGCCCAGCCAACTTAGTTACATTCATACACACAACATATAAAAGCCCAACCCAATTACATTTATGTATGCAACATATTACAAAAGTCTAAGCAACATAAGATGATACCCAATTGCTCGGACCAACTTCAAGACATGGGTTAATAAGGAAATAAGAACAAATATCATATTTCCTTAGTTGATGGGATCCTTTCTGCCTCTACCTCATTCATTTCCTTGACTAATAGTAATTGTCACATCTCTCTCATCAAGATTATTTCACTTGTCATCTCTACTCCTTTTGTACATATCCAAAGTTTATATATTGTATTTTATTTCCTTGTTTTACAAACCTTGAATATAGATATAGAAAACCTGTTAGTCTCATTATATGTATTTGAATTAGTGTCATATATCTATATTGATCTTAGGGAGATTTAGTATTAAATAATATTTATTAAATATAAGATAGTATCATAGCCATGATTTCATAGAGTTAGTCTATTGGTACAAATAGACCTTAATATTTGGTAAAGCTAGTTGTGGTGGAGCCATTATAAGTTGACTATTATGTCCAAAATAAGTCAAATTAGCTAGGTTTCATTATCATTTAATCCTAATATATTAACCTAATCTAGTTTTCATTTAGGCCTTATTTGTATCTTTGATGGACAACTCAATTTTTAGAGCATGTAGGAAATGGATTACATCCTTGCATCTAGAGCGTCCACAAACCTACAAATGGACATAAACTCATCAAAATTAGAGAAATTTGTATTAATACAAATTTTATTAAGCCTGTGCAATTTTGTAAGACCTTTTTTTTAAAAGATAAGTGTTGTCAAGGGGGAAGTTCTCATTATATCGATTGTAAAAGGAACTTGATTACAATGATGAATTATAAATAGTCTTCACTCTTCTTGTTCATACATCTCCTCGATCTAGGTCGAGAATAAGAAGCCACCATTCTTGCTTATGAATTTGTCAAGTTCCTTGAAACCAACCACAATTCCTATCTTTGTTTTAAAAGTACTTCCTCTATCATTTTCCTTTTCCTTGTAGCTTATGCTTCACAAGTTCTTGCATTCAACCTTGGCATGGAAGCATTAGAGCTAATCCATCGTGTTTATCTTTACTATCTCCATTTTCACCTTGAGGAGCCTTCTAGTCTATTTATCTCTCGACATTTGGGACTATAAACACCTAAAATTGTCCTAGGCTTGCATACGCCAATTTTACTAATTATTTCTCCTTTTTAATTAAATAATTTTAATTATTCTAACTTTGTTCTTCAAAACTAATATTTCAAATTAATAATTCAAATTTCTTTCTAATTTATTAATCATTTAACCAATTAATCATTTTCCTCTAATGTTAATTAAATAATCTTATTAAATTTATTTAATTTTGATTATCCACTTCAATTAAACGACCTTTATTGTTTAATTAAATTTTATTTCTATCTTATCATAATTAAATAATTTATTTAAATTAGTTAATTAGCCAATGATGTCCTCTTAATTAAAAAAATTCCTATATTTATTTAAGCTAATTCAACCTCCATTTTGAATTAATTTGATTTCCCTCCAAATTTAAATCAGTTTCATTTCCCTCTCATTCCAACTTCAATTCCATATTTTTGAAAACCCAAATTTTCTCCAATTGACATTTCATTTCAAATTTCCTACAACACATGTGGAAATTCCTAACTGCCATTGACACTCAGTTTTAACTAGTGAGTCAACAATCACTTTTTCTAACTAGTTTGTTACTTCCTCCCTTTTTGAAAACACATTTTTCTGTCTAATCAATCAATTCAATTCCACTCTCAATCAAATCTCTTACCCGGTCATTGAGCTATTTCCCCAATCAGATTTAGCCATATTGAGTGATTATCTCCAACCATTTTGTCTCATCAAATCTCAACCATTGATCATTTATATTCTCAAATCAATCTTAACCATTGATTCAAACTCTCAAAATCTATAAATTCAGGTTCAATCTCCATTTTCAACAACCACAATCTCCATATTCTTGTGCATCTATTTTGTAGGTTTTTCATAAGTGTGACTTTGAGAGCCATCATCCAACACAAGGAAAAGAAGAACAATGGAGGCCAACTGCTTGGGAATCAACATTGAGTTTTCTTGTTACATCGTTATTTTGTTTTGTTGGTTTTCTTTAGTATTCCTTAAATTGTAACACAATTGGACTTTGTTGTTAGATTTAAGATTTAGGGGTTGCCTTATTAAGTCTAATTAGCACGTTGATTTTCCCCTCATGCACAGAGACCGTCAGCTACTAGTGTCAAACCGTGCCCCTATCATCCACATAATTTGTTCTCTACATAATCATTGGACAATGGGAGACGGAAATGGCTTGAAGAGAAATGATTGGTGCCAACATAGCTACACTCTATCATATTGTGATTCCTCTTATTTCTTGTACATCACCATCATTTTACAAACATCAATTACTTTTCAATATGACATTTCGTCCTTGTCTTCTAATAACTTTGTTAATCCATTCCATCTACTTGGAATATGGTCCAAAATTTATAAGTCTTCTTAGTACACACCATTATTAGCTAAGAGATTGATTGCACCGTTCACCTCCCAAAATATATGTTTGAGTGAAAATTCCTCTAGCTTGTCTAGACACACCCAAATATTTTGGAGCCAAGCCTTTAATTTCCAGTTCCGAGTGTTCTTATTTTTAAAAATATCCATATAGATCTTTGAGTCTCATACTTTATCTATATATTTTTTTTATCGATTCATACTTTGTCTACATTTTTCACTCCTTTAGCTATACAAATAAAGAGACCACTTGCCAGTGCCTACATTTTGGCCTCATCGTTTGTCGTTGTGCATGTGGTCTTCAAAAAACCCCATAAGCAATATCCTTTATCATCTTGGATGATGCAGCCCACTCCACCTGTGTCGGGGTTTCCCTTTTCCACCCCATCAAAATTTGTTTTCAATCTTCCTTGTAAAGGAGCAATCATTTGGCATATTTTCTCTTATTTGGTATGCCCCTCAAAGTGTTCCCTAGTCTCAAAATCTAATCTCTACACATAGCTTGCTACAAACTAACTTGCCTATGTTTTTAATTGCTCCAAGTACTATATGATACCATCTATCTCTAATAGAGGGGAGTGGTTGTCCCATGAGTCATACCAAAAAAAATTCTCTGTCATTGTTTATTTTTCATGTTAGATATTTCATTATCAACCTTCTACTCTCCCATGGAGATTTCTAGATCGCTAAACCACCTTGAGAGTTAGCTATTGTCAGGATTCCACAGGATTCATTTCTGTCTAAATATTTACTTTCCAAAATCCTGCACCATAATTTGTTGGAATCTCTATACATCTTCCTTGTGAGCTTTTCTCTAAGATCCAAATGTTTCATCTTCATCTGACTAAGACTGGTGCCACCCACTAACTTTGGTTGGCATGCTTTCTCCTAGTGAATAAGAGGGATTCTTTTGTTTTCTTTAGAACTTTCCCAAAGAAATTTTTTCAAAAAGCCTTTTAATTTTGTGATTGTTGTTGTGCAAATTTGAAATTAAGATATTACGTATATTGGAACAACTGAAAGGATGAATTTTAGCATGGTTAATCTCCCAGCCAACATGAGCCATTTGCTTTCCACGATGGTGCTTTGTTTCTATAGTTTTCCACGATGTCCTCCCAAAAAACAAATTTGTCAATGCCTGATAAGAGAGGGGTGCCTAGATATTTTGTTGGTGACATGCCTATGGAAAATCCAAAATAATTAGCAATTCTCCTTTGAGTCCCTCTTTTTCTATTGAAAAATAGATCTTGGATTTCTCCATATTTAGAATTTGACCAGAAACATGTGAGTACTTATCCAAAGTTGATTTGATCACTTCCACTTCCATCATAGTAACTTCACTAAGCAATAGTGTGGCATCAACAAATTGGACATGGGTTAAAGGGTTTACCTCTTCTGCAATAGTTATGTCCTTCCATCTATTTACTTCCTTTTAACTTTTGTAACGAATGCTTTATGGATCCTACCATAATAACAAATAGGAAAGATGATAATGGGTTGCCTTAGCCTTTATTAACCCACATAGTGAACCTTTGACTAAGATAAAAAATCAAGATGTGGAAATACATACTTTGATCATTTCCAACCACAACTTGAATCGAAACTGAACCTTCACAATGTTGCATCCCTTTTTTTATTAACAATTTCATTTTGTTTTGTTGCATATTAGAGATACAATGATTGAATGTGTAAATTAATGAGTACATCAATTTGATGAATTTCAATGAAATGGATGAATTCTGATCTAAAAAATTAAGTGAGTTAATGTCTTGTTATGAGGATACTTGTATACCTTCGATAAATATAAGGAAGCTTTGCATTTTTTTATATGTTAAATACTACAGGTGTAATTAAGAATATTGAACCAAGATAAGATGATCATTATATATTGAGTTCTGAATTGTTATTGCAGTCATAATAGTATATACCTCAATGCATTGAAAATACCCACAAGACCCTAGCAACATAGAGGCCGATAATTGAAACTTTTGTTAAGTAGTAACACTCTAAAATTGAAGAATCAAGTTTATTGTCTTTCCTTGAAACCATAACCAGAAGGAATAGAACTAACAAGTTAAGTATCAATTAAAGAACCGTGACTTTGAGTGCTCAATTAAAGAACTACTCTCTTGATTAAATATAATGAAAGAACATAGAAAGACTCTACCACAAGTATGTATAGGGTTGAGGAAAGAATCTAACATAGAAAGATTCTACCACAAGTATGTATAGGGTTGAGGAAAGAATCTAACATGAGTTTATCCAATGGTGTAGTGAAGGCACTTGTAAGTATGCCTGTACGTGCAGAAGGATCGCCTATGTGCTTACTTGCAACTAGTTGAGATAGCACCTGCATTCATGCATATTTAGTTTAGAGTTGCATGGTATGATTTATGTTGAGAATGATAATGCTTGAACAACCCTATGCATACTAGGGAATGGTCTTATCCTAGGAGGCCTTAGGAGGTATTCCCAATCGGTTGAGAGGCTTGAGACCATGGCAACCCTACAAATATCTTTTTTGGATAGCAAGATAAAACTTGACTATGTAATAAGAGTTAAAAGAAGGGTTGACTATGTGTGAACTTCTTCTAATTGGTTCTTGTTTTAAGCTACTATCTACCTTAAGCTAAAACATAAAGTAGTATGGTATGTTTGTAATTGGCTAAGTTTGTCATAGCAAGTCAACTAGAAACTTGAGTCTTGTAAGTAACAAGTTGGGTGGGGTGGTGAACAATGACTGCATGTTAAACATGCTTTACAAATTATACAGGAACCTTTGGTCAAGGTGGTGCAGGGTTCTACGTGTGCCTATCAATTCACTTGAACCAGATATGTACTATCTAGTCAAAAGGTCATACTAGTTAAGAGGAACCTATAGTGTGTGACCAACTAGAGTCATGTAGGTTTCTAAATAGTTGGCTCAGATGGCAATTAGACCTAATCGCTGTATGTCTAGAATCTTGTGACGGGTAGAGCCACTTCTGAAAGAAAGGTGTCAGGGGAACCACCAAGTTAGTGGTTGGAGAAAAAGCACCCTAATGATACTCTCCCTCATCTAGAATAAGTCGAGACTCGTAAAAAATTCTAGAATGGAAAGCAAAGAAAAATTATAGTTTCTTAACCTTTCCCTATTTATTTGTTGCATATTGTTTATGCTAGAGAAAAGAATAAATTATACTTTGTTGCTTCATATTACCTTTCAAATGATGTTATAACTATCTTGAAGGCTCATGAATTTGAAAAGTTTAGAATGTTCAAAAACAATTGTTTGTGAAATAGATGATTTTACTTCTTGTAAAATGTTTAAGGCTTCCTTTTAGAGTGTGTATGTTACACTCAATGTTCTAATCAAAAAATTTCAGTGAACTATGTCATATGCTTTACTGATGTTGAGTTTTATGAGCATACCTTCCTTTTTTATATACTAAAGTGTGAAATGCTTCATTTGCAACATTTATGTTGTTTGTGATCTCGCGTCTAGGAGTGAAACCATTTTGTTCTTCCAAAATTAAAAAATTGAGGACAATTTTCAACCTATTTTCCATAGCTTTAGCCAGTATTTTGTAGATAGCATTGCATAGAGATACAGGCCTATAGTCTATCAATGATTTACATTTTTTGAGTATGAGGGAAATTACTGTGTTGTTCATATCTCTAAAAAAAAAACTTTTTTCTCTTGAATTCCTCAACCAAAAGCCAAATTTCCTCTCCTAGAAGGAACCAACACTTTTTGTAGAACTTTGTTGAAAATTTGTTGAGTCCTAACAATTTATTAGGATTCAGTCCAAAAGTGGTACCTTTTACTTCTTCCATAGTCAAAGGGGTGGTTATCATTCTGTTTTCTTCTTCTCCTTTGTGTTATAGAATGTAAGAGATAAATTTGTTAATGTTTTTGTCATCACCATTATTTTGGCCTACAAGTAGTTTGATGAAGAAATGGACTACCTCACTTTCAATCATGGCTCTATCTCTTGTCATGGATATATCCGCCAATGTTATTTCATCTACTTTGTTCTTGATTCTTTTGGTATTGGTAGAAATGTGGAAGAATTTTGGTTTTGCATTGCTGGCCTTAAGCCACAATTCTCTTGCTTTGTCCTCTAGAAAATTTCTTCCCTAGAAAGCAACTCTATGTGTTCTTTCTAAAGCACTTTTTCATTTTTTAACTCTTCTCTAAACCTCCAAAATTTGATGACCTTTTCATCGATGTCCTCCAACTCTCTCTTAACTCTTTCTTTTTCACAAAATATGTTTTTAAGGATTTTGTGTTCTAAGTTTGCAGCTTAGATTTTATATAACTTATCTTTTTTTATGAACTTGAAACTTGGAGTGTCACTTGAGGTTGGGCATTCTTTCCACATTTTTTCAATCAAGCCTGTAAGACTCTCCTCTCTCTACCAAATGTTCTTGAATTTGAAGTAACTCTTTGTTAGATTATTGCCTAAATTGACCTCCAACTGAACAAGAAAGTGGTTTGATACCACTATTTGGAGGATTTTAGAGACCAAACTAATTGAGCAAGTCAGCCAATCACTTCTCAAGAGGGAGTGATCTAATACTTAGATGATGTTAGTGAAGCCCACCAACCTATTATTCTATGTTTGTAGTTAATCAAGTCTATCTCTTTGATAGAGTTCCTAAAGTTAAGTATTGTTTTAGTTTCTCTATTCAAGCTGCCACTTTTTTTTTCTTAGTTCTATTATTGCATTGAAATCACCCACCAATGGCATTTGTTTTTCCAAGAGTTGCCAATTCGGTACCCAATTCATTCCAAACTATTAGTTTGTATTTTCTTTTGATTGGATTGTATGTGTTGAAGATAATAAATTTTGCTTCAAAGTATTTAATAGAACAGAACATTCAATGTTGGTGAGAACTTAAAACTTTTAGTCACATTATTTTCTTTCCATAGTACCCCTAAACAATCAACAACTTCTATTGCACCATGGAATTAACCAGACTAGAGTTTGTTATATTTTAAGAATTTCTCACTTTCTTTCATACTTAGTTTTGTTTCTTGCAACATCATGATGTATTCCATCAATTTATTGAGGTGAAACTTAACCAAGCATCATTTGTTAGGGGAATTCAAGCCCCTAGCATTCCATATAACTACACTCATTGCCCCCCAAGGGAGGAATTTTCTC
Source organism: Cryptomeria japonica (assembly GCF_030272615.1). NCBI lineage: Eukaryota > Viridiplantae > Streptophyta > Pinopsida > Cupressales > Cupressaceae > Cryptomeria > Cryptomeria japonica. The sequence goes on along the minus strand of NC_081410.1, from coordinate 231,364,207 downwards.
CTTAGGACCTCAGCAAATATTCTTTGATGTTTGAAGTAATCCCTTTATTGTCGCTTCTTCTTTTTTTTGTCTATTATTCTTTCTTCCTTTGCTACTTTTGTTCTTCAATTTCCCTAAGACGCTTGAACCCAATTGTCTTATGCTTCTAGGATCCATAATACCTAGGTCATTGGGATCATCAAATAGTTTGACTTTCAAATTTCTTTTATCTGAATTGGTATTCTCTTCCACTCTCCTTGTGGAAAGATTTCCTTTTGCTTCTTGACTGCAATCTTTCACTTTCCCCTGATCTGAGGGTGTCTCCAATTCCTCTTGGTTTTTATTGTTTTTGCCTTCAATACTTTATTCTCAATTTTTGTTATGTTTAGGGGTTCATTTTCTCCTATTTTTTTGTTATCTTTGTTGTTTACCAAGTTGCTTCCTATGGATTGCAACTACTTAATGGGACTTGAGGAGGCAATCATTGTAGGGCTCCCATTTGATTTACTTATTGATGGTTTGGGAGTCACAAAGTTTTGTTTTGTGGCCTTCAAATAAAAAATATCACCCCTTTCTCCAGTGTGTGAATTTGTAACATTCTTCTTTGAAATCCACTTTTGAATCAGAGGTTTAGGGCAATTTCTTTCAAACTGGGTTTTGTTATGGCACCTAAGACAAAAAAAATATTTTGTTCTCAATTTCTATTGACAAAATCCAACGCCAAAAATTAGCCTAATCATTTCAAGAAGGTGATGGATAAAAATTAATTGGATCCTTACAGTAGTATGCCAATTCTTCTTCATTCGTATCCAACTCATACATTAACCCTAATAGGAGTTGATATACCAAGGTAGTCCCTAGACTAGTACTCAAGGGGTAGATTATTTAAGCAAATCCAATAAAGGTTTTCTATTGGGTTCATCACTTCAGGGTTGAACTTTTTTGCCCATTTTTCCATATAAACCAAATTTCTTCCAATCAACCATGGAGGGTTGTTTAATAGTTATGTCTCTTTCCTCCTCTTGCTCAAATTATACAATGAAAATTGATTTTGCACAAACCTAACCTCAGTGACCATCTTCCATTTATCTGCTACCCATGTGCATATTTATTTCCCATTCCTTAGTTTGTTGATCACTCTTCTAATTAGAGTCATCTCACATAGAAAATTCACATTCGAACATGTCAAAGAGGACACATTGATTTCTACAAGATCACTCTCTCCTTGAAAGGGAAGACCAAATTTGTCGGTGTCATTTTTGGCTTCTAGTGATTGTATGACCTTCTTACATAGGTCTAGTTTATTTTTAAAAAATACTACTTTTAAATATTTTTTATTAAAAAAAAAGCACAAAAATAAATTCATTTTTATGTGCATAACACATATTATTTAGTGCAAATGGTATAAGAGGTATTGACCCCATACTAGCATTGTTATGTTAGGTGGGGTTACAAGTTGTTAACTACCACACACCCAACACAAAGAATCAGTGATATTTAAACATTTTTTTCCTAGCCTATTTGTTCTAACCTGCACACCTTATATGCTTTGTCAAACTACCACACCTCTAACACAAAAATTGATGGTATTTAAATATTTTTTTCCTAGCCTATTTGTTCTAACTTGTGTACCTTTTATGCTTTGTCAAACTACCACACCCCCAAAAACAAAAATCAGCGGTATTTAAACATTTTTCCTAGCCTATTTTGTTCTGACTTGTGCACCTTCTATGCTTTTTCAAACTACCACACCTCCACTACTCCACCACCGGTAAATCACAATTGCCCCTTCTCTACTCAACTAGGGATAGATGAGTAGTTTCATCACTATCACCACACCTCCACTACTCCACAACCAATAAATCACAATTACCCTTTCTCTACTCAACTAGGGCTAGATGAGTAGTTTCATCACTATCACCTTAACCATTAAGGTGCCACCTCGACACAAATCCCCTTTTTAATTCCTTTTTTTTTAATTTTAGATGTAAACTTCAAAATATTTATTCTTGGTTGTATAAAGGTATCTTTTGGTCATTAAAAAAAATGGGGTAGCATTTCATAATATTTCCATAATTATATAATTGGTATTTTCTTGGAAAGCCTAACTTTTATGGAAAACAAGTTTTCTTAAAATGATTTCAACATAATAAATGTGTTAGGTAACAAATGGTAAAAAAGAAAAGAAGAGTGAAATAGCAAGAGGGTCCATATTTTCAGGAGGAAAACCCTGAAATGGTCAACATAGAAACGAAGGATTTTGAAATCAATTATCTGATATCGTTGATTAGGAAATCCTAGCTTTTAAATAAATGGAAATAATTGGGTGTGTAAGAATTTATTATAGCCAAGATCTTGAGCACAATGAATAGCACAAAAGAGAGACAATACATTTGATAAGAACAAATTGTATTCTAATCAAGATGCAAAACGAGATCAATTGGATCATTACATACAATGTAAATTGAACCTGCTTATAAAGGCGCGGTCATATGGATATGTGAGCACACATTCATTACATGTGGCTCAATGAGAAACAAGGGTAGGTGAGGGAAGGTAGGAGTAGGTAGGAGAAATAATAAAATATTCTACAAGAGGTGGATTGCCCACCAAATGTGTAATGTAACAACAAGATAAGACCACAAAAGGTGGAATTTATCCTACATACATCATCCCTATGTGCATACTTCCCTAAGTGTCTCATATCCAAACTACCATGAAATGAATTACCCTTAAGTCAACTTAAGTAAAGTGTAGTTATGAGACATAATTTACACCAACACGTATTGGGAAAAAAATAGAAGTAGATTGGAGATAGGTAAATGGGTCAAAGAAAACAAGACCAAGGTAAAAGAAATTTGCTTTATGCAAAAATAATTTTTCAGGCAGAATTTGAAAGTGAAATAGAAAGAAATACGATATTAAGCGGTGGCCCATGGATGTGTGGAAATTCATATATTTCTATGAAAGAATGGGAACCAAACTTTGATCCAACAGTAATGAATCCTATTGACAAAACCTATTGGATCTGATTATACAATCTTCCCTTTGAATATTGGTGTGAAGCAAGTTTAAATGCAATTGGGAACAACATTGGAAGTATACTCAACATTGACATGGGAGAAGATGATTTGATTCATCTTGCAAGAATTCAATTAATTTTGGTTACAAAGGTCCCAAGGAGAATAAAACTCAAAACTTTTGCAAGCATATGGACACAAATGGTTGGTATCAAAGAACAAAGATTTTATCGTTTGAGATGCAAGAAGAGAAACCACAATGAAAAGGATTGCAAAATTCCTCCAAAGAATGTTTGGAGACCTAGACAAGACAATTAAACAAATTTTGAGAAGGAAGATACAACAATAAATAAGAGGAATCAGAATGATCCTAATGGAAGTGAATTGAACAATACAAGGACTGGTCCAGTGGTAGAAGAAGAGAGTAAGGAAGAACAACCAATGAAGATAGAATCATTGGCGATAATCGAGTATCCAATGGAAAACACCCAACAAATCCCAACTATGGAGATATCAGATGAAATTATTGAAGATGAGTTGGACATAATTAAAACAAGAACAATAACCAGTCCCCTGTAAACATAGAGGTGGGGACTTCCAAATTAAGGACAGGAAGAAAGACAAATCAAAAGAAGAGGGAAGAGGATGGCCTTCTTCCTGATCAATCATCCATTAGAACCTATCTTTTGAGATCCAAGGGAGACAAATCCTCCCTTGGAGGACAATGAAGGTTATAACATGGTATGTTAGGGGCTTAAATGCCCCTAACAAGAGGCATATGATCAAGCGCCAGTTGGAAAGTCAACTGATCGATATAGTCTTGTTGCAAGAGACCAAGCTATCAAAGGAGAATGCAAAGGCCTTTGTGAAATTTTTTTATGGACAGTCAAGATTTGCCCAGAATGTAGAGGGAGCTTCCAGAGGTTTATGCGTAATGTGGACGACAAATAAAATCCCCATGTCAATCTTATCTTATTTCCACAGTTGGATCAAATGTGAGGCAAGAAGTTTAAATTTAGAACTTATTTTTCTTTTATACAATATATATGGACTTGTCAAGTCATTAGAAAAGCATGAATTGTGGAGATCTTTGGGCATTAACTTAGAGGCCCGATAGAACAAAGTGATATTAGCAGGAAATTTCAATGCTATACTACATCCAAGTGACAAAGTTGGTGGTTTAGAGCACATGGCTCAATCGCGGGCTAATTTTAGCCAATTTGTTAGGGCGAATGGACTGCAAACATTGTCCCAACAAATGAGAAATATACTTGGACAAATTAGAGGAAAGGATTCTCTAATATAGTAGATAGAATGGATAGATTTCTTATGATAGACAAATGGCTAGAAGATCCATTATTGCCAAGTTCAATAATAAAACCAAATCCAATATCAGATCACTTTCCAATGGAATTAAAAATATTAAAAGAAGTGAGGCCTACCAAAACTCAATTCAAATTTGAGAAGATGTGGTTCAGATTGTCAAAATTTATAGATATAATATCTACATGGTGGGAAGAATTGAGACATGTTAGAGGAACAATGATGTTTTCTTTCTGCAAAAGAATATAATTATTGAAAGAAAAGTTTAAAACATGGAATAGAGAGGTTTACAAAAACATTTTTTAGGAGAAGAGGAGAATAGAGGACGAAATGGAAATCTTAAGTTAGTATCTAATAGAACACAGAATGACTCAAAATGAATACAATAAAGAAAAAGACTTGATGAAGGAATATGAAGAAAAATTGGCTAGGAAGGAATGCTATTGGAAAGCTAAGTATAGGGAAGCTTGGCTAAAGGAGGGTGATGGAAACACCAAGTTCTCTCGCAATTTGACAAAAATGAAGATAAGTTGGAATAGAATAACACAAATTAGCCTCAATGATGGGAAAATTGTGATGGATGAATTGGATATTCAAAAGGAAGGAGTGAATTTTTTTCAAGATCTTTTAGGAGGCATTGGAAATGCGGATAGTCTTAATGCTAATTTCATTAATTGTATTCCTTCTCTTATAACTGTTTAAGACAATAGAATGATATTGGAGCTAGCCACATTGGATGAAGTTAAGATTGCCACTTTTCAAAAGAATCCTAACAAGGCTCTAGGACCTAATGGATTCACTACTTTGGTTTTCCAAAAATGTTGGGGAAGTGTGGGTAGGGACATTTCAGTAGTAGTGGAGGAATCCAGAAAGCGGAGGCTGATGCTCAAGGAAATGAACAATACCAACATCACCTTGATTCCTAAATAACAAGACGTACAATCTTTTTCTGATTTTCATCCCATATCTTTATGTAATACCATATATAAAATAGTTGCGAAGGTAATGGCTAATATATTAATCGGGATCCTTCCAAGAATTATTTCACAAGAACAAAGCAAATTTGTCCAAAATAGGTATACAGTAGATGGTATTATGATAGCTCATGAGGTTCTTCATTTAATCAAGAAGGAGAATATGATTATTATGGTACTAAAGTTGGATGTCAGAAAAGCTTATGACCATTTACAGTGGAGATTTTTAATTCTAATACTCAAGATTTTTATTTGGTTGGATGGAATGGGTGTTTGGTTGTAAATCCTCACCAAGATATTAGCACTAATTAATGGACAACCATTTGGATTTTTTAAAGGAGGGTGTGGCATACAGCAAGGTGATCCATTATAACCATTCCTATTTGTGATAATGGCATATGCACTTAGTAGGAAAACAACAAAAGTGTCATCCTTTGGGATTTGGAAGGGGGTTAAGGTGGTACATTCTCTTCCTCCATTATCCCACCATCTCTTTGTGAATTATACTATTCTATATGGGAGAGCCTTCCTAGATGAAACAATGGTCATTAAAGGAGTATTGGATACTTATTTGCAACCTTTAGGACAACAACTAAATTTAGATAAGGCACCGATATATATTTTTTAATACTAGACAGATGACACAAAGAAGGATTGTCTCCATCCTTGGCTTCCGTGTAGAGAGACTTCCAATCACTTTATCCAGGAGTGCCTTTGTTCAATGGTGCCATAAAACATCAACCTATGGAAAGAATTGGTGAAAAAATGTGAGAAAAAGATAGATTGCTAGAAAGGCAGGTGGTTAACAATGACAAGGATGCTAAAAATGATAAAATATGTCTTAGTTGAAATCCCAATATGCATGTTCCCAACTATGGAGATGACTAATAAATTTTCACAAGACATCACCAAAAAGTTCAGGAGTTTTCAATGGGATGGGGCAAATGAAAAAAACCACAATATACCCCTTCTCGCCTGGGAGAAAGTTAAACTACCAAGGCATGCGAGAGGATCAGGAATTAGGGATCTAATAACCTAGAACCTTGCACCAGTGGAAAAACTTGTTTTGAAAATGTATAGGAGATCAGAAGCTCTGTGATGCAAAGTCCTTTAGAAAAAATACCTGGCTAGGAAAAATCCAAAAATTATTTTGACGATAGCAAACCCCCCATATGACTCAACAATTTGGAACCACATTATGAAATGTAGACACATAATAACATATCATATTTTGTGGAGAATTAGAGATGGGAGTAGTGCATATTTTTAGAGATATTTGTGGAATGGGTATTTATTAGTCAATATCCCAAGATTGGAAAGATCAAAGGATGTGTTAGAGCTAATATGGGTCAACCTAGTCGAGGAATACATGGAAATCATTGTAAGAAATGGTATCAAAAGTTTTTCTTAGAAATATATGGAAGCATTAGCACTAGATTGTAGATGAAGATTAAAAGAAGAATTAGATAAGTGAAATATTGTCCTGGTAGAAGGGACCGATGATATTTTATAGTGTACGATGAAATCAAGGAACTATTCACCAAAATTGGGTAATGAAATCATGTGGGAAGATTGGGATCGCTGCGATTGGAACACTGACCTATGTTGGAATACAAACATTCTCCCCAAAGCGAGAGCATTTGCTTGATTGGCAGTGCAAAGAAAGATCCTAACAGGGGTCAAATTGATGAAGATGGGTTTTGTAGAACAATTTAAGTGTCTGATGTGCTACAAACATGAGGAGAGTGTTGATCACTTGTTTGTACAATTTGATGTAGCACAAAAATGTTGCTAATTATTCCTTGGTAAATGAAGTTCTATGGGCCTCTACCAGCAACTCTAAAAGGGATATTTACATTTTGGCCAACTTTATATAAGAGGCTGGTATGGGGGGAATTATGTTATGTTATCCCAACAACCGAAATCTAGATACTTTGGAAGGAGAGGAACAATCGGGTGTTCAATAGCAAGGAAGTCAGTATCAAGACATTAAAGAATAAGATGGAGATAGCAATCCGTGAACATGTTAATGTAGAGGTGGCTTTCAGAAAACATAACATTTTTACTTCATGGGATGACAGAATGGTGAACACTTGGCTACATTTGATCCCATCGAAGGCAAAAACCTTCATTAATCGGGAAGAGAGAATAGGGGTGTGATGGCACCTACCACCTAGCAATCATCTCAAGATGAATTTCGATGACACTTTACAAGGGGATCCTGGTCCCTCCAGCGCCAAGTACATCATAAGGGACGAAAGAGGAAGGATGGTATGGGGAAGATCTATCAAGCTGCCTAATGAAACAAATAACGATGTAGAGTTTTTTGCACTGTTTTTAGGAGTCACTTGTACAGAGAGAAGGGACTGTTAAGAATTATCATTGAAGGAGATCCGATGAATGTCGTGCAGGCTACTACGTTTGGCTCTGCACCCAGTTGGAAAATTCATATGTGGACTGACGACATACGGGAAATATTGAAAGAATTTGAAGATTTTTCAATACAGCATGTTTATAGGGAGGTGAACATGGAAGCAGACTTCTTGTCCAATCATGCTATAGATCAAAGTTAAATTTCTATTATTAGTAGTGATGTCAAACATTGGAATGGATTGAATTGGAATTACAAGGTGGAGGGATAAGGTTAGAGGAATTTGGTGGCAGCTTTCTATTTCACGAGATCATGAATAAAGATTTGGCAAATATTCTTTGGTAATAATAGAGGTGTTGGATGGACGGGAGAGGTCTATGTATGCCTCATAGAGCAGTTAACTTTAAACAGGTTCTAGATCTGGAGTAGATGATAGCATCTAAGTTCATTACCATTGCAGGGTGCGATTGTAGTTGCACGCAAGAATCAATGGAGGAATAGCTCAAGGAGATTTTTGCAGCAGATGGTGATGTGGAGATGGGTGTGTTGAGGAGCATAATCATAAGAAAGTTCTGTAGGGCACCCATACACACAATGTCAGTCTATTACAAAAATTTGTTTACATTGTGGCCAGGACTACATGAGACCACGAAGCCATAGAAAGAGCTATCAGGCAAATGGTGGTGCCCTTGCTTAGGGAGAATGTTGTGGAGGTGCTGAGGAATCCGAACACTACGACATACAAAGGATTGATGGCAGACACATTCACCGTGGAGGAGGTGATAAACAACAATGACATGTATGATACAATCAAGGTCGTGAGGGATGGCATAAGCAAGAACAATATGGAAACATACAAGTATATGATGTCTGTAAATGGGAGCATGTTCCCTCTAGAGCAGATTGAGAGATCATAGGAGGTCATTAAGGCCATCAAAACCTTACTATTCTCCCTCTGCAACTGAAATGTACTCTTTCTTTATGATCAATATAATGGTAGCTATCCCTAGGTAGAAAAAAAAAACAATTGCTACATAGTTCCCATTTTAAGACCTTTGGAGGGCATAACTATTAAAACACTCTCCTTTTTTTATCTTTTTTTAAGAAAAGACAACATTGTTTGTGTTCTTAATATTAGTGTTTTTCATTTTATCTCATTATGTTCTAGACTTATAATTTATTATTTTCTCCCTTTCTTGTATAGTTAGAAACTTAGAAAATGTAACAATTCTTATAATCACACTAAATTATAAAATGTCAAACAATATAATTTTTACAAGTGTGATAGTTGATTTGTTTGGGGGTGTATCATATAATGTATAATTATCCTTGGGGGATTTCATACCTATGTGTTTTTCATAACCATAGCCTTGTATAAATTCCAATCTTGAAGAATTTAACACATCTCTTACTCCCTCACCTTTCTATTTTGATATCTTATAGAATAATTCTCTTCCAAATTTCTTTCTTGAGCACACAACATCTATAAAGACTTCCCATGCCTAATGTGGGTGAATGATTGTCATTAGAGTTTTTCTTCTTTAACAAGGTTATTCATTAAATCCTTTCAAATAATGTAAGAGAAATGTGCTTAGTATGAGAAGAAATTCATAATGAACATGATTAATCTTAAAGGCAAATTAATGAGCTAAAGTAACTTCTTCAACAACATCACATTAGTTTGCCAAATTATTTTACACAATATTTATCAAATCATGTTCTATGGGATCACACATATCATCTTAATCATTAGAATGTCAACTTCTTAAGCGTACATAATATATTTGTATAATCCCACATTCATGATCTCGATGTTAGGAAAACAGGTGTTGTACACCTTCCACAAGAAGATGAATATTTTAATTGTGTAATATAAATATTTATTTGTGGTACGTCTTTGGGGATATGTTAAGACAAATGAAATATTTATTTGGATCCACATGTAAAGTTGTATTGTAATATTGGTTAGATAATATATGTGTGGATTATATATTAGAAAAATATATAATATTAAAAAATAATCAGTACTAAAAAGTAAATGTTAGGACTAGTGGTTTTGTGCTCTCGTTGTTTTGAGACATATGGTTTATCCAATACCACTTGGCAATTTTGTGTGATATTAAATATATAAAACGAACACATGTTTAGTGATTGAGGTTGTTTATCATTTGCATTGAGCTCTCTAAAAGAGAGAATATGTGAATTATGACATAGAATGTATGGTTGTAGGGCTATCCATTATGCTTGGAAATATGAAGGATGCATTGGATGATTTTAAAGTTTCAAAAGTATTCATAGAGAAATTTTAAGTGCATTATATGTTTCATTGCTAAAAAATATATTGAATGCAGATGCTTTTAGGGGTTAGATTTTCCTAAAGAATATCTTGTGTCATTTTATTGGTATGTTTGTCTATTCTTTTTTATGGTGGGTTTTGAGTATTTGTTTTTATAATTTTCTCTCTCAAGGATGTGGAAATGTTTTATATTGATACATACATTTTTCTTTTCAACTAATATTAGAGCCTAGTTACTGGGTTGTGGGAGGAAATTTTCTTAGTTGTAACCCTTGCTATGAGTAGATTCTTTGGTAGAGTTGAATCCATGGCCTTGTAGGAAAATAATGAAGGAATTTTCAAAGTTGCATGAGTATTCGTAGACATAGTTTATTGTAGATCTAAGATTTTATGAAGATTTGGAAAATGGATTTTTTGTTAGCACTCTTTTGTTGGGGTTTTAAGGGTGGGATTTTACTAGAGACCTCGTGGACAAAAATAAACATTACTATTGATTATAGAAAGCCCAAAAACTTATAGACCCATATAAAACATCATATATTTTAGGGTCAAATTTTTAGACATTTCTTGGGTATGAAGGAATCTTCATAACAAAAAAATTATATAGTTGTATAGAATCCATGATACTATACAACAAATTTGTAGTACTCGAGTATAGTGCAAAATATTTTGTAGAATTTTTTAAAACCATTAGTAGAATGATGAGTCACAAAAAATAATAAGAAAATAAAAAATTATAGTTAATCTATAATTTTAAATGAATAAAAATAGAGCTTGTAGCATCATAAATTGTCACCGGGCCAATTTACACCTCATGTTTGTGCCCCTACTTTAGCGTGTCTCCCCCTCATCTCCTATCTGGGTCCATTCAGTACCTTAATTCCACTTTTCATGTCACATACACCTACCAAAAGATTCCCTGGAGAGGAGTCCTCCTTCCTAGGCCCAAATTCTTGTCCCTGATTAAGATTCCCCTCAGTGGGACCCAATTTTTAAGAGAAGGTTGGGACCTATCTCTCTGACGAGAAATTAAGTCAGTGGCTCAATATGACCATTGGAGGTCAGCCTAATCGGTAAATTGACCTAGATCCTCATATATAAATGCATTTGATCAACTCAATTTCATCCTAAGCATTCTAAGTCTCCATATCCAAGCAATAAAGCATTCAAGCATTGAAGTGTTCGTCATCAAGTATTTCCAAAGGTCTTCAAGCCTGTATATTCTTCATTCAACCATCGTAGACAAAATTATATCATTAATATGCAAGCATGTGTGTATTATTAGGGTTTTGTCATGTTCATGTCGTTTCATACAACATATGTGATTACATTCAAGAAGCAAAGCATCATAATCAGTCATTGGAGATCTAAGGTATATCCTTCCATTATTTATTTCAATATTTTTAATATTTCATTCAAGGTTAATTCCTAAATTGGGTTTGAATTAGGTAAACCCCCATTTCCAACCTATTTCCCCTTCTTTCTATGTGTAGGAAGTAGGCATGGAGTTGCGATCTTCAAAATAAGCTTTATTTGTAGTGATGGATCATTCTCCCATTAGAGTGCATAAAGTGTGGAGGACCAAAGCAACCACCACACGGGTCTCGACAAATCAAGATCTCCTTTTTGGAATAGATCTGAACCCCCTTACAATCTTTAGATCTAGGTTCGTGGCTCAATCTGACAACTATAGCTTACTGTTCATGCATTTTTGCACCAATTCCAACACATTTACCCTAATTTTAGCATTTTCAATAAATCAATTCAACTCAAGGGAAAAAAGAGGCTCATACAAGGCCCCCTAGAATTAGATCAAAATTTAGATTTATTTGGTTTAGATCTATCTAATTCCTATATTTCCCTAATGTATTGGTCCGTAAGCAAAAAATAGCAGTTTTCATCCTTCTTGTGGTGGAAACCCTAATTTTTTACCTCTACAAAACTAATAGTGGGTACCAATCTCTAAACATGTGAACACCCAATACATGGGGGATAACTCCCCTATAGTTGTGGCTTGGCCTCACCATTACTTCCAAGTGCCTCCACCAATAGACCACTAGAAAGTAACTCAAGTTGCACCACTCAAGTCCATCACTACAAATTAATTCATCCACCACCGTCGATGGCACCACCCAAGGGCCACTAGACAACCATGTCACAACCACATAATTTGACTTCTAATGCCTACTAGAGTAATGTTTGTTCAAGAGATATAAATTTAATGCATGTTATTAAATTTTTATTTTCTCATAGTCACCAATAAGCCCTCTCTGAGCATAGCACAATGGTACAAGTTCAGTCATTAGATTCTCTTGCTCAAGTCAAAATTTAGTGTCTAAAGTCATTGTTACTTTGAAATGGTTAACAAAGGAGACCTTAAGAACACAAAACTATATTTCATATTTTAAATATATGGTGAAGAGAATTTATAGTGTATTGCATATGGATTAGGTGGTTTTTCACTTAGAGAGGATTTTATTTATTTGAGTTATTATAGGAGCTTGAGATTTGGGGTGTGATTGCATCAACTTGTATAATTTTAAGGAAAAAACTTGTGGCAATGCATTTTTTATGAGGCTAATATGATGATAAAATATATATTTTATTAGATTTGGTTCTTCCTAATATAGGTTTATAGGTATTTTTAGAGTGTTCACTAGGAATTATCGGTTTGGTGGGCCTTAAGTGTAGGTACAATTACGGTGATGATTATGGTGTCATGTATATTCATGTACATTTGAGCATTGTCACAACATGTTCACACATGCAATTTGTATATTTGGTGGTGTGGTTGAATTTTAGGAGGTTTTTCTTCTATCTTGGATGCTTGTTTGGCTCCTTGAATATGGATAATCATTATATATTTATTTGGTGAATTGGATCTAGTGCTTGAATTGTGGGAGGTCTATGGGTTAGATTCTTTGATAATTAATTTGTAGGTCATTGGTGTGATGATGAGTTTGCATGTTATATTTTTTGGGACCTATAAGTTATGTAGTTTAGTGATTTGACAACACCTATTAGTTGTTATGTTGACTTGTATGTGGACTATGTATATATGCAAGTATTGCCAATGTTGATGCAAATCCGGTTGGTTACTCTTATTTGTGGTCATTGTGCATTATCATGTTGCATTAGGATAAGAGGATGTATGATTGAAGTTCCTAGATAGTTGTTTGCTGGGGCTTGTAGCATTTTGTTATCACAATTCCATAGATAGCTTGGTTACATGATTTGATAGGATATTTAAACAATGATGGTTTGGTAGTTTATTCTCTGGATCTATTGGTACTATAGTTGAGCGTGTGTGGACCAGGGGTCATCTTAATTTAGGAGATGGTTATCATAATTATAAGAATAACTAAATATCATGGTTTAGTGGAAGCTTTGGCAATGATATAAATTCATCATCTAGTAATAGATGATCTTAAATGCAATGGTTGTGGGTGTCATGAAAAACTCTTAGATTATGATTTGTGTATATAGTTAGAGTACTTTGACATCTTGAGTTTCATTGATTGGACATGGTTAGATCATGTTATTGAAGACATTAACATCTTAGTTTACCATTGAGGATTCTTGGAGTATTTGGTGAGGTGTTAATTTATGACATGTTAATTTCAATAAGTGATCCTTGGTTGAGAGGATGTTTGGTGTTATACCATGGTGGACTCTTAATTTTACATTAGAGTTTTGGTATAATGCAAATGCTCAAAGGAATGGGTTATATTAATTGGAGAATGTGGAGTTCCTAATTATATAGCTCGAGTTTTCACAATGATATAAGACTAGAAGGGACTAGAGCTCTCTTGGGTTTAGTGACATTTATTAATATGGTTATCTTTAGAGGTTTCAAAGGAAGTTAAAGGAGCCTTCACATGTAGATATGAATGTTATTTAATGATGGAACTATAGAAGAGAGTGGTCTTGGAAAGTCATTGTGGCTTGGTATATCCTAGAGGAGCAATATCATTCCCCAATATTGGTAGACTTGAAGGACAACCATCTAACATGTATTGCCCATTTTATTTTTAGATGAATCACTTTTTTTCTTTTTTTTTTCTTATTAATATAGATCTTGAGTTGTGTTTGTTATATGTTTATCTCCTTGTGCATATAATTTTAAATTATAACATTTATAAGGATTTTAGATGTTATTAGACAAAAATTTTGGTTATTAAATGGATTTGAGTTTAATATTCCTTGGTTAGAAGATAAATTTGTCTATTTGATCTATGAGATGAACAATTGTGGCTTGAAAAGGGTTTTCAATTGGGGCTTTATAAAGGAGATCTTACTTGCCACAACTTAGGACTTTGAAGTTGTAGAAGGACATGGTATTAATATGATTTGCAATTTTTCTTTCTTTGGTCTCATTTTCTTCCTATAGGTTCACGTTCTCTTGATATTGGATTTTAGGTTTGTGTTGAGCCATTGCAATCACTATGTTAATGTCCATATGTGGTTAATCCATTGCTTTATTTTTTAATAACCACATGGGAGGCTCTTTAATCTTTTTCTTTTGTTGAGTGTTTAAGAACTTGAGAAATGTATGAAGATTATCTGTGATGGAGTATGTGAAATTCTTTGTTACATGTGTGGATCATGGTGGTTATTATTTGCACAAAATTGTTTTGATTAATTATTAGGGCCACACCTTGGTATGCATTTTTATTGATAGACTTGTAATTCATAGATATATTTCTAGGTTTGATATTAATCATGTAGTAGAATTTCTTAAATGTGTGAGTTATTCATTGATAGATTTTATACAAGGGTCTTGTGATTGTAATTTATAGGTTAAATACATTTTTGGCATGAGTTCTATGGATGGTTCTGAATAACCTTTGAGGTATAAGTAATTGAATATGTTAACATTTGGTGTGGTTTCAATTTCTAGTCATGTAGGTTTTTTCTTTGTTTTTTGGATTGTTGGATCTTCTTCTTTTCTTGTTTATTTATTATATGTATGGCATGTTGAAGGATGAGAGTAATTCTTGCTTGAGAGAGATCACCGTGGGTGTTATTAGAGGTATCTTGATGGAAGACAAAAACATGTTGGAGATTCATGTGTTTTGATGGATGGATATTATAATATATTTAATCAATTGGTCCTTATGCAATGTATAGAACAAGAGGGAGAATGATGGGAAAAGGGGTATTTTACACCTTGCAGAAGAAAATAAATATTAATTTTCTATACATCTTTGTAGATGTGTTCAACCACATTAAATATTTATTTGGATCCACTTGTAAAGTTCTATTTTAATATTAGTTAGATATTTTATGTGTGGTTTACGCATTGAAAAGGTATTTAATATTGAGAAAACTTATTGCAAAAAATTAAATGTTTGGGTCAATGGTTTTTCTCTCATGATTCTGAGTCAGATGGTTTATTCAATACCACTAGATGGTTTTGTATGAGCTTGAATTTATAAAACAAAGCATGTGTTTAGTGCTTGAGTTTTGTTATAGCATGTATGTGAAGGATGGCATGAGATATATGGTTGTATGATTAGCCATTATGACTAGACACATGGAGGATGCATTAGAGGAGCTTGATGTTCTAAAATTATTCATGGATAATATGTGTAGAGTCAAAACTTGCACACTTCTTTTGTAGTTGGAGATATTTGAATGTATGTTGTGAAATTGGTTGTCCAGGGAATATAGTTTTCCCTTTGTAGGGTCACTTTTCCTCCATTACAACATCCAAGTGTATTGTAATGTTTTATTACTAAATAATGCATCGACTATGGATCTCTTTGGAGATTGGGTTTTTCTCTCAACAAGAGCTTTTCTAGGGTATATCTTGTGTCATATTGATGGTATGTTTGTCTATTCTTTTGTATGGAAAATTTTAAATAATTGCTTACATTTTTTCTCTATTGTGGTTACATGGAAATGTTCTATATTGATACAAATATTTTTCCTTTTATTTGACACCATTGAGGACATGTGTCTTCTCTTTTATGACAACTCCTATGGAATTTTATCTCTTATTTGGAGGATATGAGGGTGCACTCTAACCCTTTAGTTCACTCTCCACCATACAATGTATTTATCTTCACAAATATTGATTTGTATTAGTTAAAATATCAAATTAAGATCCATACACTTATGGTCAATGCTCCTAAATATTACATATCTCTGGCGAGACATGGGTAGTTTATAAATCTACACTTTCTAATTAGTCTATGCATTCCATCATGTAAGTGGTAGTTACAACAATTTGATAGCTTAGGATTTCTTTATTTTGAAGGAATATCCATTTCTCATTATAAAGGAGCATTCTACAACGTTTTTCATGTATATTTTTATGTCCAAATTCTCTCTCTACTATGTGGATGCATTAACATGCCATATTTTACAAGGATTTTAGAATGCTATTTCATCTTTCCTTATTGGAAGGGAATTTTTTTCTTTAGTTTTTCTTTTCTTTTCTTTTTTCTTTTGGTTGGAAGACACTACACATTGGTAATTTATTGAGCCTAATTGTTGGGACCTCTCTCTATGTCTCTTGTACTTCCTTCATTCCTCCCCAAGTTATGCTTAAAGGGGTGTTAAAGTAAAAATGTTATCATCAGACCAGGTACAATTTACTTCACTAAGCTAGAATAATCACTATGATTGAGATCAATCAATGGTATTGAAGATATGAAAATAAAAAAGGATGAAAACTTAAAGATTCTAATGTAATAATGGAACATTTTACCATGTTTTTATTCTTTCTTCTCTGATTCAGTGGAAGCGGAGTGTACCTAATGCTCCACTTGATATGTTATTTTTGATGTATTAATAGGTATAATGTGGTTGCTTGGTAGACAAATATGAATACAAGATGAGGATGATTAGGAAAATGGAAAACATGTAGTTAGCATAAGAGTTAATGTCTAAATGGGATGAGAGGCCTTCAATTTATAGATTTTCTAAGAGGGAAAATAAGGTGCAAGATGTAATGTCTAGTGGATGGATAGGATTGAAGAAGATAGAGGAGTGAGTTGAAGGAAAATATGAGAATGGCATGTATCATAGGTGTAATCTGAGTTAGGTATGCTCACACATGTGTGGACATACAATATACAAGAAATAGGGTATCCTAAGAAAGATGAGTGGGCAAGAAATTGGTGGCTACTTTATGACAGTGTAAGAGATAGGGTGGCTATGAAGTGCCATTTTTTATGCTCATGCATGTGGGAGAATGAGAGGGGTAGGGAAACTTTTCACATGATGACAACTTTAGATTCTAATCCATGTAGATGGATTTAATAGCTAGGATTAAATGGACAAGGATTAAAGGTGATGTGGATTTAAATATTAGAGGAAAAGATAATGAGGATTAATTAGCCTATTTAAATTGATTAACTAGGTGTTAATTATGTTAGTGTAAATAGTGTCATTACCTAACTAGCTAGTTGTTAACAATTTATAGATTGATCTATTCACACATAAGCTTAAGTTTACTTAGACATTTTAGTCTTTAGTATCACTTCATCCAGTCGAGACATGTGTACTCACTTAGTGAGACACCTAATGCATCTGCATTAGTCATTGTTGGCATTTGCATGAAGATTGCATTAATGATATGTTATGTTGCCATTGATGTCAATTGAGCCGGTAATGATATTGTTGATATTGTTGTAATATTGTTACTGTAACCGGTAGGAAGAATTTGTGGGGAGAACCTGTAACCGGTGTAAAGGTGTAAATCTTATCTATTGTTGTAACCAGTAAACCATACCTGTTATTTTTTTAAAAACCCTAACCGATTAAGTTTGGTGAATTGGTTATATTGGTTTATGATCTGATGATGAGCGGTAATGATGATGAAACACATGATTATTGTATGAAGACAATTCCAAGAGATTTTGGCGAGTTGTTGTAACGGTTTTTGTCTAGGGAATGAT
This sequence comes from Cryptomeria japonica, assembly GCF_030272615.1. Classification (NCBI taxonomy): domain Eukaryota; kingdom Viridiplantae; phylum Streptophyta; class Pinopsida; order Cupressales; family Cupressaceae; genus Cryptomeria; species Cryptomeria japonica. The sequence continues at coordinate 231,346,337 of NC_081410.1, read as the reverse complement.
AAAATGTATTGCATCTAATGCAAAGTGCATGATGAGTTACTAAGTTCAATTAAGTGGTGATCAAGGAGCGATCAAGGTTTTATTGATTGATGTGCAGAGATTGCTATGTAATCCAACGGTCATACTTGAACCGAATTTGTTTGTAATCTCAATGAGAGTTAGTTTTTTGTTGTGTTACCGACCTAATTGATTTGTATTTAAGGTCGATGAAGTTGTTTAGTTTTAAGAGAGTTGAAAAAGAGATAGACACGGTTCAGTTGAGTGTGTGGTTACCTAACCGGATGATGTATCTGCAGTTTGAGTAAAGGCAGATAGGAGCATGAAATGGATCTGATCAAGAAAGTGTGGTGCTATTCAGACAGATCAACAAACTCTTGTTGTTTTCTAACAATTAGAACAGAATTAAAATCCCCTAACCGGCTAAGCTCTAACAAGCTTGGTGTTATTCAAATCCTCTAACAAGGTAGTCCATTAGAATGGATTTTCAAATCCTCTACCAAGGTTACTCCTTACAGGATATTGCTTCTAACAAGTAATTTGTAGTCAATCCCTTAACCGGGTGATTCCTAACAAGATCAGTTCTTAACAGGACTTTTTGTAAAGATTTAACAGGCTAGGATCCTAACAGGGCAAACTATTATCTTGTGAGTCTCATCTAACCGTGGTTTTTACCTATTTGGGTTTCCACGTCAAAAATATTTGAGTCAAGTGGTGAATGTTTTTGTGGTTCTATTTTCATGGTTGATTTACTTAACTATTTTTGGATAAGTCATGATAACCTGAAGTATTGAAGATATGAAGAAGTTGTTTACTATTAAATTGTTGTAACAGACAACCGGTTTATCTTATGAATTTTTATCTTGACAGAGTTATTATTCTAAGTTCACTTTGAGAGATTGATTGGTGAAGTTTATTATCATTTTTTCTATCTACTGATTCACCCCCCCCTCTTAGTAGTTGACCAGATACTTATTCTTTCATTATCCCATCAATTGGTATCAGAGAATTTCAGGTCCTTTAAGGTCTAAGCCTAACAACTTGAGGTAAAGATTTATTGATCATGATGAAGAAGGAAGGTCCAAAGTTTAATAGAGAGTACTATAGGATATGGAGTGACAGAATGAAAAGTTATATCAAGAGTCTGGGAAGTTAGTATTGGGAACATGTTGATACTAAGTATGTTGCACCTACTAGAATGTTGACTAATGATCAGAAGAAAGAGAAATCAAAAAATCATCAAGCATTGGAGGCTATTATCAGTTCTTTGTCTGATGCAGAGTATGTAGATGTTCATGGTCTTGAAACTACATATGAGGTATGGAAAAAAATTGAAGAGATTTATAGCAGTGATGAACATGTTAAGATTGCTAAAGAGGAGAGTCTAAGAGGAAAGTTTGATGACATGTAGATGGTTGAAGGTGAGAATATCCAACATTATGGTCAAAGGATAAAAGAGATAGTCGGTGAAATTAAGAGTGCAGGAGGTAAAGTGGAAGATTCCACGGTGATCAGTAAGGTACTGAGAACCCTGCTACCGGTCTACACTATCAGAGTCGCAGCTATTCAGGAGATGAAGTCTGTTGAAAAAACTAAGGTAACTCTGGACTCCATCATTGGCAAGCTTACTGCTTTTGAATTAAATGGTTATGATGGTAGTGTACAGAAATCTGAGTCTGCATTTAGAGCTTCTATTTCTAACCCATCTATGAGGAAAAGTAGAGAGGTCAAACACAGCTATGAATCCAGATCCAATAGAGAAGTTGATGATGAAGACAGTTTAGTTGAGCTTGAAGCATTGTTGGCCAAGTGATTGCCTAGAGGTACAGGTAAATATAGAGGCAAATTACCTTTGAAATGTTTTGCATGCAACAAGATTGGACACATTGCTGCTAATTGTCCTAATGGTGATAATGAGCACAAACGAGAGAAATTCAAGAAGTACAAGGGTAAAGACAAAAGAGATTGTCTTATTGTTGTTGATGGTGGTATCACTGGTGAGGAATCTGATGGTGATGCTAATGAAGACATTGTGTTTGTAGCTGTATGCGGGAAAAGCGAGGCTATGAAACTCAAAATGTGAAAAATGATGTTCAAGGGGCTTGTCCACACACCCACAAGACTTCTTGGTGCAAGTTATGGAGTCATGAAGAATGACTCAACTTCCCAAGGTAGGTTCCATGGTTCTCTATCTCACAAGGTCCCTCAAGCCAATGCCTTTGCTCTCATATCACTGAGAAAAGTGACTTGGGGATGACAAATGCAAGAATGAGGGATGCTTTAGATTGATATTAGCATGAAATGCATCCTATTTATGCATGATTCTACAAATAAGTTTAAACTAGATTATAAGATGACAAGGTTAGTAGTAATACTATCCTAACATGATATACTAGTTAATTATTTAAGTTAATGATAATAGAAATGCTCTAAAATGCTTATTAGATTAATTCCTATTACAAAGAGAGGCTAGATGCATACTAAAATTGAGTATAAGTGTGATACTAAGAGCTTGGATGATTAAAATGGAGGAAAAAGAGCTCTATTTATAGAAGAAATAGGGCAATGGATGGTCTAGATTGAAGGATCCAATCAAGGGTCAGGATTGAAAGTTATCAATCCATGTTTACAATTTCCACCAATGAAATGGTGACAATTGTCAACATAAGACTGCTTGAGAGGAGAGGTAAGAAGCATTAAATGCTTGAGAAGACCTCATGGTTACGTTAGAAGGTAAGGGTTAAGGTTAGGTTAAGGTTATCCATTGGATAAAGCTTTTACCCAAAGGATAAACTCTTGTGCAAAGGTTAAAGGGATAACCATGGTCAAAGCAATAAATGCTTCATGAGACCCCTGGGTTAGAAGAAGGTTAAGTTAGGCAAAAATTCTCTAACCATGCCACTAAGGGTTAGTTAACCATTAATGGTTTGAAGACTTTGGGGAAAAATTTGTAAGAGTCCTTCCAAATTTGGGGGTATTCAACAAGTTATCTTGTTGAAGGCATAAAGGCTTTAATGCCTTTTGAAGACTTTACTCCAAATTTGAGAAGTGACCTCCTCAAATTTAGGGAAAGGGGATAATTGATGGGTTTGGGTTAATTGATTAGGATTAAATGGATTCTAGAAGAATTTAGGAAGAGAGTTAGGATGCAAGTGGGAGATGTAGGAAAATGCAAGTGGATGGGGGATAATAGGATTTAATTAAAATAAATTGCTTTATTTCAATTTGGTTGCAAGTTGGGAACTTAAATAAATTAGATTTATTTAATTGGGGTGAACTATTTAATTAAATGTACAACATTCATTCTCAAATAATCTGAACACAAATAGCCCTGCGGGAAATATACGATGAGCAGGAGCAGGAGTGCGGGAGCTAGCGTTTCGGTTGTGGCTGAGGAAGGGGAGGAATCAGATGATGATGAGGAAGATTGCTTGAGAGCCTTAGCTATGGATATCGCTACCTAGCTTGACCTAGATGATTCGTGATGCCCCTTTCGCTCCCTCTTTCTGGTGGATCGACTTCTGGGGTCTCTCGCTGAGGCAACTGCTTGGGCTATCGCTACTGCGAGCTTAGTGGGTCGGAGCTAGTGGGGATTTCTTCTAATGGCTCTCTCTTCCTCTCATGTCTGTTGGGTCAACCTTGTTAGGTTGTTTTGCTCCACTTTGGCTTGTGTCCCTGCTTTGCTCCCTTTCCCCTATTGGGTCGGAGGATTTTGTGCTTGCAGTGCTTCTTTTTTTTTTTCCTCCTCTCAGGCTGGGATTTGTGGAGCTCTTTTGATGCCCTTTGGGTGGAAATGCCTAGGTTTTGGGTCATTTCTCGGCACCCTTCTTCTCTCTATGTGCTTGTTAAGAAGGTTTTATCTCCTATAGAGGTGGAGATATCTTTCACAGAAGGAGGTGGATTCTCTTGTTCTGAGGCAGCTTTGCTGGGCACAAGCTGTTCTGTTTTTGGGCTGCAGTTGGTGTGGTTTGTCCTTCTGAAGAAACTATGTTCTCTCCTTATTGAGGTGGGGGTTGTTTCTTTGCTGTTGGAGTTTGGTTATACTTTTGGTGGTCTTTTTTCTTCTATGCAGGCCCTCGGTGCTTCCACTGTTGGTTTCCTTTTGAGGGTTTTTTCTCTTACTAACCAGTCCCATGGATTTCTTCTTGAGGCGTTGTGCCCTTCTACGGAGGTGGAGTGGCCGCTTGGTGTTTGGGTGGTTAAGGGGATTTTTGGTGCTTCCTCTCCTGGTTTGGAGGACCTTTCTCTTGAGGTTGGTGATTATTTAGTTGCTGGATCTTTTCTCTCAAGCTCTTTTGTCTTCTCCTATTGAGGTGGAGAGCACAGCGGTGCTTGTTTGGATGGATGCTTTCCAAATCGGGCCTCTATTTCAGCTCAAGGTGGTTGAGGGTACCACTTCAAAAGCTAGTTTTAAAGTTAGGGAAGCCTTTCAAAATCCCTTTATCTCTAGGCATCTTGTTTTATTTACCTTGTCTTTTCTTATCTGGCTGGTTGCTGATAGTTTTCAAGGGCCCAGTCCAGATTGTGGTTGTTTTTGGTTATGGGCTAGTCATATTTTTGGTGTCTGAAATCTCTGTCTCAGGTCAAGGGAGCCAGAAACATCCCTGTTGTTTGGCTGAGAGTGCATGCTAACCCTCATCATAGTTTGAATCTTTAGCCTAGTTGGTGTAGCCAACTTGATTTATTTTGATTATATCTTAAGTGTTTGGCTGGTTCTTCCTGCTGGTGTTTGTTGGCTTTTGCTGGCTTTTGTCGGCTCAGCTTTGTGTGGGCTGTTGGTTTTCCTGGTTAATTTTCTTTGGCAGTGTTGTTCTTTGGGTTCCAAATCCTGGTAAAATCTGAGGGTTTCGGGTCCCTCCAAAACCTGTTGTAAGGGGTTTCAGGTCCCCTCAAAACCTGTTTTTCCCATAATCAAAAACTATTTAATTAAATGTAAATTTAATTAAAAAGTAGAGAGAAGGGATTTAATTAAATAAAATGATTTATTCAATTAAATGACATAAAGGACTTAAGTGAATTTAAATAAATAAATTGAATAATTTATTTAATTAAATAGAAGAATGTGGGTGATTTAATTAAATTAGATTTAACTAAATAGAGGAATGAGAATAAAATGAACATTAAATATTCATTTAGGAATATTGTCATTTTTATACATCTACATTTGTCCCCTCTTTGAAGTGACGTGTGTGCACATGTTGATTCAAAGAAAATAATGTGTCATCATGATTTGGTTATGATCAATGTGATGTCGTGTCAAGATGTTCATGTCGTGCCCCAGATTTGATAAATGATGTTGATAATGCCCCCTCAGGAGATGAATCAAAAATTTGAAAATTTGTTTTGTTTTGATAAATTTGACTGCATTTTAAATTTTTGTCTATGTTGAATGAAATAAATTGGTTCATCTCCCGATAATGATGTTTACGAGGGTTAGAAATGGGAACACCAGAAATTTACATGCTCGTCCATGCAACCCTAATTTTCATTTACCCTACAAAAAGGTAAAAAGTGATTTATTTTGTCTCATTTGTGCTTGTTGACTTTGGAGAAAGTGACACTTGGAGAAAAAGACAAAATGTCAATTCCTTTTGATTCTCATCGATTCGAGCGTGTTCAGAGGTATCGGAGGCCTGCCACGTATGGACCACCAGTAAGTCATCCTTTCTGACCCCTTTTGGATTTTTGTTTTGTCATTTTTGATCATGTTTTTGAATTTTTCCATGCGAATTTAACGGTTTAGCGCGTCGGAGTTAAACTGTAGCGCATACGATAGGTTGCATAGTGCGTAGAGTTTAATGAAGTAGGGTAGCGTCTAGGTAGATTAGGATAGCACAAGGGTAGGTTTAGGTAGTGCATAGAACTAGGTTAGCGCATCAGCGGCATAGGGTAGTGTGTAGGGGAAAAAGGATAGCGCGTAGGAAAGACCTAGCGTATAGGATTAGCAAGGGCTCACAGGGGTAGTGTATGATAGTGCATAGGTCTGACCTAGCGCGTAGGGTTAGGTTCATAACACATGGACCAAGTAGGATAGCGCATAGGATAGAAGTGGCACAGAAGGTAGTTTAGGTGGCGCTTTGGGGAAAAGGGAAAGCGCGTGGGGTTAATGGGGTAGCGCATTAATAGGACAGGGTAGCGCATAGGCAGCAGCTTAGCGCGTAGACAAGATTTTTTAGCGCATGGGCAGAGAAATTGGGGTAAAGTAGGATTGTGGATGAATAAAAATAGGTAGGTTTCTGCGAGTTTTACTGGGATGGGTGCGAAGTTCAGCCTGCGTGCCTATTGTCATTGTTTTTGATAAGTTGTCCAATATGAGTTTCGATATAACTTGATTTGATTTGCAATGTTTCAAGTTGATTTTGATCTAATGTTGATTTTATATGGATGTTTTGATATGAACTTGATTTGATATGCATTATGAAGAGGGGAAAACAGATTTGAAGGTCAAATGATCAAAACATAATGAAATAAACATGCAGAATGCTAAAATATCATTAAAAGACCATTTCACCTTGCTATTTTACCTTCTCCTTCGAATTGAGCTTGATGAAGTGAAGGTGCCCCTTGATAATGCTCCACTTGATGTGCTCCTTTGATTGCTGGATGTGGATGGCTCTCCAATGTTGTGCACAAATGGAATGGATTTGAAAAATGATAAGAATGAGATGATCAAGTTGCCAAGATGATTTCCTAGGCTCAAAAGGGCAGCATAAACTTACTAGATTTCAAGATGTTTTGAATGAAGGGATGGAGCCCTATTTTATAGGAAGAGGAGAGGAAAACGAATGGCTAGGATGAATTAGAGATGAAGGGCTAAGATTTACTTATGAGCTCACACAAGGTCCAAGAGAGGGTGTGGAGACCAAGAAATATGCCTTAAAGGCATTTCGTATCTCCACACTCCACAAGATGCATTGGAGGAATTAAAAATTCTCCAAAAAAGGATATCATGGGGATTGGAGGAATTAAAAATTCCTTGGGAGAGGGGATGCTTAGAGGAATGTGTGATTTCAAAAATCTTACATTCACCTAGGAAAAGAGCATTTAAAGCTAGTGGCTAGATGAAAAGGACAAAGAGTTGACTTTGTGGCTAATCATGTTGATTAACCATTAACGACTCATTAGGAGAGGGATTAGAGGAAATGTTAGGTAGGATTAATATTTGTAGGAGAATTTGACTAGGAGAGAGAATGAGTGGAGGGAATAAAAAATTAGAAGAATAATGTTAAATGAGTTTAGGGAGTTTCTAGAAGAATGAATTAAGAAGATGATTTGAAATTAATTAGCTAAGAGGAAGATTTGTGAGGATTTGATTTTTTTTTAGAAGAATAAAGAAAGGGATTGATTTATTAAATAAATCAATCATATGCTATAGTGACAATATTAATTATATTTAATTAATATTGAGAGGAATTTGAATTAACATAATTAATTAATTAATTATGCGAGGAATTAAAAATAATTAAAATAATTATTTTTAAGTGTCTACATTTTGCCCCTCTTTGAAGTGAGGTGTGATGACACATTGATTCAAAGAATAATCTTGTTTTGATGCTATTATTGGTTTGATAGGATGCCCCAGCTCTTGATTGATAGATTATGGTATGGTGATACCCCCTCGGGAGATCAATTGAGGTATTTGATCTTTGGAGTTTTGCGAAATTGATATCCCGATAGATTTGATTTGATTCGATTGATAAGATCTAGATTCAGTCTGGTTTCAAGAAGAATTCATCCTGTATAAGACAAAGATGATCAAAGTGTCTGGTTTCAGGAAGGATTCATCCTATATAAGACATGATTGATCACAATATCTGGTTTTAGGAAGGATTCATCTTGTATAAGACATGATCGGAGTGTCTGGTTTCAGGAAGGATACATCCTGTATAAGACATGACTGATCACAATGTCTGGTTTCAGGAAGGATTCATCCTGTATAAGACATGATCGGAGTGTCTGGTTTCAGGAAGGATACATCCTATACAAGACATGACTGATCACAACGTCTGGTTTTAGGAAGGATTCATCTTGTATAAGACATGATCAGATCACAGCGTCTGGTTTCAGGAAGGATTCATCCTGTATAAGGCATGATTGATCACAACGTCTGGTTTTAGGAAGGATTCATCTTGTATAAGACATGATTGGAGTGTCTGGTTTCAGGAAGGATACATCCTGTATAAGACATGACTTATCACAACGTCTGGTTTCAGGAAGGATTCATCCTGTATAAGACATGATCGGAGTGTCTGGTTCCAGGAAGGATACATCATGTATAAGACATGACTGATCACAACGTCTAGTTTCAGGAAGGATTCATCCTGTATAAGACATGATCAGAGCATCTGGTTTTAGGAAGGATACATCCTGTATAAGACATGATTCAGAATCAAAATTGATTATGTGAGGAAAAAATAGAGGAAGAAAAATTAGGGTGGAAGGGATGGATGAGGAACAAACATGAAGCAGTCGTGAGGTATTTGGAAAGAAGAATACGAGATGCGAGACCGCGGAGGAAAATGGGGGCAATTAAGAACTCCATGGGATTATTGAGTTTAGGATTTGATGGAGTGATGGTGAGATTTTGTGCACAACAAATGTGGAGAGCCAACCTAGTTTGATGTTGCCCTGAGTGACTTGCACCATTGATTATAGAAATCAAGATGCCATGAGAAACGCAGGGCGTGGACTGACTCTGTAGACAAACGGGAATTTCTTGCACACAACAATGCAAGTGTTAAGAAACACTAATACAGAGTTGTGGGTTCGTGCAAGGAAACCCTCAAACACACCGATACCTCTTGTGCACAAGAATGTAAGTGTTGATAAACACTAGTACCAGGTTGCCGATTTATACACGAAGGATCCAAAACATGCCATACTATGAAATATGCCCCAGTATGCACCTATCATAACATACCTGGATATGGAAGAACCCAGGCAGTCGTAAATAGTGGCAGTCGTAGGGAAAAAGATGCAAGCCTATATGAAAAGATCTAACAAAATCTAAGAAGTCTCTTCCTTGCAACCACATGATACCTCTTGCCAAGAGTAGAACTAGGATGGACTTGGGATTGTTTCTCAAGACTTCTTGAAGCTTACGCACAGAGGCATAAAATCTCAGTTTCAATGGGACTTTCCTTGTTCATGACTCAGGCAAAGACTTCATCATCATACGCATGTTTTATTGGGAGGCGGAAAAGAAGGAATGTTGCGCATGGGTGGGCTAGATGGCAGATGATTTGTAGTATCAACATGATAGACAGTGGATCCGGTTATTTACCTTGGCGTCTGCACAGAGGTTTTCACCAAGGTACTTGTCCATAGCGCCACCAAGTGGTTTTCACTAATGGATGAATTGTTTTTTTTTTCTTTTTTCTGATTTTTTTTTTTTTTTGTGTCATAAGGTGCCTGTTTGCCAGATTTTCACCAAAGTGACGATTTTTTCAGGATCTTTTTCTAATTTTTTTTTTTTTCTTGATTTTTTTTTTTTGACAATTTAAGACTTTCTGAGGACTAAGCATAAAATCTTTTGAGGTGCATGATATTCATTGGATCATCCAAAGGATCACCTTCAGGAGTAGCCAACTGATAAGCTCCTGATCCATATTTCGTTGTGATTACATATGGTCCAAGCCAATTAGGCTCGAACTTGCCTTTCTTTTCTCTTTCTTGTAGATTTTTCTGATTTTCCATGAGGACAAGATCACCAACTTGGAATTCTCGGGTTCTGACTTTTTTATGATAACTCATGCGCAGACGGTTTTGATATACCCAAAGATAATTCAAGGCCTTGAGGTGCCTTTCATCTAACAATTCTAGCTCTTGTAAGCGGGCAATTCTGTATTCTTCCTCTGGTAGGATGTTTTGCAGTGATACCCTTAGAGAGGGGATCTTGATCTCAAGGGGAAGGATGGCTTCAGAACCAAATACTAGGGAATAAGGAGTAGCACCTGTAGGGGTGCGGATGGAGGTGCGGTAGGCCCACAATGCAAGATGGATTTGGAGGTGCCAATCATGGCCCACTTCATTGACTATCTTTTTGAGGATTTTTATTAGGGTTTTATTAGAAGCCTCAGCTTGGCCATTGCCTTGGGGGTAATATAGAGTGGAGAAGCAGTGTTGGATGTTGAATTTTTGGCAGAGTTCTTTGACATCCTAGTTCTTAAATTGTTTACCATTATCTGTGATGATAACTTTTGGGACGCCATATCGGCAGATTAGGTAGTTCAGGATGAATTTGAATATTTGCTTACCGGTGGTGAAAGTAAGAGGGATAGCCTCTACCCACTTGGTGAAGTATTCGGTGGTGGTGATAATGAATTTATGTCCGTTGGAAGATGAAGGGTGGATTTTCCCAATGAGATCGAGCCCCCACTACAAGAAGGGCCATGGTGTAATGAATGGCTGCAATTCTTGTGACAGTGCATGAATCTTGTCGCCATGCTGCTGGCAAGGGATACATTTATTCACATAATTGTATGCATCTTCTTCCATTTTAGGCCAATAGTATCCTGTTCTCAAAAGTTTTTTAGCCAATGTGAGTCCACTTGAGTGTGCCCCACAGATACCCTTGTGTACTTCACGTAATGCTCATTCTGCTTCTTGTTTATCTAAACACCTTAGGAGGGAACCATCAAAATACCTTCTGAACAAGGTGTCTGCAAGGATGGTGTAACGGGCACATCAACGGATGAAGGTTTGTTGTTGGGTTTTGGTGAGGTGTGGGGGAATGGTGTTGTCTTTGAGGAAAGCGAATGTTTCTTGGTACCAAGGGGACTCGGGACCAATGAGAACACACACCATTTCAGACTCTGGTAGGTCATATGCCGATATAAACAATTTCTCAACCAAGAACTCGCACTTCTAACTGTGTGCTGGCATTTGAAGGAGGGAGCCAATGGTGGCCATTGCATCTGCAACCCTATTGTTTGTTCGTGGGATTTGATCAAACTTGATTGCCGTGAAATGTTGCTTAAGATCTTCAACCATGGTACGGTAGGGAAGGAGTTTATCATCTTTTGTCTGGTATTCATCATTGACTTGTTTTATGATGAGTTGGGAATTGCCATAGACTTGTAATTCCTTTATTTTTTAGTGGATATCCAGGCGTAAACCTGTGATGAGGGCCTCGTATTCTGCTATGTTATTGGTACATGCAAAGGCTATCTTGTATGATTTGGGGATACCATCTCCTTGAGGTGTGACCAATAATATTCCTGCCCCCGATCCATTTTGAGTGTAAGAGCCATCAAAATACAATTTCCATGTGGAGGATGTGGTAACAGTCATAATGAACTCATCTGGTAATTCTGTGAGAAGAGGATGGTCACTTGGAAGTGGAGCTTCAGCCAACTGATCTGCAATGACTTGTCCCTTGATTGTCTTTCTATCCACATATTCAATGTCAAACTCGCTTAAGAGCATGACCCATTTGGTGGTTCTACTAGTGAGAGCAGCTTTGGACAAGAGATATTTAAGTGGATCAATTTTAGCAATTAATTTTGTCTTATTATTTAGCATATAGTGTCATAGTTTCTGTGTGCTGAACACTAATGCCAAACATGCTCTTTTGATGGGGGTGTAATTGAGTTCATATCCTACCAACGTCCGACTGATGTAGTAAATGGCATGTTCCTTCCCTTGATCATCTGTTTGCACCAATAATGCCCCCAATGCCACTGTAGTAGCACATATATACAAAATAAGGGGTTTTCTAGGAGCAGGAGGCATCAATACAGGAGGTGATGCTAGATATTCTTTTAATTTCTCAAAGGCCTTTTGACATAGGCAATCCCATTTAAATTTTGTGTCTTTACGCAATAGGTGTGCAAATGGATGGCACTTGTCTACTAGCTGTGAAATGAAACACCTGACAGACTACACAGTTGTCTGAGAGTTTTTGGTAGAGGCATTTCCATAATAGCTTTTACCTTTGCAGGATCAACCTCGATGCCTCTGCGGGAAACAATGAATCCCAGTAGCTTTCCTGATGTGATGCCAAACACACACTTTTTGGGATTTAGGCGCAGCTTGTATTTTTTCAATCTTTCGAAGATCTGTTTTAGAATGGGGATGTGTTCTTGTCTTGTCTTGGATTTTCCTAGCAGATCATCCACGTAGTCCTCCATAATTTTGTGCAAGAGGTCATGAAAAAATTTTGTCATTGCCTGTTGATACGTAGCTCCAGCATCTTTAAGGCCAAAAGGCATGATCTGGTAATAGAAGGCACCCCATGGTGTTGTGAATGCAGTTTTATGTTGATCGTCATCTGCTATCCTGATTTAGTTGTATCTAGAAAACTCATCCATTAGTGATAACATTTCATGTCCTGATGTAAGGTCCACAATCATGTCTATAGTGGGGAGCAAGAAATCATCTTTAGGACAAGCTATATTTAGATCTCAGAAATCTGTGCAGATGCGGATGCCCCCAGTAGGTTTGCCGACAGGTACAATGTTGGAGACCCATTCAGCATAATCTATTGGTTTGATAAATTCCGCATCTAACAACTTTTGGAGTTCTATCTTGACCAAGAGTGCAATATGTGGGTGCATTTTGTGCAATTTTTGTTTTACAGGTTTTGCATCTAGGTGGACGTTGAGATTGTGAACCACCAAGGCAGGGTCCAACCCTGGCATATCGGAATAGGACCATGCAAAATTGATTTTTACCTCTGTAAGGAAGTTGATGAAGTCTTGTTTCTCGATTTCTGTGAGGGATTTGGCAATGACCACATTTTTCGGAATGACCTCAATGCCCATGTTGATGTTGTCTGTTTCTTCTATCAACAAATTTGATTTGTCCTGTGGAAGGTAACCAATGGTAGGGAGGTCAAATCCCTCATCGTCAAGTGCCTTTTCCAAGTTTCCACTTTCAGATACGCCCTTTGTTTTTATTTCTTGTTCATCCAAAGACGCCTCAGGGAGGTTTTCACCTAGGGAATCATATCTTTTTCTTTTATTATCTTTTTTGTGGCTAAGGGCATTGACTTAACTACCAAAGTATCCCTTTTCATGTAGTTGAATACCCTTGATTCTGCTACAATCTTCCATATTTTGCGTTGTCAGGAGAGCAATGAGAGCATTATTGTCGACGCAAATATCTAAAGTGGGTTTGTCTCATTGGCCCCAATCAATGAGTTCAGGATGGACAAAATGTAGCTCATGTGAGTAGGAGGGGTTATAGGGGTGATGGTATTGATGTAAGCATCCAAGAAGATATCTTTCTCATATTCATAAGGCATTTCATGGAATTCCTCTTTGTCGGTGCTTTCGATATCTGAAGAAGGACTAGAAGGGGCACCAACGATAGTAATCTTAGGCACCGAGGTGTACCCCAAGCCTCTGTTGTATCTGTAGGAGATAGGATTTATGGGTGTTTTTCTTCCTTTCTCCTCTGGTCCCAGGCTGTGTCCTTTGTAACCCATTTTTTCAACTATGGTAGATGCTTTTGGGTACATTTCTTTGGATATTCTTGTTGGATCTTCATCTTCTTCCCGGTACAGCCATGAAGAGATATCTGCTTCGAGGCTCTCGTTATCAAGTAGGCCCCATTGCTGGAAGGTGGTGTTTTGGCATTGCATGACTGGTTTTGGGTCCTTTTTTATCTCTTTTGGTTTTCCAAATGACTTAGGAGAGAGAGGGAGGTTGCCTATTAATAAGACGTCCTCCAATTTGTATTCTCCACAACCATTGTCCAAGGTCTTGATTTGATTATCTGGTTGGGATGATGTGGAGGCAACATTTGATGTGTCAGATGTAGGCGTTGGCGAGGGTCTATTTAGTGGGAAATGATACGAATGCTTCCCCTCTAATAGTTTGCAATATTGAAAAGGTTGGGAATCACCTTTGATAGTGATCTATCTTCCGTTATAGGGGAATTTGATGCATTGGTGATAGGTGGAGGGTACGACCTGCAAGGAATGAATCCATGGCCTCCCGAGGAGAATGTTGTAGGGGAGGTCAAGATCTATTACTTGGCAAGGGGTTTCAATTGTAATGGGGCCCACTTGAAGAGGTAAGGTGACCATGCCCTTTGAAATTCTTTCTGCATCATCATATGCCTTTATTGTGATCCTTCTTGATATGTCTATCAGATCCTCAAAAAGTCCCAATTGTTTTATTAATTTGTATGTACATAGATTAAGCTCGGATCCACCATCTATTAGGATATGTTTGACCTTGTGCTTGTGGATAAGAGCTTCGATGTGTAAAGGTTTGTTATGGTCTTCATCTGCTGGAGCATATTTGGAGTTAAATACAATGTGTTGCTGGGCAGCAAGGTTTCCAATGAGGGCTTGGAATTGGGTGGTGTTGATGTTATCTGGAACGTGTGATTGGAGAAGGGCTTGTTCCAAAAATTCTTTATGGACCAGGAGGTCTTGAGAAGTTCCAAAATGGAGATCTGCGCGGGTGTCTTCCCAAGTTGATCAAGGAGGTCATATCGGTGGGAGGAAGACATGGGTGGGGGGTTTGGTGGGGGAGGAACTCCTTAGATGGTGACTCTTCCTCGGTGTGTAGTTGCATTGTAGTCATTCTGGAAATGGGAGGTGGAAGGCGTGGCGCCTTGAATGACTATCTGAGCATGGTTTGGTCTGCTTTGCGAAGAAGGAGGATTAACTCCTTGGATGGTTATGACATTGACATTATTGTATGTAGGTTCAATGTGACCTACCAAAAAATCAAAGTCGATTACGTGATTAGCGTAGTCATAACCCATTGCGTTAGATGATGAGCCTTTTCCTTTATCATGCTTCGGGAAGGGTTCCTGGTACATTTTGAGTTTGTCATTGTTATTACCAGGTTTTGCATTTGCTACTTCAATCTCACCTCTATCAATGAGATCTTGTATGTAGATCTTCAGTTTCATACACTTTCGTGTATCATGTCCCTTGATACGATGGTATTCACAATACTCATTTTCATTATACCATCTTGGTTTAGGTTGATTGGGGTCAAATGGGTGAGTGATTGGAAAAACCACTATACCTGCTTCGACAAGTTTTTGAAACACCACTTCAATAGGCTCAGCCAGAGGAGTGAAATCTCTTGGAGTCCTGTTATTCGATCGGGGTGGTCGTCCCTGGATTGAGACATTGTTGTGAGGTTTTTGGGATTATTTTGGTTGTTGAATTGATGATTGTTGGTGGTGGATTTTGGGGGAGCGGCCATGGTTTGGACCCGCTTTGCATCAGTTATACCATCATTGACCACATTTTTATTTTTGGACCAGAGTTTTGGCTTGTCGTTATAATAAGAGGAAGAACTTTGTGTTGATTTTTGGTAATGTTTCAAGGTTCCTTCCTCCAACAAGACACGTTCGAGGGTGAGGCCCTTATTTGTCAATTTTTGGAAGGATTTGATACATTGAGATATTAAAGGTCTTGAAAGTTCAGGCACCAAGTTCTTTTGGAATAGTTCAATTTGATGTTGTTCTGGCATGTCCCACTGGAATTTCTTGATAAGATGTCGCCATCTTTGTAGGAAATTGGTGAAGGTTTCTCCGGGCCTTTGTTTTGTATTACATAGGTCCATCATAGAAACCTCATTACCCATGTTGTATGCATAGTGGGCCACAAATTTCTCTGCCAAGTCTAGAAAAGAGATAATGGAACCTCATGGTAAAGATGAGAACCATGCCAAGGCGTCTCCCGTGAGACTCTTGGGAAAGAGTTTGCGAAGATAAAGGTCACTATAGGAGACTTCTTGGCATAAGATGTGGAATTCTCGGACATGGTTGTGGGGATCTCCTTTGCCTTCATACTTGGTGAATTTAGGGATCTCAAATCCTAGGGGATATGGTGCAACTGATATAGACAGGTCGTAAGGACATGGGCAAAACTCTTTGAATGAGTAAGTTTTCCTTTTATTAGTCCTTTGTTTCATGTCCTTGATGATATTCTTCATGTCTTGAATTTCCTTGATGAGGTCTTGTTGTGGACTTTGATATTGATGAATTGTATTTGCCCCAAGAATTGGATGAACCAAAGAAAGTGCACCACCACCAATATATTGATATGATGAGGAGGTGGGAATGTGGGATGTGATGACCGATGTTACTGGGGTTTGAGGGACAGTTGGTTGTGGTCTACCAACTGTTGTGATGGGATTGAATATGGCCCAGATAAAATTTGGGACATTGTTGGGAGGAAGGGAAGTTTGTGGAATAGAAATTTGTGGTTGAATAGAAGGAGGTGGTATAGAAGTTTGTTGGAGAATGGATGAGATCGGATTTGATAGTGGTATGGATGGTAAGGAGGAAGAAGGTGGGATGGAGACCATGGTGGGAGGTACCGTGGGTGGCATTGATTGAGCCTGGATGATTGATGGGGTTGCAATTGATTGAGTTTGAATAGTAGGTGCAACACTTTCTGTGGGAGCGAGGTCTCCTTGTGGTTGTTGGGCGAGAGCGGATCTATTAAATTCAGGTGGAAGTTGAGCTCCATGTTCAAGGAGAGTTTTCAGAAGTGCAGTAGGATTGTGTTTAATAAACTTTTCCATCATCTCTTAGTTATAAGAATCCGCTAGAAAAGTTTGCACTTCCGGACAAAGTTCATCTTGGTTAACCATGTCAAGATTTTGACTTTGATCTTGATTGCTAGGTTGCCCACTTTGTGTATGATCTTGCGTGGGATCTTCATATAGGACACCAATGTCTGGCATGTCATATTGTTGTTCATCCATCTTTTTCTTTTGGGATTGAGTTGCGACCATACACGATATTTGTGATGAAAAGACTTAGGAAAAATGTGATGAAAGGACTTAAGAAATTTGTGATGAAAGGATTTAAGAAATTTGTGATGAAAGGATTTAAGAAATTTGAGGATGAAAGGACTTAAGAAATTTGTGATGAAAGGATTTAAGAAATTTGAGGATGAAAAGACTTGAGAAATTTGTGATGAAAGGATTTGAGAAATTTTAGGATGAAAAGACTTGAGAAATTTGTGATGAAAGGATTTAAGAAATTTGTGATGAAAGGATTTGAGAAATTTCAGGATGAAAAGACTTGAGAAATTTGTGATGAAAGGATTTAAGAAATTTGTGATGAAAGGACTTGAGAAATTTGTGATGAAAGGATTTAAGAAAATTGAGGATGGAAGGATTTAAGAAATTTGAGGATGATTGATGAAGAAGGTATGGTAGTGATGGTTTAGAAGAAACTTGATAACTAGGTTGTCTTTGACATGAATACGACTTAATGGAGGATTGATTTGAATGGAAAGTTGTATGAAGAGATATGACCACCCTGATTTGGACGATAATAGGTGTTTCAAAGGACAAACTTGAATGTTGACGTAGAGGATAAACTCTTAGCTTCTCTCTTGGGCTTGTGAAAAATGGGACGGACAGAGTTTTGACGCAATTTTGGACTTTGTGTGGGTAATGACTTGAACAATTGTTTATGTCTTGACAAATGTTTTTGCAAAGTGTTTGGGGATAGTGATGTGTTTTTAGTCTACTCTTGGCAAGTATGCATCAAACAAAGAAAACACAGTGATCAAATGCATATTATATCAAAGACACTCATGCTCATATACAACATTCTTAAGGTTGGCAAGGACAATAGTCATTGAATCCCAATTGGTTTCCCATCTACGCTTACCCAGAATAGACACTTAGATGCTTGACCCCACTGGCTCCCCTCCACGGCACTCACTTCTCGGGGTAGCCAAGCATCAATTCCCATGAAAACTCCTCATGGCGAACTTTGTGTCTCTACTAAGGGTCATAAGAATATCGGCCGCTTCAAAGGTCCAACCTCCTGCACCAATGACTAGAAGGTTTTTGGCCACTATGAACAAGGTGTTTAGTAAGTCTTCCCATTAGAAGCTACCCTTCAAAGTTGCGCAAGCGCAATTGAGGCCTATAGCCCAATGAAGCACCAAGAACTTAGTAGTCACGCAAGCGTGATTGAGATCTCTAGGATCCTACTAAGCACTCAATGTGAGAGTGAACTCTCATATAGCCCCAACCATTAACCCTTTCATAGTCAATTGCCTATTTATTATAGTGAGTTGGGAACCCCAAGTCCGGGTGTACTCACTTGGGTCGTTCCCCTCTTACCTTCTCAAAGAGCAAGTTGGGAGGGCAGGCCCGCTAGAGGTAAACACACAATCAAACAAGAAAAGGTTGGAGGGTCTGGATTTCTGATCATCTAGTAAGACGAGAGCATAATTTCCTACCTTTACACTTTTCTTAAAGACACATAAGACAATTGTTCATTCCATTTTAATTAATATCTAGGTGCCTAATTTAAATAAATGCACAATATTTGGTTGAATCAGCTAGGCAACTTGCAAAACCACTTGATTAGTAGTTTGAAAATTGGAGTCTTCAAAAAGCGTCCTGCAAAACAACTTGATTAGTAGTTTGGAAAAATAGAGTCTTCAACAAGCGTCCTGCAAAACAATTTGATTAGTTTGAAAAAATAGAGTCGTCAACAAGCATCCTGCAAAAAACAACAAAATGACAAAAATATTAATTTTTTTGATTTTTTG
This sequence comes from Cryptomeria japonica, assembly GCF_030272615.1. Lineage (NCBI taxonomy): Eukaryota > Viridiplantae > Streptophyta > Pinopsida > Cupressales > Cupressaceae > Cryptomeria > Cryptomeria japonica. The sequence continues at coordinate 231,327,841 of NC_081410.1, read as the reverse complement.
GGAATGAATAGAAAAACATGAATAAAAACTTTTTTACTAATGACAAATGTGGATTTGAAGAAAGCTTTGATGGGTAAATGGGGTTTGACTAGGTTTTTGCCACTTTCCAAGGGATAGGCAAGCAAAAAATGGAGATTTTGGAGGAGAGATGAAGGAATGGGAAAATTTGTCAAAGAGAGGCAAAGAAGCAAAAGTTGGAGATGGATAATATGGGAAAAATTTGGAGGTTATTAGATAAAGGGGAAGAAATTATGGCAAACCCTAAAAATAGAGAAATATGGGATTTTGGGCATCAAAAAGTGGATTTTTGGGATAAGGCCTCCAAGGAAGGAAATGTGGAAAATGGCAATGCGGAGAATCTGGTGAAGTTTGGAGGAAAATGGAGTCGAGATGAAGATATGGTGAAAAAATAGAAAAAAAATTAACAGAGCAGACACCCTAGATTTAACAGAGCAAAAACCCTAAATTTAACAAAATAAAAAAAATGTCAAAGGTTCAGAATTCTGATTGTCTAGATAGACAAGAGCATAATCTCCTACTTTCACACTTTTCTGCGGTCAGACAGATTATCTTTAAACAGAGCAGCTAACAGGAAATGAAAAAAAAAATGCAGACTACAGTTAGCACCTAAAAATTTCAGACAGATTAACAGAGTAGCCAATAGCACTAAACAGATAGAAAAGTGTCAAAGGTCCGGATTTCTGATTGTCTAGATAGACAAGAGCATACTCTCCTATTTTCACACTTTCCTACGGTTAGAGCATACAGTCGCGCTAAACAGAATAGAAAAGTGAAAGGTCTAGATTTCTGATTGTCTATATAGACAAGAGCATACTCTCCTACTTTCACATGGATTATAATTAAACAGAGCAGATAATAGAGCAAATAACAGATCGGATAACAGGAATTCAAATTCCAACAAAAACTGAAACTGAAACAGAAAAAGAATAGAAACAAAAATGAAACAGAAACAAAAAAGAAGCTGTTGCGCAAAAATACAGAGCCGCTATTCTAGAACCTACAAAAAAGATTTATTTTTTTTTCTGCAGTTGCGCTATTCTGGAACCTACATCTCGCAACTCACAAAAACCTAAAAAAAAAAAACATTAGTTCTTAGGGACGTGGGTCCCATCAGGAATGCCAAAATGAAGAGGGGAAAACAGATTTGAAGGTCAAATGATCAAAACATAATGAAATAAACATGCAGAATGCTAAAATATCATTAAAAGACCATTTCACCTTGCTATTTTACCTTTTCCTTTGGATTAAGCTTGATGAAGTGAAAGCGCCTCTTGATAATGCTCCACTTGATGTGCTCCTTTGATTGCTGGATGTAGATGGCTCTCCAATGTTGTTCACAAATGGAATGGATTTGAAAAATGATAAGAATGAGATGATCAAGTTGCCAAGATGATTTCCTGGGCTCAAAAGGGCAGCATAAACTTACTGGATTTCAAGATGTTTTGAATGAAGGGATGGAGCCCTATTTTATAGGAAGAGGAGAGGAAAACAAATGGCTAGGATGAATTCGAGATGAAGGGCTAAGATTTACTTGTGAGCTCACACAAGGTCCAAGAGAGGGTGTGGAGACCAAGAAATATGCCTTAAAGGCATTTTGTATCTCCACACTCCACAAGATGCATTGGAGGAATTAAAAATTCTCCAAAAAAGGATATCATGAGGATTGGAGGAATAAAAAGGAATTAAAAATTCTTTGGGAGAGGGGATGCTTAGAAGAATGTGTGATTTCGAAAATCTTACATTCACCTAGGAAAAGAGCATTTAAAGCTAGTGGCTGGATGAAAAGGACAAAGAGTTGACTTTGTGGCTAATCATGTTGATTAACCATTAACGACTCATTAGGAGAGGGATTAGAGGAAATGTTAGGTGGGATTAATATTTGTAGGAGAATTTGACTAGGAGAGAGAATGAGTGGAGGGAATAAAAAATTAGAAGAATAATGTTAAGTGAGTTTAGGGAGTTTCTAGAAGAATGAATTAAGAAGATAATTTGAAATTAATTAGCTAAGAGGAAGATTTGTGAGGATTTCATTTTTTTTAGAAGAATAAAGAAAGGGATTGATAAATCAATCATATGCTATAGTGACAATATTAATTATATTTAATTAATATTGAGAGGAATTTGAATTAACATAATTAATTAATTAATTATGCGAGGAATTAAAAATAATTAAAATAATTATTTTAAGTGTCTACACATTGTTTCAAGTTGATATATATGTGGAACTTGAGTTGTTTTACAAGCTGATATGATTTGTGGAGCTTGAGTTTTGTTACAAGTTGATATGATTGTGAAACTTGAGTTGTGTTACAAGTTGATGTGATTGTGAAACTTGAGTTGTTTTACAAGTTGATGTGAATTGTGGAACTTGAGTTGTGTTACAAGTTGATATGATTGTGAAACTTGAGTTGTGTTACAAGTTGATATGATGTGATATGGAAATGGATTTGATATGATGTGAAACTTGATTAGATTTTCAGAGTTTCAAGTTGATATGAATTTGATTTTGATATGAATTGATTTGATGAAGAAACTGATATTGGACATGTTGTGCTTTGTGACAGGAGCGCATTGGAGTTGTTTAGTCACGAGAGTGATTTTCGAAACCATGGTCATTAATACCATGATTGACACAGGCTGACAGGGATATCATTAAGAGGTGTGGCCTATCCTCTTTGTTAGAGATGCCTCAGTTTATCATTAGTTGGGGTTTATTGACAGTGTTGGCCGGATGTGGCATAGTGACACCAACACCTTCCATTTGGCGACAGGTGAGATTATAGTGACACCTGAGGATTGCTACCAGATTCTGCGGATTCCTGTGGTAGGTGCATTGTTACCATATGAGCAGATAGAGGAGGGTGGGACAGAGGCTCTTCGTCGAATCTTATAGGATGATATGGTTTGCAGGTATGAGATCCCCTGGTAGGAGTTTCTTGATTTGGATTACACTCCCCTACCATCAATGTTGGCAGGGTTCATAAGTGGTTTCTTATGTCCCGACCGCAGGTCAAAGGGACTGGCAGTAGGATGGGGGTTGGTCCTGGAGGACATGGTGACATAGGGTCGCTGATTTGCATGGGGGTTGGCTATGTTGGCCCACTTATACAGGGATCTGCATCAGGTGGTTTACTTGGGGTATAGCAGTCTATCTGTTGGAATGACACTGCTACAGGTATGGGCGTGGGAGCATATTCGCGCAGCCAGGCCACTGGCAGACAGAGATAGGCCTTCTGGGTGTTCTTATGCATATGAATACCGAGGAATAGTTGTCTAGCGTAAGTTGGGCAAACTAGAGCATTGGAAGAGAGTGTTAGATGATATTGATATAGTCGTCTGGAGACCGTACATGGAGTGCGAGGTATGGGCAAAGGATGGGATGGAGATGCCCTATGTCTACATGTCTTGATTTTTGATAGGGCGGATGCCCTTTGTTATTGAGAGATTCCTACATAGCCGAGTGTCGCGACAATAAGGCCGTCAGCAGGGAGTTCCATAGGGAGCATGCCTATATGCTCGACGGAGACAGGATATACCAGAGTGGGGACCCACTATTGATAGCGCGGCGGTGGTCGAGGAGTTCTTTCACTTAGCCGACCAGATATGGGACATTATTTGCGGCACATGCAGTGGCTAGGATATCATATCCAACAGAGATGATTCCCTCTTTTGACAATGATGAGGATGAGCAGCCCAAGAGGCTAGGGAGAGGATGGAGAGGAGCTGAATGAGGGAGGTGGGGATGGTGGAGGTGATGATGGTGGAGATGATAGAGGAGGTGGCCGAGGTCAGTGAGGGGATAGAGGGAGGAGAGGAGATAGGGGTGGTGATCGGGGGAGGAGAGGAGATAGAGGTCGTGATGGGGGAGGTGACAGAGGGATTTGAGCACTAGTACATTTGGAACTGATTTTCGACGGCTGTTTGTCGGATTTTTGATGAATTTTCGTCGGAGTGTCAACAAAATCCACCATCAAAAACTCGGCATCGGATTGGTCGACGATGCCATGCCCGTCGGAAATCTGACAATCCAATGGACTCTACCGATGATCAAAGAAGTCGTCGGTCGAAAGCTTGGTATTTGTCGTAATTCCGACGATGACCATTTTTATAAAAAAAAGTAAAAATTATCATCGATATAAAAAAAAAAAATACCTAAGAAAAGCCCTTTTGGTTTCTAATTTGGCGTTACTATACTATTCACTTAAGCGATGGGTCCATTTATCATAAAAGTGTTCTCCCCTTGTCATTTACCTAGGCGGTCCCTTTAAATATTTTATTCTTGTTTGCTTTTAATCTGCCTTTTCTAATATTTGTTGAGCCTTATAAGTATCATGCGATTTTCTGTTGATCTGACGGCCCGCGTTGATTCGCGACCAAAAAGTGCTCGAAACTTAGTTTCTGCGAAGTAGCGAAAGGCGAAGGTGGACCCGGCATATAGGTTTGGACCAAAGCTAAACATCGATCAAGTTTCATCTGATCGAACGGACAGCATAGTTTCATGAGATCAAACTAAACGTGTTTTAACCTTCGCGAAGTGGCAAAAGGGTTTGGCGGTTCCCAGAGATAAGCGATCTTCTTTGGTTAAAGAATGATCGGGTTGGAAAATGATCAATGGCTTCTCATTGTTTCGTGGCCGGGAGATGCACGAGCTATACCTTCAACGAAATAGCGAAAAGGTGGAGGGTCCTACTAAGAGTGGTAGTAAATGTGATAACCCCAGTTGGCGATGACATGGTGGTGACAAGGCACTTAGTTGGCGGTATGCAGTGGGTCCGGGCAAGGTTGTCATAAAAAGAGTAAACAACGAGCAAGTTCTTGAGATCTAACGGCTCGCGTGAATTCACAAAGATAAGATGCTAGCAAGTTAGTCATTGCAAAGTAGCGAAAAGGCCGATGGGCCCAAGGGACAGGCATGGCATGAAGTTAAAAGCAGATCAGGTCTATTTTTATCTAACAGTTCTTGTGGTTTCGTGGCTGCAAGCCAAATGAAGAATAATGTTCACGAAGTCACAAAAGACAGGTGGAAATCACACGGAGGAGTGGCGTGGCATAACAGTTGCCGCTTTTTGTAGAGCTTGGAAAAAGATCAATGGCTTCTCCTTGTTTCGTGGCTAGGAGATGCATGAGCTATACCTTCAGCAAAATAGCGAAAAGGTGGAGGGTCTCGCTAAGAGTGGTAGTAAATGTGGTAACCCTAGTTGGTGATGACATGGCGGTGACAAGGCACTGAGTTGGTGGTATGCAGTGGGTTCGGGCAAGGTTGTCATAAAAAGAGTAAACAACGAGCAAGTTCTTGAGATCTAACGGCTCGCGTGAATTCGTGAAGATAAGATGCTAGCAAGTTAGTCATTACAAAGTAGCAGAAAGGCCGATGGGCCCAAGGGACAGGCATGGTATGAAGTTAAAAGCAGATTAGGTCTGTTTTGATCTAACGGTTCTCGTGGTTTCGTGGCTGCAAGCCAAACGAAGAATAATGTTCATGTAGTCGCGAAAGATAGGTGGAAATCACATGGAGGAGTGACGTGACACATGGTTTAGAAAAGTGGTTGAGGGACCGCCTAGGTGTAACCGGTAGTTATGTGGGAATAGTAAAAGGGAACACGTGGCAGATTAAGGGTGGAACCAAAAGGAGTTTCCAGGGCTAATGGCCGACTGCCATGTGGTGTTTATTAACTAGATAACAAGTGGGGTAAGTAATTCCTGGATAAAGGGCCCACTTAAAAGGCATTCATCTCAAGATTGATCCAACGTTTCTCATTGTTTCGTGACCTGAAGATGCCTGTAGCTTAACCTCAATGAAATGGAGAAAACCGTTAGTTGTCAAGATGAGGCGCGGTCAGTTAAAAGGATTGACGGTCCCGGTTGGAGTTAAAGGCTGGGTGATTTGAGTTTGATCTAACGCTTGCCACAGCCTCGCGAAGGAAAAGTGCACGACTGTTAAACTCCGCGAAGTGGCGAAAAGGAGGTAGAGCCCGACACTAAAGCAAAGAGATTAAACGGAGATAAAGGTGATGTAAGTTCTCAAGATTCAATGGCCAGCGTTGTTTCATGAAAGAAAAGAGCACGAGTTTATGTTCTGCAAAGTAGCGAAAGAGAGAAACAGAGGAAAGACTTAGAGAAATTATGACCCGTTGGAGCCAGTTTTGAATTCAATTTGGCGAATTTAATTTTGAAAAGAAAGTCGAAGCATACAGAGTTAATTTCTAAAAACTTAAATGCCAACTTACCCTTTTCAGTTCACATCAACTTGATTGCTAAGTATTGTTTCATCGAAGTTTGTTGCAGAGTGATTTTCTTCAGGCGAATAATCAGGTTTCTTGTGCTTTTCTTGATAACTCCTGGTTTGTTCTCAAATACTCATGTGTGAATTACTTCTTTAGAGGTCTGTGCTAGCTTCTAGTGGTATAATTGTTTGACCAGAATGGCACCCAAAAGAGAATTTACAGGGAAAGTGAATTACCAGGACCGAAATATCTGTGATGATTTTTTAGAGCAATTAACCATGTCCACCAATGTTGGGGCTAAGGCCAAAGAGCTAGTACCTAAGAACCCTCGTCTAAAAATTGGAGATGGACTTTATGATAAGGGTAATTGGTTGAGGGACCCTGAAATAGGATTTTCAGGCTTAGGACTCTTCAAAGTCGGTTTTGGGCAGAGGAATTTCCCAGCTCCTTTGAATGGCATATGGGAGAAGGATGTAGGAAAGCTTGTGGTCCCAAGTGTTTTTATGGATATAGATCTGTTAGCTCTGATTGTACAGAATTATGACTCTGTGGCAAGATGCATCAGGAAGATAAAGGGATCAGTCTTGATTGAGATAAATGAAGATGAATTCAGGAAAGTGTTTAAACTCAGTGAGTCCTCAATTTGTTAGAACCTATTGACTTTGAGTCGTTAGCCCAGGTTTACAACACACAAAGGGATCATCTTAGAAGTGGCCCATTGAAAGAATTATTTGTAAAGATAGGGGGGTTAATAGTTGTAGGCCCCAGCACAATGGAACCATTCTCTCTCAACCTATTCACTCTGAGAGCTAAGGGTATGTATTGGGCATTATGCCAGATTTTTAGAGAGGATGCTGAAAAGAATATGCCAACCCATTATATGTTAATGAATGCACAAATTCTAAACCCCTCCCTAGCAATAACATTTGATTATGGATATAAATGAGACTGAAATGGAGGGAACAGCGGAGGGAACAGCGTTTGCAGTGGGAAATTTGAAATCGAGAAATGGAGGGAACAGCAATGTTGGATCCTCTCGTTCTGAATCCACTATAGCTCAAGGACAAGCATCTGATGATGAGGATGGAAGGTAGGATGGGGACCCACGAATACGGGACCCTCCTCCCGATCTCAAAAACTTAAAAGATTCTCAAAATTCAAGCCCCGAGGCGGTGAAGTTTGACTCAAAAAATATCAAGGAGAGGCGAATACCTAAACCTTGGAATAGTCTCTTTGCAAGACAAGCATCTGGTAAATCGACTAGTAAATCATCTTTCCCCTTTATGAAGAATATATCAGATAATAGAACAGGTAAACTTGCGATTGAGATTCCTAATATAGTTATTGATCATAGCATCTCTTTAATGTCTTTTTCTTTGGTGGGGAAATTTGTTGGACCTTGACCTAATATTGAGGATGTTAGGTCCTTTGTTAAGAGAAAATGGAGAATGAAAGGACAGGTTGATGTCTCTACCTTGCCTAGAGGCTTTTTTGTTTTTTCTTTCTCATGCGGGGAAGATATGGAAGTTGCTTTAAGTGGTGGCCCCTGGATGTTTGGCAAATCCTCTCTTTCTATTAGAAAATGGTCTCCTAACATGGAACTCAATGATTCTTTCTTTGAATCTGCTCTGGTGTGGGTTAGGTTGCCTGGGCTGCCGTTGGAATACTAGGTGGAGGATGTTTTCTTAGGAATCACTAACTCCTTTAGGGAGCTTGTTGTGATAGACCTAATGACAGCAGCTCGCAAGAGATTGGTATATGCGTGCATCTGCGTCAACATATCACAGAATATGGACCTCCCAAGCACTATTGACATAAACTCCAAACTTGGGTTATGGGAACAATCCATAGAATTCGAATCTCTCCCATTTGTTTGCTTCTCTTGCAAAAAAGCAGGTCACTAGGCTAAGGCTTGCCCCAGCAACCCTAAAAAACCTGTGATGACAATTATTCACAAACAGGTATGGAAAGAAAATAATAATAACAAAGACTGCAACAAGTTAGAAGAAAAAAGTGGAAACTCGGTGAATATATCTGAACACCTAGAAGCAGATAGCACTGACCCTCCTAAGAACCCCCCTTTGAAGGGGAATAAAAAGAATGAAACTAGGGAGTTTGAGATTAAAACAGGCAATACCTTTGAGGCTCTACAGTCACATGTGAAGGAGAATGAAATCAGTGAAGAGACACTTGAAGATGGTGAGATTGAGAATATCATTGATTCTCATCCTGAGGCTTTTCATGAACCTATATCAAAAAAAGATGAACACTGTTTAGAGGAGGAGTTTCAAGAACATGAAATAAAACTAGGAAGGAGTAACAAGTTTGGGTCGCCGCAAGCAAACTTAAATGCCTTATTCCAAAATATAGAAGTCGATATGACTACCTCATCCCAGAAAAGAGAAGACCTATGGAGCAACATGCAAGATGAGTCTAGAGCAGAACAACAAGAAGAAAACACAATAGGAAATGGAAAGAAAATTAAAACCAAGAAGGTAGGAGGCCTTAATGGAGTAAAAACCAGAACCAGATCCAAGGCTGATTTTGGGGCTTCAAGATCCCCATCGGGACGCAAAACTATGAAATGGCATAGGGACCAGGAGAGTAAGCAAAACATAGCTGATGGAAGGTAGCGAACTATCAAGGAATCCTGCCCTAAGGCTTCCAAATGAAGTTAATATCTTGGAACATCAGAGGCCTAAATGGTCTCAATAAATAGGATATATTAAGGAACCTCATTCGAGATCAAAATCCGGATATTATCTTGGTTCAGAAACCAAAATGAGTAAAGAGAAAGTGGAGAAATTAAAGTTTTTCAAAAATGGAGGGGCTTGTGGCAGTAGCTCGAATGGAGCCTCTGGAGGGGTTGCTATATTCTGGAATAAAAGCACAACCTCTGGAGATATGATTGATGTTGATGCCAATATTTTATCCCTAAAAGCTAAAAGCATCTTTGATGGTAAGGAATTTGTTACCACTAATATCTATGCCCCTAACTCCAAATCCGCTAGAAGTAAATTCTGGAATAAATTTCAGCATAAAAGAAATTCCTTCCCTCTTAACAGCTGGGTTGTGATGGGAGATTTCAATACTCCTCTGCAAGACATTGAAAAATTTGGAGGTAGTCAAGCTCAACCAGATAGCAGATCTGACCTAATGGACTTTATTAATGACAATGCTTTGATTGATATGGATCTCAACGGGGCTTCCTACACTTGGTCTAATCAAAGGGATGGTGAAGATCTCATCCAGGTAAGACTTGATAGATCCCTTCTTACTAATGATTGGATTCTTTCTCATAGATGCTCCCTTTCTGTTATTAATAGAATTGGGTCAGACCATTATCCCATCTCTTTTGTTGCTGAGAATTTTAAGAATAATTAGAGATTCCCTTTTTGGTTCGAAAAGATGTGGACCTCCCACCCCAATCTTGAAAAATCTATTGCTAACTGGTGGAATCTTGATATTAATGGAACTGCCATGTATAAAGTTGCCAAAAAACTTTAAAACATCAAAACCAACATTAAGACTTGGAACAAGAAGGTCTTTGGTGATACAAAGAAAAAACTAAAGGAGGAACTAGACCAGACACAAAATTCAATACAGAAAGAAGGCTACAAAAAGTATTCCAAAGCCATGGAAGATGATGTTCTAGTCAAAATCCACAACATTATTTCTAGGGAAGAAATCTATTGGAGGCAGAGATCTAGGGCTATATGGTTGAAGGCAGGGGACAAAAACACTAAATTCTTCCATATGACTTCTCTAAAACACAAGGCAGCGAATAGAATCACAAGATTGAGTGTTGAAAACATCACTCTACTTAATAAGGAAGAAATCAGGGATGAAGCTATCAGATTCTTCAACCAGCTCCTTACTAGTAACAAGGACATTGATCAGACCCACCAACTCAATTTGGTTAATATTATTCCTAAGGTCATTAACCTTATTCAGAATAAGGCCCTTACTGCTATCCCATCTACTGGAGAAATCAAAAAAGTTGTCTTTTCATTTCAAGGGGATAAAGCTTCGAGTCCTGATGGTTTCCCTATGTTTTTCTGCCAAGAATTTTGGCATATTGTGGGTGAAGACACGATTAATGCGATCAAAGAATTCTTTGGATCTAAAAGAATCCTTAAGGAACTTAACTCCACTTTTATAGCCTTAATCCCCAAAGTTGCTGGGGCGGACTCTATGGGAAATTTTAGGCCAATTAGCCTATGCAACTCTTTCTACAAAATCATATCCAAAGTTATGACCACTAGAATTTTGGCGGTGCTTCCCTTCATCATCTCTTAGGAGCAGAAAGGTTTTGTTCCTGGTAGGCAGATTCTGGACTCAATTATTCTTGTTCATGAGAACATTCATTCCCTTAGTACTGCTAAAAAAGAAGGTTTCTTGTTAAAGTTGGATTTGGCGAAGGCTTATGATAGAGTGGAGTGGGATGTTCTCTTCAAAATCATGGGGGCTTTTGGTTTTGATGAAAAGGTAACCAAAATAATCAGAGAGTTGATCACCACTCTTATGTTCTCTATTTTGGTTAATGGATCTCCTACAAAAAATTTTAAAACTTCAAGAGGGCTCAGACAAGGAGATCCCATATCTCCTATCCTTTTTACCATATTGGCTGAAAGTATGAGCAGATTGATTCACAATTTGAAATAAAACAAAACTATCAAAGGTCTTCAACCTTCCTCCACCAATGTTTTTTGCACTCATCAACAGTTTGTTGATGACAGTATCCTCATGGGATATTCTTTGGTCAAGGAGGATGATGCCTTCAAAACTGCTCTTAACTCCTATGCTTTGGCTACAAGTTAGCAAGTCAATTGGGACAAATCGGCTATGTACTTCCTGAATACTCCAGTCATAAGACAACAGAAAATTGCTAAAATTATTGGGTGTAAAGTGGAAATGCTCCCCTCCACCTATCTGGGTCTTCCCTTGGGGTTAGCTCCCCCAAATTCCTTCTGGAATATGCTTATTGATAAACTTAATAAAAGACTTGCTGGATGGAAAGGCTCAATGTTATCTCAGGTTGGGAAACTGCAGCTCCTTCAAGCTACTCTTCAAAATCTCCCTGTTTATGCCCTCAGCCTGTTTGGTATCCCGGCTAAATTTTCTGAAGCAATGGAAAGAATCCAAAAGAGATTTTTATGGTCAGGAGTGGAAGAAAAAAAGAGATTACCCTTGGTTGCTTGGGACAAAGTGTGTAGACCAAAGAACAAAGGGGGGTTGGGGATTAAAGCTCTAAAAACCTTTAAAAAAGCTCTTCTTGCTAAACAATTATGGAGAGCCTATGATACTAAGAAAGATTGGGATCAAATTTGGTTTGACAAATACATTCAGAATCAGATTATCCAAGGGGTCCTTAACTCTGAAGATATCCCTGTTGGATCCTTCATCTGGAATAGCATTACCAAATCCATAAAAGTGGCAAAAGCTGGGGCTGGATGGGTCCTTGGAAAAGGTGACAGAATAAGGTTTTGGGAAGACCCCTGGATGAAGAATGAAGCTCTTTATGATCAAAAAAATAGTCAAATTATTGAGGAGTGTAAAAGGAGGTTTGGGCTTATGGTGTGTCACTACTAGAAGGAGGACAAGTGGGTTAGGCTTGATGACATTCATTCTAGATTTTCCTCCCTCTAGAAGGATTTGTTGTCCTTTTCCCCTACCAAAGGCTATGATGATGTATTCCTCTGGAAAAGTGATCTTAAAGGTGAATTTACGGTTGCCTCAACCTATAAAAACACCTTTTCTCAAACCAGCAATCCCATTTGGAGTAAAGTTTGGAACAACATTTTGATCCCTAAAGTCAACATTTTATTTTGGCTTGCTTCTCGTAATAGTACCCTTACTCTTGACAATTTAATCCGAAGAGGTTTCAAATTCCCTAATAGATGCGAGCTATGCCAGAGGGAGGGGGAATCAGTTGATCATCTCTTTTTTCATTGCTCCTTTACCTAGGATATTTGGTGCAAAATGTGGGAAAAATGGAAAGTTAATTGGGTCATGAACAAGAGCATCAAGGATATTATCTGGCAATGGAATTTTCCAACCAAATGTCAAATCATCAAGAACCTTTGGTCTTTGACCCTCCCCATGATTTGCTAGGGCATTTGGAAAGAAAGAAATAATAGGATATTTAGGGAAGCTAAGTGTAACACTCAGGTGGTCTTTGAAAAAATCTGCAGGGCTATAAAGGAGAACATCAACATTCCTCACAAGAATAATTAGCAATGGTCTATTATTGATATGAATGATATGGAAAGAGACATCCTCACTGAATGGAACCTAATGCATAAGGTCTACAGATCGAAAAATAAGAATAAGAGAGATAACATTGTTTGGCGGTTTCCTGAATATGACTGGATAAAGGTTAATTTTGATGGGGCTGCTAAAGGGAACCTTGGAAAGGCTGGTGGAGGAGGAGTTATTAGAAATGCTCAAGGAATTTGCATTGTTTCTTTTTCTTCTCCTTTTGGGGTCCAAAATAACCATGTGGCTGAAGCTCTGGCAATGCTAAAGAGCCTCTAGCTAGCTCAGAAATTCAAATTCAAAAAAATTTGGCTCGAAGGGGACTCTTCAAACATCATACAAGCCCTCAAAGATACAAGTTATGTTTCCTGGAATATTACCAATTTAATTAAAAATGCTAAATATATTCTAAATAACTATGTTAGCATTAATATAACTCATACCTTTAGAGAGGGCAATAAGGTTGTGGATATCCTAGCCAATGAAGGGGTCAATTTGGAGAAGGATGTTAAATACATTGGAGAAACTCACATCAAAAGGGAGGTTAAAGAGCAATTATACTTTGATCGCATCAATGGGTCAAGTTAATCTCATGATTAATTTCTGGGGAACGATTTTCAAAGATAGATTTTGGGGGCGGATTAACTGTCAGATTATGATTATTTTTTGGCATCATATCCAAGATCATATGTGTGCGAAAGATTATAGTAATAATAGCTGGGTTTGTGCCGCCATAAGCAGCAATTTCAAAATTACGAAAGAGTCCTTACACGGGAATTCCAGAAATAACAAGTTTTTAGAGTTTTATCTGCAGATTGTGAACTGCAGTAGTGGGTATCTTTACTTGGAGCTCAGAATGGGTGGTAACCTAAACAAGAACGAGCCTCCAAGATGTGAGAATTGGAAGAGTGAACGAAAGGTTTGCAGAAGGCTCCACAGACACGGCTTCACTGACTATATGGAAAAGCTTCACGGAAGCAGAAATTCTGTGTCTTACGGTTTTGCTAAAAGCTGGAGTAACAACAGAGTCACCCTGTTTGGGGAGATTTGGCAAATCGATGAAAACACGATTGCAGAGGTCACAAGGCTCAAGACGGAGGGGACTAAATTCTACAGGGATCAGAAGTATGTAGCTGAAGCTTTCAAAAACTTCCCGAAGTCGGAGGATGAGAAGGGAAAGCTTGCGAAGAAGGACAACATCTCCTACTATACTCCCCAGCAGGTAAAGCCTTTCTGGCAAAAAGTTCTTAGGGCTTTAATGGAGTATTTGACTGTGGATGGAAAATTTACAAAAATTTATAACTATCATTTCGCTATTCTGAACCATTTCCGTCATGGGGCTAAAATATCCCTGCCCTTCTATTTAGCATCCTCTCTAAACGAGAGCCTTGCAGACCATGCTAAAAAGCCTAATTCTTACCCTTTAGCCCACCAAGGGCTCATTCTGCTAATATATGAACATCTTAAGGATAAGGCTAGGGCAACTAAGGATGATCCTTTGATCATTAATGCTCATATATCTGAGAGCTACAAAGACTCTGACTCGAATGGGGATCAGCCCAGCACCCCTACCCACAAAAAAAGGAAAGTTGAAACAGAGCATGAGGAAAAGGAGGTGCATTGTGATGAAGAAGAGGAAAAGGATAAGGACACTGATACTGAAATGGAGCAAAATAAGGATGAGACCTGTGGTGAAGGGGAGGAAGGGGGTAATTTTGAAAACCCTCACTCTAACCCTAAGGGTTTGGAAAGTGAGAATGATGCTTTGAATCCTAAGGAGTATGACAACCCTAACTCTAAGGAGACTGAATAGGGCAAGGACTCTGCGAACACCATCTTGGACACTACTCACAACTACACTCTAGAATTCTTCAATTTCTAGAAATGGGTTGTCGAAAACATCACCAGTATGCAGGGTAAGCAAAGGGAGCTGGAAGATAAGATTAATAAGCTGATTAAGATGTCTAACTCTGGGAAACAAAATGAGGATATGGAAAATAGTGAAGCTGAGGAGGAAATGGAGATGGAGGAGTAGTTGGAGAAACATCTGATCAAAGGGGACCTGAAACATTTGGAGGATGTTATTAGAACTCTGAAAGAGCAGGTGGAGGAGGACAAAGACAACGTCAACACCCAGATCGCCTGTAATGAGAAGGCTTTGAAAAGCCTTATGAACCACAGCCTCCAAGTCCTTAAAGTTTCTTCCTAGAATATGAACGCATTGGTGGATCATTTGGAAAGGAAAAATGAGGATAAGAACTTGGTAATTATAGAAGATGCTCCAACTTCCAGCCCCACCCACCAGAACCCTAGGTGTAGAACTAGGCAGACCACTATTGGGAAGGACATCAAAATGAAAGAGAGTTAGCTTGGACAGGAAAACAACGACCTAAGGGAAGTGACCAAGGTGATGATTCTCTTGGTACAGAATGCTGAGGAAACTATGAAGAGTTTTTAATTATCTTGTAATGCTAGGCTTGGGGCCAATTTCTTGCTGGCCTCTTGCTGGCCCTTTCTCTGTTGCTGGTTTTTTTGCTGGTCTGTTGCAGCTGTCTTGTTTTGTTTCCTTCTTGAATATCTTTCGAATGTTATTGGGTTTTGGGTCCCTTAAAACCTATTTTTACTTAATCAAAAACATTTGATTATGCCTCATACCTTTCTGATGCAATTCATAAAGGGCTAGTAGGAATCAAAAATGGTAAGGTGGATAGGCCATTTGGATGGTACTCCATGTTAATGCATATGTTTCTGTTCAAAGGGGCTGATTATTTTGGAAAGGAGATGTACCTGATTAAGGTCAAGGATAAAGAGGAGATGCCAGTGCAATTGTGGAGTACTGTTCTATCTTGGGATAGAGAAGATGCAAGTTATTTAAAGTTTGATATATGCTTTGCATCTAAAATTAGGATTCTTCTATGCAGAGAAAACCCTAGAATTCCTAAGCCTCTTTTGGAGTTTCTCAGACCAAAGGAGTTTGCAGAGGATATCAAGATTGTTCACAATTGGGGAGACATATATTTGTACCCTATGTCTACTATTTTTAGAGTGTTTGGATTTAGAGGCACCCCCTTTTTAGTACCCTATCAGGTCCCATTGAAGATAGGGATTGCAGAAGTCCTGAGACAAATTGGGGGAGTACAAGAAGCAGAGCTAACCAATAGAGGTAAAGGGACTATTTTCCCAACTATTACCATGGATCACCATTTTGTGATCACTAAGGGTAGATGGAGATTTTTTGAAGAATTCTTTAAGCCATATAGGTTGTCTACTGCAGTGTCAAGATGTGCAAACCCCAAGGATTTTTTCAATGGCATGTTCAGAAAAAGAGCAGTGTGCAGAGGTAGGCCACATCAATTTCAGTTCCTAGAAGATCTAATTAGAAATGAATTCAGCTTAGATGAGCAAGAACTGAGGAAGGAGAAGTGGGTGGCATATAAGAAATCCCTTGATTTTATCCATCAATTTGACACTGGCTATGACCCCCTTTCTAGCTTCAATCCATTTGAGGAGAAAATAAAATTCTTGATTCTTTATTTTGAAGATCTCATGCAGACCTTAAAAGAAAAGAGGGAGGCCATAATGCAAAATGAGCCTAATAAGGCTAAGATGGTATTGGCTAAGCCCGCCTTTGCTAGAGATATCCCACATGGTGACTATGTAATGCACAAAAGGTCAAAGTACACTGTGATAATGCCAGTGACAGGTGAGCCTTCCACTTCAAAAGGGAAGAGGAAAATTGAAGATGTCATTGACATCCAGGATTCCCCTAAGAAGCAAAGAGTGGGAAAGGAAATTGAAACTGATGAGCCTCAATATTCTCCATCTCAGTCTCCTATCCACATTGGAGATGAACAAGCTGTGGCTAAACAATTATTGCAGTTAGGGAGTCTCAGTGAGATTGCCTATACCTATGAGGAGACCCAAGAGGGGATGCCCGAAGAGCCACCTAATGCTGAAATGGATTTGATTGATGGTGAGTTAAAGGGCCAAGAAATGGACCTTATTGTTAAGCAAGCTAGTGAAGAATTCCTAGCTGACAGTAATTTTGTCACATCGGGAGCTTTTATACAGTTTCTATGGAAGCAAAATATTGATCAATTCAAGACTAGATGTGAACAAACAAAAAGTGAACAGCCTCTTAAAATTACAACTCAGGTAGAAGAAGAGGTTAAGCAAGAAATGATGGAGGAGTTCAAAGCAATCACCCCTAACAAAGGAAGAGAAATGGTAGCAATGGTTGGTGTGTTGATTCTCCCTAAATGGGATATAGCTGATGCCTTAGTGCTTGATGCAGTAAGGAAAGAAACAAAGCCTATGGAAGGAGTGACATTCAGCAAAGATAATGTTGCTCTTGTCATGTGGTCTTTAAAGAAGGATGAAAACAAAAGAAGGAAGGATGCATCAGATTCTAGCCTCTTAGGAGGCATGATAGTTAAAAGAGTCCAAGACATAGGGGTAGTGGAAGCTGCAAGCACAGTCCTAGAGACTGCAAAATTCAGTGTTGCGGTGGCAAAGAAAGAGGCACAAGAAAAGGCTAATCTCCAATTGAAGTTGGAGACTATTTTAAAAGCTTAGAATGATGCTAAAGAAGGAATAGCCAATAGAGACAACATAATTGCTAGACTCCAGAGTCAACTGGCAGGTCAATATCATCCCGGTGAATCTTCTACACTCATGATAGCCTCCTCTCTAGCAAGACCCCCTCCTACTAGTCCCATCATTGAATATCCCCCTTCTCCTATGCCTTCTAGTTCCCAATTACCTAAAAATGTCCAGCATGAATTGGAAAAATTGAAACAAGCTCGGACATTGTATGCAAACAAATATGAGGAGAAGGTGAAAGCCACCATCTTGAAGTTTGCTGACTCAATCAAAACCTCCAATCTATACATAAATATGAAGAGGATTATTGAGATTTTGATCAAATTGAGAGAAGAAGAAGCCACTTTGGAACCAATCCTGAATAAGTGGGTGCCTAGAGGTAAAGAGTTAGAGCTCATGTGTTCTTCCCATGTAGATGCAAAAGAGAATGACAATCTAAGGTCCACATGTGAGTTTATAAAAGAGATGAATATTCTTTCAGTGGAAGGAGTGGGTATAAAAAGAAAATTTCCCAACTTTATAGGAAAGAATATGCAAATCATAAATTTGAAATGTTTCTAGGAGGTTTCATTGGTCCTGTCCAGCTAAAGGAAGAGAAGACTTGGTTAAAGGAGGTGGACCACAATTTGTCCCTAAGGATCAATCAGATTATTAGTACTGATGACACATCCTTATTTGTCCAAACAATTGAGGAAATTGAAAAAGTGAAATCTCATTATGGTTTCATAGAAACAGAGATTGGGCATGTACGAGTCACTTGGAAGTGGCTAGAAGATATGAAACAGAAGATTGCTAGTTTTACTTGGCCTACTGATGATGTGTATCAGGAGTGGAAAGATAAGTATATGGGATAGAAAGAAGATGCTCGAGAGCAGTTACAGGAGGTTGCAATAGAACAACAAGCAGAGGAAGCCGCAGATGCTAAAAAGGACTTATAACCGCTTCTTGAAAATGACCGGTTGTTTGTAACAAACTTTCTTTTGAAGGGTCCAAAGCTTGTATGCATCCATACTATTATAAATGGATACCAGGACTCCTAAAAAAATGATCGCAAGTTTGTAAGAAAACGCTGCAGAAATTTATCTGAGCTTTTTTCTAGTCTTATGGAGAATACTCTGAGTTTTGTAATATTTTCTCCAAATTAATATCAATATACAGACTAGAAATAGTGTATATACATAAATGTGCATAGCAGTCATAGGGCAACTTATGTCAAATGTGCAACTCAATACAATAAATAATCTTAATTTGTAGCCCTATAGCATCATAATGTAGTCCTTGACCAAGTATGCATACAAGAAACATCTAGTTCTATTAAGGCACAAGCATCAAAGTCAGAGATTATGACAACTAGTGAAAAACATCAAGAACAAAAAGTTTAGTCTCAAGAATTAGGAGTTGTAATAAAAAAACTTACAAGGATGAGGCATATTCATAACTTTTGCAGTCCCACCTTGGATATCAACACTAGAAGCAACTCATATTGTTCGTGTAAATACAAGACAATATGGGAGTTCATTATACCCAGCAACTCGTGGTGTTGTTGTTCGTGTTGGCTCTGTTGGACCCTGCAATTAAGATTCAATATACATTATTCAATAAGATTAACTGTGCAACATAATGAAATATTGAAAAGTGTGTTACCTTGTTGAGCTTCGCTTGGTTTCGAGAATAGTTTAATGTTCTCTACTTAACAGGGCCAACCACGTTAAAGTGGAAGCTCATTTGGCCCCTCCCCCCCCCCCCCAACATCACTCTAAATTCCCCGTTAACATCTTATAACATCGATTCATTAATTCTTTCTACCGTCAATAAAATATAGCATTCATTCATTAATATCACATAACATTCATTAACACATAACATTGATTAACATTAATTAACACGCAACATTCATCAATATTAATTAACACATATCATCCATAACCATGAATTAGCACATAATTACATTCACTAACACATAAAAATCAGTCATTATCAAATAAGTTAGATTACAATCATTTATTTCTTTGTTTTTTCTTTGAAGCTATGAAAAGACTAAGTGGAACATCGGTGTCTTCATCATTTCCCCCCTCTGCAGATGTTCCACCAACTACTCATGATCTCAATGTATGCCTAGTCCTATACTAAGGACGAGGACACTGAAGCGAAGGGGGGTCCTCTGCAATAACAAAGAAATGGGTTAAATTCAAAAAAATATATATTATTGTTACAAATATTTCATTAATTTAGAGAACATAATTGTTGTGCTCTTTACCTAATGGGGCCACATCATTTTGTGTAGCCTCAACCTCAACATGCTGAACACCATGGTCCTCTTCACCTGAGTGGGGAACATCACGTTCTTGAGGTTGAGTACCCTGATCATGCTCCACTTGCTCACCACCGACTACATGCTCTAAAATATTAACAAGAAAGGTTACTTTAATTACTACTCTAATTACAAATTAAGATGTTTAATTGTATTAATAGCTAAATAAATAAATTTGAATAGCAAATGAATACCTCCACTACTGGGATGCACATCTGGACATTCATGTGCAGGTGGTGTTTCACAATTAGCAGGCTGCATTCCAATGACATGCACATTGTTATCATTGCTTGCTTATTTAAAACAAATATAGTCACTTTATGTTGGAACTCAACATCAATTAGATTATTGGTAAAGTATTCAATTTGAAACAACTTCCATTTACCATATTTACCTGTGTGACGGATGCACTCGAATGTTGTGTATGCCCACTCAATTCTCGTAGCCGATCAGCCACGGCTGAATAGCCTTGCTCGTAGGCAATTCTCTTGTCATCTTCTATGGGTGCTCTATTGAATTCAGAGCCCTACATTTTCATGTAGATACTTACATGAGATACTTACAATTCGTGCAACAAGTTTCATGTAACAACCAGAGCCGAGTTTGTGTTGCCCGTGCTTTTCTTGCCTTGCCTTGGTTGCCTTTGACGTGTCACTTAGTCTATAAAAAGTTTGAAATATGTTAGATTATATAAATATAAAGAGTAATTAATTAGTACATAATTACATTCTTAATAGTATCTCGTACCTTCTTCTGGCATCTATTGGTGTATTTTCTTTTTTCCTTTCAATTCTCTCCTTGGCATCCAAAATCAGGTCCTTCCACTCCCTCTCTGGAATCATGGGGGGACACTTGTACTTTAGGTTCCTCTCCAAATGGGTCCTGTATTGGTCCCTCACATACTTTAGATATGTGCCATCTTTTTCAAGGAGCTTGGTTTTGCCAAAGGTGTCATTTCCAAACCACTCAACCATTTGGTTTGTCAATTCATCTTTTAACCTTTTTTCTTGGTCATTCCACCTTTTAAAGAAAAAACAAACCTGTTAGATTCAGAAATGAACTGAAGCTACATTTATTACACTTCAAGAAATGGATCAAAGGAAAAGTATTCTAGCAATGATATGAAATCAAAAGTGGATAAGGGTTAGTTCACATATGATGTACCACCTTTTACGTATGGTGGGCCCAAATATCTGCAATGCAATGTCACTAAGATGTTTATAGAAAATATCATTGCCTACAAAAAATTCATGGGATCAATATTAGTCCAAAATGAGTGATCATAAAGTAAATTACAATTAGAGTATATATAATAATAATTTTAAAGTACCTGGAACCTTTTGTATCTTTAAGGGAAGCATTTATTCGTCGCTCACCACGAATGTGGCCTACAATGTTCCCATACTAGCAATACAAGAAGATCCAGGAAACGATGCTATGTTATCAGCAGTAGTCGCCTGTGGCACATCCTCATGTGCATCTCCTCCTGCAAAAAATGAATCCACTATTAAATGGCATTAGAATTCAAGAAAGAATGCTTGAAGGGAAATAAACACATGACAGAAGATAGAGAAAAAGAGGGATCTACCAACAGTGGGCGGGCCAATATGACGTGCACTAGAGGATGTCTGCATGCTACGTGTTGCCGACATTGCAGTCGGCAATACAGCTGAGGGTGACCTCTGATGAGGCGGTGTCGGCATTTGCATAGTAACATTGACATCACCTAAAGAATAATACATTAAATATATCAAACATTAAATAAATGAAAAGTGCAAGAATTGTAAACAAGGATTAACCTTTATTTTGAAAATTGACAGTATCAAGTATGATGTGTTTTGGGTACTCAGAGTGATAAGCCAAGCAAGTGATAATACAAGAAAATCATCATCACCTGATCCTGCAACACCCTGATCGTAGGAACGACTTTCATGAGGGCAGATAAATTGTTGTAAAAATAATACATACATATTTTAGTTAATGACATAAAAAGAGAATAAAATATAAACCATTATTGAACTTTTGTTACAATTAAAGCTTTCATGACTGCTTACTTGCAAGTTTTTTGCTGTCTTATATAATAATTCCACCCTCTGTCATATCTCATCAGTGGTAGGATGCACGGTTGCCAAAGCAACAATCTCTTTTCTAATTTTTATAAGAAGCATTTTAAAGAATTTCACAAGGTCTGTGGGATCTTTAGGGTCATCATTGCTTAACCCTAATGATTCGACATCCATAGAAAGGTGCTCAGGTACTGCAACTCCCTTTCCCTTTCCCCGAACATCTGTCTGTGTCAAGAATATCATTAACAATTACAAAATTAGTATAAATCACTAAAAAAAAGAACATAATAATGTAACAGTCTGCTTCTACCTAATTTGTACAATTACAATGAAGTTTACCTACTCGGTAGAAGTGTCGCAAGGTACATCTCTGTCTGCGATATGTGATGGATCCATGTCAGCCTGTGAGGAAGAAAAAATATAAAAAACGTTAGCGAAATTACATCATACACAACATGAACAACATGAACTTTGTAGACAAAAAGAGTATTAAATAATAAAAAGATGTTGTCATCAAAATCATTGTAAATTTTATAATTCCTTGCCTTTACTTTATGTAGACTATGCAGGATCTTCAACTAAATGGTCACATAAATAGTCACATAGCTAATAAACAATCCAATTTCCATAAATAAACACAGTTTAAAAATTGTCACATAAATAGTCACACCCCCTATCTCCATCTCCATATTAAAAGGTGCATCATGAATTAATTATGTAATGGCATTAGAATTCAAAACAAAATGAATTAATTATGTAAAAAAAATTCTATCAAGAAGTCAATATTCAATAGATAATATACTAATCACATTCCTCATACATTCCATTCCTCATCATCATGAACATCAAGGTCATCATCGCCATCATCATCATCATCATCATCATCATCATCATCATCATCATCATCATCGTCGTCGTCGTCGTCGTCATCATCGTCGTCGTCCTCGTCCTCGTCATTGTCGTCGTCGTCATCATCATCATCCTTGTCGTCGTCGTTGTCATCATCATCATCATCAACATCTTCACCATCATCATCACCATCATCACCATCACCGTCATCATCATCAGCATCATCATCATCATCTTCTTCTTCTTCTTCCTTCTTCTTCTTCTTCTTCTTCTTCTTCATCGTCATTGTGAAATAGTCGATCGTGATCATCATCCACTTCATCTTCTACTTCTTCGGTATCTTCTTCTTCCATCACATTATACTTTATCGGCCTTCCTCTTGGATCATGTCTAACAACAAATGACCAACCCGGTTTATGTGGAACCTCAGAGTAAAATACTTGATCACATTGGCTTGGAAGAACATAGGGCTCATCCCCAACTGGTTCAAATGACCTTGTATTTAGCATTATAAAACCATTATCATGTTCAATAATAGTTCTATCAGGATCATTTTTATTCAATCGTAGCATGTACCATTTGACGACGAACAAAACTAATTTGAAGGAATTAAAGTCACACTCATGTATATCATCCAAAATGCCATAGTATCGATTTTGAGACTGTTGAGGATGAATGTCATTTCTCGATGAAATATTTGTCACCTCAAAGACTGCAGTGATGCTAGAATCACAAGTTTTCTTCGTGTCATCCAACTTTTTTATGCGAAATTTATGACCATTGCAGCACATAGTGTTGTGGTGTTTGACCTGTGATATGTCAAACATGTAAAATTTATTGCATTGTGAGTTGATAAACATATGGGTGATTAATAAATTTATACGTACCTATTTATCTCTTAAACCATATGCTAAATCAATTTCCCTTTGCGTAACATTGGAATCTCCATTATGATGTGCTTCTTTAACCAATGAAGCCACACCTTCCCATGTTAACGTGCATCCAGAATGTTGACAACATTCCATCCATACCGTCATCCAATCAAGATTGTTTGCAATATACAAATGTAGTGCATCCCACTCTCGACCAACTATACAAAAAATAAATAGACATCTTACAATCGATTTATTTTGAAGATTAAGAATTAATTAACTACAATAATATCTTATAATTACCTCTCACTTTCCTCAATCTACCTTTCCCCGTCAAGTACTCCCCTTCGAATTTGTTAATGGTGTTGGGATCCCAAATGCGATCCACGTGGATTTTTGCTGCAAACTTAGGAAGATATTCAGAAATGTACATCATAGTCTAGTATACCATATATCCCTCCACCATAGAACCCTCAGGATGTGCTCTTTGTCAAACCAAAGCCTTCAAAAATTTCAAGTGCCTCTCAACCATCCACATTGACCTAGTGTGTATAGGTCCACACAATTCAATCTCCTCAACTTGGTGTATGAGGTAGTGTTCTTGTGCATTGAAAAAAGCTGGAGGTAGACACTTTTGCATTTCACACATTAAATGAGGAATTTTTCTCTTCCAATATTTTATATCGTCTTTATGGATTTCTTTACATGACAACCACCTACAAGGTATTCAAGACGCAAAAAAATATATTACATAAGAATTAAAACAAATCGCAAATATGATATCTATACAACGAACTAAACAAATATCACTACTTACCTTATGTATTTTCCAAGATCATATATGACTTTCTTGACATTATTGTCGAAGTCGTCTGGGAGAGATAAAGGTAGAACGTACTGCAACAATTATAAAATTATCTTTTCATTTTTTTGTACCATAATGAAAAGTACACGTACGCTCAGTACTTAAATACATACTAAAAACACAAGAACATTAATTACCTTAATGAAGGTATGCCAATCATGCGTTTTCATCCCTGACCCAAATTCACTTTTCTTTGATATGAGATTGTTTATGTTCGTAGCAAATCCTATGGGAAATCGAATTTTTCGTATGACTTATTTTATAGCATTGCTTTGCTGGTCCATTAATAACCAAGGAAGCTCACTTATATTAATCTGGTCTCCGTGGCTATTTGATTGAATGACATTTATCATTGCATGATTGGAATCCTGAATGTCACTACATATTTTGACAATTTTTTCTTTGTCACGCCTTCCATCCAATATTTTCCATAATGTTTCTGTTATATTCTTTCCAATATGCATACTATCAAACAAATGAACAATTTGTAACTGCTCGTAGTAGGGCAACCTACTAAATTGTTGGGGATAACTTTTTATTCCCTTGGGAAGGTGGTCATTTATGCCTTCACGACCATCATGATCATCAATCACATCAT
The DNA here is from genome assembly GCF_030272615.1 of Cryptomeria japonica. Lineage (NCBI taxonomy): Eukaryota > Viridiplantae > Streptophyta > Pinopsida > Cupressales > Cupressaceae > Cryptomeria > Cryptomeria japonica. The sequence goes on along the minus strand of NC_081410.1, from coordinate 231,303,175 downwards.
CAGTAAACAAAACAAAATAGAAAAGATGTTTTATGACAAACCAATAGATGGAATGGCATTACCTTGACGATTAATTCTATTATATTCCAACTTCCACAGGTGAGGTGTCATTCTTTGTGGCTTTGATGTATTCTCTTCTTTCCCATTGGAAAGATGTTTTTCAGTATTTCGATACTTATGATTTTTGTGGAGAAAGTGCCTATACTCATCAAGTACTTTCTTTCCTAAACTTTTTGAATGACAAGATTTCATCTTTAGACCACAAACAGGACATGCATATTTTCCCTTTGTTTGAAGACCTACAAGATAATGTATAATTGGATTAAATATGATAATTTTTTTAATTATAATGTTCATGCACAACTTAAACACTATAACATACCACAAAAATGTGTTATCCCCGGGGCATCGTGTATTGTCCATAGAAGCATCGCATGGAATTGAAGTTGTCTTTGTCCTATTGGTCTAGAGACATCATAAATAGTGACACCATTCCATAACTCCAGCAACTTGTTGATAATAGGCTCGATATATACATGCATATCTTTAAATTGGTACTTACCTAATCGAATGAACAAAAACATTACATAATTATTATGACTATTTTACTGCAATATTTATAATTAAATTTAGATGACTATATTTAAATGATAAAATACCTGGAACAATCATTGCCAACATTATGTGCTCCCTCTTTATTGACATCCATGGAGGAATGTTATTGTTGATAACAAAAATAGGCCACACTGATAAATAGATCTCTCCTCTCCAAATGGATTGACACCGTCTGGTGCCAATGAAAGCCTGAGATTACGAGGTTCTTCTTTAAAGTGTGGCCACTTTTCCTCTATGTCCATAAATGTTGAACCATCCACAAGCATTCGAATAATGTCATCTCGACTTCTATTGCGTGCATGGTAATCCATAAATTGTGCCAAGGTAGTGCACTTGAATAATCGTTGCATATGTGGAATAATGGGAATATAGCAAAGAACCTTGCGAGGAACCCTTTTTGTTATTTGATCTGTTCGACATCTACTGATATGACATTCAGGGCATTCAGTTCAAAATTCATGTTGTTTGTGATATATAATATGATCATTGGGACAAGCATCTATTGCTTGATACTCCATTCCAATATCTTTCATAACGGCAGATAATTCTTGGTATGAGCGAGGTAGAATATTTGATCGTGGTAACAAAAACTCACCTATCAATCTATAGCAACAAAATATAATTTGTTATAATAAAGAATATTAATGGTACATCATGATTCACAATTTATTATGACATATATGACATGCCTTAACATACGTGACATTGTTATGTTGGATAAACCATTCATAACCTTCAAGTTCACCAACAACAATACAGCGGAGAGAAGAGTTGCCTGCGAGCTTTCATAAAGGGCCTCAGATGCCTTCTCAAGTAGAGGGACATCATGAACAACATCAAGGTCATCTTCATAATCATGATCAGCTGCACGAGTACTAAATGAGTCATGGATTAATGTATTTGTACCATCATCTTCAATTGTGTTTTATGGCTCATGATCGTCATCTTCTTTGGATCATTATCTTCAGCTTCGATATTCACACCTCCATGTTCGTCCACTTCAAAAACCATATTCTTAGGGTTGTGTTGATCCATACCATGTGCTCTGGGGTGCTCGACCTATATAAAATTGATATACATAAATAAACCATGATCATGATCTCATCATCACGTGATTTATTATGTATATAAATTGTCAAAACAATATAATGAAAAACTTACCAATGGATGATAATCATGTCCACCTTCAATGTGACCATGTAGCCTACAATGTTTCTTCGTTCTTTTGATTAGAATTCTTCTAGTCTTTAACCCCTTACAAATTTTGCATGGACAATAACATTTTCCATCACCTTTTCTTTTCAAGTTAGACCACAATCTAGCAACTGTCTCCTTATTTTGTTGTTCGTTGATATTGTCTGACATGGTCTTTCTTCACAGGCAAGAAAATAGAAATTATTGTCTGACATGGTCTTTCCCTCAGGAGCTGGCAGATCCTTCTTCCATACTTTAATTCTATTTTCTCAAAGGACAATCCTAAAAATCCATGCATTACAAACAACTTTTTACACCTTTGTTGGTTGTGGTGGCATCACAGAGAGTTTACATCAATAAATGAAGAACATGCCAATGCTTTTAATGGAGCAGTAGAAGTCTATCTCTTATTCAATATCTCTAGTGAAATCCCCATGATCTTTTGTTGGAGTAGAATTTGTTATATTCTAGAAAGGGTCTTGTCCTTTGTTGATGGGATATTCATCTACCTCAAGAAATAATTGTTCTTATCTCCAACAAGAAGTGGAACTAAATGAAGATCTAGCACCATGAAATTAATCCTCAAAAGGATTACTATAGTTAGTTTTGGTAGATAATGATCTGGGTAAAATACTAATGTGGATTTACGAAACATTATGTACTAGCTTAGCATACTCTAACAACTTTGGTGCGACATGCTACATCCAATTAAGTCTCCATCGGTATCTCTATTGTGTTTATGGATTGGGATTCAATGTACTCTTTTTATACACAGATTTTACTTTCAACTGAGGAGGTTTGTATGTACTTACTTGTCTTTTGATTGTATCCCTATTTCAAGAATTTCTTCTATCAACAAATCATTTGTTGTAAGTTGTACAAGTGGAAGCTTGAACATGCCTTCCATGCTAGCCATGTGTATACATTCAACACCATCTTGTGCAACAAATCTTTAGAAATCCATTTTTCTGAATTGAAGAGTGAGTAGTAGGGACAATCTAGGACACTTACAGAGGTTTTGCAAGAGAGATAAATAGACCTAAATATTATGGCTTAATAATGATCAATAGGTAAACAGATAAGAAACTCTCAATGTCAAAATGACTTTCTCAACTGTCTTTACTAGAAATGGATAGATCTGCTAATAATGGCTTTATGACTGTATGTCAACTTTAGACTCAATCCAAGAAGAGCTATAACTAATATGCAATCTAGATTAATGATCTCTATAATATAACAATCCAATAATTATGTTTCCACACATCTATACCACAACACAAACATCATGCTAGTGTTCAGCCATAGCAATTGATATCCTAATTATAGAATATGAAATATGCACATAACTATGAATAAAGATTAAGAAAAACAAAGAAAGATGCTTATTGCAAACATAAATGACTAATGGACAAGAATTGAATTCATTGTAGATAGTTTTGAATATAAAATTCATTTATTTGTGTGCATTTAGTAACTCATGTACTTGTGGCCAACCATTTATCTCTTTCGTAAATTAAACACTTATTAATAACATTAAATGGTTGAGTAATTATGTTTTAGTAGAAATTGAAAATAAAATATTTTATTTCAGGACAACTCACACTATTCCCTTTCATATTTTAGACTCTCGATTTTGTTAGTAGTGGTTTGATGTCTTTGGAGCTGATCATTGCATTTATTTAGTTACGTTTGCCAGCCTACTCCTAGCCTGTGCCAAAATGGGAGCTTTGGAACAGGGTATGGACATCCATCAAAGCATAAAAGATAGAGGAATTTTGTCAGATGTAGTTGCAACTTCACAAAATGGATTTGTTGAGAAGGCTTTAGAAACTTTCAAGCAAATGCAATCGGCAGGTGTAAAGCCAAATTCCACGACCATTGCTACTATCCTCCCTGCCTGTGCCAAAATGGGAGATTTGGAACAGGGTATGGACATTCATCGAAGCATAAAGGATAGAGAAATTTTGTTAGATGTTGTAGTTGTAACTGCCTTGGTAGACATGTATGCAAAATGTGGAAGCATAGACAAGGCACGTGAACTATTTGATAGAATGCCTAAAAGAAATGTTGTCTGGTGGACTGCAATGATTGTTGGATATGCACAAAATGGATTTGTCGAAAAGGCTTTAGACACTTTCAAGCAAATGAAATTGGAAGGCATAAAGCCAAATTCCACAACCTTTGCCAACATCCTCCCTGCCTGTGCAAAAATGGGAGCTTTGGAACAGGGTATGGACATCCATCAAAGCATAACGGATAGAGGAATTTTGTTAGGTGTTGTACTTGCAAATGCCCTGCTTGACATGAATGCAAAATGTGGAAACATGGACAAGGCTCATGAATTGTTTGATACAATGCTGCAAAGAGATGTGATCTCATGTGAACAATCAACACGTGCATATACGGGAGGAAGGGATTGCTGATACAAAATTGAACGTTCACTCCTCAATCACAGTTCTATGGTTTTACGAGATTAAACTAGGACAATTAACCACCACATGTATATTTTTTGCAACATGAAATTAAAAACTAGGGAAATTTGAATCTACCTCCTGTGTGGGATTGCCTTCAATGTGGGTTTGATGTTCTTGGGGGTTGAAGTCGCAATGGACGCCTACGCAGGATTGCAATTCACAAATGAATTCCCCGCCTCTTTTTTAATTTTGTAATGGTCGTTGTCGTCGGAATTACGACGAACTCGAGCACTTTTTTTAAAAAAAAAAAATTCTCATTGCTAATGCCTTCTTCGTCGAAATCAAATGGGTAATTTCCGTTGGAATTACGACGAATGCGAGCATTGTTTCAAAAAAAAATCAAATTTGGCCACAATATACCTTCTCCGTCGGAAACCTCAGTCAAAAATCTAGTCCAAATGTATTAGTGGGGTGGAGAAAGCAATGCGATGAGCTATGGTGGATAGAGGGAGAGGAGGTCTAGCTATTGGAGATGGGGGTGAGGAGCGGGTGGGAGAGGTGATAGCAATGGTGGCAGGGACTAACGAGTTTAGACGGCTGGGTCAGAGGAGGAGCTCTTAGTATCACACTTATACTCAATTTTAGCATGCATCTGGTCTCTCTTTGTAAAAGGAATTAATCTAATAAGCATTTTAGAGCATTTCTATTATCATTAGCTTAAATCATTAACTAGTATATCATGTTAGGATAGTATTGCTACTAACCTTGTCATCTTATAATCTAGTTTAAACTCATTTGTAGAATAATGCATAAATAGGATGCATTTCATGCTAATATCAATCTAAAGCATCCCTCGTTCTTGCATTTGTCATCCCTAAGTCACTTTGCTTAGTGATCTGAGAGCAAAGGCATTGACTTGAGGGAGCTTGTGAGATAGAGAACCATGGAACCTACCTTGAGAAGTTGAGTCATTCTTCATGACTCCATAACTTGCACCGAGGACAGGGAGAGGGATAGGGGGTACCACTTCACAGGTACCCATCCAGAAGTGGATTTCGACGCACCGGGAGGACGCGTAGATTAGGTCACTACAGTTATCAATGTAGCACCTGCAGACATAGCTACTGGTGCATCAGCGGTAAATTACACAGCTGACCACTAAGCGAGATACAGTTCTAGAGCGGTTGGGTCAATCTGAGGCTTGAGCAAAGGCTTTGGAGAGAGCAGCAGCGGGTGGCTTGATGAGAGATACTCTAAGAGAGGTGGCTTTGAGAGCCAAGGAGGTGGAGTATTACCAGAGGCATTATGAGGATGCGGTGCCCAGGGAGCGTCGAGTGTTGAGTTTTACAGCTTCGAGATCCAATCGATACAGAGAGACTAGGTCGAGGACAGAGAGCAGAGGCATGACAGGGCCTACTAGACAGGATCCACCTGGAGATCCACGTGCTGGGACATCAGCTATGAGACCATCACCCTCAGGAGATAGTCATACCTGAGAGACGTTGTCTCTATTGTTTTGTTTTGTTTTTTATCATTTTGTTGTTTTTGGTACAGATATGACAAATTTTGTACATTGATCATTTTTGAGATATATATATATATATGACACCATTTTCCTTGATCCTCATGTGATGTGTTATGGATGATTCTTTTCTATATGATTTTGATGTTTCTATGATGATGATGATGCAATGCTTAGATGTATGTGATTTGATATTAATATGATGTATCTTGAGATGTATGATATGATATGTTGTGAGATGTATCTTGAAAATGAGATGTATGATATGATATGCTGTGAGATGTATCTTGAAAATGAGATGTATGATATGATATGCAACTAATTGTAAAATGATATGCAACTAATTGAGCATCCTCATTCTTCCATTTTGTCATCTTTGTATAGTCACATGTTTTTGCTTTCTTTGTAGGTATCATCATTGAGCATTGATTTGTTTGGGATATGTTAAAAATTTATACAAGCATAATGGTATAATTGAACCATAATGACCTGAGAAACATTTACATGATTTTTTATTTTGCAAGATAGCACAAGCGTCAAGGTATAATTGAACTAGGATGACCTGAGTGCAGATTGTGTATAAACAGACAAGATTAAATCATTTGTATGCACAAAGTGGAATCATGTCTTCAGTGATATACTGTGAATCATGTCTTGAGACAAGTATTTGCACAGCACAAGTGGTCGCCTCACAGATAGAAAACTAAAAAAAATATTGGAGTCCACATGACTTTCTCTAGCTTGATGCATTGTTGAGAAAATGTAGAGGATCCAATAGTTCAAAAAGTTTAAGTGCAAAATAGTCAAAACTTCATGCAAGATGCAAACATTTGATACTTCAGAAAATCATCCATCATATTTTGTGAATCCTTTAACTGATCAATGTTTGGTTTTGTGATTGTTGATCTATTTGCTGGATATGATTGTCTGAGTTTGCTGCCAGTTTTGATGTTCTGAATGTACTGAAAATTTTGATCAATGTTGCCCCTAGTTGAGTTTTCCTCTTAATGTGGATATGTACAGCGAGTACCAAGCCATGGTGAGATGCGGTGAAAGGATATGTGGATAAACCAGGATAGTGACTACGCTAAGTATGTCCTGGATAGTGTGATAAAAATGTCGAGCGATGGCCGATAGTGCTTGACTATGGATATAACAGTTTGGTAGTAAAGATAGATAGAGGATTTGTCCTCTCATAGTATCGCTTGTTGCCAGGTTTTCACCAGTTGTTTTTATTGTACCTTTTTATTTGTTTTTTCTTGATTTTTGATATTTTTTTATTTTTTGATATTTTTGACTTTTCTGTGCATTAGATTGCTTAAGTGTAGTATTTTTGTAGATGGATGTTGTTAGTTGGTTCGTCGAGCACATCTCCTTCTGAAGTTGTTAGCTAATAAGCACCTAATCCATAGGCTAATATGATGACATAGGGACCTAACCAGTTAGGTTCAAATTTCCCTTTCTTTTCCCGATTTTGCTGATTTCTAGGATTTTCCTTGAGTACTAGGTCACCAATTTTAAAAATTCTAGGAATGACCTTGTGGTTGTAGCTTCTGCACATGCGTTGCTGATATGCTTTGAGGTGAGTGTAGGCATGTTGGCATCTTTCATCTAGAAGTTCTAGCTCTTGCAGTCGGCTAACTCGATACTCTTCATCTGGAATTAGGCCTTTCAAAGAGACTCTAAGAGATAGAATTTCTACCTCTAGAGGTAAAATTGCCTCTGATCCATATACCAATGAATATGGTGTAGCTCCCGTAGGTGTGCGGATGCTAGTTCTGTATGCCCAAAGTGCTGGATTGAGTTGTACATGCCAATCTTTGCCTGCATCATTCACTGTTTTCTTTAGGATTTTTAATATTGTTTTGTTGGATGCTTCTGCCTGACCATTCCCCTATGGGTAATAAGGTGTAGAGAAACGATGTTGGATTTTGAATTTTTCACATAGTTCTCGCATATCTTAGTTCTTGAAAGGTCGTCCATTATCTGTGATGATGGAACTTAGAATGTCATATCTGCAGATTAAATAATTAAGGATAAAAGAGGCAATTTGTTTCCCAGTCACTGTGGTCATGGGGACCGCTTCAATCCATTTGGTAAAATATTATGTTGCAGTTATAATGAACTTGTGTCCATTTGAAGATGAAGGATGAATTTTCCCTACTAAGTCCACTCACCACTGGCAAAAGGGCCAGGATGTTGTTGTAATACCCTAAAAATGGTCATCTAAACCATGGGCCCCTAATCTCGACAATGTCACCAAGGTCCTAACCAAAGGCAATTAAATAAATCTTGAACACACAATTAATTCTTTAATCATCAATGTCACATGGCAAATTAATAACTCAATATTAATTAAATATTTAATTAATTAAATCATTCCAAGTAAATCATTTTAAACAATTATCTTATTTATTTTAATTAAATATCTTTTGCATATTTAATTAAATAAATCAATTTGCCATTAAATCATGAAAAAGAGGAATTAATTTGAAAAATAAATCAATTTGTCATCAAATCTTCAAAAAAGGAAACAAATCAGGAAAGAGGAATTGGAAATTATGAGCACAAATCTTCAAAAAAGGAAATAAATCAAAAAAGGAATTAAATGACAAAAAAGAATTAAAATTTGAGAAAATAAATCAATTGGAGATAATCTTGAAAAAAACAAATTAAAAATTGATAGATAATCTCAAAGAAAGCAATTAAAACAATTAAATCTTAAAATTGAATGAAATAGAGAATAAATCAGATTTTCTTGATTTTATCTTAATTTTAGTTCAATTTTCTTTAAAGCTGAGAAAAGCATCCAATCACATCAATTCACCTGGATTGTGCTTCCTCTTGGAAAATCTTGACCACTCATCATCATTTGATCTCAGTCGTTGGTTTCTTTCTGAATTTTCTATAAATTCAGGCTCTCATCTCTCATTCAAAAAAAAAATCCTGGAGAATATATTGTTATTATGTTGTTTTTGCTCTAGCTTCATTGAGAATATTGCATATTAATTATTTCATATTGATTAAATCATTTAGCTTAATATTGCTTAAATCTTGTTAGATTAATCTTGCATCCATCTAGCATTAATATCATGCTCATATAGATTAAAATCCTTCATCTTGGTGTAGTCTAGTCACTGGATTGCTTATACAAATTTGAGAGCAATCTTATACTTGCATCTTTTAGAAGGCAATGGGTCGATTTGTTATGGTTTTCATATTCATGTTTATATATGTCTAACCATGCATGTAATGACTTGATTGAAGTGTTGTGTATTACAGATACAAGTCCACTTTTCACACATACATTTATGGCGCCCGCCATGGGGCCGAAGACTACATTTTTCGGCCTCCAAAGAGTGACTTTTCATTTTTGTTATTTTTAGGTTTTTTGACTTTTCAGATTTTCAGTCATACAGCCTCTGCGTCATCTCGTACGACATTTCTCACAAGCAGAAATGACAAACTTCAGGTGTCGTATGAATTGAAATCCTCTGTCGTACGAGCAGAAATCCTCTGTCGTGCGAGAAGAAATCATTTGTCGTACGAACAGAAATCCTCTGTCATGCGAGAAGAAATCCTATGTCGTACAAGTAACTAATTAGTCATTTTTTTCTATTTTTACTCATTCGGTTCGGTGAGAATTGTCGTATGGTCAAGTGAGAATACTCGTACGAGTTACTGTTTTGTCATATGAAAAACAAAGAGTTTTTGTTTAGGATTTTGCTTGAAATAAGGCTTGTGGAAGGTCAATATATATGGAATATAACAGAGGAAATATCACTTATACTTTAAGTTATATTCCATATATATTGTCAGGATGTTTGAGAGGGGTTTCGGACCTCTAGGAGTTATAATGCAAAATCTAGTTTTTGGAGGATCCTCCAAATTTCAGACTTAGTCAAATTTCAGGGCATTTCAGCATTAGGAGTGAAAAATTTGTAACCACGATTTGAAATTAGTCTTGTGTAAGCTCACCAAGAGATTTGATATTTCACTAACTTTTTCTTCTTGCAGGTTTCAATTTATTGCAGGTTGGAGGAGTTAGATTAGGATTTGTTGAAAAATAAATTACTTTTCAAGGTTTTTCTTGAATTAAATTTTGATGATACTGACACTAACCCTGAATCATCTTTTGTTTGCCTGATATTTTTACAGTCTAACCAGTTTCTTGCAGGACGCTTGCCAAAGAATTTATCAATCAAACACATGTCTGTCGAAGAATGAAACAATGTGACTACTGATGCGTTGTTTTTGCAGGTTGCCTAAAGAGAATCAACCAAACATCGTGTATTCTTTAAATTTGTTTTTTTTAGGCAACTAACTTGCTATCTGGTTAAAGAACAAATCTGTCTTTCGTGTTTTCAAAAAAATATAAGAGGTAGGAGAGTATGCTCTTGTCTTTTACAGACAATCAGAAATCTAGACCCTCGAAGCTTTTTTTTAAGTTTTGAGATTTGTGTACCTTTAGCAGGCCTGTCATAGTGGGAAAAAGTAATCACCCTGTGAGAATGACCCAAGTGAGTACAGCTCAACCTGGGCATTCTAACTCACTATAATAAATAGGCCTCTGGTGATTAAAATCTCAGAGGATGGGATTATTTGAGTTTTCTCTTTGAGATCTCTTATATCAAGCATTTTGTAGGGCCTTGGGGTCTCAATCACGTTTACATGACTACAGCTTGTTTCGGTACCTTGTCGGGCTATAGGCCTCAATCATGCTTGCGTGACTTCAAGGGGTAATTTCAAATAGAATTCCTGACTAAGAACTATAAGATAGAAGCTACCTGATTCACCTCCAAAAGGTTGATAATCTTTGTGCAAGATAGTAACTCTCCCAAGACACTTGCCATATCGTGCCCCCATTAGCATTTGGAGTTGGCTAATACGGCGTTGAGAATCCATTGCATGAGACTCAACGGTCGTATTCTGATTAGCTATTGGGTGTGTACATAAGTCAGCAAGCAAAGGTTTTCTTCTCTAAGCCAACTTCCATAGGGTTAGTGTGCTGTGATAGGAATTATTATATATCTTGTGTGTTTTCTATGTTTTCATCCTTGAAACTGAAAATGAAATGCTGAAACTGGAGAAAACAAATCAAACAATATCAAAAAATTCAGTGATAAACTTTGTCTGTGTCACAAACTAGTCTATCCTGGTCAAAAATTAGTCCATTTCAGAATTGGTCATACTCAGTTGTCATACCCAGCCATTGAAAAACTCAGATTTTTTTGTCTTTGTCCTTTTAACAGTCGTACGAGCCTGATCATTTGTCGTCATGTACCATATTCTGCATCGTATGAGTCTGCTAATTTGTCGCACGAAGCTAATCCTCTGTCGTACGAGATCCAAAAGTCTGTCATTCTAAGTTAAATCATGTGTTGTACGAGACAGAATTGCACAAAATTGTTTGTCATTTGGGACCTACCAATTTGTCATATGGTACTAGGGAGAAACTCGTACGAAATAGAACTGTTGTCGTCCTAAAGTTGTTATACTATCATACGGTCTCAAAAATTTTGTCATACAAGTCTCTGATTTTGCCAGTCCAGAACAGTCAAACCTGTCCAAAACAGTCTATAGCGAGCCTAAAACTAGTTATCGTCCTCCTGAGCATAAACAACCTTGATAGTGTACCTCTGTCGTTGCATTGCATGATTTTGTCGATCATCTTTAAGCTAGTTCAAACAAACATCTTATCAAACCTAAGTTAACTTAGAATACATCTTACACAAGATAGATCATTCTTGAAACCATACCAGATCTTAGTTACTTCTCCTAAATCACTATGTTAAACGAACAAATAGCTACAATTTGATCTTGACTTTTGCAACACATCTCGCTCTCAGTCCTGTCGGTTGTAAATGCCTGTTCAAACCAAAAGCTCTTCTAATTTTTTTGACAAAAGTAAAAATCTCATGGATACCTTAGCTCCAATTCCCATTGCTACCTTTGCTCAAATATTTCAAGATATCAAGAAAGAAATATATGACATGGAAATCCAACAAAATAAATCAATGACTCCATTTGAAAAACAAATGCATGATATCAAGAGTGAGAAACTTCAAGGAATGCTAAAACAATTATATGATTTGACAAGAAAATACCAACAAATAATTGACAATCAAAGACCAAATCTCAAACAAGCTCACAAGACAACTTCACCAAGACATAAAGAAGTTCCATATGAATATAAAGACATTTCCTCCAAATATTCCCTAGATAGACAGTTTACACTTTTGGGGCAATCTATTGAGTCATCTTTGGAAGAGCTTCTTAAGAACAATCTTATCATATTACCTAAAAAGACCGCATGGGGATGGGAATTTTTGAGTAAGTATTGTGCATATCATAGAAAAAATGAACATAAGACTTCGTATTGCATAGAATTAAAACATAAGATTCAATATCTCATTGATAATGGTGTCATTGAAATTGAAGATCCTAATGACTCACCTAAAGAAAAAGAAGGAGCTATTTCCAAGCATGATCAAAATCATGAACCTATGTCTAGAAAGGTTCCATATGTACCCTCCATCCCTTCCATGATGCCTTCATCTCCTAAGACTTCTCAGCAACAATCCATACCATCTCCTTCAAACAATAAAACTTCTCATGTTGACCCTCAAGGGCTATCTCCTATGGAAATCCAAGTTATTCCCAATACTAATACAAGTTCCTCTAAAGATTTAAAAATCCCAGATCCTATGCCATCATACACTTCAATTCCAAATGTACCCACTCCAGAGAGTCCCACTCAAAATGCTTCCCCATCATGCCAAAATATGGAGATCTTCCAAGAATCCCCTACACCTATGCAAAATCCTATCCCTTCCTTAGAAGTGACTCCATGTCAAGAGGATAATCTGAAAAATGAAGAAACAAGTCCTATCATAAATCAAGATCAAGACACCAAAACTCCCCAATCCCATCTAATGATTGAAAAAGATCCTATTTCACTAGAATCCCATTATGATCCCCTTATACCTTTCCATTTCTTCCAAGATGAACCCCTTCCATCTCAAGAGCAAACCATCCTTCCAAATCGCATTCCTACTCTACTTCCTGAGCAAGATCATGATGCCTCTTCCACCTTTTCAAATGGTCCTATTCAAAATGAAGAGTCAAACACCCTTCTTGCTCTATCTGAAGGTCCTCTTCCATGTCAAGATCAAAGTATCCCTTCATCTCCTTGTCATAATCCTCCATTTTCACCTCAAGAGTCCATCATGCCCATAAAGCCTTCTCACGATCCTACCATTCCTTGCAAGATAGCTCCACCTCAAAATGGACTTGCTTCTAGCATCAAAAGTAAGAAGAATCCCTTTGTTAAAAAGATCTTTCAAAGCATGCATTATCAAAGAAAAGGGTTAGACATTCATGGACAAGGTATATTAGAACCCCCTGTTATAAAAGAAAATATTGATTATAATGGCTACATTTCTCACTCTTAAGATGTTGGTATCCCTCATAGATCCTACATTTCTCCAGTTAAATCCAAATACACGCTTTCTCCTTCGCCTCTTCCATCCATTCTAGGTCCCTATATCCCTCCATCCCTTATGTAGGATCAATAAACACACACATCTTCGAGTACCTTCCGTCCATCTAAAATACCTTCATATCATTCCTATCTATCCACGCATCTCCCTCCAAGCAATTTGGATACCAAGCATAAAAGTCATAAGTCAAGTAATCCAAATGTATTCAAGGATCAACATGTCCCATCTAATCGACATGTCAAAACAAAGAAAAATATGATCCAAAAAGAAAAAGAAAAATACAAAATGCTACAAAGGCCCACAAAGAAAGAAGAAAAGTCAAAAGTTATATGGGTTCCTAAGGCACTTGTACAAGCAATGCACTCTAAGGAACTACAAAAGAATCAAAAATCAAAAGCCATGTGGATCTCTAAGCGGCTACTTGAAGCACAACAGTCTAAAGAAAAATCAAAATTGGCATCCAAAATTGTTGTTCCTCCATCCAAACCTTCCGAGTCTATTCCTCCATCACCTCCTTCATCCATTTTGGGTTCTTATGCCCCAAAATCTGTAACTTTCTTCCATCCAAATCTCAAAATCTAAGATTCACTTCTCTTCGATATGTCCACCATCCCTCAAGATGTGTGCCAATGTTGATCTTTCCAACATTTCCATCTAGCCATACATAATTCTTCCAACATCCCATCCATTATCCAACACCTCTTTTCCACCCTTCCATCCCTCTTATCCAATCTTTTGCATAACTCCTTGCCTTAGTTTCATTTCATTATCCTACCAACGTCTTTGGGCATACCTTCATAGCCATGGTCTATTGCAACTCATATTCTAAAGGTACCATCCAAAGCAGTGAGACATTGGGGTCCTTCTTCCATCCCCTTTCATGCCTCTATTATCTTCCAAAAAAGAAAAAGAAAAAAATGATGAAAAAGAAAAATCAGAAAAAAGTAAAGAGAAATAAATTCGTCCTTGTGTGAAAACCACTTCTTGTGGCGCCTTGGGCAAGTACCATGATGAAAACTTGGCAAACAAGCATCATGCATTATCCATTATCCTTTTGCACTTTACACTAGGGGAAATTTCCATCCATGTAGATCCATCTATTATCCTTCTTCCTCCATTATCCCTCATTCGCTCTATCTACATTCGTATCCCTTTTCCACCTTTAATCTTGACAAGGTTAAGGATCTTTGCAGGCTTCATGTTGCCTATCTATTACACTTGATCCAGACCCTTTAGCTCCTATCCATTGCTTGCTTACATCCTTCATTACCACCTTTGATCTTGATTATCCTATCTGCCTCCTATCCAAATCTATCCCTTGATCTTGATCAATAGATATGGACAAAATGCAAAAACATGTTTTCCAGAAACCTCTTGACATGGCCACTTCTTTGGACCATATGGTTTTGTTACGCTATATCCTTTCTTTACATCACTAAAATCCTTGGTTTACATTGCTATATCAAGTCCCTGTGCTTAGATTAACATTGTGAGATAGTCCTTGAAAGTGTCCACCATCATTCGCTTATCCATTCATGTACTCAAAATCCCTTTTGCCTTGCTAGACACTAGGGGCAAACATTAAAAAATCCTAAAAATCAGAAAATGCCCTAGTGAAAACCTGGTAAACAAGCACCTCTTGTACTCAAGCACTCCATCTATCAACGCAACATTGGCATTCCTACTTTCATGCATCTTTGCTTTCGTTTGTACATATTTTAGACACTTTTGTGACATCCTGGTTCATTGGAACCCTCATGGCTTGAAACTGATGAATATCCTAGTCTTAGGTAATCAATAGAGCACATTACATATCCTAAGCAGTATCAACCAAGTCAACCTTACGTCAGTGAAACCTGGTCATCCACTCCGAGTCAGTTACCTGTCTCCTAACTACTGAAGAGTTTTATCACTGAGTAAACAAGCAAAACAACATAACAGAAAACAATCACTAAACAGTTTGAGCTATGAATAAAAAATTTCTTTGTGTGTTGTCTTTTATATTTTTTTTCGATTATTATCCCTTTGAGTAACTCGAAGAAATCTATCTTGACTAAGAGGAGCAAGGATTGGGGGCATAATATTTTCTTTGTTTTCTACTTGTAGGAATGATTCTAATGATCTGGAAACATCTAAATTAGTTGGGTGTATGTGATAAGAGCCTTCACATCAAGGTGAAATCGCCTCACATACCTCGACTCCGCTTATTTGAATGCTATAGGGAGGTTCCCATCATTTTTTTGTCTATTTTGAGGGTATTTCTTTATTGTGCAATCGAGGTCCATGCCTAATTTTTCCAAGGATATGAATGGAAAAAGGGTCATTGCGGACAAGATAATTAATATTGCACATAAAAAGAAATGAACTCTATTCTGCCTGCTATGTTTGTAAAATGCTCAATGATGAAAATTAAGCTTTTCACAATCCAGTGACTAGGTTTAGGTTGCATTTTGCATCTCATCTTGCATTTCATTCTGCATCTCATGAATGTAGAGTGATTTTGGTATGGTAACACTAATCTCTGTATCTTTTGAATGAGAGTTGGAAGCTTCATCATTTCTTAGCTAAGTGGTCTCTTTTCATCATTTCTCTGATCGAGTACTTGTGTATTGATATGTTAGCTGCATACATGACCATTTTATATAGATTCATACATTTCATTTTATACTTATTTGCATTCATATTATTGCATGAAGAAAAATAAACATTTGCATTACTAGTTACTCATTCTCCTCATTTATTTGCATCATCATTTATTTGCATAAAAAGAAATAAAAATAAACACCCATATTCCATTGGCATTCATTCATCTATACTGAAAAGAAATGCATACATATAGAATAAAGCATATAGAACAACATCTCATAATTCATCAACACAAGTACGATGAAATCAAATCACGAGCTTGTAAATCAGCTGTCCTGAGTCCATTTTTGGGATCGAAATTGAAATCTGATGTCAACTCTCATTGAAATTTCACACAATTTGGACCACTTAGCATTTTTCATCAAATGCTCTTTCTTTAACTTTGCGCTCAATTTCAACGTTGAATCTCAATTTAATTTCTACAAATCAACTTTGCCCTCAATTTCTTATCAATCAACACAAAATTTTCAAAAATTCCTCTGAATCAGTTTATGCTCAAAACAACTTATCATCACTAAAGAAATTGCCTATCATCATGTACCCTCACTATCTTTCGATATCACTCCCGAGGGGCATACTCGTGACCTTATGACCTCACATCTTCAAATGTCGAGAAAAATTTTCAAATCTTCATCGAAAGTCAAGCAAAAAATCTTTTTCAACTAAAGAAAATCAATCAAATAAGACCTCATCGCTAGGGGCATCTCAACTTCATCGCTTTATATCAAGTTGAGATTTCTCAACCATCTGAATCGAATCAATCGCTAGGGGCATATCAGTTTCATCGCTTCATATCAAGCTGATATTTTTCTTCATTTAAATCAATCTCTTAACGTTAATCAGTTTCATCACTTTTCATCAAGCTGATTATTCGTTTAAACTCAATCAAGGGTTTAAAGAGTATCTTTCATCACACTCAATCTAAGCAGGTGTTCAGTATTCATCGCTTTGGATCAAGCTTGACAGTTTATCTTCATCATATCTTGATTAATCAAGTTCAAGATCGATTTTTATCATCACTCACTGTGTCTAGATCAATCAAGTTCTAGATTAGTAAGATTTGCTTCTTGATCAATCAAGTTCAAGTTCGGTATCTTTTGTTTTCTATTGTTCCTAAGTTCAATCATGTTTGGGAACGGTATCGCTTTAATCAGACTTCATTCAGCTTCATCGCTTCGAAACAAGCTAAACACCTCACTTTTCATCTAGTTTGTGATCAATCAAGTTCAGAACTGGTATCTCCTAGACATCAACTATTCTTTGAACCAACGCGTTGCTCGCACATTAATTCAAAGAGGGGCAAATGTAATACCCTAAAAATGGTCATCTAAACCATGGGCCCCTAATCTCGACAATGTCACCAAGGTCCTAACCAAAGGCAATTAAATAAATCTTGAACACACAATTAATTCTTTAATCATCAATGTCACATGGCAAATTAATAACTCAATATTAATTAAATATTTATTTAATTAATTAAATCATTCCAAGTAAATCATTTTAAACAATTATCTTATTTATTTTAATTAAATATCTTTTGCATATTTAATTAAATAAATCAATTTGCCATTACATCATGAAAAAGAGGAATTAATTTGAAAAATAAATCAATTTGTCATCAAATCTTCAAAAAAGGAAACAAATCAGGAAAGAGGAATTGGAAATTATGAGCACAAATATTCAAAAAAGGAAATAAATCAAAAAAGGAATTAATTGACAAAAAAGAATTAAAATTTGAGAAAAGAAATCAATTGGAGATAATCTTGAAAAAAACAAATTAAAAATTGATAGATAATCTCAAAGAAAGCAATTAAAACAATTAAATCAAAAAATTGAATGAAATAGAGAATAAATCAGTTTTTCTTGATTTTATCTTAATTTTAGTTCAATTTCCTTTAAAACTGAGAAAAGCATCCAATCATATCAATTCACCTGGATTGTGCTTCCTCTTGGAAAATCTTGACCTCTCATCATCATTTAATCTCAGCTGTTGGTTTCTTTCTGAATTTTCTATAAATTCAGGCTCTCATCTCTCATTCAAAAAAAAAATCCTGGAGAATATATTGTTATTATGTTGTTTTTGCTCTAGCTTCATTGAGAATATTGCATATTAATTATTTCATATTGATTAAATCATTTAGCTTAATATTGCTTAAATCTTGTTAGATTAATCTTGCATCCATCTAGCATTAATATCATGCTCATATAGATTAAAATCCTTCATCTTGGTGTAGTCTAGTCACTGGATTGCTTATACAAATCTGAGAGCAATCTTATACTCGCATCTTTTAGAAGGCAATGGGTCGATTTGTTATGGTTTTCATATTCATGTTTATATCTGTCTAACCATGCATGTAATGATTTGATTGAACTGTTGTGTATTACATATACAAGTCCACTTTTCACACACACAGTTGTGAATGGTTGCAGTTCCTGTGCTGGTGCATGTATAAGATTGCCATGGATTTGGCATTTAGGACACTTCTTTGCAAAATGATAAGAGTCTTTTTCCATTGTTGGCCAGTAATATCCCATTCTTAGAAAAATTTTAGCAAGAGTAGGACCACTTGAATGTGTGCCACAGATACCTTCGTGAAGCTCTTGTAAAGCGGAGTCAGATTCATTACGATCAAGGCAACGAAGAAGAGTACCATCTAGACCTCGACGGTATAAAGTATCAGCAGTGAGAGTATAACAGGCGGCTTGTCGGATAAATTTGTGCTTTTGGTTTCGGGATAGGTCAATGGGTAGGATATTGCTTTTAAGATAATCATATATCGATCTGTATAACGGAGAGTCAAAATCGGTCAAGGCATAGATAACATGGGAATCGGAATGGTCATAGGTTGGGGAGAACAGTTGCTCTACCAGAAACTCATAATGATTTTGTTGCTCTGGAATTTGCAGTAGTGAAGCGATAGTAGCCATTGCATCGGTTGCTCTGTTGCCCAACCTTAGTATTTGCTTGAAGGTGATGTGTACAAAATATTGTTTGAAATCATCCACCATTTGTTTTTATGGTAGCAGTTTGTTGTCCTTTGTCTGATAGTCATTGTTGAATTTGATTGATGACTAGTTGTGAATCTCCATGGACTTTTAATTCTGTGATTCTCCATTCCACGGCCATTTTGATACCTATAACCAGTGCCTCATGTTCAGCAATGTTGTTTGTGCATGGAAACATGAGCCTATAAGATCTTGGTATGGTGTGCCTATCATGAGTGATGAACAGAATGCCAGCACCTGAGCCATGTTGAGTATAGGATCCATCAAAGTATAGGGTCCATTGTTTGGTGGAAATAGCAAGAACATCCTTGTCCGGAAATTCGATCTCCATTGGTTGTTTTCCCGGTAGCGGTGCTTCAGCTAGTTGATTTGTGATTGCTTGTCCTTTGATAGCTCGTCACTCTATGTAGTGGTTATCAAACTCACTCAGAATCATGACCCATTTAGCCAATCTGCCTATAAGAGCTGCTTTGCTGAGCAAATATTTGAGAGGATCAATTTTTGCTACTAGCTTAATTGTGTGAGCTAGCATGTAATGCTAGAACTTTTGAGAGGCAAAGACCATTGTTAGACAAACCTTCTCAATGAATGTATAGTTGAGTTCATATCCGTTTAATGATTTGTTGATGTAATATATTGCTTGTTCCTTGCCTTGTTGATCTTTTTGTGCTGATAATGCCCCCAGTGATATATATGTTGTTGAAATGTAGAGAATGAGTGGCTTCCCTGCTATTGGTGGTACGAGAACTGGTGGGTTCATTAGATATTGTTTGATTTGATAGAATGATTCTACACATTTGGCTTCCCATCTGAATGGTACATTTTTATGTAGCAAATGGTTGAATGGTAGACTTTTATCTGCTAGTTGAGTGATGAATCACCTGATTGACTGGAGCCATCCTTGTAGAGATCTAAGCTAGTTGATGTTCTTTGGTGGTGGCATCTCCATTATGGCTTGTACCTTTGTTGGATCCACTTCAATTCCCTTTGCTGAAACTATGTAGCCTAGCAATTTGCCTAATGTAACCCCAAAGACACACTTCTTAGGGTTGATCCTGACTTGGAATTTCTCCAATCTGTCAAAAATCTTTTCTAAGATGCTTAGGTGTTCTTCCCAAGTAAATGATTTATCTAATAAATCATTCGCATAGTCCTCCATGAAGGTATGCATCATGTCATGAAAGATTGTTGTCATTGCTCGTTGATAAGTTGCCCCAGCATTCTTTAAGCCAAAAGGTATGACATTCCAATAGTATGTTCTCCAAGGACAGGTGAATTTTGTTCTATCTTGATCCTCTCGGGCTATCTTGATTTGATTATAGCCCAAAAAACCATCCATTGGTGATAGCATTGCATGGCCTGTTGTGAGGTCTACAATTATGTCGATACTGGGCAAAGGAAACTCATCCTTTGGATAGGCTTTGTTGACATCTCAAAAATCAATGCAAATTTTGATACTACCATCTAGTTTGGAAACTGGTACAATGTTGGAAATCCATTCAGCATATTCAATAGGTTGAATAAATCCAATGTCTAATAGTTTCTTCAGCTCAGCTTTGACCATGAGTGCTACATGTGGATTCATCTTTCTCAGTTTTTGCTTGATTGGCTTAGCTCCTGGAGCAATGGACAAGTGATGCATGATTAATTGTGGATCAATCCCTGGCAATCTGCATATGACCAAGCAAAGTTGATTTGCTTTTCTTTGAAAAATTTGACAAACTCTGATCTTTCTTCCTCTGTCAGAGATTCTACTAGGTGTATGTTTTTGGCTACTTTTGTTGTACCAATGTTGATTGATTGAGTAGGCTCAATCAGTATGGGTGATCACTCCCGATAATGTTCAGGAAGAGTGTCAAGTCTCCCATCTTTAGGTGCCTTAAAAAGGTTTTCACCCTCAGATGCATCCTTTATTTTTACTTTTTTGTGATCTATTGCTACCATTGACTGGTTTACAGCAATAGATCCTTTATTTTGTTCATTTTTGCGACTGAGAGACTTGGCACTCCCCTAATTGTAGATGTCATTACTTTGTTCACTGGTAGAGCCTGTTTCTGGGTTAATGGTACACAAGTAATGGATAATGGATTCATCATTCGGGAAAATTGGTATGTCATGATTTTTAGGTTCGTCCCAATCTATGAGGTCAGGAAAGATAAGTGGTAAGGAGTCATTAGGTGGATCAAGTTCAGCAGTTGTAAGTGTCAGGATGGAGGTATCATCATGGTTGGCTAGGATATTAAATAAGTTAAGGATTTCATCGAGGTCTTCGATGGTATCATCTTCTGTGTAGACTTGCTCGTAATGTCGCTGCTCATTTTCTTTGGCGTCATAGATATTTTGTGGACCAAATTCAAGGAGTCTAGGTTTTGTGTCATATTCTTCTTGAGAGATGGGTGTATGACTATCATTTGCAGCAATATCTTCAGTAACATTGGAACAGTTGCCCCATTCATATTCATTGAAATCAGTTTTAGAAGTATTATCCCAGATTATGGCAGTGTTGTGGACGAGTATGTTGTAGGGTGAAAACAGGTCTTTGATGATTGATACATGTCTGCTAGTTTTCTCTGATTTTGTGTCAAATCTTGCTTCCACTCTTTGCATTTTTTCATATATTGTCTCTTCTCGAGGAGGAATGATGTTATCAGAAGGTGATTCCTCTTTGTCGGTCACTAGTTCTTGAACATGATATACTTCGGTAGTAGATGCTTCCTTCTTTTGATTGATGGGTTTCTCTTGAAGTTGCTTTTGTTCTTCATTTTCACGTTCTTTGCTTAGTGTCTCTGCTGATTCAAATAGTGCTTCCTGCCATGAGTCCTCCTTGTATTTCTTCTTTGCTTTCCACTGAGGTTTTTGGTATTTGCTTGGTGTCTTCCTTGGTGGTAGAGTGTATTCATAGCCCAATCCTGTTTTGTCTTTACTGAATTGTGAAGGAGGATCTAATGGTTCTGTGACGCCTTCCTGAGGCTTGCCGATAGGTCATTTGCCATTGTATCCCATTTTTTGTGTGATTAAGTAGCCCTTTCCATACAGGTGTGTTGGTATAGTTACTTCTATAGTAGTCTCTTTGTCGTCTTCCTCATCCTTGTATAGCCAACTAAGGATGTCCTTTTCTTCTGATTCATGTGCTAGAGTGCCTAGTTGGATAATTTTGCCATCAAATTTGGTGATGGGTTGTTTTGCTTGATGTGTTGATGTTGTAGGTAATCCTTGAGATTTAGGTGATGCTGGTAAGTTAGCCAAACACAAGGGTTCCAAAGAGTATTCTCCCATGCCTTGCTCTTTGATTTTCATTTTCTGTTTGAAATCCTTAGATAGTGGTTTAGACTTTTCTTGCTGAATAGTTGGTGTTGAGGAACTTTGTTTTTCTCTATTGTGTGGAACCAAGCTATCTTGGGCTGCCCCCATAGCATTACAATGTTGAAATGTGTTATGATCTATTGATATAGAAATCTCCTATCCATTGTAGGGGAACTTAACACACTGATGATAAGTAGAAGGTACTGCTTGCATTTCATGTATCCAAGGTCGACCCAATAAGATATTATATGTGAGGTCTATGTCTAAGACTTAGCACATAGTGTCCTTTTGTATTGGTCCTACTTGAATTAGCAACATTATTGTTCCTTTAGATGATCTTTCTCCATCATCATATGCTTTGATAGTGATCTTTTTTGTGTGGATCAATAGATTGCTCAGAGAAGCCTGATGCATGGATAAGTTTCAAGGTACAGATATTGAGTCCAGCTCCTCCATCTATTAATACTCTTTTGACTTGATGCTTGTAGACCAAGACTTCAATATGGAGTGGATTATTGTGTGGATGGCTCAATGAGATATTATCATGCTTAAAAAAGGTAAGGTTATGAGGCCCTGTCATATGAGCCATAATGGCTTGGAATTTGTCAGCATCCAGATCTTGAGGTACATTTGTTTCCAATAGTGCTTGTTCCAAGATGTCTTTGTGTTTTGGCGAAAGTTTTAGCAACTCCAGTATAGATATTTGATCAGGAGTTTTGTGCAGTTGACTGACTAGATCATATTGAATTTTGGGTATGGTGTGTGTTGTTGACGTATGCCCCTTCAAGACATATTTTTGAGCTCTAGTTGTTACATTGATGGAATCATGTTCACGCTTGTCTTTGATTGTGATGACACTTACTTGATTGTCCTCGGCTGATATATGATTGATGGTGTTATTGTATATATGATTGATATGAGCTCCACGTGTATCATTTGAGGTTGAAGCTTCGTCCTTGTTGTAGCTGGGAAGAGGATTCTTAAAGGCTCCATGGTCACCGTTTGTCTTGAGACCATCAACTGTTAAATCGCCTCTATCAATCATGTCTTGAACAATGTTTTTCAGTCTCATGCAATCATTTGTTTGATGACCTTTGTTGCGATGAAAATCACAAAAGTGTGAGTCATTCCACCAGGGTGGTTTGATTTGTGGTTCACAGTTGTTGATCGCTGGTAACGAGATAATTTTGTTTACCAAGAGTTCTATGAATGTTGACTACAAGGATTGCCCTAGTGGTGTGTAAATGCATTTTGAAAAGTTGTTGGTGTTACCTTGTGAGTTTTTATTAGGTCCTCGATTGGTGTTATTGCTTTGGGTATTGTTGGCATTGTTTGTGTTGAGTTGATCTTGATTGGTATTTTGTGCATAAGTGTTAGTGCCTTGGTTAACACCTTCTGGATTCTTTGTAGCTTGCAGACTACATAATAACGCTAGCACTGGTTGCTTGGATTTTGCATCATTTGATTCGTTTCCTCCTTCATTTCCATTGTTTTTATTTCTGGTCCAGAATTTGGATTTGTCTAAGTTGTTGTTGTTTTGGTTGTTGTAGTTGGATGAACTTGTTCCTTCTTTGAAGACTTTCAATGTTCCTTTCTTGACATGTGCTTACTCTACTTGGATGCCATTTTCAATCAATTTGGAAAAAGATGGTATGCATTGAAGTTTGAGTATGTAACTCATCTCACTACTAAAGTTGTCGATGAAAATTTCCATCTTTTCTTTTCCGAGCACATCTTGAGGATATCTCGAAACCATACGTCGCCAACGTTGAAGGAATACCATGAATGTTTCATTGTTTTTCTGCTTGGTATTACAGACATCTAGCATAGTGATAGCATGTTGAATGTTATAGGAATATTGAGTCATGAATTTGTTGACTAATTCATCGAATGATCTTATAGGAGGTGTGATTTTGGATAACCATTCCATTGTTTGTCCTCCCGAGCTTCTTGGGAATAACCTCATCAAATAGGTGTCATCATGGGCAAATTCAAGACTCCTGGTACAAAATTCCCAAACATGATCATGAGGATCGCTTTTCCCATAATATTTGTCAAATTTGGGAATATCTAAGTTTGGGGGAAAAGGTACCATGTTTAACCGTCTGTCAAAAGGATAAGGATAAATTTCAGTCAAGGAGTATCGTACTGTTGTCCCTTGTTGCATGTCTTGCATTTGTCTTTGCAACATTTGCATTTTTTGAGTGAGAGCAATCAAACGTGCATTTGTTTGCCGAGGGAAGAGTTCTTCCCTCACATTATTTCTAGGCTGAAATGGTGTGTGGTGGGGTATGTTTTGCTCAGGGATGTTTTGCTCGGGCAAATTTTTTTCTGGTAGATCTTGCTCGGGTATGTTTTGGTCAAGGTCACGTGCTTCCTCCTCTCTTTGTCATTCTTGATAATCATAACGTCGAGACCTTGTTCTAAATACATCAGTGTCAAAGTCTTTAGGGAGTTTAACTCCTTGGCTTGTGAGCATGAGTAGGTATTTTTCCTTGTCATTTTCCATGAGTCTTTCTACAAGTTTTTGAAATGAAGCGCTTTCTTGACACTCTTGGAGGATTTCCTCATAAATTTCGGTGTCTTCTAGATTTGGACACTCGAAAGGATTTGATAATTTGTGATTCATGTTGGACTCTAGTTGCATTTCGCTTTGTTTGTTTCATTGAGAGCGAGTAACAGAGGGCATCTAGTAGAAGCTTTCTGTGACAAAAGGAACAAACTCCTCTTCAATGTTTTGTTCAGGGGTTGGTGGTTCAAACCGCGGTATGTTGTAAGTGATGCACTCTTCAGGGAATAAGGTCGGATTAATCTTTCCTCCTTGATTTGGGCATTGACCGAATGCTGATTTTTGATAGAATGCTCTACTCCTCAATGGTTCCTTGTCAAATTCATTTTTTTGTCTTGAAGATACAAGTGCATATGATGAAGGAATATTCAATGAGATTTGAAGAGCTGGTGATTGATGTATAAAAATTTATTCCATTTGGCAAGTTTCAGAGAACTGGGTTGTTGTTTCCTCAACTTAGTATTAT
Source organism: Cryptomeria japonica (assembly GCF_030272615.1). Classification (NCBI taxonomy): domain Eukaryota; kingdom Viridiplantae; phylum Streptophyta; class Pinopsida; order Cupressales; family Cupressaceae; genus Cryptomeria; species Cryptomeria japonica. The sequence goes on along the minus strand of NC_081410.1, from coordinate 231,277,938 downwards.
GATAAATACTCTTTCTTCTTAGAATATGAGGATTACTAATGCACAAGCGATCAATGGTTTCCTTTGATTTGTTTTGGATTTAGTTAGCTTGTTTTTGAAACTCAAGTTTTACTTTATCAAATAAAGATTTAGATGCCCCTTCACGACAAAGCATGTCAAATGATATGGAATACGAGCTTTCCCGATATGGAAACTCAATTTGACAACTTGGAGTGTTAAAAACAAGTGTGTTTTTGGATAGAAATCCTTTTGATTGAAGGACCTGTTGATACTTGTGATGAGGTTTCCTGATTTTGATAGAAGAGATGTGTTTTTATCTTGTGACTAGTTTTCAGATTCTGACAACTTTGTTTGACAGGAAACTGGCTTTGGGAATAGTTTTTGATACTCTGCTTTGATTTTATATTTGATGAAGTTCAAGTTGAGGAAAGAAAGCTTCCTAAATTATTTTCAGATTTTTCCAAAAATAGCCTCTGTTTTTCCCCCTATTTTCTTTGTTTTTTCTACGCGCTAAGACAGAAATGCAATGCGCTACTGAATTTCCTCAACACGCTAGAGAACAGACTCCACGTACTAAGCTGCTCTCTATGACGTGCTAACTAGTTTGTTTTGAATTTGTCTTGGTCTAAAAATTTATGCACTAATATGGGCTACCAATGCGCTAACTGCTAGTCTCTAAGCGCTAACTCCTGATCCCCACGCACTAAGTTGTTGCTTCAACACGCCAGAATGTTTTCAAAAAGTGCTACTTTTAAACTGCTAGTTTTGGATTTTCATGAAGCGCTAAAGTTAAGAATGAATGCGCTAAGGTGAAGGTTGAATGCGCTAAAAGATGGTTTCTACGCACTAAGAAGTTTCTCTTATGTGCTAAACTGGCCTGATAGTTTGACTTGGTTGTTTTTCTACAATTTTTTGGAACTTTGTTTTCAATGATGATGGATGATTTTCTGAAGTAATAAATGAAAGCACAACACAAAAGAAGCAACCATTTTGCCTAGTCTAAACAATGAGTGTATGTTCTGCAAGAATGCGTTCAACTCCCCAATGTTTTAACAGGTTTAGATATGACAACATACAATTCAGTCAGACTCTTTATTCAAGGTTCATAAGTAATATCATAGCCCACTAGTCTTGATGCTCCGTCAGCTCAAACAACCTTGTCACCCCTAGGGGGTGCCCGTTTTTTTGCCTTTTGCCAGAAATTAACCCAAAGTGAATTGCTTCACAATTGAGTAGTTATCTTGGGAGATATATGGTGAGTGATCTTGGGGGCGGATTCTTCCCCACCCTTGCACTATGATATTACAAATGTCTGGATACTGACTTGGCTCAAAGTTTCTATGCTAAAGTTCATAATCAGGCTTCTCGTTCGGTCGTCAGTGATAAACTCCCTCAGGAGGCTTCCCAACCTTTAGAACAAAGGATTTACGTATCTCAAGGATACTGGGGGAAGGCTAATCGCTGCGTGCAACCATTGAAAAGGACTTTCGTCACTTTCACTTTTGATTATAGTGGGTTGGAACACTTGGTGTCAAAGTCATTTCCCACTTAGGTCATTCCCTTCACACCGGCCAAAGAATGGCTTTAAGAGTTTTTCAACCCCTCGGGAAGGTAGGCCTACTAAAGGATTCAATGCAATAAACACTAAAAGCATAAGAGTGGTCTGGTTTTTTTATCACCCAGTTAAGGGGAGAGCATATTCCTTCCACTTTCGTAGCAAAGCAAACAAGTGTTCTTTTTAACTTTTTATTGCAATGATTTGTTAAAATCTATATGGAGATGTTGCTCCATAAAAGCATGGTGTTTATTTTATCCCTTCAAACCAATGATTTTCTAATCTAGAAAAAGAACCTGGTCAACAAAGCAACTTCGATGTTTGGTCAACAAAAGAAATCGATCAAAAGGGGAAGATCTTCCCTCTTTAATTATGAATGAACTTGGACATGTGTGATTCTTTTACTTTGCAAGAAAATTGAAGTGGATCCTTTTATGCACCAAAGGATGGTGAAGTTATTTTTAAATCCCTTTGTTTGCAACAATAAAAAGATTTGTCTTGTTCCTTGTATAGCCCAAAATGAAAAAATTTCTCCTAGAAAAAGCAAAAAAAGATGTTTTTGTGGTTCTTTTTATTTACCCAAAATAAGGTGAATTCAATTTTATCCAACAAGAATTAAAAGACTCTAAATTTTTAACCAACTCTAACTAAGTTAGTAAAAATTTAAACTATTGTAATTCTTAGACTAAAACTTAGCTCCACCTGCAAGAAATTGTCAAAAAATCCTGCAAAATACCAATCAAAACAGTTAGAAAAACATTTGTTCTTGTGGACTTATACAAGTCTAGATTTAACCTTGGTTACAAATTAATTTTTGTTTTTTGTCTGTGATGCACTACAGAAAAGACTGTATGCACTACAGGATAACCGGGATGCGCTATCGGACAGACCCGGTGCGCTGAAAAGTTTTCCGAATACGCTGCTCTGTTAAGTTTCCGCTCTGAGACCAATAGGAAAATGTAAAAAAGTATATGGGCTAAGTGATGGTCTGTACGCGCTAGGAAGTGAGTCCCATGTGCCGAACAGTGAGCCGAATGCATTAGAATGTTAACCATATGCACTAAAGGATGTTCCCCATGCGCTGATTCCTATTTCCCACGTACCTGCAAAAGTGGTTAATTTCAAAAACCGATTTGATTAATGGGGTTGAGCCCCACGGTGGGCACCAGAAATGTATGCGAGAAAAGTGGGGCTATAAAACTCAAAATGTGAAAAATGATGTTCAAGGGGCTTGTCCACACACCTACAGGACTTCTTGGTGCAAGTTATGGAGTCATGAAGAATGACTCAACTTCCCAAGGTAGGTTCCATGGTTCTCTATCTCACAAGATCCCTCAAGCCAATGCCTTTTCTCTCAGATCACTGAGCAAAGTGACTTAGGGATGACAAATAAAAGAACGAGGGATGCTTTAGATTGATATTAGCATGAAATGCATCCTATTTATGCATGATTCTACAAATGAGTTTAAAATAGATTATAAGATGACAAGGTTAGTAGCAATACTATCCTAACATGATATACTAGTTAATGATTTAAGTTAATGATAATAGAAATGCTCTAAAATGCTTATTAGATTAATTCCTATTACAAAGAGAGGCTAGATGCATACTAAAGTTGAGTATATGTGTGATACTAAGAGCTTGGATGATTAAAATGGAGGAAAGAGAGCTCTATTTATAGAAGAAACAGGGCAATGGATGGTCTAGATTGAAGGATCCAATCAAGGGTCAGGATTGAAAGTTATCAATCCATGTTTACAATTTCCACCAATGAAATGGTGACAATTGTCAACATAAGACTACTTGAGAGGAGAGGTAACAAGCATTAAATGCTTGAGAAGACCTCATGGTTACCTTAGAAGGTAAGGGTTAAGGTTAGGTTAAGGTTATCCATTGGATAAAGCTTTTACCCAAAGGATAAACTCTTGTGCAAAGGTTAAAGGGATAACCATGGTCAAAGCAATAAATGCTTCATGAGACCCTTGGGTTAGAAGAAGGTTAAGTTAGGCAAAATGTCTCTAACCATGCCACTAAGGGTTAGTTAACCATTAATGGTTTGAAGACTTTGGGGACAAATTTGTAAGTCCTTCCAAATTTGGGGGTATTCAACAAGTTAGCTTGTTGAAGGCATAAAGGCTTTAATGCCTTTTGAAGACTTTACTCCAAATTTGAGAAGTGACCTCCTCAAATTTAGGGAAAGGGGATAATTGATGGGTTTGGGTTAATTGATTAGGATTAAATGGATTCTAGAAGAATTTAGGAAGACGGTTAGGATGCAAGTGGGAGATGTAGTAAAATGCAAGTGGATGGGGGATAATAGGATTTAATTAAAATAAATTGCTTTATTTCAATTTGGTTGCAAGTTGGAAATTTAAATAAATTAGATTTCTTTAATTGGGGTGAACTATTTAATTAAATGTAAATTTAATTAAAAAGTAGAGAGAAGGGATTTAATTAAATAAAATGACATAAAGGACTTAAGTGAATTTAAATAAATAAATTGAATAATTTATTTAATTAAATAGAAGAATGTGGGTGATTTAATTAAATTAGATTTAACTAAATAGAGGAATGAGAATAAAATGAACATTAAATATTCATTTAGGAATATGGTCATTTTTATACATCTATAGTAGCCATTAAAGAATATATGTCAAACCAGAAGGCATTAGTATCCAGGATGGATAACTCTGATGATTGGATCATTGATAGTGGTTGTTCACATCACATGACCGGTGATTGGAGCAAATTTCTTTCTCTGAAGGAATTTGATGGCAGAGTTGTAAGATTTGGTAATGACTCACCTTGCATGGTTAGAGGTAAGGGACCTATTTCTCTTAATGGAAAGAGTAGTGTTGATGATGTCTACTGGGTTACAGGTCTAAAGCACAATGTTTTGAGTGTGGCACAACTCAATGACAGAGGATACCCATTAGAATTTAAAAATGGTATGTGCAAGATCTATGACAATATAGGTGAACTAATTGCAACTGGGAAGCAAACTAAAGGTAGCTTGTTTCATCTTAATCCTAAAGTCAGCAACTGTTTAATTGCAAAGATAGATGATAGTTGGCTTTGGCATAGGAGATTTTGTCATATAAACTTTGATAACATTGTTAAAGTGAGTAATTCCAAGATCGTGAGAGGTTTGCCTCAGTTAGACAAACCATTTAATGCTTTGTGCAAAGAATGTCAGTTGGGAAAGATGACATCCTCAACTTTCAAGAGCAAATCTTTTTAAGCGGAACATTTGTTAGACTTGGTTCATACAGATCTTTGTGGGCCAATAAGAACAAAAAGTATTCAAGGTGATAGATATTTAATGATCTTCACTGATGATTGCTCAAGGATGATGTGGGTCACATTCTTGAAGGCTAAGTCTGAAGCTTTTGGTAAGTTCAAGGCATTCAGGGCCTTAGCTGAGAAAGAGAGCGATGAGAAGATAAAGTGTCTGAGGACAGATCAAGGCAGTGAATATACTTTTAAGGAATTCACTAGGTATTGTGAAGGAAATGGTATCAAGCGGCAACTTTCTGCACCAAGGACACCACAACAGAATGGTGTCGCAGAGAGAAACAATCAGTCAGTTGTTCAAGCTACTAGGACGATGTTGATACAAGGAGGTGTAGCAAAAATTTTCTGGAGAGATGTTGTCAGCACAGCTGTCTACACTATGAATCGGATTCTGGTAAAGAGAGGTAAGGACAAGACTCCTTATGAATATTGGTATGGTAGATCACTTGATGTTAGTTATTTCAGAATATTTTGAAGCAAATTTTTTATTAAGAGAGGTGATTATATTAGCAAATTTGAGGCTAAAAGTGGTGAAGGTATATTGCTTGGCTATTCCACCAAGAGTAAGGCCTACAAGTGTTTTAGAAACTGGACATATAGATTGTTGAGAGTGTTGATGTTCGAGTGGATGAATTTCCTAAAGTATTAGAGGAAACCCGTTCAGAGAAAAAGGATGAAGATCCTTGCATTTTGATTTTGGAACCAGAAACTATTAAATCTGAAACCGGCAAAGCAAATATTGATGTACCAGTCCAACTGAAACAGATAAATTCAGAAGAAGATGACAATAATGAAGAAGTTGAACCTAAAGATAATAATCATGTTATTCCAAGATATGTGAAACTGAATCACAATCCTGAATAGATTATTGGGGATAAGGATGTTGGAGTATTAACCAAAAGAAGAATCAGAGAAAATTCTTGCATAATCTCCACTATTGAACCAAGAACTGCTAAGGAAGCATTTGGTGATGTTCATTGGGTTAAAGCTATGGAGGAGGAATTAGATCAAATTGAGAATAACAACACATGGACCCTGGTACCCTGACAGGTAAATAAAAATGTGATAGGAACTAACTGGGTTTTCAGGAACAAATTGAATGAAGATGGTGTTGTGGTTCACAATAAAGCTAGGTTGGTTTGCAAAGGTTATGCACAAGAGGAAGGAGAAGACTATGGTGAAACTTTTGCACCAGTGGCAAGACTAGAAGGTGTCAGATCTTTACTTGCATTTGTTGCACATAAGAAATTCAAGGTATACCAGATGGATGTTAAGTCAGCATTTTTGAATGGGATACTTGAAGAAGAAGTATACATTGAGCAGCCAGATGGTTATGCTCTGATTGATAAGGAAGATATGGTATGCAGATTGCATAAAGCTTTATATGGATTAAAGCAAGCACCTAGGGCATGGTATGAAAGGCTTCATAATTCTAAGAACCAGTGATGATAGTAACATATATCTCAAATCTAAAGGAGATCAAATACTAGTCAGCGAAGTATTTGTTGATGATATCATATTTGGAGGTAATGATGACATGAGCAACTATTTTGCAGATGAAATGAAAAATGAGTTTGAAATGTCTTTAGTGGGGGAAATAAAAAAATTCATAGGCTTGCAAATACAGCAAATGAAGAATGGTATTTTCATCAGACGGGCTAAATATGTGAAAGAGGTTTGGAAGACATTTGGCATGAGTGACTGTAAACCAGTTGGGACACCTATGGTTACATGTTGTAATTTGTCTAAGGAAGATGAGTCCAAATCTGTTGATGAGAAGGAATACAGGTCAATGATTGGAAAATTGCACTATGTTGTTCATAGCAGACCAGACATAGCTCATGCAGTTGGCATAGTTGCTGGATTTCAGAAGAATCCTAAGGAAACACATCTGATAGCAATGAAGAGAATTTTTAGATACTTGAAAGGTACTATTGATTATGGGTTATGGTATCCATATGGAGGAAATTTTGACTTGAAGGTATACACAGATGCAGATTGGGCAGGAAATGTTGATGATCAGAAAAGCACAACCAGTGGAGCATTTTTTCTTGGAAGAAGGCTTGTTTTATGGAGTAGTAAGAAGCAGAGTTGTACTTCACAATCTACTGTTGAGCTGAGTATGTTGCAGCTTACATAAATTGTACACAGGCTATATGGATGAGGCACATTTTGGAAGGTTTTAAGATGAAGATTTCAGAACCTATAAAGATTTTATGTGATAACACAAGTGCCATAAATATTTCCAAGAACCCTGTTTTGCACGCACGAACCAAGCATATTGAATTGAAGTATCATTTCTTAAGGGAAAAAGTTCAGTGTAAAGATGTAATCTTGGAGCATGTTTCTACCAAGGAGTAGCTTGCAAATATTTTTACTAAACCTCTGCCTAAGACTATTTTTGAATATCTTAGAAGTCAATTAGGGGTTGTCCCTCTTCATGAGGCCAGTTAAGTATGATGTAGATTAAATCAATCCTGGAGCTACTTGCAGAATTTTACAGGAGGATTGGTGTAAAAGTGGATGTATTCCACAGGGGGGGCATCCAATTGCAGATTGTTGATGATACATAGTGAAATTTGACATTACATGTTTTACTTTCATTTTGGCATTGTTGTCAAAGGGGGAGAAGAATTATGTGATTATGGGAAGCATAACCAGTGACAAGCTGAAGACACAGTGAGCATGGTGAATACTTGGTAATGTAAACCAGGATTCCTATTCACAATCACGCAACAATCAATGGTGTTGATATTTATATTGCCATCAATGCCAAAGGGGGAGATTGTTGGCATTTGCATGAAGATTGCATTAATGATATGTTATGTTGTCATTGATGTCAATTGAACCAATAATGATATTGTTGATATTGTTGTAATATTATTACTGTAACCGGTAGGAAGAATTTGTGAGGAGAACCAGTAACCGGTGTAAAGGTGTAAATCTTATCTATTGTTGTAACCACTAAACCCTACCTATTGTTTTTGATAAACCCTAACCGATTAAGTTTGGTGAATTGTCTATATTGGTTTATGATCTAATGATGAGAGGTAATGATGATGACACGCATGATTATTGTATGAAGATAATTCCAAGAGATTTTGGTGAGTTGTTGTAGTGGTTTTTGTCTAGGGAATGAGAAAATGTATTGCATCTAATGCAAAGCGCATGATGAGTTACTAAGTTCAATGAAGCGGTGATCAAGGAGCGATCAAGGTTTTCTTGATTGATGTACAGAGATTGCTATGTAATCCAACGGTCATACTTGAACCGAATTTGTTTGTAATCTCGATGAGAGTTAGGTTTTTGTTGTGTTACCGACCTGATTGATTTGTATTTAAGGTTGATGAAGTTGTTTAGTTTTAAGAGAGTTGGAAAAGAGATAGACACGGTTCAGTTGAGTGTGTGGTTGCCTAACCAGATGATGTATCTGTAGTTTGAGTAAAGGAAGATAGGATCATGAAATGGATCTGATCAAGCAAGTGTAGTGCTATTTATATAGATCAGCACACTCCTATTGTTTTCTAACAATTACAGAAGAATTGAAATCCCCTAACTGGGTAAGCTCTAACAAGATTGGTGTTATTTAAATCCTCTAACAAGGTAGTCCATTAGATAGGAGTTTCAAATCCTCTACCAAGGTTACTCCTTATAGGGTATTGCTTCTAACAAGGCATTTGTAATCAATCCCTTAACCGGGTGATTCCTAACAGGATCAATTCTTAACAGGACTTTTTGTAAACCTTTAACAAGCTAGGCTCCTAATAGGGCGAACTTCAGAAGAGTTTAGATATTATATTGTGAGTCTCATCTCACCATGGTTTTTACCTATTTGGGTTTCCACGTCAAAAATATTTGTGTCAAGTGGTGAATGTTTTTATGGTTATGTTTTCATGGTTGATTTATTTAACTACTTAACTATTTTTGGATAAGTCATAATAACCAGAAGTATTGAAGATATGAAGAAGTTGTTTACTGTTAAGTTGTTGTAACAGACAACTGGTTTATCTTATGAATATTTATCCTGACAGAGTTATTATTCTAAGTTTACTTTGAGAGATTGATTGGTGAAGTTTATTATCAGTTTTCTATCTATTGATTCACCCCCCTCTTAGTAGTTGACCGGATACTTATTCTTTCACCATACCATTAGTCACTTGCGCACACACTTATCAAGTGTGCTCACAAGTGTACTATCTTTAAGGGTGAGTCAGTTTTTGTATCCAACTTATCTAGCTCATCCAATTTGCCTATATATGCAAGCCTCTATGTACATTTTAGTTAACTCTTTGGCATTATTCATTTGGTTCTGTTTGCTAATGGTTTGTGGTTTAGTATTTACTTTTAAATTATAGCTAATCCCAACATAGTATCATAGCTATGCTAGCAAAACCCTTCCCAAATCTATACCTAGCCTAGTCAAGAGTTTCACATAGAGGCATTCAGCAATTAATTACTGGTTTAGTAATTTTCTATGAGTTATTTTTGCCCATTTCGCCAGTCTAGTTATAGAGCTTTCAAGGTTTCTTTGTAGTAGGAAATATGATCTTTATGGATGCGATGTTGCATTCCATTAGCTGGGGTAAAGGTATTTTTGTCCTTTATTTGTTGTTTATTCAATTAGTAAACCATGCCAAACATTATTTTTGTGGTGGATGAAACTACAAGAGAGAAGGATTTATGAAAGGTAGGTATAATAATTTGTTCAATGCTAATTGCAATCTCCATTTTTCTCTATGGTTGAACTAACATAAGCAAGACAATGAGTTCTAACTTGGTTTTGATCTTGAGCTCATGATTTTTTGTGTTGTTTTTTAATATGATAAAAAATTGCAAGAGAGATGCAAACTAGGATGGCAATCATAATAAATGAAGCTATCTCATGTTGATTTTTATGTTGGTTTGCGATGTGGGCACCAACCAGTGAAAAAAAGCCTATATATGTTGAAAGCTCCATGGATGCAGTTCTATTGTGGAGTAGTTCCTGCTCTACCTAATTTATCAACTTCAACCTCTTTTAAAGATAGAAGCAAACAAAAGTGCCCTCTATCCTTATTTACTTGTCCTCTTGTGGATTTAGAATTGAGACTAAGAGAGAAAAATGCAATGGAGGAGTTCCTAATTCTGGCAAGAGAGGACCTTTAGGACATCATGTGAAATGATGTGGTGTGTAAGGTTTTGCACTAATGTCGGGTGTTTCATGGTAGAAGGAATAGTTGTGAATTTATGGAGGGTGACAATAAGGTATATCCACCATCGGAATCTCCAATAGCCATGACAAACTAGCTATGTCATAGTCCGCCAAGGACTACATCAACATCTTTAAATAACAACCTTTGTACCTTAATATTTGTGGCATATTCACACACTCTACCTATTTTGCCTCCATTAAGGCCAACCTTCTTGCATTTTGGTGTGCCTTTCTTTGTATGTGGCCAATAGAGGTCCCTCCACTCACTATTTAACCTGACTACTTAGTCAAACCAAGCATTTCCAACATCCTAAAGAAGCAGTTGTTTGTTTAGCAACGTTAAATCACCTCTAAACTTGGTCAAATTTTCACTTTGCATGGAGATTTTAACCTATGATCTTTCTATGTGGAAGGAGTAAAGAATACCCAAAGGAGTATATGCATCCTTCACATTGCCAATATTTCAGGCAAAGGAAGAGGCCAAATCCTCCCATTAAGAGACTACTATAGTTAAATTAGACCCTGTAAGCAACAACAAATTGTTAAATGTTGGAATCATTATTTGTGGACTTGGGGGAGTCATTATCCTTAGCAAAAGAATATTCAATGATCAAGCACCATCTATCTTGAAAGGACAGAGAAAATTTGAGGCCTTCATCATAGGAGGTGCATTCATCTACACAAACCTTCTGCAACAACAACAAGTGTTATAATTCACTTTTAAATCCCTTCCAACCAAGAAACATAGTTAGCACATTATTTTTTGAGTGTTATTTGGACTTGATCACTCTATATTATTTGATAAAATAGTCAAATTAGTGTTTTTCACCCATGGAGGTAAAAATTTGACAAATGTATAGTCATTGGAAAGTTTTTCTTTTTTAAATTCCAATGAGTGGTTGGACAAATAGGTCTAATTCCATCTTAGAACATATTTTATTCATTTAGTACAAATGTAACTAAAAATAGGTCATATAGTGAGAAATTGATGTTGACAATATTGCATTATAACAGACAATGAAAGATTGTTGGAGGATATTGAGAAGGTTGTTGATGATTATGGATATAACTGATTAAAGATGTTTTACTGTCTTGATATTATTATTTTGTCATTGATGTCAATAAATTGATTTTCTAATTCAGTATGATGTTGTCATATCTTGAGAAGTATGATATGAAGATTATAAAGATGTCGGTAAAAGACATAGGAAAGAATATGATGAATAAGGGGATGAATAAGGTATTCAATGGGCAACTACTACCGAGTCAGACAATGATGAGATCATGATGTTTTAGATTGTTTTAACATCATACATATGTTGTAAATTGTAAAGGTTAATACTATACTATGTTATCAAGCAAAGAACCTAGTCGGTAAACCCTAAGGTTATCGCTATCAGTTAATGAAGGCGGAATGTCTACCGAGTGAAGTTTAGTATTCACCGAGTTGTTACAGAGTTGTAACCAAGTTACAACAGAATGCATTAAATGTTTACATGTGGTATTTAATGAAGGAAGCTGGTGACCTAGAGCGGATTAAATGATTGGTGAGTCATGAATGAAGTTTGTTGATGAATCTAAGGCAATGGAAAGTCGGCATGAAGATCTACAGCTCAGATTGAACCGCAATACCCTGGCACAAGCTCCAAGACTATTATGCAAGTTCCAAGGTAGGGTAAAACATTTTCAGATTGAAAGATGCATTGAACTTGGACAAGATTGAAGATCTGATGGCTATGATTGATCATGGGAAATGTGATCAAGGAGATTAAGCAGTTACCTAATTGTTTATAAATAGGAAACTGTTGATAAACAATGTATGCAGGCAAGTGTATGCACAGGGATGCTACATAGTGATTACCGAGCACAGAAGCTTGAAGACCTATTTGAATAACAGAGTATAGAAGCCCAGTAGATAGACAAGATTAGTTCTATGTCTAGATTGTATTGAACAAATAAGAATCTGCTTTAGCATTTTAGATGTGAAGTTGCAGATAGATTTTTATTACTGTTATTTTGTGAAAGTGACAGAAAATCTCTTAACCAAGTGGACTTAATAGTCTTATATGTAAACCCTCTAGCAAGGTGACATTCTGATTGAGTGTTTGAAATCCTTTAACAAGGTCACTTCTAACAAAGTGAAGATCCTAACAGATCTGAGGGAAATCCCTTAACCGGGTCACATCTAGCAATGTGTTTGTAATCTTTAACAGGATTTGCTTTTAACCGAGCATACTCTAGAAGAGTATATTTCTTAGTGGGTTTGAAATCCCACAGTGGTTTTCCCTATTTGGATTTCCACGTTAAATCTGGTGTTATGAGGTTTATGTTGCTCATATGCTTTTGAGTTTGCATATTTAACAGTTTTGGTTATATTACTGATATATGTTACCAAGGTTGAATCTGATGTTTTTATGGAAGATTAAGTTTGTATGATTCACCCCCCCCCCCCTCTCATCTTGTTGGCTATTGGATCTGTACTTATATTAAGTATCAGAACTATCAATTGGTATCAGAGCTTTGGACTCCAGAAGGAAAGTTTAAAGGCACTTGAGTTTAAAGATCCAAAGATGTATAAGAGGGATGCACCAAAGCTGAACAAGTCAAGTTTCTCTACATGGCAGAAAAGGATGAAGCTACATCTATCAGAAGTTGGAGAATATGTTGTATACTATCTGGAGAATGATTTTGTTGCACCGAGCACCTATCCATTGACTATGGAAGAGATAAAGGTGAAGCAAGAACATATTCAAGCAATGATTGAAATAACATCTGCATTGATCGATTCAGAGTTTAATGATCTTGAAGGTTGCAATGATGCAAAGGCAATGTGGGATAAGCTCATATCAGTATATGGAGGAGATGAACATGTTCAAAGAGCAAAAGTAGACAATCTGAGAGGGCAAATTGAATCTATGAGGATGAATGAAGGTGATAACATAACTCAGTACAGTACAAGACTAAAGGAGATTGTCAATCAAATCAAAGGAGCAGGTGGAACTATTGAAGAAAAGGATATAACAAGTAAGTTGTTGAGAACCCTTCTACCAGCTTATGCAATCCGAGTCTCTACAATCAATGAATTGAGGTCTGTACCTAATATGCCAGTCTCTTTAGATGCTACTATTGGTAAGCTACATGCATTTGAGTTAAGTTATTTTGATAACAGTGGATCTTTGGTAAATAAAGTTGAATCTACATTTATTTCTTTTCATCTTGATGAATCTAATGATTACAATGAAAGAAAGTATAAGTACTCTGAAGGAGATCATAGTGGTGAAAGTGAAAGATTTCAGAAGAACATGGATGAAGTACACAAACTATATGAAGAAATCAGAAAGCAAGAAGAGTTTGAAGCACTATTAGCCAAAAGGTTACCGAGAGGCAAAGGTAAGTATAAAGGAAAACTACCTTTGAAATGTTTCAATTGTGATAAGATAGGACATATGGCTTCTAACTATCCTGACAAAGGTTTTACTAAAAAGAGAGATTACCAAGATAACAGACAGAAAGATAATCATTACAGAGGACACCGAGACTTCAGAAGAAGAGATAGAAAGACATGCTTAATAGCTGATGAGGAATCTAACGATGATAAATCAGATGAGACTGATACAGAGGAAGTAGTTTATGTAGCTATCAAGGATGGCTCAGATGAAGAAAGGTATGAAGAAAAAGCTCTAATATCTCACATAAAAACTAATGATTCCTGGATTATAGATAGTGGATGCTCACATCATATGACAGGAGATAAACACAAGTTTGTTATATTAGAAGATTATGATGGAGGCTATGTTAGATTTGGTAATGATGCACCATGTCCAGTGAGAGGTAAAGGATCTATAACACTTCTTGATAATGCAAGATGCAATGATGTTTATTGGGTTGAAGGTTTGAAATACAATTTGTTGAGTGTAGCACAGCTAAACAACACAGGTTACCGAATAGAATTTCAGAAGGGAATTGTCAAAATTCATGACAAAAATGGAAAGTTAGCTGCTACTGGGACACAAACAAAAGGTAATACATTTCACCTTGACTCAACTCGGAATAAGTGTTTTCATGCAAAGATTAATGATACCTGGTTATGGCATAAAAGGTTTTGTCATGTCAATTTTGATAATCTGATCAAAAGAAGTAAGAAGCGCAGAGTAAGAGGTCTACCGAGTCTTGAAAAACCTGAGAATGCTATGTGCCGAGGATGCCAGATGGGTAAGATGACAAGATCAAGCTTTACAAGTAAGTCTTACACTTCTAAGGGAATTTTAGATCTAGTGCACACTGATCTTTTTGGTCCTATGAAAGTTCAAAGTTATTATGGTGATAAGTATTTCATATTATTTGTGGATGACTATTCAAGGATGATGTCAGTAATGTTTTTAAAGGAAAAATTAGAAGCTTTTCAAATATTCAAATGGTACAAGGCAAGAGTTGAAAATGAAATAGGAAGACAACTAAAATATCTTAGATCAGATAGAGGAGGAGAGTTCACATTTGATGAGTTCAACTTATTTTGCAATGATCATGGTATTAAAAGACAAGTCTCTACACCAAGAACTCCACAGCAAAATGGAATAGTTGAAAGAAGAAATAGATCTATTGTGGATTGTGCTAGAACATTGATGATTGAAAAGAAGGTGCCATAATCATTTTGAAGAGAAGCATTAAGCACAGCTGTTTACACCTTGAACCGAGTTCAATTGAAGAAAGGTACTTTGAAGACACCATATGAAATCTGGTATGATAAGAAACCTAATGTTAGTTATTTTAAAATCTTTGGAAGTAGATGCTATGTTCATAAAGATGATAGAAATGGCAAGTTTGATCAGAAAAGTGAAGAAGGAATGTTTCTAGGTTACTCTTCTAGAAGCAAAGCATTTAAATGTCTGATCAAATCATCTTACAAAATAGTACAAAGTGCAAATGTGAAAATTGATGAATTTGCAAAAAGAAATGATGAAGGAAATTCCAAGGAACCAGAAGACTATGATGAATTTGTCTATGTTCAACCGAGAAGTCCTACCGAGAAGAATTTTGAAGAAAATGAAGAGAATATCCAGTTAGTGAGTGATGAAGAAGATCATACAGAGCCTACTGAGCCTGTATTAGCCAAGTATGTCAGAAGACATCATGCACCAAGTCAGATTATAGGAGATAAGGATGATCCAGTGATGACAAGGAACAAACTAAGACAGAACACATGTTTGATATCTGAATTTGAACTGAGAATAGTGAAGTAGGCATTTAACAGTGAAGATTGGATAAATGCTATGACAGAAGAGATTGATCAAATCAAGAAGAATGACACATGGACACTAATCCCAAGACCGAAGGACAAAAATGTAATCGATACAAAGTGGATTTTCAGAAACAAGCTAAATGAAAAAGGTGAAGTTATTTGAAACAAAGCAAGACTAGTTTGCAAAGGTTATGCTCAAGAAGAAGGAATTGATTATGGTGAAACTTTTGCACCTGTTTCTAGACTTGAAGGAGTAAGAACATTGTTGGCCTATGCTGCTTTCAAGAACTTCAAGATATATCAAATGGATGTCAAATCTGCATTTCTAAATGGAATATTAGAAGAAGAAGTTTTCATTGAACAACCTGAAGGATTTGTTGAAGACAATAATAAAGATCAGGTATGTAAATTGAACAAAGCTTTATATGGTTTGAAACAAGCACCAAGAGCATGGTATGAAAGATTGCACTCTTATTTGATTAAGATTGGTTTTATGAGGACAAGTGAGAACAGCAACATGTACATGAAGAATGATGAAAATGGAATACTGATCTTGGCCATATTTGTTGATGATATTATATTTTATGGAAATGACTCTTTATGCAAGAACTTTGGAAATGAAATGAGCAAATAATTTGAGATGTCATTAATCGATGAGATAAAGTATTTTATAGGTTTACAGATACTGCAAATGAAAAATGAGATTTTCATTACTCAATCCAAGTACATAAAGGAAATCTTCAAGAAATTTGGAATGGATGACTCAAAACCAGTAAGTACTCCTATGACTACCAATTGCAAATTATCAAAAAATAATGAATTTGCATCTGTTGATGAGACGCTCTACCGATCCATGATTGGAAAACTACAATATGTTGTTCACAGCAGACCAGACATAGCACATGCAGTAGGTATAGTTGCAAGATTCTCTGCAGATCCTAAGGAAACACACATGCCAGCAATCAAAAGAATTTTTAGATACTTGAAAGGCACAAAGGATTATGGCTTAGTATATCAGAAAGGAAATGATTTTGATTTAAAAGTTTATACTGATGCTGATTGGGCAGGCAACATTAATGACAGGAAAAGCACAAGTGGAGGAGCTTTCTTTTTAGGAGAAAGACTAGTGAGTTGGCTTAGCAAGAAACAAGGATGTGTTTCACAGTCAACAACAGAAGCTGAATACGTTGATGCAACATTGAATTGTACAAACATTGCATGGATCAAACAACTATTGGAAGGTATAAATGAGAAAGTTACCGAGCTAGTAACTATATTCTGTGACAATACTAGTGCCATTAATATTTCAAAGAATCATGTTATGCACTCTAAGACAAAGCACATATCTATCAAATATCATTATCTTAGAGAAGAAGCTCAAGAGAAGAAAGTGGCATTGGAATATGTTATCACAAAGGAGAAAATAGCATATATCTTCACCAAGCCACTACCAAAGGACACTTTTGAATATCTGAGAAGTAAGCTAGGGGTCCTACGCCTATCTTCTACTCATTGACCGAGTTCAGTGAAAGCATCAATTCGATGACTCTAATGAATATCTTTTGGGAGTTGATGCTAATTTATACACTTTAGGATGTTTTCTAAAGGTGTACAGGAAATATTACAGGGAACAGGAATTGAAGACAAATGCTCTGACCGAGACTCAGTTGATACACAATAGCAGGAAATAACTTCTTATAGAAAGTAATTATGTTTTAGTTCTTTACTTTTTGGCATTGTTGTCAAAGGGGGAGAAGACCTACAAAGGGGGAGAAGACTACTATAAAGGAGAGACGATTGAGAGAAGACCTATCAGGGGAGAAGACTAAGAGAAAACTGAGCAGACTACATATTGGAAAGAAGACTGAAAATAGGAGAAGTCTAATGTATGGGGGGGAGCATTTCAGCATTTTAGAAACACAGCAATCTGAATCTATTAAGGTCAAATCAATTGGTTTTGCCATCAATGCCAAAGGGGGAGATTGTTGGCAATATTGCATTATAACATAAAATGAAAGATTGTTGGAGGATATTGAGAAGGTTGTTGATGATTATGGATATAACTGATTAAAGATGTTTTACTGTCTTGATATTATTATTTTGTCATTGATGTCAAGAAATTGATTTTCTAATTCAGTATGATGTTGTCATATCTTGAGAAGTATGATATGAAGATTATAAAGATGTCGGTAAAAGACACAGGAAAGAATATGATGAATAAGGGGATGAATAAGGTATTCAATGGGCAACTACTACCGAGTCAGACAATGATGAGATCATGATGTTTTAGATTGTTTTAACATCATACATATGTTGTAAATTGTAAAGGTTAATACTATACTATGTTATCAAGCAAAGAACCTAGTCGGTAAACCCTAAGGTTATCGCTATCGGTTAATGAAGGCGGAATGTCTACCGAGTAAAGTTTAGTATTCACCAAGTTATTACTGAGTTGTAACTGAGCTATAACAGAATGCATTAAATGTTTACATGTGGTATTTAATGAAGGAAGCTAATGAGCTGGAGCGGATTAAATGATTGGTGAGCTGTGAATGAAGTTTGTTAATGAATCTAAGGCAATGGAAAGTCGGCATGAAGATCTACAGCTTAGATTGAACCGCAATACCTTGGCACAAGTTCCAAGACTATTATGCAAGTTCCAAGGCAGGGTAAAACATTTTTAGATCGAAAGATGCATTGAACCTGGACAAGATTGAAGATTTGATGGCTATGATTGATCATGGGAAATGTGATCAAGGAGATTAAGCGGTTACCTAATTGTTTATAAATAGGAAACTGTTGATAAACAATGTATGCGGGCAAGTGTATGCACAGGGATGCTACATAGTGATTACCGAGCACAGAAGATTGAAGACCTGTTTGAATAACAGAGTATAGAAGCCCAGCAGATAGACAAGATTAGTTCTATGTCTAGATTGTATTGAACAAATAAGAATCTGCTTTAGCATTTTAGATGTGAAGTTGCAGATAGATTTTTATTACTGTTATTTTGTGAAAGTGACAGAAAATCTCTTAACCAAGTGGACTTAATAGTCTTATATGTAAACCCTCTAGCAAGGTGACATTCTGATTGAGTGTTTGAAATCCTTTAACAAGGTCACTTCTAACAAAGTGAAGATCCTAACAGATCTGAGGGAAATCCCTTAACTGAGTCACATCTAGCAATGTGTTTGTAATCTTTAACAGGATTTTCTTTTAACCAAGCATACTCTAGAAGAGTATATTTCTTAGTGGGTCCAAAATCCCACAGTGGTTTTCCCTATTTGGGTTTCCACGTTAAATCTGGTGTTATGAGGTTTATGTTGTTCATATGCTTTTGAGTTTGCATGTTTAACAGTTTTGGTTATATTACTGATATATATGTTACCGAGGTTGAATCTGATGTTTTTATGGAAGATTAAGATTGTATGATTCACCCCCCCCCCCCTCTCATCTTGTTGGCTATTAGATCTGTACTTATATTAAGTATCAGAACTATCAATTGATTATCAAATAACTTTTAAACAGTAGCTCGAAATCGAGAACTATTTTTTTGCAGAAGTGCATGTTCTGACATTCTCTACACAATGACCCTTGATACATTGTAAAAAGCACTAATTTGTAAAGTGTTGAAATGTAAGGGGGAACCAAATATTACATTAAAGGGGTTTGTTAGTGCTTATCCTTCTATCTTTCAAGATTGCAATCACAAACCTTCAAGTTTTGTACGTATTTATTCCCAATACTTATAACTAGGCCTTGAAAACACCCATTAAGAATGTCTAACCTTGAAAAAAACTATTTAAGCACTTTCAAAGCTCGATGGGAAGGTTGAACATCTAAGAAGATAAAGGGTAGAAAATAAATCATCAAGATTACAACTCAAAAAGTTTGAAGAAATTTTAAAAAGAAAAAAGCTATAAATGACAACTACTTCTAGCAAGGACAATTCATCTTCTCCGCCATCATTTATTGCATCAAGATTCATAAGTTTTTCACACATAGCATCCAAAAGTTATTTATATCAATGCAAACTGTAGACACCTAAAATTGTCCTATCTAATTACACAAATATTTTTATTTATTTAATTATTTTAGTCTAATTCTTCTATTAATTAAATAAATCCTTATTTATTTAATTAATTCATTTATCCTTTTCTAGCCTTTTTCCTCATTTAAATAAATACATTTATTTATTCAAATTGTCCTTTTTCTAAATTAAATAAATATTTCATTTATTTAATTGATCCCACTTCCTCTATTAATTAAATAAATCTTTATCTATTTAATTAATTCATTAGCCTTTTCTACCCATGACACGTGTCATTCATCTCTTAATTCTTACACTACCTGCCCTCTTATTATTTTCTTATTTCTTCTACCTACCTTTTAATCCTAGCCGACCATTTATCTTTTACACCTCTTAATCTTATCCCTCCATTTCCTAAAGTGTCTTCTATATAAGGAGATGCTCCCTTCATTATCAATCCTCCCAAGCATTCTAGCATTTGAACTTTCATATGCGATCAAGCCTACTTGCAACCACATTTTCGTTTTGTGTTGAGCTCTTGTGCACACATAAAATCTTAGAGCAAATATATCAAGCAAGATCAATGGAGATTGAAACCGTATTGGACATGTGATGGTATGATCTTTGTGATTTTGTTGATTTCCATTGTTTTAGGTAATCTTCATGTGTTATGGTGGATCTTTGTTGTTGTTAGGCTAGGGTTTTGTGGTTGAATTCATTTATTCTTTCAATATTGTTGTTCCATTTTTACCATAAACATTTTGGCAAGCCTGGTGGGACTCTTGTCCCTTTTGAATTTAACATCTTTTGTTGCAAATTTTGTGTTTTTGAAGTTGCAGATCTAACATTTTTTGACAACATTTTGATATTTTCACATCTGCGCATTCTGGAACAGCATTTTTGTTTTTTTATAGCGTCTGTGATCTCTGAAATCGCATATGTGATCTCTGAAATCACATCTATGATCTCTGAAATCGCGTTTGTGTCGCCGACAATATTTTACATTTTTCCAAATTGCAGAGCCACGTCTGTGTCCCTGAATCACATTTGTGATCATTTTAACCATGTTTGTGTTGTGGAGTCACATCTGTGTTTCAGAACCACGTCTATGGGGTTTAAAGGCGTGTCTGTGTAGCCGAACTGCATCTGTGTGGAATCTAATAGCATCTGTGTTTGGTTGTTGCAATTTTTGGTTTTGTTTTAGTTTTTAGGGTTTTATTTCATCATTTTGATTTCAAATTTGGTTTATTTGAGCTAATATCTTATTATCTAGCTAACAAATTGGTGCATCTTGTCTTTGAAGCGAATCATGTGTCGAAGGCCCCTATTTTTCATAAAGCGTTTTGAGATTTTATTAAAATAAACCTAACTTGTTTGCTTGCAGGAAGGGGTAATCATTTGAAACCCAAACTAATAACAAATCTTTGTTGCAGGATCTTGGCAAGGGTTTTCTTTTGATTTTCATGGATTAGCAAACACTTCAATTGGTGCACTAAAATTGAACCAGTGTCTTTTGTGTTTTGGGCAATAGGCTCTTTGTGTTTACTCTTTAGAGGGTCTGCATCCCCGTGTGGTCATTAAGACTACTAGTGAGGAGGGAACGAACCAAGTGGTAGCGAGGAAAACCCACCTCTTCTGAACCACTATAAATAATTGTATTCATGGTGAAAGCCATGAGTAACGTGTGTTGATTAGTTAATACCAACACTATGTCTCCCCATAAACCCATTTGATCAAATTTATTTGATCAGTAGTAAGGTGTAACCCCTACCGGCTGGGAGCCTTCTGTATTTACAGATCTGAAAGTGCCGCATGTATGGCCACATGAGCGGATGCCCTTATTAGCACCTTTTTGTTTTAGAAAGCCAAAATCCTTCTAGTTGTTAGGGCAGGAGGTCAGACCTATGCAACAACCACACACATACGATTCTTAGTAGAGATAATAAGTTCACCACAGGGAGTTTTCATGGGGACTGGTGCTTGGCTGCCCCGAAGAAGTGAGTGTTGAGGGTGGAGCCAGTGGGTTCAAGCATCTAAGTATTTGCTTTGAATAGAGTAGCCTCAGGGGAAACCCCATGTGGGATCAAAAACTATTGTCCTAGTCAACCATAAGAATTGTGCTTGTCTTCTTTTAAACATTCAAACATTCAACATCAAACATCAAAACATTGTGTCTTTTGTATTTTCAAGTGTATGCAAAACATTTTTACATCAAACAAAACACTTTTCTTTGAGTCATTTTCAGTCCAAACACCTACAAACATTGAGTCCTCATCAACATTATGTCCTCTTGTCCCGAAAAACAGTCAAAATTTCAAATTTGGTCACAATGACAACTTTACAAATTGGAAAAATTGCACTCAAATTTTGGAAACACGTTTGTGTCTGACAGAAACACGTATGTGTCTTGTAACTGGGTCTGTGTAGGACAGAAACATGTCTGTGTTATCATAAGCAAAACTGCATTCACAAAATTCTCAGAAACGTGTTTGTGCAGTGTCTAATTACGTTTGTGTTGGTTAACTACGTCTGTGAAGGATACAGGCATGTCTATGTTCAGTATTGGAAAAGAAACTTCCAATCCAATCACCAAGAGCAATCAATTTCAGAATTCTTGAGCTTCCTAGGTTATTTCTCAGGGTTTTCATCTAGAATTCAGCCTATTTTTGGGTCTCACAAAGTTCATCATTGCTTTACATCTTGCATTACATTCACATTTGTCTAAACTTGAGTCAAAAGGTCACTTGCTTGTCCTCATCTTGCTTTGTCAACACAATACATACAACAACATTTTTCTAAGTGGTCCCTCATCAAGGTCTATCACCTTTGGGTCTCATTTGGTCTTACTTGGAGTCAGGGTCAACTTACCTCATCAAGAGATCTATCATCTCTTTGGAAGCCACACCCACTCTACTACATACATACTTGGTCTTACACTTTGGACATTGCAAGTACACCTCAAATTCGTTTACATTTCATCCAACTCTTGGTATTCCATACTCTTTCCATTTTCATCTAGTCTCACACATCTTGGTCAAGACCTAGTTCATGGTTGAAACCTGTTCCCAAAAATCTAGGAGAGAAGCTAAAGAGGCTCAAGAGTCTACAAACATGAGTGGCTATGAGTATGACAATAATATCTTTTTTAATTCTAATCATACCACATTACCTGACATGGATATCTATATAAACATTCTAAATGTTGAGAACCTGGATGATACAAACAACAATGATGCGCAAAATGACAATGTTGACAACATTTCAGTACATTCAACAGAAGTGGAAGACTCTGTCATGGATCCCTATTTTCATAGATTGGTTGAAGAGATCATGAGAAGAGATAGACAATATTTCTTACAAGTGATGGCACAAAGTGGAGCTAAGATACCTCATGATTTTGACATGTCCCAAATAGTGGAAAATTGACCTACTCAAGAAAGTCAACTCAACATGGATCAAAGGAGACCTCATAGTGGAGGTACTAGAGGACCATGTTTCGTGCCTGAGTCACCCTCATCCTTGTTTCAAAAACCTAAGGTCCCAAATGCACATGGTCAAGCTTATGATACTCACGAAAGAACTTCTCATGAACAACTCTGTCTATGTAAACCTTTATGGAAATCTGATGTGGATAAATACACCCAATCGCATACCAATACTAAGGACCAACCTCAAAAGAAACTGGATATTTAGAGGCATACTCAAAATTTGGACACAAGAAAACCCTGTGTCAAATTTGGGGGCAATACACAAGAGCAAACTCATGAGATGCCTTATGACCCTATATCAAGTCATCCCTAAACGCATTATCATTATAGACCTCCTCCATATGATCATGTTTATGATCAATACCATCCATATATGCAGTATCCTCTTCCTCCACCCGGTGGCTCAGGCATGGGATATGGTCCAAGAAGTCGGTCTCCACCCGAAAGCAATTTGGAACAACAGATAAGGGACCTACAAAAGAAAATGGAGGACATAAATACACCAAAGCCAACTTGCACAATTTGATATATATGTCCCTATCCATTTGATAAAAGTGTTCCAATGCCTCCATTTCCTACACACTTTGTGACACAAAAGTTTGATAAATACAAAGGAAAAGGAGACCCTAAGGCACATATAAGACAATTTTTTAAAGATTGCATTGAGGTAGCAGCAAAATAAACATACTTGATGAGATTGTTCCCGCAAAGCTTAGGTGATCAAGCTATGGAATGGTTCTCCAACTTCCACTTGGAATTAAGTCATGAGGTGATCTAGCAAAAGTTTTCATACAACATTTATCATATAACATAGAGATAGATATATTAGTTACCAATTTTTTCAACACCAAGCAAAAGGATGGGGAGTCATTTTCATCATTCTTACAAAGATGGAGGAATTTAGCCAGCAGATACTCTTGTGAAATTCCACAAAAACAAATGGTAGAGATGTTCACCCAAAATTTCAACAGAGAAATTGGTTATGACTTGAGGAAAGCTTGTTTGTCCACTTTCAAGGATGTCATTGAGAAAGGCTTAGAAATAGAGAAGTTATTAATTGAGCAAGGAGTCATTAAGATATTCAAAGAAAACAAAGAAGATTTTAAAGGAAAGGACAACCCACAATTTTGGAACAAGAACAAGAACATACTAAATGATGGCATTGTCAATGCTAACTCAGTGAAACCAAAAATCATTCTTTCTGGATCAATTTTTGCAAACAACCAAGTAAATACTCAAGCAACTTCAAAACCACGAAGAAAACACACTCCATTGGGAGAACCACTTGAGTCATCTTTTAGGAAGCTAGTGGAAAACGAGATAATAACAATTCCAAACAATCCTCCATATGAACCAAAAATCAAACCAAATTGGTGGAATGACAATGATTACTGCGAATATCACAAGAGCAAGGGACATAAAACAGGAAATTGCCATCACTTGAAGAACATTATACAAGATCTTATTGATAGAGGTGATATTGAGATCGAAGGACATACATCCAATCAAGAACATGAGATGTTGAAGGAACCATTCCCTAAACATGACAAGGGAAAATCCAAAGCCACAGATGAGCAAGCCAACTATACCAAAGCATCCTTTAACTATGATTCAACTGTTAATCACATTTTGATGGACAATTATGTTTCTACTACTATCATAAAAGACAAAACGCTTGAAAGTTCTACCCAAAGAGCCAAAGTTGTCCTAAAAGGCATTGGATCTTCTTCTGAATCTACCTCTGAATGTAATGTCACAACTTGTCGAGGTAAGGTCACTTTTCAAGGTGCTCCAGCTAAAACCACTACTTCCTCATTAGCCAAACCTGAGTACAACCTAGTAGAACAATTAGGGAAGACACCCATGCTTATCTCCATCCTTGAGCTTTTACGCATATCCCCCGCACATAAAACCATCCTTGATAAAACTTTGAGAGAAACCTTTGTACCCACTGATCTGAACATGGACCAGTTTCAAGCCATGGTGGGATACCTTTCTATTCCACATCCTCTTACATTCATCGAAGCTGACGACACCTCTGTAAGCCAACCACATAATGCACCTTTACACATTGAATCCTTCCTCCACAAATATCGAATAAAACGAGTCCTGATAGATGGAGGAGTTGGTCTCAATATATGCACTTTAAACATAATAATACAATTGGGATATTCAAATAAAGTTATAAATGCTACAAACAAAATTACCATCAAGGCATATGATGATGAAGAGTGTTCATCCAAGGGAACAGTCACCTTACCTCTCAGAGTAGGGTCGATTACAAAGGATGTGGTTTGTCAAGTCCTAGACCTCGATCTCACATACAACATATTGCTAGGACGTCCATGGATTCATAAGATGAGAGCAGTCCCATCTACATACCATCAATGCATTAAGTTTCCTCATCATGGAGTTAAAGTAACAGTTAATGGTGATCCTAATGTATTTATATACTACAATAATTTGAGGCCAAAAGCCGAGACAATAATTCCAATTAATAGAGAGGCTATCCCATCTTCTGCATATATTGACCTTGAATCATTAAAACCTTCAACATAAAAGCAAGGTGGGCTTAAAGGGAAATATCAGGATAAAGGCATGGGTGAATACACTCTAAATCAAACCATATGATTGTGGCAAGTTATGAGTTCGCCAAAAGAATATGGACGACCACATCCTTCTAAATGGGTATCTATCATTACGCTAAAATGGGATCCTACTATATTCCCAAAGTGGGGTGAAATGGAAGAGGAAAACTTATACAAAATGCTTTACAAAGACCCTGAAGATGATACACGAGATCACACCAAGGTACCATGTGAAAAATATGGCAAAGGATTCAAGATCCTACAAAAGTTTGGGTATGATGCTAAAAGTCCTCTTGGCTTAAGAAAGGAAGGTATCACTCAACCTTTGCAACTAGAATTGACATTTAAAAATAAGCACTCAAAAGGGCTTGGTTTCATATCTTCCAGGGTAAACACTCGAAAATCAAAAGAAGCATTGCAAATCATGATTTCCAATGATCAATAAGAGAACCGTTGTTCCATCAACTCTAATGAATGGGAATGGGGTTTGGAAAAATCCTCTAGTGATTATGAACTCACCAAGACATTCAAAGAACCAAGTGAACCCACAGAAGAAGAGGAATTTTATAGAAAATTTAGAGTTGGTCAAGAAACAACCCCTGAGGATCCCACACAGTCTTTGTTTTTAGGTTCTAGGTAGAAATCATGAAGAATGAGGATACCCATTCTGGAATGTGCTTTTAGTGATGACAATTTGGACTCATTCATGATCGAGACAAATGAGGAGAGTGCCAGCGATGACCTCGACGACTACCTTGACATACCTGAATATAACTGTATCTTCACCCTTACTCCCATTGCCTGAAAAAATTGAAGGACTTCCCCTTGTTCACCACCAACTTATTGATTAGGACCATGAAGGACCTTTACAATTTGACACATTCCAAAATAACGAGGCCTTCATCGACTATTTAGGCAAATGAGATAATCTTCCATTTGGGGATCATAAGGTGGGATACACTATAGAACTCAACAACATGGCATATTTTGGTGAGGGTGTTGGGCCTTCAAGTCGCAAAAATGTAAAAATAAAAATAAATCATGCGTTTTACGGTGAAAACCACATTGTGGCACTATCTGACCCCAAAAAAGTAAAAAGAAAGGACGTATCTAAGGGTGAAAACCTCTCTGGGGAACCCAGAGATGGAACGATCGACATTCTCCCGACATCATATGAAGAAAAATCATCCATGTTAGTAGAGGAGACCATCAAAACAAACATCGGTATAGAAGAGATTTTGCATAACATATTCCTGGCACAATCTCTAACAGAGAGAGAAAGACCGAAGTTCATAAGTTTCTTCATAGAGCGACAAATCAATTTTGCATGGTCATATGTTGATATGCCTGGACTGGATCCAGATTTAGTAATGCATCATTTGACGATTAAACCAGGAGCAAAGCCAGTGAAATAGAAATTAAGAAAGATGCATCCATAAGTGGCATTATTAGTAAAGGTGGGGCTTGAAAAATTGTTAGATGTTGAATTTATACGACCAATTGATTATCCTGAATGGATCTCCAACTTAGTACCAGTCAGTAAGCTAGATCGCAGCATCAGAATATGTACAGATTTTAGAGACATCAATAAAGCTTGTCCTAAGGATGACTTTCCATTTCCAAACATCGACCTGATAGTAGATCTCACAGCAGGTCATGCGATGTTATCTTTGATGGATATATTCTCTGGCTACAATCAAATAAAAATCGCATCCGAGGATCAACACAAAATAGTATTCACTTGTCCCTGGGGAACTTTCTGCTAGATTGTCATGCCATTCGGGCTAAAAAATGCAAGCACTACATACCAAAGGGCCATGACTACTATCTTTCATGATATTATGCACGTAATTGTAGAAGATTATGTGGATGACCTCTTAGGAAAATCAGTAGACAAAGACACACATTTGGACATCCTTTCAGTCATTTTTGATCGGTTAGAAAAATGCAAAGTGAGAATAATCCCAAGAAATGTGTCTTTGGAGTAACCTCTGGGAAGCTCCTTGGATACATTGTCTCAAATAGAGGAATTGAAGCCAGTCCAGCAAAAGTCAAAGCAATATTAGAAATGCCACCTCCAAGAAATATCAGTCAACTTCGATCTTTACAAGGAAGACTCAAGTCCATGCAAAGATTCATAGCACAACTTACGGATAAATGTCATCCTTTTCAGCACTTGCTACACAAAAACATCAAATTTAAATGAGATGATAACTGTCAACAGGCTTTTTAGATACTCAAAGATTATCTTCTGAATCCACCAGTCTTGATGCTAGCAGTTCCAAAACAACCCTTGTTACTCTACATATCAACTACACCAATAGCATTGGGGGCATTCTTGGCGCAATAAGATGTAATACCCTAAAATTGGTCACCTAAACCATGGGCCCCTAATCTCGACAACATCACCAAGGTCCTAACCAAAGGCAATTAAATCAACTTTGAGCACACAATTAATTAATTCTTCAATCATCAAATGTCACATGGCAAGTGAATTATTTTATATTAATTAAATATTTAATTAATTAATTAAATCATTCCAAGAAAATCATTTTTGATCAATTGTCCTATTTAATTTATTAAACATCCTAGCATATTTAATTAATTAATAAATTTGCCATTTAATTATAAAAAAGGAATTAATTTATCACAAAAGAGGAATTAATCACAAAGCAAGAGTCAAATTGAAAATAAAATAAAGAATTGAATTGAGAGAGAAATCAAACTTGAGATATTATTTCTTTTTTCTAAATTGAGAACTTGAAATCAGAAAAGCAATTAAAAGGAATTTAATCATTCTCTAAAATTGGAACTCAAAGCTTTTGAGAAAAGAAGTTCAGTTGCATTGAAAAGACTCTTTTCTTGAATAAATCAAAGAATCGCATGGAATTACCTATTTTCATCTTAAGTGCATGGAATTAATTGAATTTTATCTCTAATGCAAACTTGAACTTATAATCTAAATGCATTTCAATTAAACTATAATTGGAATTTATCTCAAGGTTAACTGAATCTGATTTCTCAATTATTTCAATTATCTTAAATTGTGTTTTTTCTTGATCTCTCTTGTGATTCTCTATAAATTCAGCCTTCACCTCTCATTCAAAACACCCTAGAGATTTATTGTTATTATACAGTTTTTTCTCTGGAGTCATTGAAGATATTGTGCTTGCTTTTTGAGATTATTGCATCTTAGTTTAATTTCTTTTTGCATATTTCATGATTGCTTAAATTCATATAGCTTACTATTAATCCATCTAGCATAATCTTGCATCCATTTAGCTTAATATCATGCTCATATAGATTAAATCCTTCGTCTTGGTGTAGTCTAGTCACTGATATTGATTATACAAATCTGAGAGCAATCTTATACTCACATCTTTTAGAAGGCAATTGGTCGATTTGTTATGGTTTCATTATTCATGATTATATCTCTCTAACCATACATGTAATGACTTAATTGAAGTGATGTGTCTTGCAGCTTACAGACTTATTCCACTATTTCACACACACATAAGATGTTGAAGGCAAAGAAAAGGCAGTATATTACATCAGACGTACTTTGGTCGGTCATGAGCTAAACTACACACCAATTGAGCGTGTGTGTCTCGTTGTGGTTTTTGCATCGTAGAAATTACGACATTACATGCTAACCCATACAACTAAGTTGGTCACAAGGATCGATCCATTGAAGTATCTTCTTAATAAGGCAACGCTTACTGGCAGACTAGCCAAATGGGTGATAATCTTGAGTGAATTCGACATTAAATATATGGACAGAAAAGCAATAAAGGGACAAGTTATCGCAGATCAGTTGGAAGATGCACCCATGATAGATGATGCTCCTCTAATTTCAGAGTTTCCTGATGAATCCATCCTGACGGTATCACACATGAAGCCTTGGCAACTCTACTTTGATAGCTCGTACATGCAGCATGGTGCAGGAACTGGCATCCTCTTCATCACACCTCAAGGGGATTCCATTCCCAAATCATATCGATTGTCATTTCCTTGCACTAATAATATAGCAGAATACAAGGCATTAACAACTAGATTGCGAATTGCAGTTCAGTGGAAGATCCAGGTGTAGACGTATAAAAATGACCATATTCCTAAATGAATATTTAATGTTCATTTCATTCGCATTCCTCTATTTAGTTAAATCTAATTTAATTAAATCACCCACATTCTTCTATTTAATTAAATAAATTATTCAATTTATTTATTTAAATTCACTTAAGCCCTTTTATATCATTTAATTGAATAAATCATTTTATTTAATTAAATCCCTTCTCTCTACTTTTTAATTAAATTTACATTTAATTAAATAGTTCACCCCAATTAAATAAATCTAATTTATTTAAATCCCCAACTTGCAACCAAATTGAAATAAAGCAATTTATTTTAATTAAATCCTATTATTCCTCACCCACTTGCATTTTCCTACATCTCCCACTTGCCTCCTAACCCTCTTCCTAAATTCTTCTAGAATACCTCTAATCCTAATCAATTAACCTAAACCCATCAATTATCCCCTTTCCCTAAAATTGAGGAGGTCACTTCTCAAATTTGGAGTAAATTCTTCGAAAGGCATTAAAGCCTTTATGCCTTCAACAAGCTAACTTGTTGAAAACCCCCAAATTTGAAAGGACTCTTACAAATTTGTCCCCAAAGTCTTCAAACCATTAATGGTTAACTAACCCTTAGTGGCATGGTTAGAGACTTTTTGCCTAACTCAACCCTCATCTAACCCAGGGGTCTCACCAAGCATTCATTGCTTTGACCATGGTTATCCCTTTAACCTTTGCACAAGAGTTTATCCTTTGGGTAAAAGCTTTATCCACTGGATAACCTTGACCTAACCTTAACCTTTACCTTATAAGGTAACCTTCATGTCTTCTCAAGCATTTAATGCTTCTTACCTCTCCTCTCAAGCAGTCTTATGTTGACAATTGTCACCATTTCATTGGTGAGAATTGCAAACATGGATTGATAGCTTTCAATCCTGACCCTTGATTAGATCCTTCAATCCTAACCATCCATTGCCCTGTTTCTTCTATAAATAGAGCCCTCATTCCTCCATTTCTAGAATCCAAGTCTTTAGCATCATACTTATACTTAATTTTAACAAGCATTTAGCCTTTCTTTGCAGTAAAAATTAATCTAATAAGCATTTTAGAGTATTTCTATTATCATTAGCTTAAATCACATAACTAGTATATCATGTTAGGATAGTATTTTTAATAACCTTGTCATCTTATCATCTAGTTTAGTTCATTTACTAAAATCGTGCATAAATAGGATGCATTCATATTAAATTTGATCAAAAGCATCCCTCGTTCTTGCATTCGTCATCCCTAAGTCACTTTGCTCACTGATATGAGAGCAAAGGCATTAGCTTGAGGGACCTTGTGAGATAGAGAACCATGCAACACTCCTTGGGAAGTTGAGCCATTCCTCATGGCTCCATAACTTGCACCAAGAGTCTCATGGGTGTGTGGGCAAGTCCTTGATATATTTTCACAGTTTGGATTTTACCGAACCGCTTTTCCCGCATACACTAGGAACTTCATGTTTTGGGGGACTCTCAACTTGTAATTCATCAAGCAACCGATGACTACCAAACAAAGGATGAAAAATTAATGCCTTACAATAAAATGGTAGATGACTTCAAGAAATATTTCATAAAGATAACCTTTGAGCAGATACCAAGAGAGAAGAATCGAGCCGCAGATGCCATGGCTACTATTGCCTCACTGATTGATCTACCGCAGAATGAAGCCCGCTATGATTTCTTGGTGGATCACCTTTTGGTTCCCTCATATGAGATCACTCCTACTGAGATGAAATGTGTCATTGGTGCTGATTCCCAACTATACGGTTCCATTTTTAGGTACCTTCGTAACAACACCCTTCCTCCTAACTTATCCAACAACCAACGCCGCACTTTCATTCACCAATCTTCTTGATATGTCATTTTAGCCGATATCCTATATCGTCAAGGTCTATATGGCACTCTTATTAGATGTTTAGAAGGGGATGAAGCTCAGATTGCATTACGTGAAGTTCATGAAGGTATATGTGGTCCACATTCTAGTGGTCCTACTTAGCCAAGAAACTCATCGAGACTGGATATTACTAGCCCAGTATGGAAAAAGATTCATATCAGTTTGTCAAGAAATGTAAGCAATATCAAATTAATGGAGACCTTATTCATGCACTAGCACAAGAGCTTCAATCAATTGTGACTCCTTGGCCCTTTTGTCAGTTGGGACTCGATCTCATAGGCAAGATTCATCCTCCTTCTTCCAATGGCCACAAATTCATTATCACTGCCACAGAGTATTTCAAAAACTAGATTGAAGTCATGCCTCTTACACAAGTCACTAGAAAATAGATTGCTACATTGATTCTTAACTATATCATTTGTCAGTACGGTATTCCTCTTTCCATCATCACCGATAATGGACGTCCCTTCAAAAACCAAGATGTTCGTGAACTTTGTAATCGCTTCCATATTACCCATTGTTTCTCCACTCCCTATTACCCCCAAGGTAATGGTCAAGCTGGGGCATCGAATAAAACCATTCTTAAAATCCCCAAAAAGACAGTCGATGACGCTGGCCGATATTAGCATATCCAACTTAATCTCACACTTTGGGCTTATCACACAAGTGTTCACACACCTACAGGAGCCACACCTTATTCACTTGTCTATGGCGTTGAATCTATCCTACCTATTGAGGTTGAGTTACCATCTTTACGAATCTCTTTGCACAACATTATCAGTGATGAAGACTACAGGGTCTCTCGCTTACAAGAACTAGAACTATTGGATGAACGAAGACAAATTGCTTTTAATCACCTCAAGCCTTATCAACAACAAATGAGTCACTATTACAATCATAAGGTTAAGCCTCATCTATTTGAGGTAGGTGACTTGGTTCTCAAGGAAAATCCCAAAAATCAGCAAGACAGAGAGAAGAAGGGCAAGTTCAAACCAAATTGGCTTGGTCCCTATGTCATCACCGCAATCTATCAACCGCATGCACCTTCGCAGGTTTTACACATTATCCTAATCCAAAAATACAAAACAAAATAAAAAATCCAAAAAAAAATACAAAAAAATAAAAAAATATCAAAAATACAAAAAAATAAAAAAATATCAAAAATACAAAAAAAAAATGTAAAAATATATATTTAAAAAAAAAAAATTTAAAAATCAAAAAAAGTAAGAAGAAATAAATTCGTCCAACAGTGAAAACCACTTCGGTGGCGCCCTGGGTAAATACCATGGTGAAAACCAGGTTACTTGCGCCATGTGTATATAAATTGCTCCTCCCTCCTTCAGGATTCAATATCATCCCTTCACTTTGCACACATTCACAACCTATCCATCCACAATAAACTTACCCATTCCCATTATGGCTTTTTATTGATCTACCTAAGATTGATTAACCATTCACAATAATCCCTCCTTTTCATCTCTTTCTGTCCATAATAAATCAACTCCTATCTATGGCTAAGGCAAATCCTAAGTCTAGTGATGGGTGTGGAACTAAAAGCATCACACATTTTGAGGAGTATAATTTCTTCCAGTTTTCTTCAGTCTATCCGTGCGCAATCCACAATAAAGCAACATTTGCATCATAGATACGCAATAAAGTTTCATCTTCTCCATAATAAAGTATCAGTTTCATGGATTCAGTCAGTTTCAGATGAGAAACAGCAACAATGGGCTTCAACAAATCAACTCTTTTAATAGACTCAGATAACATTATGGTTCAGTGCTATCTATCCTTTTGTGAAAGTAAACATCGTGACCACAATCAAATAGACTTATACAAGTGACAAGAGACACTAAAATTGAGGACTACAATGGATGTTGGTGTCAAGTCTTTATTTTCTTTTGATTTTATCTTTTGGTGACATGTCTTTTAGCTTTTCCGAGATGTCTCTGACTAGAGATTTTATCTCTAGGATGTCTTTGACTAGAAAGGCAAGGATGGGGTATCATCACCTTTTTTTTTCTTTGTTGTCTATGGATTGTCTCTTAGTAATGCTATTACTTGTCCAAGGATACGAGGACACTGTGAATCTAGTATGAACTGGGGCATTCCTTGTTTGCGACAGTCTGATCTCCATGCAAAATGGGTACAATGACTTTCTGGGTCGAACATATATCTGGATTGTCATAACCTATTTGCCATAATAAAGCTCAATGATGATAATAGCACAAGAAGCTCTTTCACTTCCAAATCTTCTATCTTTCATCCCCTTTCTTGATTGACCTCCATCATCCTTCCTAAGTCCGTGTAGCCTGCTATCGCATGACTGAGTATAACGACACACCAAAAATATTTGCATTTCATATATTTTGCACCTGCATTACCACATATTCACATTTCATACATACATATAGATATCACAATTGCATCACATCCTGCACACAACACATGTTAGCACAGTTTACATTCTCATCATGTAAATAGTTATTTGCATTATCATATTAATCTGCATTTCATACATTCACATTTGCATTTTCATAACATATAAACCCAAAAAAAGAACAAAAATATTGTATTTCATCATGTATATATATCTGCATCCATATCATAAGTAGCATAGATACATGTATCTCATAAGCATCACATAGGTACACATGCATATAGTTGCCGCAATATATATATATACATATATATATATATATCAAAATCATAAGTGTCATGATACAATGATCTCAAAATAAATATGGCTACAATCAACCGAAGGTGTCTACATCATCATACAAAAATGATATAAAACTGATACATAGGGAGCCCTCTAAGGCTATGATGAACTCCCTCCCTTGGAGTCAGCTGGCCTCGACAAAGTTTGAGCCCTACAAGTTCCTGCCCCAAGATCATCTCTCCTTCCCCCTCTATTTGGTGGTGGTGGAGGACCCATGACCCCACCACTATACACCTATCTCTTGTCTCTCCCTCCAATGGTCATCGTAGTCTGCGATGGTCTCCAGAAGCTCCTAGCCCGCTGATTTGGTGGCACCACTCCATAGTATAGGTCTCTCCAGTAGGCTATCTCCTCCCCTGCCTGCAGAACATAGGTGTATCTGGCTCCTGTGTCCTCTGTTGTCTGCCTGCCTACCCTTAGTGTTGTCTCAGCCTCTGTGTAGCACTAAATAGTCTAATCCCTCTCTCGCTCAGTGTCCCTCAGTTGTCTCCTGAGCCTAGCCCCATCTCACTCCAGATCCTGGATCTCATCTGCATGTACCTGGCAGATCTCCCTCAAGGATAGTAGCTCATCCTCCTCCTCTCCTCCCTCCTCCCCCTGTCCCTATGGTTGCTCTTATGGTTGTCCCTATCCCTGTACCTATCTGGGAACCTATAAAGGCAATCCACCTCTACCTCTGACTACATGAGCCTCCCTCTCCTCTTTGCCATCTCTCCTCTGAGCCACTCTCCTCTTTGCTACTGCACCTCGCCTCCGTCGTCGGCCTCTGCCTCCACCATCCCCACTATCATCTCCACCATCCCCACCATCACCCTCTATCGACTCCCCTAGATATGTCAGGCATGAAAATGGATGCTCTACCCAATATGCACTATACTCAGCATCCATCCATGCATCCTCCACATCTGCCCAAATATCCCAAGGCATGGGAACCATCTCCATCATCTGTGCCACTGCTTGATCATAAGACAATAACAGACCCAAATACTCCCGATCTCTCACTGTCCGTGTATACATCCCTGAACCCCGTGACATCCGTTGTATCCTTCTGAACTGCCTGCATACTCTATCTATCAACTGTCGCTCAATCACATATGGTGTCTACCCAATCAAATACCTACTCCTGAACACATATGGTAGCTCTACTACGTCATCCTCCCACTCCTCACAGTCTCGGTAAGGCCTCCATACTACACTGTCTACCTCATCAATCACTCGGCGCCAATACTCTAGCCTCCCAATCCATGGCTGAGAAGTAATCATATCATACAAATCTACATAATTGTGCCCATGTCCCCTGCCTCTAAAGTGTATCGGTCGTATAACCGAAAGATGCTCATATGCCCATATCTGCAACAATGTCACTCTGCATCCTAATCCTACTTATCTATGATATACAAACTGATGAAACTCATAATACAAGTGTGCTAGCAGACACGGCCCCCATGCAAACCTAGTATGCTCAGTCACCAATGTCTCCAGAGTCCTCCCCCATCCCACAGCCAACCCTCGTGTCGCCCTATCCAGACAGAGGAACCCACTGATCACTCCTACTAACACCGTTGGTAGCACCAATCCTATAGCTGTAGAATCCCAAGCCACATGTCATACCCTCATCTCTAGTCCTAGATCCTGAAACACTCATCTCAGTGCATCCATGTCTCCCTCTTTATCCTAAGGAACCAACTCCCCATCGATCGGTATCCATAGTATCCTATATACATCCTCTAAGGTGATTGTCATCTCACCCATCGATAAATGAAACGTGCATGTCTCTGAGTGCCATTTCTCAGCTAATGCAGTCAACAATCTCATGTTCACCCAAAACTCAGGCATATACATAATGTATCGCAAGCCCATGGCCTCAACCTTTTCTCTATCCTCAAATGGCAGCTTTGCTCATAATCCCGGAGTTGAAGGAATCTCTCCCGTGACTCCAACATAGGTAGGTCCTCCTGCAGTCAAGCACAATCAACTGTGTCAATCCTAGTAGTACTCCTTGTTCATCATAAAGTGCTTCTTTTTATCCTAGTGCTTATATCTATCATATGGCACTCAATCCTAGTAGTACTCCCTGTTTATCACAAAGTGTTGTTTTTTTATCCTAGTGCTTATATCTATCATATGGTACCCTATCCTAGTAGCATTCCCTGATCATCACAAAGTGTTTCTTTTATCTTTTAGGGAACATACTTGAGTGCATCCTCTTGAGTAGTTTATCCAATTGACAACGTATGTTCTATCATAGAATTGTCAATTTCAGCTTAATCCAATTAACAATGTATGTTCTATCACAGAATTGTCAATATCTATGGTACTCCTTGTTTATCATAAAGTGCCTCGCTCTATCCTATCCTAGGGCTTATGCTTGAGTGTATCCTCTTGGGTAGTTTTCTGATTGGCAACTTATTTTCTATCACAGAATTGTCAATCCTAGCCCTATATGTTATCCTAGTCTTCCCTAACGGACATGTTTGAGTGTATCCTCTCAGCAGCTTATCCAATCGACAACATATGTTTATCACAGAACTGTCGAGTTGATCTTGAAGACATCAATGTGCATTCATGACACAAATGTGCTTACATACTTCACAGACATTTATGCATTTCATAGATGCGCATGGATTACACAGATGTGCCTCTATTCTGCACAGACGCGCCTGCGCTGCACAGATGCACCTGCCCTGCACAAATGCACCTGCCCTACACAAATGCGCATGCATTTCAAAAATGCGCTTGCATTTGACATAGACATTTTTAGAATCATAGATGTGGTTACAGTTGACGCAGATGTGCCTTACCTACCCAGACATGCTTGGCACCAATGCAGATGCGCCTTCCCGTCTTTTGACCCGCTTGACATTTTTGCAACATACCTAATGTGCATTTATTGACCTACCTAACATGCATTTATGACAACAATTAATGCAACAAGGTACAAGGAGGTTTTGTAGTACTCACCGGCTCTCCTGCATCTGTTGGCCTCTGATATCAATGAACACGATCAAATCTATGCACCAATGCCATCGTTGTTGACTGTTGACTGCTCTCTACTCTCTCTGCACTCTAATCTCTTAGGTGTGTGGATGATAATGAGGATGTTTTCCCTCGTAGTCTATCTTATAGACTACCCTAGCCCTAGTCTCTCGAGTCAGTCTTCTTTATCCTATGACTCTATAACTCTATCTTATCTCGTCAGTCCTTTCTAGCCTTTCTTTCTTATCGAGAGATTGTCTGCTATCTTTTCAAATAAAATTCATCCAATCTCTTGAGGGGGCATATTATTCCCATCTTGGGAAAACTTTGTATCAGTTCA
Organism: Cryptomeria japonica; assembly: GCF_030272615.1. NCBI lineage: Eukaryota > Viridiplantae > Streptophyta > Pinopsida > Cupressales > Cupressaceae > Cryptomeria > Cryptomeria japonica. Next base: position 231,240,507 of record NC_081410.1, on the reverse strand, counting down.
TCTTATCTTCTTTGAAACAACGCAACAAGCTACATTGTCTCAAAGAGAGGCAAAATGTAGACACCTAAAATTGTCCTGTCTAATTAAATAAATATTTTTATTTATTTAAATATTTTAGCCTAATTCTTCTATTAATTAAATAAATCCCTTATTTATTTAATTCATTCATTTATCCTTTTCTAGCCTTTTTCCTCATTTAAATAAATACATTTATTTATTTAAATTGTCCTTTTTCTAAATTAAATAAATATTTCATTTATTTAATTGATCCCACTTCCTCTATTAATTAAATAAATCTTTATTTATTTAATTAATTCATTAGCCTTTTCTACCCATGACACATGTCATTCATCTCTTAATTCTTACACTACCTACCCTGTTATTATTTTCTTATTTCTTCTACCTACCCTTTAATCCTAGCCGACCATTTATCTTTTACACCTCTTAATCTTATCCCTCCATTTGCTAAAGTGTCTTCTATATAAGGAGATGCTTCCTTCATTATCAATCTTCCCAAGCATTCTAGCATTCAAACTTTCATATGTGATCAAGCCTACTTGCAACCACATTTTTGTTCTTTGTTGAGCTCTTGTGCACACATAAAATTTGAGAGCAAATATATCAAGCAAGATCAGTGGAGATAGGAAGAATGGAGATTCAAACCCTATTGGACATGTGATGGTATAATCTTTGTGATTTTGTTGATTTTCATTGTCTTAGGTAATCTTCATATGTTATGGTGGATCTTTGTTGTTGTTAAGCTAGGGTTTTGTGGTTGAATTCATTTAGTCTTTCAATATTGTTGTTCCATTTTTACCATAAACACAAACTATAAAAAAATTGAGCATAATATTATGGAGGGCTATATAGTCTCTTTTTTCTCTTACCTGAGAGAAACATATTGTATCATTTATATTTTTGAAGATAATTTTTGTTCCCACTAGTTTTTCTCCTTTACTCCACTTTATGAGAATTTTGTACATGAGTACCTAACATGACCTTGTAGTCAAGACTCGTCATTATGCATACATTACTCCCTAAGTTGCACTTAAGGGGGTGTGTTAGTGTAAATAGTGTCATTATCAAACTAGTTAGTTGTTAACACTTTCTAGATTGACCTACTCACACATAAGATTAAGTGTACTTAGGCATTTTATTCGTTTGCCTTACTTCATCTAGTTGAGGCATGTGCACTCACTTAGAGAAATGCCTAACACATGCACATTAGCCACTTGCACACACACTTGTCAAGTGTGCTCATGAGTGTCCTTCTTTGAGGATGAGTTAGTGATGCAATCAAGGTAGGGAGATCCAATGAAGCACATCCCCACCTTGCAGCCTATAACACAAAACACCATGCAAGATAATGACAACCGGTAACACAACACAAGATCTAACTGGTAAACAGATAAAGAGCAACCCTAATCGGTAGAAGTAACACATGATATAATCGGTAACCAGATAAATCAATCGTTACAACCATTTAATGAATTACATATGCCTTCAATGGCTACACATGTTGGACTGCAGCTTAGAATTACAAAACAATCCTTACAACACAAATCTAAGATCCACACATCTTCTGCTCAACAAATAGGCCTCCAGTAACAGTTTGCACTATTTTGCACTGATCCGGACATCAATCCATCTGGACTTCAGTCCCCTCGGACTAGAATCTCTCTAGAAACTACATCTTCACTTGATCTCTTCTTCCTTAGACCTCTCTCCCCTAAAATGATTCTCAAAACTTCCCTTTATACCATCTGCAAGCAATAACAACTCAATCAAGTCGGCCAAAGACCAACTAGTTCAAGACGAAACGTGTAAACAATAACATGTCGGCCCAAATCACCAAGAACATCTTCAAAATGCATACAACTTCACGTGGACCTCTGGAAACGTCGTTCAAGGCCCAAAACAACATCGCTTAATGATTCACAAGTTACGGAAACCACCCGCAACCCGATTCATCTTCACTCCATACAGTGCAAGACCAACTAGTAAGAACATATCAACACCGGACCAATACCAGAATCGATATCTCACTAGAATCAAATCCAAATTCCATGAATCTCGAATATGATAAAGACAACGAACTCAAGGTGATAAATCCAAATCCACAACATTGAATTCTCAAACATGAAGAAATGCAACGATCCCCAAGCAACTTCACTGCTAACTACTCCAACCGGTTTGAACTACTCTAGTGCTCATGCTCCAATCAAATGAACTACTCTGGTGCTCCTACATCAGTTAGTTGTTGCATCCAACTTGTCTACCTCATCCAACTTGCCTATTTATATAAGCATATTTTTACATTTCAGTTAATTCTTTGACATTATTCATTTAGCTTTGTTTGCTAATGGTTTTTGGTTTGGTATTCACTTTTAGATTCTAGCTAATCCCAACAAATTAATAGATTAAGATAGAGGATTTGAGGGATAAGGTTGAACTTAATTTTAAAAATGTCAAAAATTTAAGGAAGATAAATAAAGACAAAGCATAGATTAATTAATGAATAGGATAGAATGAAGTCAAGTGTAGTTGGGTATGTATAATTTTAGGTGTTTATATATATCAAGCACCGTGCAATATTTATGAACATTTACCATAATGAATGGATCTCAATTCGAAATGTTAACCAATGCACATTAAGTGCAATATTTGGGAACATTTATCATAGATGAATGGCTCTCAATTAGAGATGTTAATTGATGTGAACCAAGACATGTCAATTCATAAGCACCTAAATCAAAGTACATGAGCAAATTCTAGATTCATTTATTCATCATCTTTTACTCGGGATAGAGATTTTTTATATAGGTTTCCTCCTTCTCTTCTTGTTGGAAGTACACTATCTTTGTACATTCGAGTTCTTTTAAATTGTACATGGGTGCCTAAAATGGCTTGTCTTATCAATGACTCATTTATTCGTAACCTCTATTACACTTAAGGGAGTGTTGGTGTAATATTATATTACATATTTTTTTTAAACATAGTTGTAGCTAGGAAATGTGGAAATCATCAAAGCAACATAAACATTAGCCTAGTTCAATCACGAAAAACTAAATTGCAGTGATAATCCTAAAAACATTTAATAGAGAAAGGGAAATAAAACATTCAAATGCAAATGCAAACCAACGCAAACGTGAATATCTCCTCTAGAAATCTCCACTGTCCTCCTTTCTCCTTCAAATAGCTTTGTTTTGTGGATCTCACCTACAAGTGCATACACATGAGATGAAAGCAAGATTGACAAGATAACATGACAGCATAAGGGTACTAGAAGCGTGATTGATTCGGCCAGGGACCTTGATTGAAGAAATTCATCCAATTTATAGACAAATTGGAGAAAAGATCAGATTAGCATGAAGAGATTTGAAAGGAAATTTCAAATCAAGAATGACAAATATGACAAATTTGCACTTTCTATGCAAAATTGATTGATTGATAATTTTGACAAAATTATGACAAATTTCTATGTCAAAATTGATTGATTGACAATTATGACAAAATATGACAAATTTGCTATGTCATTCCCATGAAATTAGGAGAAATATAAGAGAAAATTGAAATTAGATGAATTAGAAATTAGGAAATTAGAAAATGAGGAAATTAGGAATCAAGTGAATTAATTAACAATTTTTCATTTATTAATTAATTCACAAAGAGGGAAGAATTAGTTAGCCAATTAAATAAACATTTAATTGTGACAAGAAGACTTAGGATAAATAAACTATTTAACCTAGAGGGAGAAAGGACAAACAAGGTTAAATGAATAAATCATGAAACCCTAGAAGATGAATTAGAAAATGCAAGAATGACAATTAGGTCTTGACAAAGGATAATTGATATCGATTCGATTTGATCATGATTCTGACTGACAAAGGACCAATGCTGACAAACGATTTAATTGATAAATGCGCCAATTGACGAGGAACAATGACTAATTGATCCAAATTGACATGATTGAGAAAGACGACGATCGATGACAAATCGATCGCAAAATGACAAAATTGACAAGAGGACAAGGATCGAAGACAAAATAGATTGCAAAACGACAAGATTGAAAATGACCACGATCGATGACAAATCGATCGCAAGATGACAAGATTGAAAACGACAACGATCGATGACAAATCGATCGCAAGATGACATGATTAATAAGAGGACAAAACCCTAATTAGGATTGATGATGTCCAAAATGAAATCGAATTGACGATGTCAAAATATGACAAATGAGCACGCACATTGATGCGACAAGATAAAATTGACCAAAATCATGACTGAAGATTGTTGTCGACAAGACCAAATTCGAAAGTGAGATAAATGAAGAATATAGAAGAAGGACTCAATGCTCGCAAATGATAAAGACCAAGTGCAAATCATAGGAGAAATGTTAATGCGATGCAAAAACCCTAAAATAAGGCAATGTGCCAATGTTAAAGTATGACTCCGCAAGCGTTGACCATTTTTAGATGTCTACATTTTGCCCCTCTTTGAGACAATGCGATTTCAAGCGTTGTTTCAAAGAACAATAATGAAAATGCCCCAAACAATGACAATGACATATGCATGCCCCCTCGAGGAATTGGCCAGAAAAATCCAGAAAAGAGGCCAATTGATCGATAAGAATGATAGAAAATGATAGGTTTGAATGGATCAAACGGACTGCCAAGACTGACGGAAGAAATGTTAGTAAGAAGAAATTAGACAGAGGACAGTTAGAGATGAAGAAAAACTTGCTTTCACCAATGCACTTTGTAGGTGAGAACCTTTATTTAATGTAGCAAAATGGATGTGTAGCATCATGGCATTGAAGGCCAGAGCTGAAATGCAACCCCTTTTTGCAAAAGACAGACACATCGCACACAAGTAATGAGTGAGGCATCCTAGGGTGCATACATCAAGGGTCGAGGTATGTGCGGCGTTCACAAAGAGAACATACTTATCATAGACACCCAATGATATAGTTGCCCCAGTTTGTGACAAACATTCCACAAATAGCAAACACAACAAAAAAGGACCATGAACCATCCCGGTCACTCTAAATCACTCAGTGACATCATCGAGCAACATAGGAACATGATCGAAGATAAATCAATAAATGATAAGACTCGCTAATTCCAACAAGTCAAACAAACATCTTGATCTTCATTGTCAAAAGTTGAAAGTGTTGATAGGACGATCATGCTGTCTGGTTTCAGGACATGTGGTACCCCATCTAAGACAGGACACAGTCTGGTTTCGAGCATACCACACCTTGTATAAGACCCATGATAGTAGTGACAAGGACAAATCATATTGATGCTGACATTTGATTGAAAAGTCAATTGTGATCAGTTTGAATGCCTGGTTTGATTGAAAAAGTTTATCTATTTATGCATGATTTGCAGTAAAGCGTAGTGTGTGATTGTGTGTCATTGGAGGGATGCTCAGTGATCTGTCTTATGCATAAAGGGGATATTTTTTGTTTTGTTTTGCGAGTTTTATAATGTTTTTGTTCATTTTTTTCAGGACTTTATTTGATGTTTAGGGATTTTTTCAGGACATTATTTGATTTTTAGAGATTTTTTCAGGACATTATTTGATTTTTTTTATGATTTTTTCAGGACTTTTTTCCATTTTTTTGGATTATTTCAAGACATTTTTCAATTTTTATGATTTTTTCAGGACATTTTTCAATTTTTATGATTTTGCCCCCAGGGTCTAGCAAGGCGAGGAATATGACAATTGAATAAATAGGCTTGCTAAAATGTTGGTGGATAGAGGGAAGACAAAGGCCTTTTATTATGGAGACAATACGGATGCAATTTTCAAGGGTTATGGCGTGATGGGACAAGAGACTGGATATGACAATGTAAAGTAGTGAAATGGCATGAGGGACATGTCAAGAGGTTTTTGAAACCATGTTTAAATTTTGCGTCCTTATTACAGATCAAGATCAAGGAATGAAAAAGAGTGTATGGATAGTGATAAGAGATGGATAGGATAAGCAAGACCAAGAATGGATAAGCGACATGGACTGAAGGTCGGGGTAGGATACGGGATAGTGGCAGAAAGTTGCAATAAGACAGGGAATATGGATGAAAAGTTATAATAAGCAAATGGATAATGACCAAAAGCTATGATAGACTGAAAGCTGCAAACAAGATGCATGATGCTCATGAAGATCGTCAGCCTTGTCAAGATCAAAGGTGGAAAGAGGAAACTGGACATGAGGGACAATAGGATATGAAGGGTTAATGACATGGTATGATAGGATAATGAAGGGCAATAGGATATGAAGGAGGAAACCTGCCCCCAAGTGTGGTGTGCAAGAAGTTCATAAATTACGCATGATGCCTGTTTGCCAGGTTTTCATCATGGTACTTGCCCAAGGCGCCTGTTTGCTAGGTTTTCACCAGTGGACGAATTATTTTTCTTTATTTTTTTCTTTTGCCTTTTTTTCACTTTTTTTTTTTGGTATTTTGACTTTTTCAATAGAAGATGGACACATGATAGGGGATGGAAGAAGGACTCAAGCATCTTCTTCTTTTTTTTTTTGGATAGTAGCCTTGGAAAAAAAAAATGGACCATGACCTTTTAAAAGTATGCTCAAAGACGTTGGTAGGATAAGGACATGGAAAAAGAGATGAAATTAAGCAAAGGATTTATGCAAAGGATTGGACTAGAGGGATGGAAGGATGGAAAATATGCATTGGATAATGGATAGGGTATTGGAAGAATTGTGCTCGAGTGGAAAAAAATGTTGGCAAGATTGACATTGGCACACACCTTGAGGGGTGATGGACTGATGGAGGAAAAATGTATTTTGGATATTGAGATTTTGACGAAGGAAAGGCTATGGATTTTGGGACATAAGGGCCCAAAATAGATGAAGAAGGTGATGGAGGAATAGACTTGGAAGGTTTGGATGAGGAATAGCAATTTTAGATGCCAATTTTGATGTTTCTTTAGGCTTTTGTGCTTCAAGGAGCCGCTTAGGGATCCACATGGTTTTTGATTTTTCATGCTTTTGTGGTTCCTTGGAATACATTGCTTGCACAAGGGATTTAGGAACCCATATATATTTTGACTTTGCTTTATTTTGCTCAGTGGGCCTTTGTGGCCTTTTGGATATATTTTTTTCTTTATAGATCATATTGTTCTTTGTTTTGACATGTCGATTATATTGGACATGTTGATCCTTGAATACATGTGGATTGCTAGACTTATGACGTTTATACTTGGCATCCAAATTTCTTGGAGGGGGAAAGGAATGCATGGATGGATATGAATGAAATGGAGTTATTTTGGATGGATGAAATTTACTCAAGGATGTGTGCCTTTGCTGACCTTGCATAGAGGAGGAAGGGATATAAGGACCTAAGATGGATGGAAGGTATGATGGGGAAGGTGTATGTTTTGATTTTGATGGAGGGATATTGGATTTAGTAGGGGTACCCACATCTTGAGAGTGAGTTGTGTAGACATGACCCTTAACATTTTCTTTCATAGTGAGGAGTTCTTTCTTATGGAGATCTACTCCTTTGCCTTTATGAATATCTTGACTTGTAGGATACTCTTTTCTTTGGGAAGAAGACGCGAGTCCATTATGAGGTGGATATGATATGAGAGAAATGATGAGATCTTGAAGCGGGTCGGATTGCACCAAAGTGGAAGAACCCATTATGCATGTCGAGGGTTCATGAACATCTTGCATTGACACGTTAGAATCATGAGGGGGATTAGGATCATGAGGGGGACTAGGAGTGTGTAGTGGACATGGTTCAATGATAGGCTCTTCAAGAGATGGAATGGGAGAAATAATGGGATCATCAAAAGAAATGCACCCTTGGAGTGTATATGGAGCATTAAGACAAGGAGATGGAGGAACAAGTGGATCTTGTGGAGGATCTGAAGGAAGAATTTGATCTTGACAAGGAGGAAGATCATTGGAATCCTCTTTAAAGGTGATTTGCTCTTGACTTTTAATGGGATCATCAGAAAGGATGGAAGGGATATCTTGATCTTGTTTAGGAAGTGGAATGTCAATGGGATTCGAAAGGATATTGTGTTCTTGGATAGAATGGACAGGAATAATGGAATCATTGCGAGTGTCTGGGGAAATGGGATCTTGGTCAACAATTGGATGGGATGATAAGGTTTCAAGATCTTGATCTTCATCTATTTCAAAACATGTTTCTTCATGCTCTAAATTATCCTCTTGACATGAGGTTGGACTTTGGATATGCATGGAGGATTCTGACAAGGAATCAATGTTTTGGCATGAAGGAAATGCACTTTGAACATTTGTGATGGATTCTGGCAAGGAATCAATGCTTGAACATGAGGAAGAGGGACTTTGAATGGGGTCCTCTAAAACAAGTAATGGCAATAAAGTGCATGGTGGCATTGGGTCTTGTATTTCTGAAACATGACAAGGATGTGTATCATGAATTGGATTATCTTGGCAATCAATTATGGATAGTCCTTGGATAATTGCATCCTTGGGTGTATTGTTTGATGAGGACAATATAGAAGGTTCTTGTGAAACTTCTAAAGGTGTAGAGATAGATGCCACTGGAGAGTCAATTTGTTTATGGGGGGATGAGGCATTGCTAGACATAATTGTATTATCTTGATCTTCCTCAAAGAACTCAGTTGGTAGTTTCCTTAAGATCATTGCAATAAAGCCACCTTTCTTTCGAGGTTGTGACATAGTTGTATCTGGAATTTGAACTTGTTTGGAAAGGAGTTGGTTCTGATCTGATGTCATGTTTTGATATTGGACTTGGTTCAATTGTTCTGACATGTTTGAAACTTGGGTTGGTGTGTGTTGCAACCTTTGTTTTTGAATGTTTGGTTGTGGTTGTTGACATTGATATTCCACCATTGGTTGAACCATTTGTGGACATTGTATAGTTGGTTGGACATATTGTTGAAATTGGACCATTGGTTGTATTGGTTGTATATGTTGAACAATTGGTTGAACCATTGGTTGTATTGGTTGAAAATCTGATTGATAGTAAACACCTTCTTGTTCTTGTTGTGGAGGCACATAATGTTGAAATTGATGTTGTCTCTTTTCTTGAAATTGTTTCATCATCTCTATTTGTGAGAGGAGAGCTGGTATGTCTAATCGTTCAAGAAGAGATCTTACATCAATTGGCTCAATCTTTGGATTTCGACCTGGAAATTTTTGAAACATTTTGGACATTTGTGATCTATTCTTCTCAATGTTTTTCACTCTTTGTTCCAAAATCTCATTTTCTTGAGCTAGCTTCTCCTCTAGTTTTTGTATTTGGAGACTTGTTTCATCATAAAAAGTTTGATCGATATTGCCTTGTTCTTGGGTTGGATATAATTGTGATTGCCTTGGATTAAAATTTGATTGCATTGTCGGTTGATACGTCAAACTTTGTTGCATCATTGGTGCTTGAAACCTTGTTTCAATAGACATGTCACTATGCAATGTTTTTGGGATTTTTTATTTTAAAAGGATGATGTCTGATATGCAACTAAATGCAACCTAAATAAATGAAAATGCAATCTATGGCAAGAATGCAACCTATGTTTTTGTTCTTTTTTTCAAGATTTTGATAAACTTTTTGGAATGCAAACCTAAAAATGAGACCCTTAGGAAATTGAAATGATGCCAAGACCCTAAAGGACAAAAGGACCAAGTGACAAAAGGACAAAATGACAATGTCTCCCCTATATGCTTGGATACTAAGCTAGGTTTGACCAAATGACATTGATGACAAAAAGACAAAAGTTTGATAAGGTCTAGACTTCCTAACAATAACTTGGGGTTTATCAAAGATTTGCATTACTCAAGTATGACAAAACCTAGTTTTGACACTATATGCAAAGGGACAATTACTATGCAAATGACCCTAATATGATATGATAATGACCTAAGCTTAATGAAGAGACCTAGGGTATGCAAATGTGACCTAATGTTATAAGGACAAGGATGCAAATGCAAATGTATGACAATGTCAACCTAAGACAAAACCTAAGGATGAATTATGAAATGGTATTACTCTAATGCAAGAGGACACATGCAAATGGATGACCCTTATTGATATGCAAAGGAGTATGACCTAGGTGAAACCTAACCTTGGTAGTTGACAATGAATTTGCAAAATGCAAACCTAGGATGAACCTAATGTTGGACATGCAATATGACACCTAAGTGAGGACCTAATAATGACATGCAAGGGGACACCTAAATGAGAACCTAATAAGGACATGCAAATGGACACCTAAATGAAATGGACCAAGTGGAATGCAAGAATGATGCTCTAAGCCCTAAGTATGGACAATTGAGGACCTAAATCCAAGTGACATGAATGTTGAGACAAGATTTTGAAAAATGTCTGACAACCATGTTTGAAGGTGTTTTGAACTTTGTTGAATGAAATACTCTTGTGTTTAACCTTGTTTTGAATCAATTTGTCTTGTTTTTGAAATGAGACACAACTCAACTTTTGACAAGCAAAGAAGACAATATATTTTAACTTAGACTCAAGACAATCATGCTCATTCACACATTTCTTATGGTAGGCAAGGACAGTAGGTACTTGAGAGGTAGACTCGTTATGAGATTCAAGGAGAATACATAGATGCTTGACCCCATGGGCTCCCCTCCACGGCACTCACTTCTCAGGGCAGCCAAGCATCAGTCCCCATGGAAATCTCCCCATGGCGAACTTAGTATCTCTTCCAAGTATCCAAACTCGTCCTTCTCAAGCAACTAGAAGGATTTTTGGCCTATAAATACAAGGTGTTTAGTAAGGATTTTTGTTAAGCGCTACTCCTTGGTGTCACGCAAGTGTGATTGAGATAGAGGCCCACCAAGATACCAAACAAATGTAGTCGCACAAGCACGATTTAGACCGTGAGGCCCTACTTAGATGCTGATATGAGAAAGAGTCCAAGGGTCATCACTTCCCAAGTAACTACAATTCCCACGTAACCCTTCCTTCAAAGCTTTCACCCATCAGGTATCTATTTATAGTGAGTTAGAATTCCAAGGTATTCTAGTTGTACTCACTTTGGGTCGTTCCCTTCTCACGATTGTCACTTGCTTGCAAAAGAAAGCAAATGGTCGGGAAGGCAGGCCCTCTAAAGGTAACAAACAATCTGAGCCATGAGGATGGTATCGAAGATCTAGATTTCTGATCACCCTAAGAAGGATGAGAGCATACTTTCCTACTCCAATGTCAAACTCAACAATCAAAGCAAACACATGTTCATTCCATCTTAATTAGCAAACATACTAGGTGCCTAATTATGAACCACAAACACAAAAGTTCAGTTGAAATACAACGCAACCTGCAAAATCATCAAGTTAAAAGTTTGATTTGTTTGGTCTTTGACTAGCGAACCTACATAAACTCTGTTAGTAGTTTCATTTTTGTCTTTGCCATGCGTAATGCCAAGGTGCTGCATAGAGAATCAGTACCAAAGAAAACCAGAATACAAGAACAGAATGAATTTTTTTTTATTTTTTTTTTACACAAGCGCAGAATGCCTCAACACAGGCGCAAAACCCATCAAATTGTGCCTGTGTGCCTTACACAGGCGCAGAACACCTTACACAGGCGCAGAAGTGCCCACACAGGCACAGAATGATTTGACACAAGCGCAAAAGTGTCCAGAAAGCCCTGAATTACCCTTTTTCTTGGGTTTTTCACCTGCAAATCAACTCAAAAGCACTCAAAAGCATGATTAGGGGGTTAGTTCACGTCGGGTTCACCAATTAATGTAGCTAGGAAATGTGGAAATCATCAAAGCAACATAAACATTAGCCTAGTTCAATCATGAAAAACTAAATTGCAGTGATAATCCTAAAAACATTCAAATGCAAATGCAAACCAACGCAAACGTGAATGTCTCCTCCAGAAATCTCCATTGTCCTTCTTTCTCCTTCAAATAGCTTTGTTTTGTGGATCTCACCTACAAGTTCATACACATGAAATGAAAGCAAGATTGACAAGATAACATGACAGCATAAGGGTACTAGAAGCGTGATTGATTCGGCCAGGGACCTTGATTGAAGAAATTCATCCAATTTATAGACAAATTGGAGAAAAGATCAGATTAGCATGAAGAGATTTGAAAGAAAATTTCAAATCAAGAATGACAAATATGACAAATTATAACAAATTTGCACTTTCTATGCAAAATTAATTGATTGATAATTTTGACAAAATTATGACAAATTTCTATGTCAAAATTGATTGATTGACAATTATGACAAAATATGACAAATTTGCTATGTCATTCCCATGAAATTAGGAGAAATATAGGAGAAAATTATAATTAGATGAATTAGAAATTAGGAATTAAGTGAATTAATTAACAATTTTTCATTTATTAATTAATTCACAAAGAGGGAAGAATTAGTTAGCCAATTAAATAAACATTTAATTGTGACAAGAAGACTTAGGATAAATAAACTATTTAACCTAGAGGGAGAAAGGACAAACAAGGTTAAATGAATAAATCATGAAACCCTAGAAGATGAATTAGAAAATGCAAGAATGACAATTAGGTCTTGACAAAGGATAATTGATATCGATTCGATTTGATCATGATTCTGACTGACAAAGGACCAATGCTGACAAACGATTTAATTGATAAATGCGCCAATTGATGAGGAACAATGACTAATTGATCCAAATTGACATGATTGAGAAAGACGACGATCAATGACAAATCGATCGCAAAATGACAAAATTGACAAGAGGACAAGGATCGAAGACAAAATAGATTGCAAAACGACAAGATTGAAAATGACCACGATCGATGACAAATCGATCGCAAGACGACAAGATTGAAAATGACAACGATCGATGACAAATCGATCGCAAGATGACAAGATTAATAAGAGGACAAAACCCTAATTAGGATTGACAATGTCCAAAATGAAATCGAATTGACGATGTCAAAATATGACAAATGAGCACACACATTGATGCGACAAGATAAAATTGACCAAAATCATGACTGAAGATTGTTGTCGACAAGACCAAATTCGAAAGTGAGATAAATGAAGAATACAGAAGAAGGACTCAATGCTCGCAAATGATAAAGACCAAGTGCAAATCATAGGAGAAATGTTAATCCAACGCAAAAACCCTAAAATAAGGCAAAGCGCCAATGTTAAAGTATGACTCCGCAAGCATTGACCATTTTTAGATGTCTACAATAGTAATCAATAGTAATAACTTGAGTAAAATAGTAAATAAGAGCAAATGTCAACTCCCTTGATTGATGATTTCTGGTCACTTCCACACCATTCGTGTCCTTGATTAATGGTAGTTAGGTGACACATTTATATCATCAAGATTGCAATATTCAATATCCTTATGACAATATATAATGTAGTAAAAATATATAAAATATAGAATATTTTAAAAAATTTAACCAAAATAATTATTACTCATCACAATAGGCACTTAAAAAAAATTCATTGTCATTCATCAAGTGTATTCAGCATAGAATATATTACATGATACTAAATAATTAATTGTCATAATAATCGTGCACTTTTACAAATTTAATAATATTTAGTAGATTACTTTACAAAGCACCTTTATAATTATATAAAGGTCAAAAGAAATATTTTTTAAAGTATTATCTACAAAAAAAATATAAAAATAAAAAATAGGAGAGATCATTAAGGGAAATTTTGCCCAACCATGAAAAACAATATGCTTCCTCAAACCTACTCCAAATTGGAGGTGCTCGACCCTTCATGAAGGATCTAGCAATTTAAAGTCATCATGCATGAAGGAATTTGGTGCAACATGTAATCACTAACAATATAACATTACATATATCTAATGTGTCATGCTTGCATACCTTATATCTAAAGCACACATCCTTGTAAATACATGATATAAAATAGAATAAAAATAAATCAAGTTCTACACTTTTTTTCAATTGACTATAAGCTAAAGATCAACCCACTATTCATTATCTACTAATATTCAACACCCCTCTACTCCCTTAAGGATCTATATATAGTACTATATTAAAATATAGGATATAACAACTAGAGGTACAATAATATCTATGAAAATGATGACCTAAAAACATTCCTAGGTCAGCAAAATACTAATAAATTCTAAGCATTTGTCATAGTATCATGATGAGTGTATAATGATTTAAAAACATAAAATATTATTACCATATCATACTATCTTATCTTGTTAACGATATAAATATTCAAAATACCATATGTGTAAGGTAATAATCACCATTTATGGATAATGATCAAGTTTTGGACTATTACAACATTTAAAAATAGTTGAGATCCTCCTATATTAATTACTCTTAGAGGCTAAATGATATGTCATAAATCTGCATATAAATGGCTATACAATTACAAAAGAAATGATATTTTAACTTGCATTCCTAATCATTAGTACTAATAATAATTTGGTATTACATTATTTCTCATAAGGAAGCTATCTATCTTAATCTAGTATAATGTTAGTGATTTAATGATAATATTGCAACTGACAACTCACTACCAAGAATTTAATATGATTATTCAAGATTATTGCAATGACATTCATAATTCATGAGAATAGTACAATTCAATGGAATCTATTACTTGAGAGTTTAATATCAACTTTAACAAATATTTTTTATTATATATGCTATAAAACCTTACAAATTAATTTGATTCTCAATGTAATAATGGAACAAGAGACGCAATGCATCAAGTTCCTGCCAATAGTTTGGTCAGTTTAGAGTAGATAAAAGTAGAGCTAAAGATAGAGGGGGAGAGGAAGAGTGAGATCAATAGATGCATTACAAGCAATAATTTTTTGCTATTCAAACCTCACTCCTAACATTCATTTATGAATGAAGTGAAATGCATTGGCCATAGATCTCTCTGCCAATAAAAATAGAGCATGTGTTATGTTCCCCACTCTGCTAGCACTTAGAAGCTAGAAATTGCATGTTGGTGTGCAATGCGTACACCAAAGAAATGTGGGAGGCGAATTAGGAAAAAAAAAATTATATTTTTGCATATATTTATATAGTACCTGAGCTAAATTAGCAGACCATTTAGAAATTGATTTTTTTTATGCAAGAAAGGTCTAAATGGAGAAGTGATAGCTTCAAATCAACTATGCATCCACTAATAGGGATCTAAATGTTGGGATCCAAGAACACTGAGAGGGGGGGGTGAATCAATGTTCAGCTGGTATGAACAATTTTTAACCTTTTATACCATACACATATAAACTGATAAACAAGTAAACATATAACAAGAAGCAAATAAACCATCCACATAAAAGAACACCATAACACACAGATTTTATATGTGGAAAACCTCAATGAGGAAAAACCATGTTGGGATTTGTGACCCACAATATCATTTCACTGGCCATATGAAAAGATATTACATGTAATAGGGACCTGCACATGCAGGAAGGAACACTTCCTAGAGCATACATCTCATCACTAAAGAGCCTCACTGACTACAAGCTTTCTGCTAAAGTAAATTACTGAAAATGAACTCAAGAATGCATTTGATATGCCAAATAGAGTTTCGGTTCTATCTCTGCTTTGTACCGGTCATAAACCTTGAACTACTACCAGTATTTCTTCTCCTCCAAGAATGCTTTCCAAGCTATCTACAAATCATTGCATGATATAACATTCACATACAAAATGATCTTTATACATAAATTTTGCATTATACAGTTCTGCTATATTTTCCTATATCCACACACTTCATATCGTCTCTCTATCTCACAAAATAATCTAGCAGATTGACCTATATACCTATTACAAATAATATGCCTTATGTCGGCTTACAATACATTTACAAAAGATATTCAATTTCCTCCTTGACAATATTTACAAAATGATTTATTAAGTAAATCCTCCTTGATGTCAGCTTCCAATGAAGTATTGATGTCGGTGTCGGTATCGGTGTCGGTGTCGGTGTCGGTGTAGCTCTGAATGCTCCAAAGTCGATATTTGTTGGTATATGCCTCCTAGTGTCGGTATATGAATTTCATCTGATCTTGTTGCCATCAATGACAACAAAATGAATCCAATGAGTGTCAATTGCCAACAATCTCCCCCTTTTTCATTGATGGCAACACTCATGTGAAAAATGAATTCCCTACTGGTATTCTCTCCCTGAGCAATACATTCCATCTGATATCCTGATATCCTTCCCATGTGTTTTTATCTGGTATTCTCTGATATTTTTCACATATATGCATACTCCCCCTTTGACATTAATGCCAAAGACTGGTGGAAGAATTGAAAGAATTTTAGAACAAAAGAATATTGTTAGTTTCACTGGAGCTTAGTCATCTTCAAGATTTTTGGGTATGCCTTTTGTAATAACTTAAGATATGTATCCCAGCTAGTTCTGAAGGTATCTAAAATGGATGCTAATCCACTTAGTAAGTGGGCATGTGTTTCCTTCTCTTGTGCATCTGTTGGTGTGGGTTTAGCTATCATATCCATGCACTCTCGCTTATGAACACCCAATGAATCTAATCTAGGACTTACCAGTCCTCTTAGACTTCTTGCTCTTCGCATGATTTTATCTCTCTCCTTCTCAAAAGAAAAATTTTGGTTCTCCAAGGAAAAAATTTGTCCATCAATAGATGTGGTCAGTGCAGTCAATCCATCAAAAGAGTTAGCAATTTTAGCTATCTTATCATATAACTCCTTCAATCTGCTATCTACAATAGCCGTAAGAATTTCTATTTTACAACACACTCTATAGATATTTGTACATTGTTTTAAACAAACCTCAATAGAAATAAGTTTGTCCTCAATTTTCTTCTTCTTTGTTTCTATAATCTGATCAAAAGTTATTATTTTAGCTGTTGTGAATTTATCCAAAGCCTGTCGGTCTGCAATCTGCCTCAGAGATTGAAAATTGTTAGAGATATGCTCTGTTAGAGTCTTGAGCTTGTCGGAAGGGCTTGCTCCATCTTCAATCTGACAGTCAGGTATTAATCTATGCAAAACTATGACCGATTGATCAATTATTCCTTTATCTGTAATACCTTCCTTCAGGAATTTCTGAGTAGCCATCATCATCAATTCAATTGGACTCAACTCAGAGACTGATTTCTTCTCAACCTGAGAAGTGTCAATTGCCAATACCTTTGTCGGGGAATCATTTTTACCTGCCGGTATGGACTCAGTTGTTTTTACCTTGTCCATCTCAACCTCTTTTTCAATGGTGGCTTCGCCACTTGGTGTAGTGTCAGTTACTATCGATGGAGTATTATCCACAGTATTTATAGTGTCCTGTACATTTCCTTGCTCAAAAATTGTCTGTGTCGATACACACTGTACACTCTCCTTAACTATTGGTTGTGTCTGAATATCTATAGTTACTGTTGGTTGTGTCAAAATTGGAGTTGAACTGCCAAAAATACCTTTCCCTTTTGATTTGTTAGGAATGGTGGAAGATGTTGCCTTTGTAAATTCTTCTTGAGATGTGAGAAAGTCTGGGTTTTTCTGAAAGAATTTGGTCCATCCCTTACTAGTCTCAATTATCACCTCATTCACTTTCCCCATCATAAGGCTTATCTATCGAGGTTTACTACTGAAAACTATCCTATTTGCAGTATCTATGCATCTTTTCATTTCTTGATTATTTGCAGCACCACATAATTCCAAAAGTGCTACTTCCTTGATCTCCCTATCTCTCTTGACAGTGTCAAGTCTTCTAGCCTCAAGTTTATTATACAAGGATAAAGGTATCTCCTTCAAAATTTCAACTAAGGCTTTCTTATAAATGTCTATATATAACAAAATAGCCTCTTCTAATTCATTTTGCTCATTCTCTTCTAAATATTCATAATACTTTGATACATTTTTCAATATTCCATCTTTTATAATTTCATCAATAAGTTCAGCACGGATCATTGTGGTCTTACCGGTTTAAGTAACATCACCCTTCTTCTTTTTGTTTTTGGTTGTTAGTGTGACTGGTTTCCTCTTTTGCATAGGCTTCCTTGCCGATGGTGGAGGTGCAGTAGGCTTAGTTGCCTTTCTAACAAGTCTCCTCATAGGCTTTTCCTTCTTCTTCTCTACCG
This sequence comes from Cryptomeria japonica, assembly GCF_030272615.1. NCBI lineage: Eukaryota > Viridiplantae > Streptophyta > Pinopsida > Cupressales > Cupressaceae > Cryptomeria > Cryptomeria japonica. The sequence goes on along the minus strand of NC_081410.1, from coordinate 231,222,415 downwards.
GTGGTTTTACCACATTCTTCCTTTGTACCCTTCTAAAAGCCAGAGGTTCATTAGAATCAGAATCAGAAGTGATAGGGGAAATGTGAACTTATAGCTTCTTCACTTCTGCAATACCAACCTCTGACGATTTAGCTGCCTGTTTGGATTTTGAACCCAGTTGAGTGTCTATCTTATAAATTACATATGCATACATCTTTTCTATTTTCTTCTCTCTTCTCTTCCTATTAAAACTGGTTTTCACTTCAAGAGCCTTCTCTCCTGCTGTACCAAAATGCTATGTCTTATCATCTAATGGGGCATCTAACAACATTTTTGCATAGAGCTCAAAAATGCTATCATCTGCCTCATATCCAAGCTCAGTAATCCAAATTATTCTAGGTTCAAATGCTTCCATAAGAGTTTCATTAGTTTTGACCATGAAAGAGATATCAATGGAATACTTCTCCACAATGTTCTTTGATATTCTCTCCCTTTGCCTCATGTTTTCTTCGAATGTCTTAAAATACCCCTAAAGTTTCTCATCTCTGCCGGTACCAAGACTAGTGATTGCTTCGTTGATCTACGTACCTACCGGTATGTCATGAGCCCAATGCTTATTCCCTAGACCAGGTAGCTCATTCAGGAAGTAAAGCATTAAACAAACAATCAAATTTCCATATCTGAAAGTTCCTTTCTTGATTCCTTTGATCTTACCAAGGTTCAACATCAACTCACTCCTCATCCATTCACATAAATCATACTTCACATTGTTCCTTAGCATTTGATATGTAGCATGGATGCATGAACTAGAAACATAATTCAATCAGTTGGATTGAGTTACCTTGTAACCTATTATCATGCTTGCAAAATTTACATTAGTTTCGATGATTGTGCTTATCCTCATTGATCTGTTATCAGGAGTAGCACTAGTGAGTTTCTCGACCTCTGTGTTGGAAATTTTCTTGCCTGGTTCTTGTCCGACCTTGGGTAAGTCGGTGACTGCTTGAATAACCTCCTTCATGATCATGTAAGGCCTATCTAGCCAAATAAATTCATTGTGAACCCTGCTCAAAACGTATCTAATAACCTCATCTTTGAATTTTGGTATGTATAGAATACCGGTTAACCCTAGATCCTCAATAGCTTTATATTTTGGTTTGATGGTTTCAGAGTCTCCCAGTATCATGGATTGATACATGCTTTTGATGTCCTCTATTCCCAAATCCTCTAGGGTGCAATGAATGTATGCCCTCACATCTTCAACATACATTACGCTGTCAGGAACCCTAGAAAATGCTCCTGCAGAGTCTTCCTTTTTAGCGATTTCGGGAACCTCCTTAAATAATGGCCTTAACCTATCCTTGACTTTGACAATGGTTGGATTTACAATGAATGTAGGAGCTAAAGATCCAGATGCCATTTCAAAAAATACCTGAAAGTGAATGTCTGTGGAAGATTGAGTGCTTTAGATAACTGCTCGAAATCCTTTCACAATGCTTTTGCTTGCTCTTAACTCGCCTTTTCTTCACTCTGAATGCTTGAATGCTTGGTGAGTGAAATGATTTCACTTACCCCCTTTTATCAGCAAATAAAACCCTAATCTTTTTTTGTAATAAATGCTTCACCAACAACCCTACGGATGTCAGTTTCATAGTCATGTGTCGGGTGAGACTTCATCAATGATGAACACAACTCTCCAAATCTCTTTAGATCTCTTCTGGGGTAATATTCAAAATTTAGCAATGACTTTGCCAACCCCTAAGGCTTATGCCTCAGTTACCAGTGGAATTTCTTGCTGATGGAGGAATACCTTGTTCTACCAGTGGAGTTATCGGTGTAGATCCATCTCCATTTGGTTCTTCAGATTTTCTAACCCATCTCTTGGTGTGATCTTGTTGTATTTCATCTACCTTCTGCTTTCCTTTCTCATTATCTTTATCATTATTAACCGGTTGAGTCTTGCTTTTGCAATACTTAGCAATATGACCTATTTTGTTGCATGCATAACATGTAACATTGTTCTTCTGAATTGCTTTGACATATCTGGTATTATTTCTTGACCTACAATGATTAGCAAAATGTCCAAAATTTCCACATGCATGACATTTAACATTCATTTTGCAATCTTCTGATCTATGATCATATTTCTTGCAGTTTGTGCATTGACCGGGAATAGAATTGTAGTTTTGATTTGCCTTATTTCTATATTGCTTAGCCATATGCCCAAATTTATTGCAAACAAAACATCTACCATTAAATTTATAAGCATTAGATTGTCTTACCAGTTTCCTCTATTCTGATGAGTTATGCATACCGGTTGTCTGATCTTCATTTGCAGTATCGGAGCTTTCACCTTGTACAAATCCAAGTCCTCTAGAATCATCAATTGTCTTTGTCTTTTCAATAAGTCATCCAACAGTGCAACACTGATCCTAAATTTTTCTTTATACTCACTTGCAATAGTCAGATCATCTCTCAGAGTAGTTATTTGTCTTTCAAGTTCTTGTTCATTGTTCTGGGAGTGTGCCAAATCAGTTCTCAACAAATTTTTCTCATGAGTCAATCTACCACATTCATCAAATTTGTTCTTCAGAGATATGACAAGAATATCTTCCTTCTTCTTTCTATCCTCAATATCTTTTGATAACCTCATAGTCAGATCTTTCATTTCATTCTTTATGAGCATGTTTGCTTGACTTAGTTTCTGACATTATTCCTTAAGAGCATTCTTCTCCTCATCATCCCATTTTTGCAAAAGTTTTTTTCTCTTGGCTTGAGCGGATGATAACCTTTCTTGCAGGATAAGAATGAATTCATTTGCAGAATTCACTTCGTATTGCAATTTCAAGTTCTTCATTCTTTCAACATCATAATCCTCAAGAGCCATCTCAAGTTCCTTCTCCATAGTCATGTTCAAAGATTTTGGTTTCAGGATCTTCCTCAAGTTGTTAAACTTCTTCCGAGGTACCAAGCTCTGATACCAATTGTTGGGATCCAAGAACACTGAGAGGGGGGGGTGAATAAGTGTTTTATCGGTATGAAGAGTTTTTAACATTTTATACCATACACATATAAATTGGTAAACAAGTAAACATATAACAAGAAGCAAATAAACCATCCATATAAAAGAACACCATAACACACAAAATTTATACGTGGAAAACCTCAATGAGGAAAAACCACGATGGGATTTGCGACCCACAATATCAGTTCACTGGCCATATGAAAAGATATTACATATAATAGGGGTCTGCACATGTAGGAAGGTACACTGCCTAGAGCATATTGCTTATCACTAAAGAGCCTCACTGACTACAAGCTTTCTGCTAAAGTAAATTACTGAAAATGAACTCAAGAATGCATCTGCTATGCCGAATAGAGTTCAGGTTCTGTCTCTGCTCTGTACCAGTCATAAACCTTGAACTACTACTGGTATCTCTTCTCCTCCAAGAATGCTTTCCAAGCTATCTACAGATCATTGCATGATATAAAATTTGCATACAAAATGATCTTTATACATACATTTCATATTATACAATTCTGCTATATTTTCCTATATCCACACACTTCATATCCTCTCTCTATCTCACAAAATAACCTAGCAAACTGACCTATATACCTATTACAAATAATATGCCTTATGTCAGCTTGCAATACATTTACAAAAGATATTCAATGTTCACCTTGACAATATTTACAAAATGATTTATTAAGTAAATCCTCCTTGATGTCGGCTTCCAATGAAGTATCGATGTCGGTGTTGGTGCCGGTGTAGCCCTGAATGCTCCAAAGCCGATATCTGCTGGTATATGCCTCCTAGTGTCGGTATATGACTTCCATCTGATCTTGTTGCCATCAATGACAACAAAATGAATCCAATGAGTGTCAATTGACAACACTAAACATGAGTGAAATAAACCTCTAAATTGGGAAGATAATCAAGCTCCATTACCAATAGGCCCATGTTATGTTTCCAATAAGGAGAGAAGGAGAGATAGAAGGTAGGGAAATGAGAGAGAGGGGGGTAAGGAGATAGAGTTAAAGATGGAGAACGAGATGGAGATGGAACAAATATATGTAGATGGAGAGAGGGGCAGAAAATGAGAGAGGGAAAGATAGAAAGATAAAGATAAAGACAAGAAGTGATATATAGAGGTATAGAAAGGGAGAGATAAATGGGTAGAGAGATCAAAATATATTGAATTAGAGAGAGAGGGAGGGAGAGAGAGAGAGAGAGAGAGAGAGAGAGAGAGAGAGAGAGAGAGAGAGAGAGAGAGAGAGAGAGAGAGAGAGAGAGAGAGAGAGAGAGAGAGAGAGAGAGAAGAAGAAGAAATATGAGGAGATGGAGATGGAGATGGAGATGGAGAGGCAATTGAAATGGATATAGAGATAAAGGAAGAGATGGATTCATAGGGAGTTGTATACATGCATAGAGATAAAGGGGGAGAGAAGAATGTATAGGTAGATACGAAGATAAAAAGAGAAAAGAAGAGGGAGACAAATAGATAGAGATGTATAAATATATCAAAATTCAAACATTAATTAAAATAGTAACTTTAAAAATAATAATATTTAATAGCCTTATTAAGCTAATAAATAATTAAATAAAAAAGAAAAACCAATTGTTTAATTTATTAGAGTTAAAATTATTTAATAAAATATGTATCTAACAATATAATTAATATAATACAAACAATATTCACATTAATTGAGAGTTAAAGTATTTAAAAATGAAAAATTTGCGGGATGTATGAAAAAAGGCTTTTGGGACAACATCATTTCCTCTATCAGAAATATAATCTCTTCTTGGAAAAACACATGTTTATCTCTAGTAGGAAGAATCCTTTTAATAAGATCAGTTCTAGCCACAATTTTGAACTACAACATGGTTGAGCTCCCTATGCCCAAGCAAGTAAAATCAGACATTGAAATAATACTTTAAAACTTCTTATGGAAGGCTAATAAGAACCTCCAAAGCAAGATCCATTTATTAGCATGGGAGAAGGTTTGCATGGATAAGGGCAATGGTGGGGCTAGAGTTCATCACCTTGATCTTAGAAACAAAGCCCTTGGAGCAAAATTGCTCTAGAAATACTAATCCTCTAATGAATTTCTTTGGGGAACTATCATAAAGGCTAAATATTTGGATTTAGAAGAACCAGAAAGAATCTTTACAGTATTAGACCCCCCCAAAGGATCCCAAATATGGAACTTCATGCTCTCTTGTAGGCAGATTTTCCTACCAAATTTCTCTTGGCTCAATTCACAATGGCAGCAAGGCTTCTTTTTGGGAGGACTCATGGAATGGTCACCCTCCTTTGAGTACCATAAATGGTCTTCATGACATTAAAAGATATCTTCAAGCATCTAGGGGTACCAAAGGTAGAGACTATTTCCCCCTCATTGAGGAAGAAGGATCTCATAGGACTGTGTGGAAAGACATATTTCAAATAGCAGCTCCCCTTGCTCAGCAACAACTTTTGTCCTTAGAATTAAGCAAGAGGACCATTCTTTATAGGGAGCTTCCAGACACATTGTTATGGCTTCTGTCTAAATCAAGATCCTATTCAGTCAAGGAAGGCTACAAATGGATGGACTCTAGAGAAAACAGTGTTTCTCAATGAAGATTTATCTTTTGTTGGTCGAAAGATGGACTTCAAAAGGCCGGAACATTTTCATGGCTAGCTTTGAAGGGGAAGATCTTAACCAGTGACAAATTAGCACTTTTGCACATAGCTCAGCCTTTCAATTGTGTCCTATGTAATGAGATTGGAGTCGGCAAACCATTTACTTTTAAATTGTCCCTTCGCTCAAGAATGTTGGAAATGGATCCAATCAAAAATTTGTTGGTCAGCTGCTCTCCAAGATGACATTGGATCACTCTTCGATTCCTGACCACTATTATTCACAGATTATTTTTTTGCCTGTTTATGGGTCATTGCTCCTACTATCCTCATTTGGAATATCTGGTGGGAAAGGAATAAGAGAATTTTTAGGAAAGAATTTAGTAGCACTTCACATGTCATCTATAGGATTGAATCCTCGATCTCAGAAGCAGTCAACTCACAAGTGGCTAAAAAGAAAAAATTGCATTCAACATTTACTTCATGGGATAATCAAGTTCTTGCAGATTGGACTTCTATATCCCTTCCATTCAAGGGTAGTCTAATGTCAAATACACAAAATCACATCAATAGAAAAGAGATCAAATGGAAGCCTCCAGATCAGGGTTCCATAAAATCAATTTTGATGGTGCCTCCAAAGGAAATCCAGGGATTTTGGGGATAGGTTTTGTCATCAGAGATCATCAGGGATCATTTCTAAAATGTGGCATGGCAAGACTAGCAGATGACACTAATAATGTTGTTGAAGCACAGGCCCTCCTACAAGGGAGCAGGTTGGCCATTAGTAGTAAGTTGAAGAAAATACGAATTGAGGGGGACTCCATGAATACTATTTTGGCTCTTACGGACCCCAATACTGAAAAGGGTAATTGGAAAATACTTTACATCATTAAAGAAGTTAAAACACTCCTATTATTTTTTGATGACTTCTCATTCACCCACTGCTATAGAGAAGCCAACTCACTTGCAGATTTTTTGGCAAGCCAAGTATGTTTATTATAACAAGGAGAAAGAATTTACACTCAAGCAGATCTACACTCTCTAAGATTTGCAAGCTCTGATAAAAATGGAGGATACCATCCAATACGACACTACACTATGATAATTTTCTAAATTGACAGATACAACTAATTGTTTTATAGGATGGACCTTGTTGGGGGTTCCTCAACATGAATGATGGTTGTATTTCCAACATCCTCACATTAATATTGCACATGATTACTTATATCTTCATATGAGTTTGACTTCAAGTTGCCTTTTTTGGTGGTTGCGGATGGGATTTTTTTATCATGTCCACATGAATTTAATTGTGATCGAGAATACATATTACAGGTTCTTTTCCTAAAAGGATGACACGTTGGTAGCCTCCAATTCCAAGATATCATTCAATAATATCCTACACTCATGGCTCAAGATTTTAAATCTTCCTTGTGTCCTTCCTTATTTATTCTAACTTCAAACAACTTTTTCTCATTACCGGAGCATTCAAATTAGCTTGTGTCTTCCCCATCAATGGCATTCAAAATTGCGATGCAAGGAAGGTTTCATGAGATCTATCCTAATGGTGTGAACCGGCTCAACTTAAGGGAGAATCTTTTTATCCCTTGCTTGAGAGTGGAGAGAGATTTCACTAAACTGTTGGGTGAGGAGTGGTTACAAAATAACTAGTTTGCTCCACCATCGTGGGTTGTGTCCAGACTAGCCTCCATAGTCATGGACCTTTCTTGGTCCAATGAATTTACAAAATTCATAGTTGGTTCTTTCGTTCAACCTGCCTATTTTACCTAGGAGGAGCTGGATAACAAATTACTACCTACAATCTACTCGATGGTGACCAATTGGTTGGTGGGTTTCTTGAGAGGGTTGAAATCTTGTAAGTATTAATGGACAGAGCAGTATTTCTTTCCATTATAAATGGACTAAGATACGCTTCCTCTGCACCGTTTTGGAATTGGCTCAAGGAAAATGTTGCAATTCTAGGTCAGTATTTGATGTCAAATGCTATCTCCAAATTTTAGGGGTTAAGGGTTATGTACAACATGTCGATATTGACCCACATGGCTACATGGGGTCATATCCTATGCCTATAGAGACTGAACCCTCCATGGGTTCCACCAATGGAAAATAGGGTTATCAAATTTTGATGGAACATGAATCAATTTTGTTCGTTAAGTAAAAACCTATTTTGGCCTATATAACAGTTTCAGTACATATGGTCCAAGATTCCTGATCAAAAGAAAATTTGAAATATTGTAAGTAATATTTTTCATTTTTTTCTAGTTTTTCTATATGTTAGTATTTGGCGTTTTTGAAGGCCTTCGGCGCACTTTCAGCCCTTGAAACTTTGGTTTGTCCCTTAGAATGTTTTCATAGGCAGGTTCTTTTAGGACTTTGCCTTAAGCTCTTGGAGACCTTTTCAACGAGTTAAACGGATCGTAATTTCGAGTCCGGAGTAGAAAGTTATGTCTAGCTAAAGTTGGGACAAAATTTCATATAGTGAACAAGGTAAACACAGAATTGAAGCAAGCCAAAAAGTGATCTATTCAATTCAAAAATTTAACATATATCAGTTCATGAGATTCCAAGGGTCACCAAAACCCCTTGAGAATCAAAACCCAACAGTCACATTTGTTTATTTACATAATAAAATCTAAAACTACGAAAAAATTTTAAAAACTATATGAAATTTTGTCCTAACTTTAACTAGTCATAACTTTCTACTTCAGACTCGAAATTACGAGCCATTTAACTTGTTGGAAAGGTCTCCAAGAGCTTAAGGCAAAGTCCCTAAAAGAACCTTCCTATGGAAACATTCTAAGGGACGGGCCAAAGTTTCAAGGGCTGAAAGTGCCCCGAAGGCCTTCAAAAACACCAAATATAACATATAGAAAAACTAGAAAAAAATATGAAAATATTATTTACAGTATTTCAAATTTGCTTTTGATCATTACTTCCCCCTTGAAAAGAAATGGGCCCCATTGCATCAACACTCTGAATGAGATGAGGAAAATGTAGCTGAATCTGCTCCCTAGTAAACCACTTTGTACAAATAGATTTGTTATTGTTTGAGTGTTTTCACCATGGTGTCCACAATCTAATCACATTTGAATGGAGAATCTGCATCTGGATTCAATTCTGTCATGGAAATTATTTCTCCCACATCTGCAACATCTAATAGTGGAGGAAAATATGGCTTCAAGAGTTCCACATTGAAGACTGGATGAAGACCCAGAAATGGGGGTAGATTAAGCTCAAAAGCATTATCACCAACTTGCTTGATGATTGTGTATGGCCCATAACGTAGAGGACGAAGATTTCTATTGGGACCCTACAATCATTCCTTCTCGATATGCAACCACACCTTGTCCCCAACTTGAAAATTATGAGGAGTATGATGCTCATCATGTCTCTCCTTATATTTCTTATTGGTATGCTCCAAGATTTCATGAACTTCTTGTTGCAGATGATGAATTCTATCAATGAACTGGGTTGCCTTATCTTCCTCCTTACCAACAAGTGGAACCAGATCGGGTTGAATAAGTCGTATGGCAACATCCATTGGTGCAAGTGGTTGATAACCAAGACAAACCTCAAATGGGTTGTGACCAGTCCAACTGTGAATTGCCTTATTGTAGCTATGCTAAACATATGGAAGACTTTCATCCCATGTGCAGGGATGTTTTGAGTGATACATTCGTAGGATGTGAATGATTATCTGATTCACTACCTCTATTTGGCCATTTGTTTGAGGATGGAAAGTAGTAGACTTTGTTAATTTTGTATCCATCTTTTCCCATAATATAGACCATAACTTACTAAGAAACCTGTTCTCCCTATCTAAGATAATGGTATTCGGCAGACCAAAATGAACCCAAATGTGTTCAAAGAAAAGTTTTACAGTGTCCTCTGCAGAAATTATTTTTTTACAAGCCACTATTACTGCCATTTTTTAGAGCCTATCTACCACAACATACACACAATTGTGGCCTCTTTTGGTGGTAGGAAGACCAGACATAAAGTCCATAGAAACTAAATGCCAAGGTTTTTTAGGAATAGGAAGAGGTGAATATAGTCCAAGTTTATGATTGGTAGGCTTAGCAATAGCACATGCGGTACAAGCTTGAGTATATAAAATGATATCATTTCTCAACTTTGGCCAATAAAAATACCTCTGAACTATAGTAGTATTCTTACCTGTGCCAAAATGATCAGCAACCTTACTATAGTGAGCTTCCCATATTAGCTTTTTGCATTCTGCATTGGGCACACAGATTTGCCCAAGGTGACAAAGCATTCCATCCTGCAAATAGAAGTCATTAACTTGATGTCCCTTCACCAATTGATTATAAATATCTACGAATTCAACATCATTATCATACAAGCAAGCCCAGGCTTCAGTTTGATGACCACATGAGTCCAATACCATACTTATAGCTGCAATTTAAGGCCTGCTCAAACAGTCTACTACTTTGTTAGCACTTCCCTTGTTGTGGCAAATATTGAGATGAAATTGTTGAAGATGGGCTAACCATCATCGATGTCAATCATTCTGCAACTTCCCTTGTGTTTGAAAAAATTGAGGAGGTTTGTGGTCTGTGTGGATGACAATCTCCTTACCCAAAATATAATGTTTTCACTATTTACAGGCTTGAACAATAGCATACAGTTCCTTGTCGTAAGTGGCATACCGACGCACTATATCAAAAAAATTATAACTATGATATGCACTAGGTGACCATGTTGCATGAGGACTGCTCCTAGGGTATATTTTGATGCATCAGTTTGTATTTCAAATGACTGTTGCAGGTTAGGAAGAGATAAAACTGGTGCAGAACATAACCTCTGTTTTAACTCCTCGAATGCTTCTTATTGAGCACTTGTCCATTTAAACTTTGCTTGTGTTCCCCCCGCAATGATTGATTTAGAGGCCAAGACAAATGGGAAAACCCCAACACAAATCTGCGATAAAAGTTTTCCAACCCGAGGAAACTTCGTAACTCTGTCAGATTTCTAGGAGATGGCCAGTCCTTAATCACTTGTATCTTCTTTGGATCAACATGAACACCCTCACTGTCAATAACATATCCTAAGCATCTGATACTCTGCATACCAAAGGAGCACTTTTCTTTGTTTTCATAAAGCCCATGTTCTTGTAAAGTTGAGAGAATTTTTTCCACATGTTGTAAATGGTCCTCCCAAGTTTTGTTGAAGATGAGTATGTCATCCAGATATACCACCACGAAGGAATCAATGAATGGTCTGAGTATATCGTTCATCATTCTCATGAATGTCGTTGGGGCATTTGTTAGACTGACAGGTATCACTAGCCATTCAAACAATCCCTTTAGATTTGAAAGTTGTCTTCCACACATCAGTTGAGTCAATTGGTACTTGATGGTATCCTGATTTCAAATCAATTTTTGTGAAGAATCAGACCCCTCTAAGCTAGTCCAAGAGGTCATCTATCTGGGGAAGTGGATACCTATTTTTGACTGAAATTTTGTTCAAGGCCCTATAATCAATACAAAGTCTCCAAGTTCCATCCTTTTTCTTTGCCAGAATAATGGGACGGCCACAGGGTGATGCACTTGGACGAATATGTCCCTTCTCAATCAATTCCTGTATTTGCCTCTTAATTTCATTATTTTCTAATATTGATCTATGGTAGACTAGTTCATTAGGCAATGGAGTTCCTAGTATCAAATCAATAGTGTGTCTCACTTGGTAGTGTGTAGGTACCCCAGTTGGTAACTTAAACAGATTCTCATATTTTGTCAAAATTTGATCCATTGATCTTTTCTATAGGGTTGTGGTGTTTGTGATGGCATGGGAATTATACATTGACTTTGTCTCTTCTTCAAAATGAATCATCAATAATATGAATGTTCCTATTTTGGCAACCAACCTCTTACATTGCTTAGCACTAATCAAAGAGGGAGTGTATGCAGGGCTTACCTCTGGTATTCCATATTTCTACTCACCTAATATGATTGTCATGCTGCAAGGTCTGGACTCATAAACACCATGGCGATGTTACATATATGGTTGTCCCAACAGAACATCACAAACATCTAAAGGAGCCACATCACAGCTTACCTCATCTTTGAAAGGCTTTATCGAGTATGAAAGGTGACACTGTTGGTGCACTTGGATATCTCTCCCTTTACTTACCCATCCCATTGAATAGGGTTGCGGGTGTGTTGTTGTTTTCAAATTCAATCTCTTCACAGTCTCTATTGAGATTAGGTTCTTTTGACTTCCACTATCAACAATAAAGTGCAGGGCTTTTCCTCTGACCCACATCTATGAGTGGAACAATCTCTACTCATCCTCCTAGGGAAATATCTTTGTAGTAGCTACCATTGCATATGGATCAGCCTCAATGACCTATTCATGAATTTCTTCTATGCAAGATTCTGCCACCTTAGGTTCTGCCTTATCCTCATGCGTCTCCATCATTAAACTTTTTATGGTTCTACAATCTTTTGTGTTATGAGAGGGACTCTTATGGAATTCACACCACATATCATTTTCTTGTGTCTTCTTCATACCCCATGCCTTTTTCGTTGGTTAATTGGGAGAAGATTCCTTTGAGGTTTGTTTCCATGTAGTTTTGCCACCTTCACCCTTCCACCTGTTGTTTGCAAAGTTATCCCTCCTTCCTTTCTGCTTGAATTTCTCCTCAATTTTTGTAGCAAATTTATATGCACTAGGTAGAGTCCCTATGTTCAGAAATTCCATTCCAGTTTGGATATACCTATGAAGTCCACTCTGATATTTCAAAACTCGTTGCTTCTCACAATCTTTGATGCCAAGCTTTGTTGCTAAAGCATGAAACATATTAGTATATTCTTGAACAGTTTGGTCCTTTTTCTATCGAAGTGATTTCCACTGTATATATTTATGTTCATATGTATCCACAAGAAAGTATTCTTCCTTTATGTGCTCCATGAATTCTCCCCATGTGGGTTTTTTATCAAAGATAAAAGTACTGCCAATTTTCGCTGCCTTGGATTCTAACTTCACTTCCCACAAATCTTTCACATAATTTTCAGCTTTGAGAAGAGAGAAAGTTATTTTCTCTTCATCTAAGAACTAGTTGACAGAGAAATACCTTTCCAGTTTTGAAACCCAATCATCAACAGCATCCACATCAATCTTTCCCTGAAATGTGGGTATATCAAAATTCACTTGCACCTTGAATGGTGTATACCCTGTGAATGGTGGGTTTGCTTGTGACCCATGACTTTCCAGCATTTTCTTGAACTGCTCCATCATTTCTTCACATTGATTTGTTAATGCATTTGCAACCAACGCTGTAATGTCATCATCGGTCTACAACTTAGCCATCTACGATCGTGTGCATGTCAAAGGAAGGTAGTCTAAAGGGTTCCTTGTTTCCAACCCTAATCTTTGATATGTTGATCGTGTGTGATATGACATATAGGAGTGAACTTGCTCTGATACCACTTATCCAAATTATGGATTCAGATGACAACACCTGAGTGAGAACCTGCGGTATTGTGGATTTGTTTACATGAACAAGGTAAACACAGAATTGAAGCAAGCCAAAAAGTGATGTATTCAATTCTAAAATTCAACATATATCAGTTCATGAGATTCCAAGGGTCACCAAAACCCCTTCATAATTGAAACCCAACAGTCACATCTATTTATTTATATAATAAAATATAAAACTACGAAAAAATTCAAAAAACTATATGAAATTTTGTCTAACTTTAACTAGGCATAACTTTCTACTCCGAAATTTAAATTACGAGCCATTTAACGCGTTGGAAAGGTCTCCAAGAGCTTAAAGCAAAGTCCTAAAAGAACTTGCCTACGACAACGCTCTAAGGGATAGGCCAAATTTTCAAGGGTTGAAAGTGCCCCGAAGGCCTTAAAAAATGCCAAATATTAACATATAGAAAAACTAGAAAAAATACGAAAATATTATTTACAATATTTCAAATTTGCTTCTGATCAATTCCGCATTTTGGCTCGAATAGGTTTATGGTTCTCGAAAAGGGTGTTGGTTTACAGATTGCACTTTACCAGGTTCGGCTTCTTTGTGAGCATGTTTTGCAGCCAGTATCTCTCAGCTCGTTGGCAATGCTCCCTTCTCCCAATGGTAGATCCGACCTCGACACAAGGTTTCGACTTCATAATTGATCGAGTGTTTTTCGAGGGTTGATGCCACATAAGATCATCTCTCTTGCATTTTTTAGCTAAATGTAGGGGTCCATAATGCCTAGTACTGCATATTTTATTCCATGTCACCTTTCCTCGAGGAGCTCTCATTTGAGTCACCTCTCGATCTTTCCTTTCAGTGACTGGACCCATGGTCCCCTTTTTGTACAAGATCAACTATCTGCTCTTGGGTCAGTTGTAGCCTTCTAGGCCTTCCAATCATTGTGTGATTGGTATTTTGTTGTTCAGCATTTACTATGTTATTCGGGCAAGCTCGGGATAAGATTGATATTTAGACTGTAATAGGATATTTTGAGCTATTAGTTTAGGGTATTTGTTTTATAGGCTTGAGCTATAACCAAAGGTTTTCTTACTAGTTCTTTCCTCCCGGTATGCTCTCTGAACCAGTTTTTTGTAATCCTTCTTATTATTATATTTATATATTTTGGTGGCTTGCAACCTTTGCCTTAAAAAAAAAGTCAATATTTAAAAATAAAAAATGTTATAAGGTTGAACCTACTTCAAATAAAATACTAAAAATAAAATTAAACTATATTAAAAATCTTAAAGCTAAAATTTTAACTTTTATATTAAAAGTTACAAGTAAAATCAAACTTAAATAATTAAAACTTAATAAAACCTATAAAAAATTTAGAAAGTGATTTCTATTTTTTTTTAAATTTATAACTTTAAAAAATAAACAAATAAATCATTTTTTTATTTTTTATTTTGATGATAATTGTATACACCTAAAAATGGCTATGAATAGTTAAATAAATATTTATTATTTATTTAATGATTAATCTTCTATTAAATAAATAAATTGAAAAGTTTATTTATTTAATTCATTAATCCTATTCCTCTATTTTCAATTAATTAATTAAATATCCATTATTTAATTAATTATCCACATTTAAGGTCTTCTTGATTAAATAATTCAAAATTATTTAATTATTCTCTTTCCACATCATCTTATCTCGCCGACTCATTTTCATGTGGCTAAAAATATTAATTTTTCTCATTTTATTAAATAGCTACATTTAATCTCCAACTTCTACTTCCTATGTTCCCTCCACTACTCCTACATATTTGGAGGAGGTTGTGTCCACCTCATCCAGGTCAAACTCCACTTGTCCTGCATTTCCTAGATTGTCTCCAACTATCCTATATTCTTGGGCTTTCTAACTATGGTCAATCTTAGTAAGCTACCACCTGGATCTTTCTTCCATTCTTTCCTCAATCTTGCATGTGTAGGAGGAACATCTTCCTCCTTTTTCTCTCACATCCTAACCAATCATTCATAGCCATCGATTTGTCAAGATTCACTCTCAACCGTTGATCTTTGCCACATGGGGTTTTGCTCATGCAAATTCTATAAAGGGGTCATTTTTCTAGTATTTTGAGACTAATCGTAATCTTGCACTCAAGTCATTTTAGAGAAATTAGAGCATTTGAATATTTTCACGGTGCACCTTTGGCTTAGCTTAATCATCATATAGCTGCATAATATTATCTGCATATTTAGCTTGCATTTAGTAATAGAATACCACTGTCTATTTATCTTTGTCATCTTGAAGATCATTACCAGTGCAGTCTAAGAGCAATCCAAATTATCAAACTCAAGAGAAAAAGGTGATGATACACAATGGGACAGCAAAGGGAAGTTTATTTCTTTTGAATTTATTTCCTATATTTGTTTCATTGGTAATCTAGGAGTTTGCAAGTTTCTTAATTGATTTTTCTAGGTTACACATTTTGGCACCCACTATGGGGCACTTACCTCAATTTTTCTGATTTTTCTTGTTATTCATGCATGCAGGTTTTGAGTCTGCAAGGTTGTGCCTTTACTTTCTAGTTTGTCACTTTTGTGTATTGGATTAGCATTTTTATAACTATTTTAGTGCCTTTATCCATTGCTTTAGCGCTTTTCTTAATTATTTTAGTATTTTTGTCTATTGGGTTAGCACTTTTTATTGGTTAGTGTAGCACCTTTATTTAACATTTAGCGCTTTTGCTCCTCAGTTTAGCGCATTTATAAAATAGAATAACACATTTATTGATTATAATATCATTTTTGCATAATAGGATAGTGCATTTGCCCAAAACAAGTTGCAGTTTTTCGATCTAACAAATTTGTAACGGGTACTTTTAGCTATCGAAGACTGAAAATGGAAAAGTACTAACTTGTGGTTTTGTAGGTGTTTTTACATGCATTTAGGAATCTCGATTAAGTAGCGGTTAGTAATTTAATCATTTTGTTTCACATAGTTTAAGTAGGCAGTTAATTAATCAGTGTTTGTTGTGTCTAAAAAAGTGATTGGTGATTGTTCTCTCCCCTTAACTAGGTGATCAGAAAGCTAGACTCACTTAGTAGGTTGTGTAACCTAGTAGAGGGCTTGCCTCTCAAGTAGCCCATAAGGCCAAGTGAGAGGGAATGACCCAAGTGGCAATAAACTAAATCCAAGTCCTTCCAAGCCACTATAATCAAATGCACTTATGAGGAAAATCATAAGTGATGAGTGTTACATGTTGTCATAATAGTGTCATGTCTTCCTTAGTGTCCATTTGACATGTAAAAATCTATAGAGTGTAACCTCTATAGACTGGGAGGCCTCCTTTAATGGAGTGGAAAACGTTATTGATTATGACCACTTGAATGGATGCACGAACTAGAAACCTTTGTGAATAGAAACCAAAAACCTTCTATCTATTGACGCATGAGGTCAGACCTCTGAAGTAGCCCACATTTTCATAGTTTATGGTAGAGATAGAAATTCCATTCTTGGAATCCAAAACTTGGTATGCCTGAGAAGTGAGTGCATTGTAAGGGGGAGCCAGTGCTATAAAGTTCCTAGGCTGTCCACTATAAATAGGTGCGGTTGGATTAATTTCCACGTGGGATTCAATAGGTATTGTCCTGCCCAGCCACTAGGATTTGTGCTTGTCTTTTAATTTTTCATCTTCAAACATTGTGTCTGATGTGCCTTTTGTGTGTTTTAATCAAAACAGATCAAAATCATCCCAAACAACATTAGACAAAAACTAAGAAAAAAATTCAACGCTAGAAAAATCCTTAAAATTCTAACAAAAAATATAGAGTTGCAAATTTACAACCCAATTTAATGTATTTACAACTCAATTTAGCACTTTTGGACAACAAAATAACTCTTTTGTCTCAAACTTTAGCGCATATGTTTCATACTTTAGCCCTTTTACCTCAAACAACAGCGCATTTAAACAACAAAGTAGCACTTTTAGATAGCAGCATAACACTTTCACCCATTATAATAGTGCATTTGCAAGAACATTAGTGCATTTGTTCTAACACATCTATGACAGTAGGTATCTCCCAAGGTCAGAGCAAAAATTTGAAAATTGATTTGGATACCCTTTTCCGAGAAGAATATATCTTGAAAAACATGAACCCAACTTCTTGTTAGATTAAGAGGATTTTGAACATTGACTACATTAGACCATTTTACTTACATAAATCAAGACATACTCTAGTGCTTTTAAAGATCTTCATCATACATTGGTTGATTTAGTTCTATTATCAAGATTTCATCATCCTTTCAGCTTAAGAACTATAATCAAAATCTTGCCAGAGTGAGTTATTACCATCTAGGGATCTATCATCTCATAATCTCAACTTACTTTGATATCACTATATAATCCAAGATTACTAAATTCATAAATAAGATCAATATTGCACATTATTAATCTTGATACAAAATCTTTCATTGGTCTCAACAAGTAGCAACTATAGATTTCTCAACATATAACGTAGTTTGGAGAAATCCTCATCTAGTTGAAACAAGAAGTCAAAAAGCGAATAGATCAACAATGTCATACTATACCAAAGGGATGATATAGATGATTCTACATATTTCTTTGGACAAAACTCAAATCTATTGTTTGAAAATGATAGTGATAGTGATTTGGATGAACAAAAAGTCCTTGACGCATCACAAGATCCTAAATTTCAAAAACTCATGGAAAAGGTAATGGAGAAAGAAAAAGAGAAATATTTTCTTCATCTTGCACATCAAGGTTTAAAACTTCCATCTGACTTTGATATATCCAAGCTTAAGACAAATATCGGGAATAATGATGATACCAATACCAATACAAATGATGGAACCAATCAAGTCGAATCGCATAAAAAAAAATGATAAAAGTTCTCTTGTAAATCCTTTGAATATTCTTGTTCAACAAATACAAGATTTACAAGCTCAAGTTGTCAAAATGCAATCAGGAACATCCACTAAACAGTATTCACTTGAGGACATATCTCCTTATAAATTTGACAAAATTTTAGTTATGCTTCCATTTCCCCCTAATTTTAAAATCCCAAAGTTTGATAAATATAAGGGAAAAGGAGATCCGCGTGATCATATCAAAGAATTTTGTGCAACATGCATGGAAGTTTCTCACAATGATAGCTATTTAATGTGATTATTCCCTAAAAGTTTAGGTGGACAAGCTAACGAATGGTTTTATAATTTACCACTTGGGATTAAATTGTTTGATGAACTTGTTGATAAGTTCCTTACACACTTTTCATATAATATTGAACATGAGATTTCCATGCTAGATCTTTGTAACAACAAACAACGTAATGGTGAATCCTTCACAAATTTTCTACAAAGATGGAGGCATCTTGCGAGTAAATGTCCCCATGTGATACCTGAAGATCAAAAGATGGAAATATTTATTCACAATTTGAATTCAGAATTAAGTTATCAATTGCAACTCCAATGTCCTCCTACTTTTGCAAAGATGATAGATAACAGACTTACCATTGAGAAAGAACTAATAGAGAAAGGAATGATTGAGGTTTACAAAGATAATGTTGGTTCAAGTAATAACAATGATAAATTATGATTTGGACCAAGAACAAAAATATTGTTAATGATGGGGTAGTAGATGCACAAAACCTTAAGACCAAACAACCCATCTTAAACCTATCAGGACCCCAAAATAACAATAATGTACCCAAGCCCAAAAATTCTTATCCTCCTCGAAGGAAATTCACTCCACTAGGTGAACCTTTGGAAACTACTTTGAGGAAACTTATCTCTAACAATCTCATCACGTTACCAGAAGCAAGAGATTATGAGCCAAAGGTTAAACCTGCGTGGTGGAATGATCAAGACTATTGTCAATTTAATAGGAGTAAAGGGCACAAAACCAATGCTTGTCAGATATTGAAACACACAATACAAGATTTGATTGATAAAGGGGACATATCCATGGACGGTCATAAATCCAACGATGAACATGTGGCATTTAAGGATCCTCTTCCGAATTATGAGAAAGGAACTCCCTTTAAATTAGGAAAAGATAAAGTTAACTATACAACTGAGTCTTATGACTATGTTATAAATCACATATCTGAAAGTGATTCTCATGTGAATGTGATTACTATCAACAACAAATTTGATTGCAATGTGAAAACATGTTGTGGAAAAGTCACTCTTCAAGGTGCATCACCTAAGCCAACATCTGTGACTAATCAATACAATATCCTTGATTATCTTAAGAAAACACCTACTCATATATCTATCCTAGAGCTTTTACGTTTGTCACCCGCCCATAAAGAAATTTTGGAGAAAGCTCTACAAGAGACCAATGTATCCCAAGATCTTGATCCTACACAGTTTCAAGTCATGGTAGGACACTTAACCATGCTTCATTTCTTGTCTTTAACCAAACATGATGATCTTGCTATAACCCAACCCTATAACTCCCCTCTTCATATAGAAATCCTTGTGCATAAGCACCAAATAAAATGTGTCCTGGTAGAAGGGGCTAGTTTGAGTATATGTACTTTTAAATTAGTCCTTGCATTGGGGTTTTTAGAGAATGTTGTGGATCCAAAGAAAAAGATCACAATAAAAGCATATGATGAGGAAGAGATTGTGTCAAAAGGATCTTTTGTCTTTCCCATTAGAGTTGGACTAGTGGAGAAAGATGTGATTTTCCAAGTACTTGACCTTGATCTAGCATATAACATACTCCTTGGATGACCTTGGATACATGCAATGCAAGCAGTCCCATCTACATACTATCAATGCTTTAAATTTCCTTCTAATGGTCAAGAGATTATAATTTGATGAGATCCCAATCCTTTCCAATATTGCAATACCATCAAGCTAAAGCCTGAAGTATGTGTCCCAAACAATCACTCAGCTTCACCTCTTATCTCACAAGTTGACCCAACTTTAGTACCCTCAACATCTAAAGCAGCTAAATTCACATCTAAAGTAGTTGAACCAAAGCTTAAAATTAAATATCAAGGTATGGGAGAGTATTCTATTGAGCAAACCTTTTTTATTTCACAACTCCCACCTTCACCTAAATCTTATGGCGAACTAGTGTTGGATAGACAAGCATATTTATATTCTAGGAGATATTCGAGAGACACTTTTATTAGATGGGGGACATTATTAGATGAGACCAATGAAAAATATAGTAAGGAATGGTTATACAAAGAAGAATAAGACATGACAGATATATCAGAATCATATATACAATTATCTCTTGAGAAAAATGGCAAAGGGTTCACTATAATGCAAAAGATGGGATACAATGGCCATGATTTCATTGGATTAAGAAAGGAAGGAAGTGTGGAACCTATACAACCTACTTCACAAGCCCCGAATGAAACAAAAGGATTGGGATATAATGAATATGTTGAGGAAGCTACACGTAATTTGTATGAGAAGATTTGAGAATTACAAAAAAATAGTGAAATTGATTCTCATGAATGGGAGGGGATTTCAGAAGTGTCTTTCGAATAGAAATAGATAGACGTAATTCATTCATATAATAGACTGAACAATGAGGGACTTAATTAAATTTCTAGACCATTAGAGCGAGAACTACAAAATGCTATGACTGACTCTCATAAGGAACGTCAGATATCAAATGAATCGGACAACCTTGAGGTGGTTATCGATCTTGAACTCAAAGATATAGTTATTGACCTTCGAAACTTTTATATTCTTACCCTCGTGTCTTTCGATACCAATGAGCCTGATGACCTCCCACTTGGGCATCCCAAACCTATTGATTGGGGGCAAGACACTCCTCCTCAGTTACAAACCTTTCATAATGACCATGCCATAGTAGACTATCTTAATCTCATGGATCTTTTATATGCAAGAGTTATGGAGAAAACGCCAAGCCTTCTAGTTAGAAAAATACAAAAATGAATAATAGATCTAATGGTGAAAACTGTAATACAACAATATTAGATCTTGAAAAAGTAAAAAGAAAAGACGTATCCAATTGTGAAAACTTTCTTGAGGTGCCAAAGGATGGGAGGCTTGACATTCTTCCCCAGCCAAAATACCAAGAAAGGTCTTCAATCATCATAGAACCAACAATACCTATCAACATTGGAATAGAGGATAATTCTAATATTCTTCATCTAACAACATACTTATCACCAAAAGAGAAAATTTTATCAAGTTTTTCAAACAAAATCAAATTAATTTTTCTTGGTCATATGCAGATATTCCTAGCTTAGATCCTGATTTGATCATGCACCATTTATCCATAGCTCCTGGGGTTAAGCCCGTGAAACAAAAGTTAAGAAAAAAGCATCTGCATATAGCTTTATTAGAGAAAGCCAAGCTGAAAAATATGTTAGATGTAGGATTTATCAGATCTATTGATTATGCCAAATGGATTTCAAAAATAGTACATGTTTCAAAACTAGATAAGAGCATCAGAGTTTGCACAGATTTTTGAGACCTAAATAAAGCATGTCTACAAGATGACTTTACTTTGCCTAGCATAGATATTATAGTGGGCCTAACTGTAGGACATGCTATGTTATCTTTGATGGATGTCTTTTTTTGTTACAATCAGATAAGGATAGCCCCAAAACAACTTTTACTTGTCCCTGGGCAACATACTGTTGGAACTTCATGCCATTTAGACTGAAAAATGCATGTGCTACTGTTAGACACAATGTGCGACTAAGAGGGGGGGTGAATCAGTGCTTTACAAACTTTTCCCTTTATCTATCCTATGTTTGTATGCCTATTATCAGATCTAACAAAAAGCAGACTTACTAGTTAGATGGGAGACTATCACAAATGCAATCACACACAAGGGCACATCACATAACACCAGCATGTACAAGGAAAACCCAAGATGGGAAAATCCTCGGTGATAAATGTTGCTAGAGACTACTGCTCCAATCCAGCCTCACAATGAAACTTTGGTTACAATGTTTAGGGCACCAACCCAAGGAGCTACAACCCCACACCGAGCTCTAACTCAATGGTCTTCAATGAACATAATCAATTACAAAATTAATAACCTTGTTACAAATGAACTTTGTAACCCTTCTGCAAATCTCTCTACCAGAGCTTCTATCCAGTTCACTATCAGTTCTCTGCTCACTCACTTACTGTTGCAGCCTTATCTCCTATTGCAACATTACCGATTCAGCCTCTTCTTCTTCTTTGTCAATTCTTCTCTATATCAGTTCTCTCTTCTCTCTGTTACACTACTGCTCTCCACCGGTACTACACTTTGCCGGTTCTTTGCTTGCCTTCTCTACAATCTTCTACAACTCTTCTTTGTCGGTTCTGTCACTACTAGTTTACTCCTCTGTCAAACTCAATGGCTAACTATTGGTTGCCTCACTGTTGCCGATTGAACTCTTCAACCCTATTCTCTCTCACACTCTATCTCTTCTTCTTCTTCTTTAGCAGCAACACCCTCTCATTTAGTGGCAGCCTTCATCGATTTTGGCTTGCATATTTATAAATTGGTTTTCTCACCAAAAACCAATTCAAACTTTGGGTGGTTAGGGTTTCTTCATTGACCTTGAGGCAAACTAAATCCAATCAGATCTTATCAAATCTGATCTCCTTGATTGATGAACTGCAACATATTAATCAATCCCGCTATTGTCATGCCTTCCAAAACATGCATTCCTCATTTAGCAATCTACTTTTAACCTGCTAGTTGATTTCTTGGTCGATCACTATGAATGGTTTCGCGGTTTCCTTTGCCTGCCTTGATCTGCTCAAACAATTTGTTGAGGATCTTTGTTGTCTATTTGACCTCAAGCCACAAACCTCTGCTACGCATCTCGTGAATCACGCAATCGACATAAATGTCGACCTATCGCCAACTACCTCACAGACAGACACTTCACCGACCTGTGCATGCATGCCACCTCAACTCCACGTGGCCACTTTGTCGACACCCACCTTGGCTAGGTCATCTATGTCAGTCTGGATAGGATCACCGACCAACTCCATTACCGGGTTCATCTACCAGCTCACTAACCCTACCAGTTATACCCTAACCGGTCTGCTTTCAACCTTGCACTCTACTTCTCTTCCAGTGGAACACTCAACTGGTCAGCACTCTTACTAACCTACCTTATGCACATCCTCATTAGATGGGAGTCTTCTGCATCTACACTTTGTTAGCATTACCAATGGACATACTTACCGGTAAACACCTTGATGACACCATGTCATCAACCTTCGATTGTTTCCATCAAAGGCAACTGCATTCTAGTTGCACTCTCTGTCTATAGCTGCTCGACCTTGCCTTCTTCATCATCAACCTGAACATCATCTCAGTTGGTTTGTTAAGGCGACAAACCCATCACTTCTTTACTCTTCTTTTTTTGTCCTGGTGGCATAACATGCCAACTCTTTCTGATCCTGTGCACATCCCTAATCTCATGCACCTGAGGCATCCTTTTGTTTTACCGGTAGACCCAGTGTGGGCCTTCAATCACCTACCTTTAACTCTGTTATCTTATCTCCAATAACTATGATGCATTTCATGCATAATAGGAGATAAGCTCCACTTACCGGTGGGAGTTGATCCTTGTCATTTGCATCCTACAATGCACCAATGTGGCTTCCTTGTTTGAGCAACATATCTTCAAACAGGCACATGTGATCCAATTTGTGCACACTCACTGTCAGTCATCTCTTCAAATGGTGACTGCAACTTTATCCGATGGGAGTCCTATCATTTGACATCCACACAACATATCGATGAACTATACATACTTCTCCTCCAGTGTTGATGTGATTTAGATAATATTCCCCCTCTTCATCACAATCAACCGACCAGCATCATGCTCTCTTGTAGATGTCATTATTTACTGGTTGTTATATCATACCGATCTCCTGTCCATATCTTCAACACAAGTCAAACACTAACTTGTGTACCGGTGACTCCAATTGCCATTATATTGGGTGACATTCTCTCCTTTACTGGTGACCTGCTAAGCTAGGTGACATCAAAGACATCACATCTAGTATGCATCAGTGACAGTATTGCACATACCTCACTTATACCAGTAGCCATCATATACCAGTTGATATCAATGACAACACAATGCCAACAACTACATATCAAAGGCCAATGATCATAATCTTTAATGATATGATGTACACGTTTATGGAAGATTATGTTGATGATATTTTGGGAAAATCATATACCAGAGAGGATCATCTTAACATTCTACGCAAGATTTTTAATCAGATGGAGAAGTTTAATGTACGCTTGAATCCCAAGAAGTGTGTCTTTGGAGTGACATCTAGTAAACTCCTAGGATACATTATATCAGGAAATGGAATAGAGGTAGATCCTAAGAAAGTGAAAGCCATTATGGAGATGCCACCTCCCAAAAATATTAGTCAGCTATGCTCTTTACAAGGAAAATTGCAATCCATCTGAAGATTTATTTTACAGTTGGCCTATAGATGTCATCCTTTCTCACATCTCTTACACAAAAATGTACTTTTCAGATGGGATGACAAGTGTGAAGAATCTTTTCAGATGAAGGAATATTTAATGAATCCACCTGTTCTCATGCCTCCTATTGAAGGAAAACCCCTCTTGCTTTATATATCAGCTGCACAAGTATCTCTTGGTGCTCTCTTATCTCGAGAAGATCATGAGGGGAAGAAAAGAGAAATTTATTATATCAGTTGGGCTCTTTCTGGCTATGAAATAAACTACAGTCCAATTGAGTGGGCATGTTTGGTCATAGTTTTTGCATCCCAAAAATTGTGTCACTACATGTTAACTCATACTATAAAGCTAGTAGCCAAGATAGATCCCTTAAATTATTTGCTCAGCAAGGAAGATTTAATAGGGAGATTAGCAAAATGGGTGCTCATTCTCAATGAATTTAACATACAATATGTGGATCAGAAAGCTATCAAAGGACAAGTGATTGCAGATCAGTTAGCAGAGGCACCTTTATCAAATAATCAACTAGTGTGTTCAGTGTGTTCAGAATTTTCAGATGCTTCAATTCTCACAATCACAAAAAACACATGGAAATTA
Source organism: Cryptomeria japonica (assembly GCF_030272615.1). NCBI lineage: Eukaryota > Viridiplantae > Streptophyta > Pinopsida > Cupressales > Cupressaceae > Cryptomeria > Cryptomeria japonica. The sequence goes on along the minus strand of NC_081410.1, from coordinate 231,197,276 downwards.
TATTTTAATGGATCATACACTCAGCATGGATCAAGAGTCGGAATATTATTTGTTACACCACAAGGATATACCATACCAAAATCATACCAATTAATGTTTCCTTATACAAATAATATGGATAAGTATGAAACATTAGTTACAGGGATAAAAATGGTCATGGAATGGAAAATAATAGAACTTAATATTTATGGAGACTCTTAGTTGGTTATGAATCAGGTGAATGATGATTATCAAACAAAGGATGAGAATGTAATGCCATATAAACATATGGTAGATGTCTTTAAGAAATATTTTGTTTTTATTCACTTTGAACAAGTGCCTCGGTTGGAAAACAAAGCAGCTAACGCTATGGCTACCATTGCTTCCTTTTTGGAGATACCTGAAAAGCATGAGAAATATAAATTTTTAGTTGAGCAATTATATACTCCTGCATATCAAGACCCACAATCCCAAATTATGTCATTTGGCTAGACCTAATTCTCCCATGTATGGTGACATATATGCTTATTTAAAATCTAATGCCCTTCCTCTTAATTTATCCAATAATCAAAAGCAAACCTTTATCCACAAAGCCTCTTGCTACACCATTATAGATGACACCCTATATCGATGAGGTCTTGATAGTACCCTCCTTAGGTGTTTGGACCATGACGAATATCAAACTACCTTGCGGGAAGTTCATGAAGGCATCTATGGTACTTACTCTAGTGGTATGAAACGCATTCGCATGGGATATCATTGGCCGACAATGGAGAGAGATTCATATCAGTTTGTGAGAAAATGCAAGAAATATCAGATACATGGTAATCTAATACATGCACCAACACAAGAGCTGTAACCTTTGGCAACTCCCTTACCATTTTGTCAGTGGGGACTTGACCTTGTGGGTAAGATCCATCCACCATCCTCAAATGGCCATAAGTTCATTATTACTGCTATGAAATACTTTACCAAATGGATCAAAGTTGTACTCCTCACTAATATCAATGGAAAACGAATCACTTCATTCATTTTGAATTATATTATCTGTCACTATGGTATTCCTCAAACCATTATCATTGATAATTGTAAACCTTTTAAAAACTAAGATTTTAAAGAGCTTTGTAGCAAATTTCATATCCAACATCGTTTATCAACACCTTATTACCCACAGGGAAACGACCAGGTTGAGGCCTCAAATAAAACTATCTTAAATATTTTAAAGAAGATGACCAATGAAGTTGGTCGAGACTATAATATACAATTAAATCCTACTTTATGGGCCTATAGAACTAGTGTTTGTACACCCACTATCGCAACACCCTACTCCCTTTTTTATGGATCTGAAGCCCTCTTACCCATTGAGATTGAGTTTCCATCACTCTGAGTTTCATTGAAGGGGTTAATACCAGATGAGAATTACCATGTCTCCAGACTACAAGAATTAGAATTGTTGGATGAGAGACAACAAAAGGCATTCAATCATTTAAAGGCTTACCAACAACGCATGTCAAGAAGTTATAATCATAAATTTAAACCTCGTATTTTTTAGGTTGGTGATCTTGTTCTCAAGGAGAATCCTCATAATCAACAAGATAGAGAACAGAAGGGGAAATTTGAGCCTAATTGGTTGGGTCCTTTTGTTGTTGTAGCTACTTACGAATCAAAGGCTTATCAACTCTCTACACTTGAAGGTGAACTGTTGGATGATCCAATCAATAGTGTACATCTTCGTCAGTTTTATACTTAAGCTTGTTGAAAACCCTAATGCAAGGGACAAAAATACAAAAAAATCACAAAAATCACAAAAATACAAAAAAAATTTAAAAAATCAAGAAAAATTAAAAAATCAGAAAAGTGTAATAAAAACAAGTGGTGAAAACTTGGCAGCAGACGCTACTTATGACAAACCAACTCTTTTATCTATTTGGATTCTAGAGTCCCTTCAAATCCGTCAACATTGTATATCCATAGTACAATCTCCTATTCACTTCTATCTGATCATGTTATAAAGTTTCCATCCGCTCATAGTCTATCCATTATCTATGTCCCATTAATAAATCTTACCATGGCTTGGTACCTAGTGCTTTCATATGCCTATCCTTCTTCATTCATAATAAACTTACAATACTTTGTCCATCATCTTTCTATCCATAATAAAGCATTCCATTCCTATACTGGGGGAAAATCCTCAACCTGGTTGTGGATTAGGATCCTTGAATGTCACACTTCAGAGGATAATAATTTGGATTTTGATACATGGATGACAAGCAACAAGACAACACAGTGCAAACAAAATCAAGACATGGGTTATTGGAGGATGAACATGAGTGACTCATGAAACATCAATTGTTTCAGACCAAACAAATTAATGACAATCTATATCATAAACCATTCAATGGGATGATTGCATATGTTTTGATAAGAAAACATAACTATGGCATAGATGGTTCAATGTTTGTGACTTGATTTTTGTTAATCATGTTCTCTACACTACTCGAGGATGTCTGAGACTAGAGGATCTATGATGAGGCATGAGTATTTTTCTTTGTTTGTTGCTTGTGGATTATTCTTTAGTAATGTATACACTCATCTAAGGACATTATTGGTGAAAGATCATCAAGTACGTTCTGAGTTATGCATAAAAGGAAGTATTCCTTATCTGTTTATGCAAGGGATACTCAGGTCATCTTGGTCTCATTATACCTAGGTGATTGTATTAACTTGCTAAATCAAAATCCATGTAAGAGATACTCAAGTCATCCTAGTGTAATTATACCCAGGTGCTTGTATTTTCGTACAACATTTTAAAAGCTCAATGATGAAATAAAGCACTATCACAATTTGTTAAAAAGATTACAAAATCATTTAAGTAGGTCTTGACTCATTTAGATAGGTGTTGCATTTCATTTCATTAGGTCATCATTTAGTCATTCATAAAGGTCAATGATTGTTAAGAGTTATGATTGAGTGTACTTGGACAAGCAAAATAAAACATTTGCATTCACTTTGTCATTTTAGTGTTTGTTAGACTCATTTCATCATTTTAAAGTTTGTTACATTTATCGTCTTTTAGGCTCATTTATTCATTATCCATGACAATCATCATCATATTTATTATCTCATAATAAGATTTCATCATTATAAGCATTTCATACGTTATTATAAAATCATATTGCATCACATATGTATATACCCTCATTTCATAACACATTACCATTATATAATCAGTTAAATATTACATATGCATCATAACCATTATAAGAATCTCATCATAAAATATCATGAACATCGTCATGTACAAATCATACATCTAACATACATCATAGTCATGCATAATAGGAAACATCTCATTATAAAAGCATATAGATGGTAATGTCATCAACATCTCATAAAATATTGTATATAACATCATGATAGAAATAACTCTAGCAATGCATATAGGAATCATTGTCATGTAGATCATCATAAAATCATCAAAATCATAACAATAGATCATCACAAAATTAAGTATCCTAGGTTATCACCATAATAGCATGCATATAAATCAAATAGAAACCATATAGAGAGTCTGTCAAAGTCTGTCTACATATCATGAGCAATGTCCAAGTATACAATGATATCTGAATCTACAATATATAGTCCCAAATGATCTAACAAAGTATGAAATCAAGTCAAGTGGCATTACCACTAGAGGTTGTGGGTCTTTGAACACCTGTTCCTACTCCACCTGATGGTCCTACCCCTGGATCTAGATCCCTATGAGGTGGCCCCATGACATCGCCACTCTCTATTTGTGCTCGTTCTGATGGTCGCTAAGAAGTTGAAACATAACTGCCTACTCTCTGATTGGGAGGAACAACACTCTCATATAAACCATGCCAATGAGTTATCTCCTTCCCAACGCACACCATCTCCCTAATAGTGTCACCATGGAATCCCTGTGTGTCAACCTACTCAACAACCTCTAACATGCCCTTATCTCGTCTATATCACTAAATGGAATTGTATCTCTCCAATGTCAAGGTTTGCATCTGAGACTGCATCTAATCTATCTATGCATGTAGTCGAACAACCTGAGTCCTCAAAGCATCCCTATCATCTTGAGCTTGTTGTACATGTGGCTGTTGTGCGGGGTGTTGTACCTCTAGTGGTATAACTACCCTTCACTTGATCAAGGGTACATCATCCTCTAGATCATACCCCCCATAGCCTCTAATATCTCCAATGTCTTGTATAATCGGTAGAAAACCACCTCTGTCCTCTATGCCTCAACCTAAATCTTTCACTCTGCCTCGACTTGCATCACCACCCCTCCCTCTATCTACTATGCCACTTAAATCACCCACATCTCTACCCCTGTCTCTCCCTCCTTTGCCAATAGCCAAGGGAGGTTCTCTAACTCCATCTCCAAAGGGTCCACCACGTACTCGAGCCCTGCCTCCTCTCCTGTCATCTCCACCCTCTCCATATCCACCCCCAACACCCCGCTGTCATTTCCTCCTCTATCGTGGGTCCCCATCCTCATCATCATCTGAGTCACCTAAACTAGGTGGTAGCTTTGTTGGATCTATCAACCTGGGAAATGGAGGCTCTGCAAAATGTCATGCATAACCCTCTATCATCCCTGTATTTAGTATATGTGGTCGTAAATCATATGTCGAATGTGGCATAGCAGTGAACTCTACATAAGTAGTGTCAAACGAAAGAGATTGACCCCACTTTGACTTGTCCCTGTATGTTCATGCATATAAGGCAACTCCCTGAGGCATCCCATGCACTCTACCAAACTGCCTAAATCCGAGCAATCAATTATCGCTTAATGATAAAAGGTGTCCTCCCAATAAGATATCAGTTGTGATAGATCACTGGAAGAACTCTAGCATCATCTAGCCATGGCTCACAAGCAACATATGGCCTCCAAACAATGGTATCCATCGTATCCAAAACATATCACCAGTACTCAAGCTTACCTAGCTTGGGCTAGGTAACAACACCTCGGCAGGGATAACTTTAAGAAACCCCCCCGAGCAATTGTGTAAAAATTTAAATGGGGAAAAAAATTATTTTGTATTGGCAATTTTTTTCTAGGGTACGAAAATTCCATAAATTTCTGGCGAATAGTACCTTGTTCTATGGGGAAAATATTTATTGTGGGAGGTGAATAATTTTTGTTTAAAGGAACAAATATATAATTGTATGAGCAAAAATGTTTACTCCGAAGGAAAAATTATTTAAATGTATTGGCAATTTTTATCCACCGCTTGAAAATTATTTAATTTGTTTTGGCGAATATTTTGTTATTTATGGTACAATATATAATTTATTGGCGATTTCATGAATTCATTGCCATTAATAGACAAGGCACATCACATCACATCAGTACATCACATCACATAATACATTGAGTACGGACTCTGCACGATGTATCAATAAGCGCGACCTCTTTGACACGTGAAGGGTGACACATACGTAAAATCTATCAATGATTTTAAACCATTTGATGATCGTAGATCAATGGCTGAATTTTTATTTCGGCCCAATTTTCTGAAGAGAACATAGCTCACCAGAAAGTGCCCGGAATGGAATTGGATTCAATAGACACGTATCAATTGTCACGAATCACGATCGATAATTTTGTTTATTTAATATATATCTTTTCACTAATTTCAATCCACTCTATCCCCATGACTTCCAATGTGATACTTGCCAATTTGGTACTAGTTCATAGCTGTTTCCATTTTCACGCAATAGTGCATTTATGGGAAAGATTTGCAGAGATACGAAAGATTTAAAAAAATTTATAGCAGTTAATACTGTTAAAGAAGTAATTATTACAATCAAGAGCTTCAACAATTTATATACGATCTCTGCTTCTTTCATCTTCAATTAGCCTTTGCCATTTGGTAGATAAATCATCAGAGCTCACGGTATTTTAGGTTTATAGGCTCACTGCTCAGGTTGTTTAAATTGTTAATCTGTTTTCTCAAGATGGACACTCCCATCTGCTTGAGAAGCATTTTTGTAGAGGACCGGAGGGCCTTTCTAGGCTCCGTTAGAAACCCAACCCTCCAATCAATCTGCAAGGAGGTTGGGTCATTCACCAATGAGGCTGTGTGGATGGTGCTTGGTAGAGAATTTATGCGAAATGAAAATAGGTATCGTGTTAACACGGACCTTACATCTCGCTTCTTAGCATCTCTTCTGGACCTGGGAGGAGACAAGGTGGATATGTTGATGCTGTTGAGGAAGGTTTTTAAGGAAGACTTCCTCGGAGACGACATTACTCTTGTCATTCTTGCAGAAGTAGGGGTGGGGATCCCTTGGGCGAGTGATTTATCCAAGCTTCTCCTCCCTGACCAAACAGTGTGAGTGGCTAGGCAACCGTTTCTCCTAAACCTGAATGCGGAGCAGCTGACGTGTCACAGAAAATGGGCACGGATTGGTAGGGACTTCCTCCGGAAATGGTTCCTCCTGGACGACTTTCCAAACTACATGTGGCTTGAAGAATTTTCTTATCTTATGTTGTTTGAAGAATTCTACATGGAAGGAGGGCCAGATTCTTAGGGCAAAATTGTAAACAATTCCACTACCTGTGCCCTAGCCCCACCCCCCTGTAGTTTTTTTTTCCTATGTCCTCGAACCCTAACAGGCTCAGTGCCAGTGGCTCACTCATTTTGGCTTTTAAGTTTTGGGGGGACTCAAGTCTCAGACCAAAAAATTGTAAATTTCAAAAGCATAAATATTAATGATAATTTTTCAAATTCTAGTTTGTTTCAGTTTGCCTCTTACAATCTTATGGATATAAAAATGCTTTCTATAATTCTATTTCATTTTTATTAATTAATTTCTTTCAAATGCTTTTTGTATATGGAAAAAATTTAATACTGTGATCTTTTTTATGTAATGCTATTAAAAAAAAAAATCAGTTCGTTCCATTAATTATTTGTACATTGATTATGGTTGATTATAATTTTATAAATATATACTATATATTCATTCAAAATACAAAATTTCAAAAGTTTCAAGATACAAAAGTTTATCGGTAAAGGTTTTTTCATTCTATTAATTCAAAAGTTTCAAGATACAAAATTTGCAGTCATTCATGCATAAATGTAGACAAAGAGAAAACCATACTACCCACAGCTTATAGCAAGCACACAAAAAAACTAGTTCATTGTTGATAGGCCGGTCACTCAGTCTCACTATCCCCCTGAGTCGCCTCCTCCCAGTCCCTTCCCTCCTCGGATGTCGATGCTTTGGCTTTCCCTTTTGTCGCTTCAACTTTCATTTTTGGAATGCAGTTTAGGCACCCAAAATTGAGGTCGCCCTCCAAGCTTTCCAGTCGTTGTATGGCCCTTCCTTCTTCAGCCCTATCTCTCAATTCCCTACCAACCTCCATCCTTACCACCACATGCAAAGCCTTCAGGACTTCATCCACCCTGGTTAATTTCACAAAGAGTTTCATCGCTTCCCACCCCACTCGGGCACGTTCACGGCACTGGTATTTGATTTCATCCTCTGGGCCATGAATAAAAGGAAGCAATTCCTCCTAGTCGTCCCCTTCCTTAATTCGAATGCCAACTCCCGACACCACCCACTCCAAGATTGAATCCAGGTTAATCAAAAAGTCCCCATTAATCAATTTGACCAATTTGAGTTTTACCTTTTCCACCTCCGGTTCGAATTCACAGGCCCATGTCAGAATTAGAGAGTAAACCTCCATGTTAGTTCGATACCGGTTACTGATATGTGCCACCTCCTCCGCAAGCATCAGTCAAGCTACCGCCCACAACTTCTCCTCCTTAAACTTGAACAGTCCTTGCATTCGTTTATCAGATACTTTGCCCAAAAAGGGCACCAACTTCTTGTATGTTCAAATTGTGAAATTGGCCTCCATGGTCACCTGCAATTTCAAAATCACTTCCTGTAAAAAATGTCTTACAGAAGGTACGATTCTACGAACTACAGATTTGTTCTGCTTCAAAGCAAAAACTGGTACACAGATCAAAAGGTAATAAATGTTGCCTCCGTCTTATAGGTCAGGTAATGAATGTGCACGATAAGGCATTAATGCCATGAGATCAAGAAAAAGATTTCCTGCCATCCTCCCCTTCCTCCGTTCATGCGACATGTTGCAGACAACTCCTTCTACAACAATTAATCGCCACCTTGGCATTTGTACTTTCCAAATTTGCTCGCCTTAACAGGTTGAGGACTGCACATTTTTTTAAATTAATACACTAAATTTATGTTGAACTTTTATATATATTTTTAAACTATTTTTTAAAATTATATATCATAAACATATTTTCAAAGAATTTTGTTAAACTTTAAATTAATATTTTAGATTTAATATTGAATGTTTTCTTTTCTATATTAAACTTTTACCTTTCAAATTGTATATCAAAATTTATTTTTTTATTTAGTTATTTGTTTTATTCTAGAAACTTTCATGTTTTATACTATTTTTTAATTTCAAATTTTTACAAATAATATTAACATTATATTTAATAGTTATCTCAAACTATTGCACATCTTTAATTACAAATAATATTAACATTATATTTAATAGTTATCTCAAACTATTGCACATCTTTAAAATTTAAATGTCTCTTATTATGGGACCGACGACATCTGACAACACTCAAGTTCTTAACAGGTATCATCGTCCGTCGGATGAGCAAAGATCAATGGCTTAGGGTGGATTTCGGCCCAAATGTGGGTAGTGAACACATTTGTGAAAACTTCGCCCGAAATTGAACATTTTAAATTTAATTAAATAGAATTAAGTCTATAGTCTATAGACTATAAATCTCTTTTTTGGGCAAAATTTTAAAATGATTAAATAGACTTTAAAAACAGACCCAAAAAGGGACATGAGTATGGTGACGTGCCAGAAAAATGGCAGAAGTCATGGGACCCACTTCATCTCAAAACAGGTACCATTGACTGCTGGATGAACAAAGATCAACGGCTAGGGTGGATTTCGGCCCGAACGTGGGAAGTGAACACCTTTCTGAGAACTTCGCCCGGAATTGGACATTTTAAATTTAATTAAATATAATTAAGTCTATAAAACTTTTTTTCAGGCGGAGGTTTAAAATGATTAAATAGACTTAAAAATCAAACCCGAAAAGTGACACGAGTATGGTGACATGCTAGAAAAATGGCAGAAGTCGTGGGACCCACTACATCTAAAAACAAGTACCATCGACCATTGAATGAACAAAGATCAACAACTTAGGGTGGATTTCAGGGCGAATGTGGGAAGGGAACAGATTTCTGAGAACTTTGCCCGGAAAAGTGACACGAGTATGGTGACGTGCCCGAAAACTAGCAAAAGTCATGGGACCCACGACAACTAACAACAGGTACCATCGTCTGTTGGATGAGAAAAGATCAACGGCTTAGGGTGGAATTCGGCCTGAATGTGGGAAGTGAACACATTTGGGAGAACTTTGCTCGAAATTGAAACGTTTTAAATTTAATTAAATATAATTAAGTCTATAAAGCACTTTTTCGAGTGAAAGTTTAAAACTATTAAACAGACTTCAAAAACAGACCCATAAAGTCACAATGGGTACCTTGGTCCCTCGTCCGTTAGATGAGCAAAGATCAATGACTTAGGGTGGATTTTGGCCCGAATGTGTGAAGTGAACACATTTGGGAGAACTTCGCCCGGAATTGAAACGTTTTAAATTTAATTAAATATAATTAAGTCTATTAAGCACTTTTTCAGGCGAAAGTTTAAAATTATTAAACAGACTTAAAAAACAGACCCGTAAAGTCACAACAGGTACCTTGATCCCTTGTCTATTGGATGTGCAAAGATCAACGACTTAGGGTGGATTTCAGCCCGAATGTGGGAAGTGAACACATTTGGGAGAACTTCGCCCGGAATTGAACGTATTACATTTAATATCCTCAGAATTTGTACTGAAGTAGTGAATGTTTTGTCCTTCGGCATCGAATAGTTATTAATAATAATTAATAAAATTACAACATGATTCTTAATGTCCTCAAAATTTATACTAAAGTAATGAATGTTTTGTCCTTTGGCATCGAATAGTTATTAATAGTAATTAATAAAATTACAACATGATTCTAGATATTTTGCCCTTTAGGTTTTACTTTTCAGATTTTTCAAAATAAGAGACTCGTAAATCATAATCGTCTTTCATTTCTTGGACAAACCTGTAAATCGAGGGAGATTCAAAAGCAACTACTAGATTGAGGAATGCAAGTTGCAACAGAGACTATCTGCGCCAATCTAGTGAAATAGAAATTCCAATTTTCGGGTAAAATCTAGAACACCTACATCATGCCTGTTTTGCTTTTGGTAATCTCGTGGTCCAATTTGAGGGTTAGCATTTTCAGGTTTTTATCTAGCATTATTTTGAATTATTAACAATAATAGTGATGGGGAAAATGGGAATCAGTAGTTCAACAAGAAGCCAAGTGAAAAACAAAATGTACCTAACCGAACTGGTTAAAACACCAGGTTTGACTGATGAATACCATGATATTTATGACCCTGCTATCCATGGTGAAAAGCGTATCATAGATATTAGATATACATTGTCTAGTAAGGCGGGAGATGCATCCAAGGCAAAATTTATTATTTTCAACCCAATGTTACAACAAAAAACAAATAAAATCGCATCGTGGGATGTTGGATTGGGAAGCATGGTGTTACCTGAAGTATTCCCTTGCCCTGATTTTGTCATGGTCTGTGCCGAAAATTATGATGAAGATAAAAAAGCAATTGTTAATAAAAATACAAAAGAGGAAATTCTATCCATAAACGATGGAGAATTTGCTCGTTTGTTGAACCTAGGATTTGAAGCCCAAAACTCAAACGTCCAAATTGACCTTGAAAAGCTGGCAAGGAATTATGAGAGTCTTGATCCAAGTCGCAGAGATTCATTTGTCAAAGCTCTAATAAAGAGTGGTACTGGTATTGTGTTGGATCAGAATCATAATCCTCCTTGTGATTCTAACATTTTTGTTCCATGGGTTGGGGATACTATTTCCTTGTTGTCATTTTGCCTGGGATTGAAAAATGATAGGAAAGTGGGTGCAAGCCTTCTTGAAATGATTTATAATATCTATTGTGCAGGTCAGCCAGTAAGATATAATTTTATTGAGCACATTGTAAAATCCATGCAAAAACAATTACTAATGGTCAAAAAAGGTTCCTGTAAGACATTTAGGTTCTCATCCTACTCGTGCTATCTCCTTCTATCTAAGTATCGTGCAATATTTGAGACCAACAAGCTTCAAATTGTGAGCTATAAGATTGATGAGAAGACTGGGAAGAGAACAGAGTGTCCAATATATGATTGGACACCAAAGATAAGGATGCATGATAACAGAAAGAACTACAACCATTTTGTAGACTTATTTTTGGCACCAATGTATAATGGAATTACAAGCACTCCAATGCCTAGGTTGTCTATGTCTTGTAGAGATTGCATTCAACTCAGAATTCAAATAGAATTGGCTGACTGGTTCTTCATGGAAGAATTCACTGTGTTAAGGTTTTACGGATCGGCAATAAAACCATACAAACTTCCAATACATGTGACAGAGAGGGTATTTGCATTAGAGTATGTACGGCAATTGGAGAGCACAGATAGGCACTTCCATGGTTAGCAAAAGAAGAGCATATTTCCTTCCTTGTCTTTCTCATGTGGAGGGTTCACCTTTGAGAGAAAAGCACTCAATGTGGCACATGATTTTTTGATAGTTTTAAACTTTGGTGATGAGGGTCTCTGGCAGTATGATCCAATCGGTGTAGTTCAAGAAAGGCTTAAGAAAAATGGGAACTCTTCAGCGTTATGTCAACATGAAAGTAAACCATTGCTAGAAAAGCTTAGAAACATGGACTTCTGGGATGAGGTTAAAAAAGAGATGGAGAAAATTGCAACTGACAATAACATTTCAACAGAAGAAATTTCATCACAAATTATGGCATTGCAAATACACACAGAGAGGACAACAGAGGAGGGTCAGGGCATCCAAAGTAGGAGGTCCTACAATTTCTACCTAAAATCTACTAATCCATCTAACAAATCTATTCCCAAATCAATTCTGCATGAATGTAAAGAGAATTATTTCACTTAAACCAAAATAAATGATTTTTGGAATATGAGGAGGAATCTCGGTGAACCAAAGACAAGTGCAGAATTTGAGAGCATTGACGAGGATTCAGAGTTTAGCAAATTGTGGGATATGGAGCATGGCAGGACTGAAGATGATGATGAGCATGAGGTTGTCATTGAGCCCCCTCCAACAACTACTATAGTCCCTAAAATATTAGGTGGAGTCAGTGAGTCCATGAAAGAAAAATATAGCAAAGGGGCAAACCTTGTGGAAAAAATGGGTTTTGAAGGTGGTGGTCTAGGTCCCAGAGGAGAGAGCATTTGGTATCCACTTCAGGTACAACTTCCATCACAATCAAAATCAAAAGGTCCTTATAAACCAGTCATTGGACTTGATTCTTCAGATTCATCAAGGATAGGTAGTACTCATTACCCTCAAGGTCCACCTACATTTGTTTCAGGTTCAAATACACAACCACCACCACATCATGGTATTCTCATTGGTGGTGAATCAAGTGCCACTACCACTAGTGGGGAATCTGGGGATAGTATTTCTATTATTGTTCAGTCAAGTGCCATTGTGATTGGTGGGGTTGGCATGGGTACTACTACTGATACTAGTTGTCTTGGTGTTGGACAAGGGCAACAACAAAATATCTCTCGCAAGAGGCCACTAGAGGTAGATACTCAATCTCATACTATTGAGAATCCTATATCAAGTGCCACTGACACTACAAATCAATCATTTGCAGCTTCAGGTCACACACCTCAAAAGACTATGAAAACTACACATGAAAGTGTCAGTGGGAGTGGGACAGCATCAGGAACTGTTGTTGGTAATCCTCGTCAAGCATTAGTTAAAACCATAGGAATAAGTGGAACTAGAGCCTATGGTATTCCTATGTCACCTTTCAAACATTCAATTGCTTTAGCAAGCCCAGATTTTCAATTTCGTGATTACTATGAAAAATATGAACACACAACAAAAGCAAATAAAGAAAAAAAAATGTTCCATATGGTTTATGTGTCTGAAGTTGTAAATGAACAACCTGCAAGGAATAGGGTATTTCCAACATATGACCCACAGAAAGATATGATAGAGTTCATGGTTGTTATGCCCCCGGGCCCATCTAAAGATAAAAATACACCACATAGTCAGATAGATCCCTCTCAATTTCAATTTAGCACCCTCCAAATAGATTTTTCCAAAGTACATAATGTGGACAAAATTAGTGTGTCAAAAAGGACTAACGAAGTGGTCTACACTTCACTGCTAAAGGTGGAGAGAGAAAAAAATAAACTAGAGAAACAAATAGAAAAGTTACAGGCAGACCTGGAAAACAAAAAAATCAAGGAGGAAAGCAGCAGATAGCAAGTGCAATGATTTACAGAAAAGGATAAAAAATTCAGGCTCTGTAGTAGAAATTGCAGAGCAAGAGAAGAAGGATGCAGAATTGAAGGACCTGACAGAAAAACTAGCTAAAAGCAGTAAAAAAATTGTTGAGGAAAAAGCTAGTTTTCAAAAATTATACAAAAGTTATGAGTCTGCTGCAACCGAAATGAAAAAATTACAGGACCTATTGGATCATGGGAAGGAAAAAGAAAAACATTTGCAAGAGGAAGTAGAGGAAGAAAGAAAAAAATGTGCACAAATGAAAGAAGACCTGCACAATGCAAATGATAAAATAAAAACTTTGGAGGATAGATTGAAAGATAATATGAAAAATACAACGAAGTATATACAAGAAAACATTTGGTGGCAAATAATGCAGAGGAGTGAGAAGTTGTGTGAATGGTTTCAATTGACTAAAAGTATGAGACTGATTTTTATAAAATTCAAAGGGCACTTTGAGAAGAACACACATTTTTATTCAAAAGATTAAAAGGCAAAAAAGATTCTGAAAGTAGTCTACAGTTCCAGTGACAGCTACTTGGTATCCAAGGGAATTAAGAGCCGCATTGATGCCACAGTTAAGACATCATCTATCATTCAAAAATGCCAGAAGCTAAGGGAAACAACAAAAGTTATGGAAAGTTGTGGAAAAAAGATGTTGAAGCTGCAAAAAAAGAAAAATAATTTGATTAAACTTGGTTTGCCTAAGCCTTTTGACACATCAAATAAATTCATTGGAGAAGAAGCTTACAAAAAAAGCATGGAGATAAAAATGAAGTCTGATTTAGACTTGCTTCCAAAGGACACAACTCCCAAAAGCTTACGAATTTGGAGTTGACTTTCCATAGTTTATAGAATATTGACCTTCCATCAGACGAAGAGTGGAGAACCCTACAAAAGCTGACATAGAATTCTTAAGAATCATAGTATGTATTGCACAATTTTCTTCTTTTATTCTTAATTTCAAGGTTTTATGTTTTTTCTGTTTGCTATTTTGCTAATCCAGCCTATGAATCTATGATGCACTCGCTATTGCTATTTTGCTAATCCAGCCTATGAATCTATTTTATGAATAGGAAAAAAATAGCACTCGCTATTGCTATTTAGCTAATCCAGCCTATGAATCTATGATGCACAATGCAAAACTTCAGCCAGTAAATTTGTATTCTCAAATTCTCCCTTGCTTTAACATTTATGCATTTCTCTATTTCTGATTAGTAGGTTTTAGGCACTGTTATTATCTATGTTTAATTTGTCATGGCATGAATTAATATTTAATTTTGAACTCTATTTTTTGAACAGGAGACATCAAACATGTAGCAGATGTTAAATTGCTAATACGGCCTGTGATGGCCATATAAATCTGTGTTGAGTTTGTGATTTTGATGTTCAGTCTTCACATGTTGCAAACTTGAAATTCGACTTGAAGCTGTTGTTGCTCCCTTGTTTCTATAAAAGGGAATTCAGGGTCATTTGCAAAGGGTTCTGAAACTTTGTATTCACTTTTGTAATTGACATGGAGAATCACACAGATTGGTGTATTACTATTGAATGAATTGTATCATATGGCCTAAGTTCTCGACATGTGTATTACTATTGAATGAATTGTATCATATGGTTTTGAAATGTATCACACAAATTTGAGACTCAAACATGTATAAATAAACAATAAACATCTCTATATCAATAAACACATTATGGTTTTTTTTTATTATGCTATTTTAAATCTGGAAATAGAAAGTTGAAAAATACAATAACAAATCAATATTAAATTCTAATTGCAAAAAGTAATATGCTTTTGTAATATGAATGATGAGATACATTAATAAGATTAATAAATACCAATCTCTTACAGTTGCCATTCATCCTCATCAAATTCAGTGCTTTCTAGATTCTTGTCTGTGGTTTCTTCACTTTGAGTCTGCATACCTTCGTTGAACTGCATCTCAATGCTACCAGTAGGTCCGGTATATGAGTCAATAGTCCCACTTTGGTTTGAAGTGTTGCCCAAACCTCTTCTTTCACATTTGGACCTCCAGATTTGCAGTGCCCTATCGTAAGGAAAAGTGTGGACATCATACCTAGATGTATAGAGCCTCAAGCAATTTTCTAAATTTTTGTTTAGTTTGTTTCTTAGCTTTGATTTTAGGAACCCCAAAGCATTGACAGCTCTCTCATCTTCCACAGAACCCAATATCATGGTAAGACATAAATCAGCAAGCTTCACATATTCTGGCATTGAATCATGCAACGTTGAGTTCTCGACTATAGATTTCCAAAGCCTTGTTACTAATCCCTCTTCGCGGGGGTTCTCCATTTTGGCATATTGTTCTTTCATAGTGTATGCAAAATGAGATGATTGCTCTCGAAGATGATTTTTGTCTAATATTCCATTTATAGTTACTCCATTCAATTCTCTGGATATGGAAAATTGTTTTATCAAAGTGGCTTACTTCGAAAATCAGTTGCATTATTGAAGCTCCAATAATAAGGAAACACAATAGACATGGCTTCAAGTAGGTTGTTAGGAGGGAATCTGCTTCTAATTTGTGAGGAAAGATCATATGCAATTTTCTTCACAGAAGTAGTTACAGTCTCAACAATCTTATCGAAATCTTCCCTTGTAACTCTTGCTTTTTGCTTTTTGGGTCACTTTCCTGGTTCCTCAGAGTTGACAGTGGCATAGAAGTGCATTGGTATCTCAACTCCCTGTACATTGGCACATACCTCCCCGTCTGCACTGATTTGTAAAAAGTTATCAGGATTGTTCAAATTTGTGAGTGTCCGCCACTTAACAAATTTTTCATCAGATAGTGTTGGTTGATTTCGATAGAGATTGTCGAGGGTCATGCATGTCATCTTACGCAGTGTAACATATTTTGCAATATACATAGCTCTTTTTTGGGAAGCCTTCGTAATATTCCTCATTTCCTCTAGCATGGGCAGAAGAGCTGCTAAAGTTAAGAGTGTCTCTAAATTACTTAACCTACCAAGAAGTTCAGGAAATTTCGGTTGATTTGATTCGTCACGAGTTGTGTGAAATAGTCCAATCAAGGATGGATATTCTGAAAACACTCGTGCGCTGGACCATCCAAAGAGATCCATCTAGTATCATTATCCTTAAGAAGCTTGTTCCCATCAGTTAATCCATCAGCAAAGTGTTGAAATTCCATAAATCACTCGGGACTTCGACAGAAGTGTGAGTAGAGCTCTCTGATTAAAATTTCAATTTTTTTAACCGAAGCAAACTTGCTCACAATTCCAAAAGCTAGATTCATTATGTGAGCCATGCAATGAATTGCAGTAATGTACGGTGCAAATGAAGTTTCAATCTTTATATAAAGACTGTTCCTGTGACCTTGCATTACTGAAGCTCCATCTGCTCCAACACAAACCAATTTTTTGTCTATCGTCATGTCATCCATACCTCCATATTCAATTAAACTTCTCTTTACTAGTTGAAATATATTTTCCATTGTCGCACTCTCCTTCATTTTAGCAACATATAGTAGATGAGGTTGGCGGGTATGATTCTCTATAGTATAAACATGCATGCATACCCATGAAGTATTGTCTACTGTCGTAACTCCGTCTAAAGAAAATGAAATGAAGTTTGACTCTCTTATTTTTTCGTGTACATCTTCTTTTTCAAACTCAGCAAGACAACTTGCCCATTCCCATCCACTATTTACTAACCAGTGTCTATTAGGATAGTTAGGAACTTTCAAAAACTGTAATAAACCACTAATTGATGGGAAATCTGTCATAGCATGCCCTCTGCTCAAAATGAAAAACAATGCTTAACTGAACAGTTTTTCCCAGTTATTCTATTTGCATTGCTTTTCCAAAAATAGCTTCAATAGAACCTTTAACTTCAGCAGGCTTCGTCTGTAATTTCTCATGAAAATAATACTCTTCGGCATTCCTCACATGCTTATATTCCTCCTTTGTTTTCCATCTTATCACTGATTTTTTAACCCCGTCTATCATTTGTTTTTCATAAACTTTACCCATATGCTTTTCTATGGTGTCAAATTTTAGCTGCAACCTAATTTCCTTGTTATGTTTCCAAGTGCAAATCTTACACTTGCATTCTATTGGAGGGTCACCTTCAATTGGATTCTCCAGTGGTTCAATGAATGGATACTTTGATGCCCAATTAATTTGAAAATTCCTCACTGACATATCCCACTCCCGATCCTTTTTTTATTGTGGTTCACCCTTTTTTGATATGGCTTTTCTTTTCCCCTTCCGTGCATTATCATCAATGGCATTATCACCCAAGTTGATTATATCATTCTGGATAACTTGGGTATCTACCAAATAATCTTCTTCAAGATCATCCTGATCTGAGATATCAGGTTTGCCATCGTCTTCAACATGTGGTGCAGGTGGCGAATTTTGTACTTGTACTTGTGATGATGTACCTTCCTGATTTTCACCATAATCTTTTCCAATGCCAAAGTACAAAGACAACATTCTGCTTTTTGTTGGCCTCTCTTGGCCTTCCCCACATTCAGGTTTCCTACCCCTCTTCCTATTCGACATCTCCAACGAAATAAAGGCTGCCAAAAAAATATCAATTTGTTGAAGAAGCAATAATAGACTATAATGTATAATATACCACTTCAAAACTATGACCGCTCACCTTTAGGCTTTAGGTCACTAGCAGTCGCCAATGCAGTCAACAACAATGATTTTCCTTGGTCTAAAACTTCGCTATTGATCAGCATTCAAAGCCTAGAACCCACCAGATTGTGTTGAGATAGATTTGATCTTTGCATGTATTTATACCAATCCTTATATGGTGAATTTTGCGGGAATTTTATATGGTATACAAATATTTGGCAAATCCCGCGTAACTATAACATGACTTATGTAATTTTTGAGGTGATTATAGGTTGTCCAAATATGACTTATGTAATTTTTGAGGTGATTATAGGTTGTCCAAATAATAGGCGAATACAATATAGTTGGCAAAATTTGGGGTGAATGGAGACACGCGTCGGCAAGATGTCGGGCGAATTGGGTCCCCTGGCTAACAAATCTTCACATGCCTATAGGCGAATTAAGGTCATCTATTAAGGCAACCTCAGAGAGTGTAGGCGAAACAATTAAATTTACCGTGTGTCCACCATATATTGTATTGGCGAAATCATCACATAGAAACATTTAATTGCATAAAACACATGGCGATCGAGCCGTGACTTTGATGGAAATTGATAATGTTTTGGCGACATGGCCACCCCCAATTGGTACAAAATATTCACCATTTCCGACATGGCTGATGTGAAAAATTCGCCATTGGCGAATATTCACTACTAAAGTAATCTTTGCACCTCGATATAGGTATATGTATGGTTGTCTGTCTCCTCACACCCAATCATGTATAGGTTGTGTGATGGTTATGTACTCCTAACACCATATCTGTAGAAGTGTCACACCCAACAAAAATCTAGCTACCCCATTATATACTACCTAGTATAAATCATGGTATAAATGCGTAAACATACACACACCCCATGTATACCAAGTCCCGTGTTGCATCATCCTCAATAGAATGCGACCCCAACCAACCAAAAGACCATGAGATCTCCTATCAAGATAGATAAAACCTCCAATCAAACCAGCCAAAATTGAGGGCAAAGCCTCATATTACATCAGCATATCCTCCCACCGCACCTCGGATCCACTAATAGTCTAGTCACCAAAAACTCTTTGCAAAGCTACTGTGCCACTCATCTCGCGGTGATCATATTGCATGAGCTCACTAGTGATAGGAATGCAAAGTATCCTATAAACATCCTCCAAGGTCACACTAATTTCGCTAGTAGGAAGGTGAAAAGAGTTTTGGTCACTATGCCACTGCTCTACGAGTGTTGTTAGCAACTCCATGTTCGTCTTGATCTTAGGCATGTACAGGAGGTGTCTCAAACCACATGCATCTATGTGACTAATAAATGTCACATCTAAATCCAGAATCAAATGCATCATCGAAGGAAATCTCTCTCGACATTGGAGGACATCTAAATCCTTTTGGATAATCAAACATTGTTATCTAAGTTAGTTATTTATCGCTCAATCAATCAATCTATCACTGGCAAACAATTACCTAACCTATTAGCTCTTATTTAGAGACTAGAGCAGTCTCTTTAAGCAAATATAAATCAAATAAATCATTCATCATGATTTTTTTTTCAAATCAAATCATTGAATATGCTATCAAATTAGTGGCTTTATAACAAAGGCACCAAAGTTTTGAACATAGGTGCTAATGAATATCACATTTGTGCTAAAGAATTGAATGATGAAGGTGGTAATCCATTTCACACATGTGCTAAAAAATGTGAATGCACCAAACAATCTCATAAATGCATGAAATTAATAAACAAATGCACAATATTAAACAAATGCGCTAACAGAAAATACAAATGCACAAAAACTACAAAAGCGTGCAAACATAGAACATATGCGTGAAAAAATTAAGCAAATGCACGATAAAAATAAAAACACTAAAACAATTATCATATGCGCGAAAACATTCAACAAAAGCACTAAAACTAAAACAAAAAAAATGGAAAATTAACATAAATCTACGATTTCAACAAAAAATTGACCTAAAATTCATAAAAAATTCAAATAAAGCAAAGATTTTGGATACCTACCAGGGGTCCATAGTCTAGTGGACTCTAGAATCTCCTGACTCACTCAAACCGGTGTCTGTGAAGTGGAATCACCATCCTGATAGTTGGCAGCACTACAAAACCTCTCAAAGAGGGCTCTCCTCTCTCCCAATTCTCAAAAGCTCCAAGTGTGCAAATTAGGTGGAAATGGGCCCGACCTTCCTTTTATAACCTAATGTTGACCTAATGGGTGGGAAATAAATTTTTTAAAGTGAGGGGTATTTTAATTTTTAAAAATGAATTTCTCACAATTAATTGTGGATTTTTATAATTTTCGTGAGATTGATCGCCCATTTAAATTTATCCAAAATTTTCGCAAATCAATCTCTCGAGTGGGCATACCAGCAATATTTTATCAACATTAGGGGCAAAATCAAGACTTAGTTTTAATTTTATTTTTTCTTTGAAACAATGTTGTTCCAACATCGTCTCAAAGAGGGGCAAAATGTATAAACTTAAAAATGGCTATGATTAATTAAATAAATGTTTATTATTTATTTAATGATTAATCTTTTATTAAATAAATAAATTGAAAAGTTTATTTATTTAATTCATTAATCCTATTCTTTTATTTTCAATTAATTAATTAAATATCCAGTATTTGATTAAATATCCACATTTAAGGTCTTCTTGATTAAATAATTTAAAATTGTTTAATTATTCTCTTTCCACATCATCTTATCCTGCCAACTCATTTTCATGTGGTTAAAAATATTATTTTTTCTAATTTTATTAAATAGATACATTTAATCTCCAACTTCTACTTCCTATATTCCCTCCACTACTCCTACATCTTTGAAGGAGGTTGTGTCCACCTCATCCTGGTCAAACTCCACTTGTCCTGCATTTCCTAGATTGTCTCCAACTATCCTATATTCCTGTGGTTTCTAACTGTAGTCAATCTTGGTAAGCTGCCACTTGGATCTTTCTTCCATCTTTTCCTCCATCCCGCATGTGTAGGAGGAACATCTTCCTCCTTTTTCTCTCACATCCTAACCATTCATTCATAGCCATCGATTTGTCAAGATTCACTCTCAATCGTTGATCTTTGCCACATGGGATTTTGCTCATGCAAATTCTATAAAGGGAACATTTTTCTAGTATTTTGGGACTAATCGTAATCTTGCACTCAAGTCATTTTAGAGCAATTAGAGCATTTGAATATTTTCACAATGTGCCTTTGGCTTAGCTTAATCATCATATAGTTGCATAATATTATCTGCATATTTAGCTTGCATTTAGTAATAGAATACCATTGTCTATTTATCTTTGTCATCTTGAAGATCATAACCAGTGCAATCTGAGAGCAATCCAAATCATCAAACTCAAGAGAAAAAGGTGATAAGGCACAGTGGGACAACAAAGGGAAGTTTATTTCTTTTGAATTTATTTCTTGTATTTGTTTCATTGGTAATCTAGGAGTCTGCAGGTTTCTCAATTGATTTTTCTAGGTTGCACAATAATTATAAAATATTATCCAATCATTAATACTACAAATTATCATATAAATAAATTTAAAATACTTCTATATTCATCAATCTTTTAGTTATAATTTGCATTTTATTTTTATTTTTTTGATAGGTAAATAGTTGCATAAGGGCATCGCCCATTATATTAATATAAAAGATTTTTACATGTATATGTTTTGGAACTATGCCAAGATTTCCTACTACCTACTATCTCCAAAATGACTAGATGCCCATGTACTACATCCGAGAAAACCAAAAACTACCATATAGAACAATATCGATATCTATAGAAACTCCTACCACCCTATATAGTATCATGCCAAGGTTACAAAATTATAGGCTACTACCTGATAGAAATACCAAAATATAAAAATAGAAGAGAAAACCAGCACCCAAGGGTTCAGACAGAGCATGCATCTGTCTCCTCAGGATCAACGGTCTCTGGTTCACTACCCTCCTCCCCCTGTAGGCTCTACTCACATTCTTTAGCTTTTTGAACCAGGACCGCTCTCAACACCACACGACATTCCATCTCATAGTCTACATGGACTTTAGAATCTGCCATTTCTTCCAAGAGACTATCATCATCCGGTATCCATTCTTTGTTGCGACCAAACCCCCAAACATTATTGGGGTCTACTTCACCTTTTTCTTGAATTCCTATGTCATGTCTTTCATTCAGACCATCCACCAACACAAACTGCCTCATCCATGCCTTGTTAAGGCCCGACAAAATGCCAATTGCCTTTAGTAGGAAAGAAATAGTTGGTCCTTCCCATCCCATTCCGCAACTAGGCTCCCCTGGACTAGGGCTTGCACCACCACAAACTTCTTGACCTCCACTCCCACTCCTGAGACATGTAGTAGTTTTGTGGAAATGTGGTGCACAATTTGGCATCAATATTATCCAGGATTGCACCAATCTCACCAAGGAAGCAGTGCCTAAACATCATTCAAGTTATTTTATTGACTCGCTACTTGCTCACCCCCATATAAACCAACATGGTGACAAACATGGTTGGGATGTCTAAGTTTACCCAGTAGCAGTGGTAAGCTCTAATAAAATCCCCACCCAAAATTCTTCTTATGGCATGCAAAATGAGAGGATGCTTCGTGGCCATAATTGCTAGCAGCCGCTTGTTAGAGATTTCCCCCAAAAAGGCCATCTGTCATTTGGTAGACTCCAACATAATAGGCATATCCATCCCTAGTTGCCCTAGCACATTAAACCTAACCACTCCGAGCTAGCTTAACTACACTGAATGATGTGAGAAAATTAGAGGAGAAAGGTCTATAAATAGACCTAAACATACACTCCCATGATCGCCAAAGGCTAGTGGCATGTCCTAGCACTTTTATCATTAATGATCTCTCGTGCCAACCAACTCATAAGTCGTCCCAATTGTAGCAGCACTAATATGTGCTATATGTTCCGTGTTAAGAAATATCAAATCGAATCTAACTGGATGGGTAATGAAAATCAATGATCTCATTGTCTGAGAAAAGCAAGGATGATGTGTCATGAGGGAAAATCATATACCAATTAAAATTATGCTATGATTGTGGCACCATTAAATCACGAATTGACAAACAGCGTCGCCGCTTTAGCTAGATTATCCACTATCACATTCCCTTCTCAATACACGTGGCTAATACGAAAATCATCAAAGTCATCCAATAAGGATTTAATTGGTCAAAGCCATTGATTGAGAATATAGCTTGGAGTTTCATTTTTTCTTATTGCATTTACCATATTTAAGGAGTCGCCTTCTAAATAGATCTTCCGAGCCTCACTATTGACCCTGACCTGAAGGCCACGTAACACAAATCAAAACTCTGTCATATTGTTTGTGGTATGCTTGATGTACTCTAAAACTTCCTCTAAAGAATTACCAAATTCATCCTTGATCACACACCCAATGCCACTAGGGCTTGGGTTGCCCAATGAAGCCCCATCAAAATTTACCTTGACCCAGCCAGGATCTATAGCATTCCACTAAATTTGGGGTCTGGATAAAGGTGGGGGGTTACTGGAATTGCTTCCAAAGAGAGATGGTACAGAGAGGTTTGGAAATCTAAGTTTCAATCTACAGTATCATCCTATATATAAGCTTTTCTTTAAAGTCTTCCCTTTTGCAACTTCATTGGTTAGTTCAATCAATAGGGATTCAATCTTTTAACAAAGGACTCCCAATCCATCGATTTGTCCTGAAAAATATGCTGATTATGCTCCTTCCATAATTCCCAAATCAAGAGGGATGGGAGAATCAGCCATAAATCCCTAAATACCGCCTTCGTGGTCCTTTGTGGCCACATTTTAAACTAATCATCGATCCCTGCCAGGAATGGGAAATAAAGGTTTAATTTATGCATGAAATACCACCAACACTTGCTCAAGAATTCACATAACATCAACAAGTGATCTGATATTTCTGAAATCTTCCCACATAGAACACATCTGTTGGGACCCTGCACACCAAACTTCATGAGCCTATCACTAGTTAGAATTTTCTTCTGAAGAGCCATCCTGGCGAATACCCCGTCTTTCAGCAAACAATACTTGTTCCAAAATAATTTCGACAACCATTCTTGATTAGCTCTAGCAGCTTCTTTGATCTTGTAGCCCAGGCTAACCTTGTAGTTCCCATCTTTAGAGCCACACCAACAAATAATGTCTTCCTTCCTTGATGGGATGATCATGAGATCGTTCAGACTTTTTTTTAGGTTATCTTTTTTTTATTGATTCACATTCAAATTGTCAAAAGCTCGCCATTTCCATTTCATTACTTCATCCTGTAGAACTATTTCTCCAAAATTACTAACCTTGCTTCCCCATAACCGAGATGTCTCCTCCTTAATTTCACTCAAATTTAGAAGCGAACTCAGAATTTCCCCATCTCCCCATGAGTCATTCCAAAAGGATGTATTATGTTTATTTCCGATCTCCCAAGTAACATGACTGTCGATAATATCCCTGCATTCCAATATGTGGTTCCAAATTGCAGAGCCCTTGGAAGGGTTCAGTGTATTCAAAATTATTTTTGGCTCAACCGAATCTAGGTATTTGTTCTTGATAATCATGACCCATTTTTTATCACCCCCACTACACATGGCCCATACAAGCTTTGCACCCATCGCCAGGTTCATTAATGATAGTTGGCTAATGCATGCACCCCCCGATTCCTTGGTGTTAGGTCTCGGAGACAACTGAGAGGGGGGGGTGAATCAATTGTCAAATAAATTTAAACCAAAAATAATTTAACCAACTTAATGCTTAATACCGGTAAACCAGTTCAATATGTCGGTAGACAGTTTTAATAGTTAATTGCTATACCGGTAAGGATTAGTGCATGAAACATAAACACAAAGTTGTCCACAACACATAACACCAATAATTATACGTGGAAACCCTGTAAGGGGAAAAACCACGGTGGCAAACCTTACCCACAATCAAATGATACTACTGCAGATAGTAAGTGTACATAAATGGGGTCTCCACATGCAGAAAGGCCAACCACCTAGAGCTCACTGCTCAATCACAAAATGGGAGTCACATTGACTACAGTTGGATGGTTAAATCTAATAAGAATGTACTGCACAAAATAGCATCTTCATATGCTGGATTCAGTACCAGTGTAGTTCTGATTGTCTTCAAAAAACCTTCCTTCAATCTTCAAATGATGTCTGCGTGTATAGCTCTGCTTATTTTCACATATACCTTCACACAATCCTTTTTCGCATTCCACACTTGATCTTATAAATAAGATCTTACATTTATACCATAACCTAAGACCAATTTTAGTAGGTCGGCTCTATAAGATATTACAATAAAAACATTTTACAAAAAATATAATATCCGATGCAATAACCGATTGAACATGTTGGATTAATGCATTTACAACAATAATTAATCATCTCCATAGCGTGCCATGTTGATCTGGAAAAGATAAACCTGTCGGTGTAACCCTAGACCTATTTGCTGGTAACAACAAATATGCAACTATGAATATACCAATGAACAAAACTCCAAGACAAGATGTCCAAATGATGTCTTCAACATAACCATGTGTTTTCCATATCATTCCAAGTGTCGGTGATCATTATATCTTGCCAGTGTACTAGATATCGGTGACTGTGCATGAGTCACTTGCTTGCTAGTGAATGTTGTTGATTCTCCAAAGTGCCAGAGTTGATAAGAGTTTAGTAGGTGTTGTCATCAATAACAAAACCATACCAAAATACCAACAATCTCCCCCTTTGGCATTGATAGCAACACAAGATGGAAAAACCATCAAAGTGCCAAAATAGAAATGCCAAGTACCAAAAACCAACAATCTCCAAAAAGATCATAAACAGAAATCAAAATACAGATACAGAGAGTAATAACCTCTCCTAAACAACAATCTCTCCCCCTGGGAGCAACATGTGTTTTCCTTGTGTTTCTCAAAGTTTTTCCATACCAATCTCTCCCCCTTTGACATCAAATGCCAAAGTTACAATAAAACCAAGTTCATATACAAAATACCAATCAATTCAGTATACCAACTACTCCCCCTAAGAAGTAGCTTCTCATCAAGGACCGGAATAAAGATTTCTCTGTTGATTCTGCTGGTTGATGACAATCATCAACTGTCTAAGTCTCTACCGATGGTGGTATGACTCCAAGTTGATCTCTGAGATATTCAAAAGTCTCCTTAGGCAAAGGTTTAGTGAAAATATCTACAATCTGCTCTTTAGTATTCACATAAACCAGTTTTATCTCCTTTGCTTCAACATTTTCCCTTAGAAAATTTAGTTTGATAGAAACATGTTTGGTTTTAGAATGTAATACCGGATTCTTAGATATATCAATTGCTGCAGTGTTATAACAATAGATAGTAATAGGTTCCTTGCATTTTACCTTTATGTCTTTCAACATTTTCTTAAGCCATAGTACCTGTGTACAGTTAGTTGCTACTGCAACATATTCTGATTGTGTTGTTGATAAAGATGTACAACTTTGTTTCTTACTCAACCAAGAAACTAGTTTGTTTCCAAGAAAGAATGCTCCACTGGTGGTGCTTTTTCTATCATCCACATCTCCTGCCCAATTTGCATAAGTGTATGCACATAATTCAAAGTTTTCATCTCTAGGATACCATAATCCAAGATTTATATTGCCTTGTAAGTACCAGAAAATCCTTTTTACTGCTGATTCATGATTTTCTCTAGGATTACTTTGAAATCTTGAAAAAACACATACTGCATTCATAATATCAGGTCTGGTTTGTGTCAAATACAGTAAACCTCCTATCATAGATTTGTATCTAGTTGGATTAATAGGTGTAGATTCATCCCTTTGTGATAATTTGTCATAGGTGTGCTTACCGGTTTAGAGTTCTCCATCCCAAATTTCTTTAGTAACTCTTTTAAGTATTTGGATTGACTCAAGAATATACCTTTATCAGTCTGTGAAATCTGCAATCCTAAAAAGAATTTTATTTCTCCAATCATAGACATTTCAAATTCTTGTTGCATTTTAATAGAAAATTCCTTACATAATCCATCTTCTCCTCCAAAGATTATATCATCAACAAATACTTCTATAATCAAGATGTCATCATTAGTTATTTTATAATATAAATTGTTGTCTGCATTTCCTTTAGTAAAACCAATCTTTAAAAGATACTTATCCAATCTTGCATACCAAGCTCTTAGAGCTTGTTTTAGTCCATACAGAGCTTTCCTTAACCTGCAAACCATATCATTGTTATCTGTCAAATAAAATCCATCAAGTTGTTCAATGTATACTTCCTCTTCAAGATCTCCATTAAAAAATGCACATTTAATATCCATTTGATAAACTTTGTAGTTCTTGTGTGCTGCAAAAGCCAAAAATAATCTGACTACCTCAATTCTAGCTACCGGTATAAATGTTTCATTGTAATCAACTCCTTCTTTCTGAGAATATCCCTTACACACTAGTCTTGCTTTATTTCTAACAACCTTACCATCTTCATTAAGTTTGTTTCTAAATACCCATTTGGTTCCAATTACATTTTTATCTTTAGGCCGGGGAACTAATGTCCAAGTGTTGTTTTTCTCAATTTGTTCTGATTCTTCTTCCATAGCTTTAATCCAAAATTTATCTTCACATGCCTCATTAACAGATGATGGTTCAATTTGAGAAATAAGACATACCTCTTCATTTGCCAATCTTCCTCTTGTCATAACTCCTTTAAACTTGTTTCCAATTATCTGATCTTCAGAATGATTTAGTCTTACATACCAGGGTGTCTTGGTTTGTTGTTGTTCCTCAATTACTGTGGAATTCTCAGATGATACCGAGGTAACTGGATCTTCATTCTGTACTGGTGGATTCAGAGTAGGTTCATTTGTCAAAATTTTTGTTGCCGATTCAGAATCTATATACCTTGAAGTTCCTCCGAATTGTTCATCAATCTTTACATTTGTACTTTCAACAATTTTCTGCAATCTTTTGTTGAAACATCTATATGCCTTGCTCTTAGATGAATAACCAAGAAATATTCCTTCATCACTTCTAGGATCAAATTTGCCAATATACTCATCTCTTCTAATATAATATTTACTTCCAAAAATTCTAAAATACTTAAGAGTAGGAGTATTACCAAACCATAGTTCATGAGGGGTCTTACCAGTTTCACCTTTGATGTGAACTTTGTTAAATGTATAGACCGTTGTACTGACTGCTTCTCTCCAATATACATGTGGTAGGTTTGCTTCTGATAACATACTTCTTGCTGCATCCAAGATAGTTTTGTTTTTCCTTTCAACAACTCCATTCTGTTGTGGTTTTCGAGGTGCTGATAGCTGTCTTCTGATTCCATTTACTTCACAGAATGTATTAAATTCCTTAGATGTAAATTCACCTCCTTGATCTGATCTTAAACATTTGATTTTCTTACCGGTTTCATTTTCTACCATTGCTTTAAACAGTTTGTACTTTCCAAGTGCTTCTGATTTTTCTCTGAGAAAAGTAACCCAACACATTCTATAATAGTCATCAATAATTAGCATGAAATAGCTATCACCTTGTAAGCTTTTAGTTCTAGCTGGACCACATAAATCAGTGTAAATCAATTTTAGAGCATTATTGGATTTTTTTGGAATACTTTTGAAACTAGCTCTAACTTGTTTTCCAAATTGACATTCCTTACATACTATATTCTGAGGTTTGACAATTTTAGGTAAATCTCTAACTGCCTTAGTAGTACTGATCTTTACCATGCAATCAAAGTTTACATGACAGAGTCTCTTATGCCATAACCAACTTTCATCTATATGTGCAATTAAGCATGTCTTTTCATTGTTATTTAAATGAAAGATATTACCTCTAGTATGATTACCGGTTGCAATTTCCAAACCAGTTCTATTCATGATTTTGCATTTTCCATTTTTAAATTGTAACTGAAATCCTTTCTCAACTAATTGACCAACACTCAAAAGATTATGCTTTAATCCTTCAACATAGTAAACATTGTCAGTGTTATGCTTACCATCAAGAGATATTGTACCCTTACCTTTGATTGAACAAGCTTTGTCATCTCCAAATCTCACTAAGCATCCATTGTATTCTTGAAAGTTCAAGAATTTACCTTTGTCTCTTGCATGTGATGTGAGCATCCTGAATCAATGATCCATTCATCCTTTACTTCAACTTTAGCTGTCAGGGCCTATACTACCAGTTGAGCAGTAGGTGTCGGTTGATCTTCTATTATAGCAACAAAAACCCATCCATTATCTGCTGGATCCTCATCAGAATCATCAGTCACACCTTCATCAGCAATGTAACAAGATTTGTCTTTATTCTTCTTAAATCTATATCTCTGATATTCAAGGTTAGGCTTGTATGTTCTTCTAGCTTCTTCTCTTAGTCTAGCATGTCTATCAGAGCATCTTGAAGCCATATGACCAATCTTATTGCAGTTAAAACATTTAAAGGGTGCTTTACCTTCATACTTACTTCCAACTGGACCTTTAGGCATTTTCCTTGCAAATAGTGCTTCAAGTTCTTCAAATTCTTCATTTTCTTTCCTATTTTCTTCAAGTTCTCTTGCATAAA
Organism: Cryptomeria japonica; assembly: GCF_030272615.1. Taxonomy (NCBI): domain Eukaryota; kingdom Viridiplantae; phylum Streptophyta; class Pinopsida; order Cupressales; family Cupressaceae; genus Cryptomeria; species Cryptomeria japonica. The sequence continues at coordinate 231,167,562 of NC_081410.1, read as the reverse complement.
AGGCTTTCCAATCAGATTTGTCAAATGATGGAGTAGATGATGTTGATGCTTTAAAGGCCAAATCTATCTTTATAGCAGCAACAGGACCAAATTCCTCAATTTCAAAAGCTGAAAGTTTCCCAATCAATGTATCCCTAGTAACTGATGTATTAGGCATTGTTCTTAACTCATTTATAGCAGTGACTTTCCTTTTATATGCCGGTGGAAATCCTCTTAAAACTTTTGAAACAATTTCATCCTCACTTAAGGTTCCTCCATAACATTTAATACCCAAAACAATTTCATTTACTCTTTCCATAAAAGCAGAAATCCTTTCATCTTCTTCCATTTTCAGATGTTCATACCTGACTCAGAAGCTTTCAAGTTTTGCAATTTTGACTGTGGAATCTCCTTCATTCAGTGTTTCCAAATGATCCCAAATAGCTTTAGCAATAGACCTATCTGATAGTCCCATAATTTGTTGATCTGATAATGCGCTCAAAAGTGCTTCTCTTGCTTTGCAATCATTTTCCTCATCTTTAGTCAAGTTAGCTGGACTAGGTTGACCTTGTACAGCAACAGTATAACCATTCTTTGTAACATCCTAGATGTCTTTTCCAATGCAATTTAGATGTGCCTCCATTATGATCTTCCATATGCCATAGTTGGTTCCATCAAGTTTAAGACTGTCCTTTCTGAAATAATTAGTAAACATTGGATCTCCTCAAGCTGTTAAACTTCTGCAAAAGAGGACTAAGCTCAGATACCAATTGTTAGGTCCCGGAGACAACTGAGAAGGGGGGGGGGGGTGTGAATCAGTTGTCAAATAAATTTAAACCAAAAACAATTTAACCAACTTAATGCTTAATACCGGTAAACCAGTTCAATATGTCGGTAGACAATTTTAATAGTTAATTGCTATACCGGTAAGGATTAGTGCATGAAACATAAACACAAAGTTATCCACAACACATAACACCAATAATTGTACGTGGAAACCCTGTAAGGGGAAAAACCATGGTGGGAAACCTTACCCACAATCAGATGATACTACTGCAGATAGTAAGTGTACATAGATGGGGTCTGCACATGCAAAAAGACCAACTGCCTAGAGCTCACTGCTCAATCACAAAATGGGAGTCACACTGACTACAGTTGGATGGTTAAATCCAATAAGAATGTACTGCACAAAATAGCATCTTCATATGTTGGATTTAGTACTGGTGTAGTTCTGATTGTCTTCAAAAAACCTTCCTTCAATCTTCAAATGATGTCTGCGTATATAGCTCTGCTTATTTTCGCATATACCTTCACACAATCCTTTTTCGCATTCCACACTTGATCTTACAAATAAGATCTTACATTTATACCATAACCTAAGACCAATTTTAGTAGGTCGGCTCTACAAGATATTACAATAAAAACATTTTACAAATAATATAATATCTGATGCAATAACCGATTGAACATGTCGGCTTAATGCATTTACAACAATAATTAATCATCTCCATAGCATGCCATGTTGATCTGGAAAAGATAAACCTGCCGGTGTAACCCTAGACCTATTTGTCGGTAGCAGCAAATATGCAACTATGAATATACCAATGAAGAAAACTCCAAGACAAGATGTCCAAACGATGTCTTCGACATAACCATGTGTTTTCCATATCATTCCAAGTGTCGGTGATCATTATATCTTGCCGGTGTACCAGATACTGATGACTGTGCATGAGTCACTTGCTTGCCGGTGAATGTTGTTGATTCTCCAAAGTGCCAGAGTTGATAAGAGTTTAGTAGGTGTTGACATCAATGAAAAAACCATTCCAAAATACCAACACTTGGGTCGACTGATTTTTTGCCAGGCTACCAAGGGAAACTTATCTTAATCACCAACTTCGTTCCACATAAATTTCCTCATGATTCGGATGAGGTCATCTTCTACAATCAAAGGGATTTTTAAGCATGCCATCGAGAATACAGGGATTGCAGCCAATACTGATTTGATCATAGTGAGTCTCCCAATCGAGAATAGCCACTTGCCCTTCCAATTTCCAAGCTTTGCCTTGCATTTTGCAATCAACATTTCCCAATAGCTAATCTTGTTCATCCTGTAAACAAAGGGGTACCCAAAAACCTTCCAAGGAAGTTTGCAACCCTTAGGTTTATAATCCTAGATAGGGCTCTTTGTAGCCTTGGTTGTGTACTGATAAAGAAGACTTCTGATTTATTCCAATTAATGCTTTGTCCTGATGCTTTGCAATATTCATCCAGGAAATATTGAATGACTCTAGCCTCATTCCTTTCCGAAGCACCAAAGAGGATTGTGTCATCTGCAAATTGGAGGTGAGTAGTATGCTCAACTCCATTTGCCACATTCACCCCCACCCAGCGCCCATCCTGGTACAATCTGCGAATAGATCTTCCCAAGGCCTCTTCCATAATGATGAAGAGAAAGGGGAAGATTGTATCTCCCTGTCTAATTCCTCGAGTGGAGGAGAAAAAAACATGACCAGAGCCATTAAATAGCACAAAAAACTTTGGGGTGGTAAGGCAACTCTTTATCCACTTGATCCAGCAATCTCCAAACCCAAACTTGACCAAAACCCTGAAGAGAAATTTCCTATCCACTAAGTCATATGCTTTTAGAATGTCCAACTTCAGAATCATACAAGCATCCCTATTTTTCTTGGCGGAGTGCAGTGTTTCATGGGTCGTGATGATACCTTCAACAATCGATCTTCCCGGGGTGAAGCCACTCTGCTCATCAGAAATAATAAGATTGAGAATCCACTTCAACTTGTTTTCAATTACCTTGTTACTATCTTGTATAATGTATTGTAAAGTGCAATAGGTCTAAAATCCTCCATCTCCTAAGGGTGGCTCTTTTTTGGGATTAGAGCAAGGAAGGTGTGATTGATATCTCCCAACATAGTCATCCTCTTTCTTGACTCTTCCGCCACTCGATGAAGATCTTTCCCTATAATGCCCCAGTAGGATTGGCAAAAGTCTGGAGGAAAACCATCAGGACTAGGGGCCTTGTCCGGGTTAAGATGGAAGGTTGCTTTCTTGACTTCCTCCTCATCAATGCATTTGTATAGCTCTTTGTTTTGATCCTTAGTTATTACCACTGGGATGGAGTCTAATATCTTGTCCCTAGCAACTTGATCCACCTGAAAAACTCTATTTAGAATGGATTAAAAAAAGCTCACTGCTTCTTTACTGACTTCCTCCAAATTATGAGCCATGCTACCATCTGCTTTCTTTATTTGTGAAATTTTGCTCCTATTTCTATTAGCAATTGCAGTTTTGTGGAAGAACATGGTATTTTTGTCTCCTTGAGCCATATCTCTCCCAATTTCTATCTCTAATGAATTTATTCCATTTTCAAGATCTCGTTGAGCTCATTTTTTAGTATTTTTTCCTTGAGAAAGTCCTCATTTCTCATGCCATTACAAATGACACCTTCATTGATTCTCTCGAGTTCTTCCATCACTCTTCTTTTCTCTGCAAAAATATTCTTGAAATGTTCTTGGTTCCATTCTTTGATCTCTGTTTTAATGTATTTCAACCTCTTGCAAAATTATACAACTGCAAGTTATTTCCCACATCAATCTCATTCCACCAGGTTGAGATTAAACTTTGCAAATTGGGGTCCCTGCACCACATTTTTTTGAACTTGAAAGGGATGCCTCCTCCAAGATGGCATGAGGAGATTTCCAACTGAACAAGGTAATGATCTGAGCCTAAAAGAGGAAGGATAAGGGCTTCAATCAGTTGTTTGTGTGTATCCCAATCTCCATACAAAAAACATCTATCCAGTCTTTCTGCAATATTAGAGAAACCCGCCCTCCTATTTGTCCAGGTAAAAACACCATTTTTGGGAACAATATCCATAAGTAGATTGTGGTCAATAAGTTTTTGGAAATCTCTTTAGACAATGTTGGGTCTCTGAATGTCACCCATCTTCTCTTGATCATTTAAGGTGGCGTTGAAATCCCCCACAATAATACTCTTTGCCCTATTGCATCCATCTAGTTTGCTCGAGATGAGGTTCCAAAGTTCCCTTTTTTCTAGGGTAACAGTAGGCCCATAAATATTAAAAATAAAAAAAGGATTCATTGCAACTTAACAAAGTTATTTCGCATTGTTGCTAGCACTTCCCCTCATCCACTACATCTCCTTTGACCATCAACAGGTTCCAAATGATGCCTATACCTCTCAAGGTGCCCTCAACTTCCATAAATTTCCCAGTCCATTGTCTCCACAATCACATTCGCTTATCAATATCAAATCTATTCCACTTTGTTTCTTGAAAAATCCAAATATCTCTTTTTGACTCATCAATTTGACACTTGATCGAGCACCATTTGTCAGGGGCTTTTAATCCCTTGACATTCCAAGTTGTGATCTTCATTGCCCCTGGGGAAGGGGAGTTCTCTTCCCTGTTAAAAGTTTGGTTTGTCCAGAAGCCATTGCTACTAACTTCAACATTGTTTTGTTTGACTTGCGCCCTCTCCTGCCCTTGGGTTTGATGTTAGGCTTGTTGATTTTAGATATAGTGACCTCGAACCCTTTCCTACTGCAGTTGCCCAGTTCCTCAGATCCATTTTCATCATCCTCTTCCCACTCCAATCCAGAATCCTCATCCCCAATCTCATCCTGATGGACTTCCACATCATAAGCACTTGTGCCTTCCTCATGATCTCCTATGATGTGCTCAGATTGAATGCAACTTTCCTTCTGTAGTCTCTAATTCTCATGTTCAAATCTATCCATGGAGGTCCTCTCTTCCTTATCCCCTTTGGGGGATATGGGCAGTTCCTCACTGGATGAAATTGGTGAGATCCTCATCTGTGATTCTATCTCTAATTGTAGAGATTTTACCTCCTAGAGTAGTAGTTGTAAGTCTTCCATATTGTCTTCCACTGATTTGTCTGCTTGAATCTAAGCTATGTCACACTGATGTGTCATCCCTTGATGAGATTCATTTGAAGGGATGACTGGGATCTCAGAAAGTTCCATAATTTCCTCAACCGACAGTTTCCTTTGGGGCTCTGCGTTGACCATCACATCATACATCCGCTCTGATAATTATGGGTTAGAGGGGGGTGTCCTTGCTCTATTCTTTGATCTTGTTATCTACGTGTGATAATTCTGGCTTTTGTATACATGAATACGCTCTAGTGATTTTTGCTGACACTTCACACTCCACCCCAATATGCTCTCTCAAAATTTTTCTAGGACAGATAAACATTTGATCTTCTCTGTCAATTCTATTCGTCCACACCTCCCCATTGCCCAAGATCCTAATTTTATTCGACATACTTGAGATTTGGTCAACATTGATGCAAATCTTTGCAAAACTTCCCCAGATCCTGTCTTCCAGGGTTTCATCTACAGATATAAAAGATTCGAAGCGATTGCTGATTACTTTCAAAGCCTCGGTATTCCAATATTATGTTGGTATATTGTATATCCTTACCCACATTGGACATTCAGGCAAATTATGGGTCCTAGGGTTGAATTTCGGTTGCCAATCTAACAAATGAACTCCAATGCCATCCAATAAATAGGGGCCATTGTTTAGGGTTATCCATATTTCATTTCTATCTAGGAATTCAACCAAAAAGTAATCGTTTGGGAGCGACATGACCTTAATAATACATCTATTATGAAGATCTTCCCTAATTTCATTAATTATGTTATCATTCAAAAGGATTGTCAAAATGGAGGGGCCACTCACCAGATTTTAAACCTACGTATGCTTCTAGGAGCATTCACCGGCTTCTTTGGGGTCTCCCTTTCTTTTCCAAATTTCGCTGGTTCGGACGACGATTCCTAGATTCTTGGATCTCTAATTGTCAACCTGATCTGCTTTTTGAATATTTGTTTGCCTGAACAACCCACTCCTGCCTTTCTTAAACCCGTGCTTTTGAAGGTGCCTTGCTACACTATCAGTCAAAAATGTATCCTACGTCCTTAGTTTCTAATGAGGGATCGGTCTCTGTCTTGGCCATGGAGGCCTGAAGTTTTTCAGTTGTTTCTTCTTATTCGTGAATTGATCTCTGCCCAAGGAAGGACCCACTTGATGCTAATTTTGGTAGAAAGAATGGCATTTGTCAACCCATCTGCCCCTTTCAAACACCCATTGGGACCGATACATGTTTGTATGTGTACCATCCTGTGGCGATAGTGGGTTTCGAGGTCTTTCAAAGTTCGCAGTTTTCCATTTTTCTTTTGCCACCAGATGTTGAATGGTCTCCATAGGGATATCAACTTCTACTTCCTGCACCCAAATGCTAGCACCACCATGTTTTGCTCTACGCCCGTTGCCATGCTCCGCTTCACCATCACCCTAATGCTCCTTCAAGAATCGTTGCCGATTCAAATTTTCGACAGTTTGTGCCATTCTTCTCCAAGCATAATTTGCATTTCATTGTATAATTGGAATGTTGTTAAATTACATTTATATTGCATCGCATTACGTAAATAAAATAGATATTAAAATTAGTTATATTTATTTTCGAACCACAAGCTTGCTTATCTCATCAAAGATGAAAATAAAAATAAAAATGTTAACATTAAATGATAAATAAAATTAATATTAACAAATAAAAAATTAGTTATAAAATTGACCTCTACTCCAAGTAAAATATTAAAAATAAAAAATCTTAAAGTTTAACTTTTAATTTTTATATAAAAAATTATAAGTAAAACTAAACTTTTGAAAGTAAAAAATAAAATGCAAGCTATTGAAAAATAAAAAATCAAGTTTAATATTTATAATAAAAAAATAAAGGTTAATATTCGCTAAATTTTAATTTTTAATTTTAATGATAATATGATTCAATTATATATAAAAAAAAAACACTTTTATATTCATAAATTATAATCTAATTATTAATATTAAATTTATTATACAATAAAATTTAAAAATATCTGAAACTCTTAGCAAATCCAACACTATACCCATTCTACTATAGACAACAATTTCAACCAAAATTAAGATAGTAAGAATGTAAGTACATACAGTCAAACATCGTTGGTATCTGCAAGCACGAGGAACATGAAAAAATGGGTAAAAACGACGATAGAAGCATGACAACAGTTAATCAAGAAGTCAAATATGCCATGGATAACCCAAGGTAACCTCAACATTGTGTGCAAAAGCAGAAAATGAAGGCCAATAATTTGTCAATTCACCTTTTAACCATTTTGATTTAATAATAATAAATTGAAAGTATTTGTGCAATGTAATAATAGCAATGTCATTGCCTGTTAATGGGCCTGGTAGGGTAAATCCTACGGATGGGGGCGAGTTTATGTGTTGGTGGGGGAAACTAGAGAAAGGATGGATGAAGATCAATTTTGATGGCGCTTTGCGGGGTAATTCAGGTATCTTGTGAGTGGGTTGTATGACCAAAAATAAGGAAGGAATGATTATTGCCAAAGGAGCTCAAAGGTTACCCAATGACACAAATAATGAAGCTGAGGTGAGATCTTCATTGTCGACGGTTGATTTGGCGGGTAACCTGAAAGTTTCAAAATTGCATTTAGAAGGGGATTAAAAAATAGTGACAAATGCAATTGCTAAGGGGTCTTTCACAGTGTTGGCATATTAATAAATTTATTAATATTATTTGCAAAAAATTAAATCATTTTTAATATTTTAAAATTTCCCACACTCGAAGAGAAGGTGCCTAATGTGGAGGTAGATACTTTGTCCAACCTAGGGTGTGAGATGGACTAGCAGTTAGTTAGGTGGTGGGACGATAAAGGTGTGGCAACAATGCAACAAACTGAGAGGGAGGGGTGAATCAGTTTGCACAAAAACTCTACACAATTCAAACTTAAATTCAGATTTGCTAATTAACAGTTAAAGCACAAATTAATACCACATCAATAACACACACAACACCAATATTTTTGATGTGGAAAACCTGGTTAAGAGAAAAAGCACAGTGGGAACCTACCCACAATGAGATAATACACTGTTAGGAGTAAGTGAAATGTTACAATGGAGAATGCACATGCATTCAAGCTCACTGCTCAAATACAGTAAGGGCTACAACCCTAGGGAAGACTCATTGTCTTACAAAAGATTCAGACAACAATCTGGATTACATGAACTGAGAAAATAACATCTCCTAATGCCTGATTACAGTTTCGATTGAGACATATACTCAAACTCTTCTCTTACACTTTTACACACTCTTTCACACCTCTTCACTCTTCTCCTCTGCTTATAAGTGATCAATACAATATTCACACATGAAGATGCCTCTCACAAATGAATATTACATGAATATATACAAATCATCAACCTATATTTCAAGGTCAGCTAAACCCTCAACACAAATTACAAAATAATAAATTCACATGCTACAACAACATATGCGAACCAAAACAATGTTGGCCAAGACATGGCTTGGACCCAAATTGATACCACAAATATGAAACAACTCCAAGAATTATGCCTCAAACATCCGCAACACGCTACAACTCCATAAATGTCGCATAACATGTAGAACAACATCAGATAAAGAAAATGATCAATAACGCACACAACGATCAATGCAGACCAACAACACACATATAACATGATCTAGGAACATTCACAAGCAACATGAATTGCAACACAACAACTCAGATTACTAGAATCATCATCATCTCTTTATCAGAGCTCAAGAACACCAACATAATTGAATGTCAACCTGAAAGATTCGCTTGTGGATTTCCAAATCATGAACCACCAGAATTGAGAACACACCTGAATGTCCCAAATACTCTACCAAATCCGCATACAAAGATATTGCAATTCCAGAGCAATGTGGAGCATAAACTAGAACACTTAATGACACAAACAATTGAATAATAACCATAGTAGCGAACCTCACAACTTGATAAAATTATCACGCGGACCACAAAAACTTATGCTCAATCAACTAGAGATACTTATCTCAAAACCCATTAAACTGCATCAGCTCAACTGCAACACGCTGACCAAAATAACTCATTTAATCTGACTGCAACACTAGAACACACAAAAGAATATGTTGACATCAATGACAAAACATTGTTCCAACAAAATTCTCAACAATATCCAACAAAAGGGTGTAATTTGGCTTGGGCGGATTAATGTTTGACACATGGTGCTTGTGTGGTTGCTTTGTTTGTCGAGAGGTGATGGTCATTTTTAAATTTCTCCACACTGAGTTTTACCTCTTCATCATTTCAAAGTACGCTGCCACCTTGCTTGCCATTATTGCAAGCTCTCATTTATTGGTAAGTCGGAAGGTGGCACTTTTTTGAGGTGTGAATTGAGTTGGTTGCTTTGTTTGTCGGGAGGTGATGGCCATTTTTAAATTTCTCCACACTGAGTTTTACCTCTTCATCATTTCAAAGTACACTGCCACCTTGCTTGCCATTATTGCAAGCTCTCATTTATTGGTAAGTCGGAAGGTGACACTTTTTTGAGGTGTGAATTGAGTTGGGAAAGGATTTCATATCTGAGTTTAATGGATTTTTTAACTTCTATTAATTGATGTGTCTTTTGTTTTTCGAGTTAAGGAAGGGCTATTTTAGGTGGCATGGCGTGGTGTAGAAGATTGGTGGACATAGGGAAATATCTCCAAAGCACAGGTTGCAGAGATGGAAGAAAAATTCACTCTGCATTCCATCAAACAACAATTGGCCTTCTTGAGCAAGATTACCTTTTTGAGGAGGAGTTTTTAGAAATTATTAAGAGACTATTGGGTAATGAGTTTTTGGTGTTCGAATTCAGGTACATGACTAACATGGACATAATTTTGATGCTAGTGGCTTAGGGACTTTTCTTTGGATCAAAGACGGAAGTAGAATGGGTGGCCAAAGCGTGTGTTTTTATACATCCTCTGCGTAGACTGGTTTCTCTATTGGGTAGAGCAGTTCTTGGGTAGGGTATGCGACATCCTTTTGGAGAAGGTGTGATGCTAGATCGCATCAATGTGGAATACCGTTTGTTTGTGTTCTGGAGGGATGGGGCATATAGAGTTGAAAGGTCCAAGGAATCCCATGAGGTATGGGAAGAACTAAAGGTCTTCATTCATATAGCTGAAGTAGAGAGGAGAATAGTCCGAGAGGCAAAATTGAAGCAGCAGGGTGAGGGCAAGAAGATCAAGTTTGAAGTTGATGACTAATGGGTCAATCATCCTAGGATGAAGAAGAAATCCAAGTAGAGTTTTTTGTTTTTAGGGCTAGCTTTATCTAGTAGTGGCTCTTTTGGTTTGAAGTTTTTATGTCTAGCTAGGTATGGTTGTTTGCGAACAATCCTTTTTTCAAAAAAGTCTTTTAAATTTCATATTGTTTTAAACTTCTTTAGGGGTTAATCCTTGCTTTTTGATCATGGTGGACAATGTCTGTATCTTATCTTTTAATATTAATATAAAAATATACATTTATCAACTAAAAAAAGAGAGAATAACATGTCATTTAGATAATTAATAGGATAGATAAATATATTTTTATAAAAAATTGTATTTTTTACCCATTGTCATAATACGAACCAATAGAAATAAAGAAAAACGATATTTTTATAATTCAGTAAAATATAAAATAAATATAAACTATAGACATTTTTCTCAAAAATTTTAATTCTAAATGTTGATTGGTTGAACTAATTGAAAAATAGAATTAAATGAATGCAATAGTTTTGCCTTGGGAGGAACTAATAATCATATTATATGCTCCACAATGTCACTAAGTCATCTCCTTAAACCATTACAAAATTAAATCTAACCCTATCAATATTACATGACTAAACATAACAATGTAACCTTTAAGGCATTAATAAAATGGATAGGAAAGGATTTAATAAGAAGTCAAAGTTGTGAATGCCTCAACAAACATACAAGCATAAAGTGGAATAAGAGATGCACATGAATTTTGTTCTCCTAATAGATAGTAGGAAGGATCATTGAGTATTTCAAAAATGAGATATTTGGTTAGAAATTTTAATAATAACTACCTCATAAGACTTGTATGAAATAAAAATTATGCAAGAATATATAAGGCACATAGAAGTTTTTGGAGGAAATTGTGTGTATTAATTAACTCTTCACAGTCCTTTGCTTTCATAGTTAAATTAGACATGTTGAAAGCATATGTTAAAGTATGTTGGTCTTTTCTTTTGAGAGTGCTTAAAAAGTTTGGCTTTTCGGATAAGTGGTGCAAATGGATAAAAAATTGTCTCTCTGGTGCACATTTCTCAATTATTATTAGTGGTAATCCTTCTGTTTTTTTTCGAGTCACTCAAGGAGTTCGGCAAGGTGACCCACTATCACCTTTTCTCTTTATTATCATGGCAAAAACTTTTAGCAGATTGGGCAATAAGCAGCTTACTCTGGGTCTTTGGAAGGGGGTGTGCATCCCTAACACTTCAATTTCCATCACCCACACTTTATTTGCAGATGATACACTTTTATTTGGTTGTTCCAATATTCAAGAGGCAGGGCATATTAAGAAAATGTTGGACATATATACTTCCGAATCTGGACAGAAAATCAGTGCCCAAAAGTCTAAATTATTCATCTTTCATACTTCTGAAATGGTGTCTAACAACATTATCCAAACCTTGGGCTTTCCAATGGATTCTCTTCCATCTTCATACTTGGGCATCCTTTTCTTTATGGGAGCAGGGAAACCTTCTTTTTGGGATTTTGTGATTGATAGATTAAAAAGAATAATTTCTGTGTGGAAAGCTAGATGGTTATCTCTGTCAGGCAGAATCCTTCTTGTCAAAACTGTTTTGGCTGCAATCCCAAACTACTACATTTCTGTCCTTCAATCCCCAAAATCTATTGTTTCCCATATCGAGAAAATTATTCAAAATTTTATTTCGAAAAGCAATCTTTCAGAAGGTAAAAAGATCCCTCTTGTGTCTCTTAATAAAATGACTCCCAGTAAAAATACGGGCGGGGTTGGTCTACACAATCTTTCAAAAAGGAATAAGGCCTTTGGGGGAAAGTTGGTTTGGAATATTTATGTAAAACCACATGCTTTGTGGTGTCAAATTATGCAAGCAAAGTATTTAGATAATCCTACCCCATCACATATTTTTACTATCCTTGATCCTCCATCAGGGTCTGCAGTTTGGAACTTGATGATGGCTTCTAGGAATATGATTACTAGATATTTATCTTGGCAAGTACATAATGGAAAAGATGTCAACTTTTGGCATGATTCATGGAGTGGTCTCCCCCTCTTAATCTCGAGGAATCTCTAGTAGATGCGATCCCTATATTTATTGCTCATTGGGGATCTTACCTTTATGATTACATAGATGACCTTGAGAAGCCTTCAAACCGTGTCATTTGGAAGAATCCAGCTTCACTCCCAATCTCCCCGGATCAAAAGGTAAAGTTTTCTTTGATTCTCAAGAACCACATTGCATTTATTTCTACTAGTTTGGACAAATTGATATGGTGCCCTTCGAAGAACGGAAAGTACTCTATTAAGGAAGGGTATAAGGCAATCCATCAAATGTCTGTTCAATCCTATTCACAAAGAGCTTATAACTTCTGCTGGAACAACAATATTCTTCCCAAGGCAGGGATGTTTTCTTGGCTTGCTTTACACAAGAGAATACTTACTAGTGAGAGACTTGATAAATTGAATATTACACCTCCATTTGCCTATGTACTTTGTGGTGAGCATAATGAAACGTTAGATCATCTTCTCCTCCAATGTGATTTTGCTCATTATTGTTGGATGTTTGTGCTTGCTAAACTTTCCTTTAGCATCCCTCTTCCAAATAATGTGTGGGATTTGTTCCAGTCCTGGCCAAACTTATACTCATCCTCTCTTTTTGCATGCATTTGGAAAGTGATCCCATCCACAGTAGTATGGTCACTTTGGTGGGAAAGAAATAAGCATGTTTTGAGAAAGCAAACATCTTCTCTTTCCGATGTTCTCAATTACATTGAAAAATCAGTGTCAGAACTGGTTAATGCTCATGTTTCAAATCAGTTCAATTCAAATAGGGAATTTACTTCTTGGGATGGCCAAGTTATTAATTGCTAGAAGGGAATTTCTATTCCTGTATCACCTTGCTTTTCGAGAGTGAGAATTAGTAAAATTGATATAAATAAAGTGAAATGGTGTCCTTCAGATTCAACGCATTTCAAATTAAATTTTGATGGCTCCTCTAAAGGGAACCCGGGTGATGCAAGAGTATAAGTATGCATAAGGGACCACACAGGGTGTGCTTTTTCTTTAAAATCTATTTCCATTCCATCGGGTACTAACAACTTCGCAGAGGCATATGCTTTGCTTGAAGGCATTCTACTAGTTAAAAAATTGAACATTTCTTATATTCACATCGAAGGTGACTTAGCTATTATTATCAACGCTTGCATGAAGAGATGTATTGACAATTGGCAGATAAGATATTTGCTTGAACAAGCATGGGCTCTTATTGATACATTTGTAAACTTTACCATTTCACATGTGTATAGAGAAGTGAATCGGGTTGCAGATCATTTGGCAAATATGGGAAGTTCCAAGGTGGAGCTTAATATGATAGGTCCAAATTGCGATCTCGATTCTTTTCCAATTCTTAGAAAACTAATTTTGGAGGACATGTGTACAGGATAATATTGCACATGCCAAGGATTTGTTGTATCTAAATGATGTGAATGGATGTCGATTTGAGCATCTATGAAGCATGTGGACTTCAAGTGGCATAAATGCTTAAGTTAGGCAGTTTGTGGGTTGCTATGTAAATGTGTACAACTTTTGTGATGTTTTTGGTTTGGACTTCATCTTACTGAACATACTCCATGAAGCATTTGATACTCAGGGATGATTTGTGGCATTTGGTATTCTGGACATTATGAGATATATTGTATCTTTTTGGCATATCAGGGATATAAGCTTTCTATGTATTATCAAGCAAGGATCAAAGTTTTTCTTTTCTGGTTCTTTTCTCCGGGAGCTATTTGAATCATCTTTTTTAAATAAATATATAAATAAAATATATTAAGTGGCACTGCCACCTTTGAAAAAAAACAAAAAAACTTTATATATAACATTTATTTTAATTGGACCTCTCTACATAATATTGTGAAATTGAGACGAGTAGTGGATGGAAAGTTGTTATGTGATTGTAATTGGTCGAAAAAATGCATTGTTATTCTACCATAATTATATTTATGAGAGCATTTCACTCACTAGTTTTAATTTCCTTTCAAAAGTAAGTTGCTAATGAATGAGGATTTTCAAGGTATTTTGTCGAGTGCCAACTCTCAAATACTAATAGAAAATAAATTTATAAAAATTTTGGTCTCCTAAGGTCATGAGCTCAATATAGACACATAAAAGATGAAATAAAAAACCTTAGAAACTTCAACACAAATGTAACTGGTGGGTACAAAGGATTGACTATGTCGATAATGGGAATGCATGCTTCAATCTTCAGAGTTGTGGAGTGAAGATTGTAAGGTTTAGTTTAGAAGTTCCTTTGGAAATTATCAATTTTGAATATGGTGGAGACCACATAGAAGGACAAGTGTGAAGAAAAAATGCATAATTAAGATTGCAAGTGATCTACACTATCAATAATATCAAACTAACATACCTATTTTGAGAGGAATATAGGTAAAGTATGCTGAAAGATATCATGTTTGTTCATTATTTCACTAGAATTTTTATTATATTATTATATTATATTAATATATGATTATATTGTTATATTTTAATATATTATTTATTTTATATTACCAAATTATTATTTTTTTTATATTTTTATTTTATATTCTTTCTTATCCTTATTCTTAGAAATAAATGGACTTTATGTAGGGACACTTTCAATCCCCCATAATTAATAATATTAGATTGAGATAATTACAAAGTTAACTAAAGTTCAGAGTGAGTGGCAATTGAGAGGTGGAAGTGAAGATATAATTAACATTAAATAGTTAAAAAATAGTTAATTGAGTGCATGAGAGAAGTAAATAAATTAAATTAAATTAAAAAGATAATAATAATTTTTATTTTTTATTTTTCATGCATTTAAATGTCACAAACACGTTAAATTAAATGCTTCTAGTTTTTATTGACAAATGTTTTTGCATCCACATGTGAGTATAATATGTTTGTAATAACAAGAAGAAGATAAATTAAATGATAATCCAATTCTCATGATTTAGAAACAACAACCTACTTATCAATTTAGACCATAGAAATCTTTCAATAACTCATGTGACATGTGAAAATAATATCATGTTGGGAAAATGTATAAACAAAATAATTAATTTATGATTTCAAATAGAGTTAGAATGGCTTGGAACCATAATGCATATCAACAAGAAAATAAAAACATACCAGTATTTTTCATGCCCACTAATCACTAATCTTATAGCTTTTTCTCTAGAAATGTTGTGCTTTCCTCCACCTTCTCCTAAAGATCCCCCCCAAAAAATCCTCTTTCAAACACACCCTTCACTTCTTACATGCAAACCTCCCTTAATTTTCTCCCGGCATCCCTCTAATTTGGAGTTCACTCCTTTCATGCATTCATAACTTCCCTTTCATCTCTAAGGATTTTATTGATTTGATGAAATTGTGGAAGTTTCCCTCTCTACCTAGTTGGTGTCCTAATTTATTCTTTAAAAAAATGTTATTCTTCTATCTTATAAAAACTACTTTTACTAGGTGTATATGTAATCAATATGTCATAAGAAAAAATACATTCAATCTAACCTTCAAAATTAATAAACTTCTCATAATCAAATAATTCTAAATATGTGAAATGAATGAAAATAATTTGTTTTTGAGAAAACAAGCACACACATGTTATGCAATCTAAATTTATGATTTTCTAGTCATGTGTTTTTTATTCCTTCAAAACAATTCACCTTCCATATTGCAAGACACCATCTCCTCGATGATACCCTCTCTTTGTAATAAGAGAGCATTAGTATTTTTCTTTGGCACTCACATAACACCAAAATGAGTAGTTATTAATTATCCAACCATAACTTAATCAAACCATTTTAACATCTTGCACATTTAAATATTACACATGTCAAATTTCAAGTATTTGCATAATAACATAATATTTTATAAACAATAATAATACACATAATTGTTAATAAGTTCAAAGACATGCTTAAAATCAATGCAACACAATATCGATTATCTAATAGTTAACTAACTAATTTAATATGAATTAAATTTCTAAATAATCGAGTTATATTAGCTAGGTTGTGACAAGATGATTTCACTTGACAACTTTATTCATACAATTAAGTTATTCCTCAAGTTCACTACTCTCCTCTAGAAAACTTGTCACCTTGATTTGTGCATGTATAGAGTCTATATATTGTAGTTCATTTCCTTGCCTTACACACCTTAAACACTTAAATATATTAAAATACTTATTTTAATTTTAATTAGTGTCATTTTGTTATCTTGATCTTAGGGAGATTTAGTATTGCATAGTCTCAATTAAATCAAACGCAATACACAAGAGGCAAGTTGTAAATCAAGTTTAAATCTCGAGGATCAACAATTAGGTGTCAAGATGCTCTTCTACATTAGCTAGTAGGTTATTCACACTTTAATAAGTTACAAATTGCAATGGGCCTTAAGAATGGCACACTTAGCAACGCTCATAGTATTGTACACAAAAGTGAGAGAAAATCACCCAATCTTCTACTCATTATTGTGATGAAGTTTTAAGCATTATACAAGTCCACCTAGAGACATAGATGATTCATAAACCATTCTAATAATTTCAATTTCTCATAGAGAGTAATGCTAGCCCTCTCTTAAAATGGTAGGTCCTAACAATCCATAAATCCTAGGGGCTAATGCAATGTTTGAGAGAGCAATAATCGACATTGATAACACATAGTTTCATATCTTAACATTGGTTGTAAACTTGTGGTTTTGATGGCTTGTCAATCTTCATGTCTCCATCACTTTTGTGTGTCAATGATATGTACCCATGCAAGATAATGCATATATGACCCTTCAAAGGAAAGATGAGTCTTATTTACACGTAATGTTGATCATAAATTTGTAGCTCACACCCTAAATAGTATTATGAGACTTGTTATTATGTTTAGGGTACACATTTGAGTTTTCATAATATTTTAATTGATTTTTTTGACTGCATGAAAAATGGCTACCTGTTATGGGAAAACTTATTATTTTTTAGTGCATGTGTATTTAAAATTAATTGGTAGTTAACTATGAACCCCTAGTGACATACCTATTGTACCTTTGAGTGTGATTGCTAGTATAAAATTCTTTTTTGTAGTGTAATTATTTTACAAATTTGGAAGGGATTAAAACGTGACATTTGTTAGTTATATAAATAAAATGAATCCATTGTGACATAACTATGTCCAAACTAGTACCCACTCTGCTTGGTAATGAAGCTAAAGTGTGGTTCTATGAAAGAGGCTTAGGCTCCTAATTTTACTTTAAGAATAATTCCATGGATCTAAACAAATATAACTACAATTATTGAAATGGTGTCTTTATTTCTCCACTTAGGAAGAAGTTGAAAACGCCAAATTTAACCCATCAATGCTTGGCCTTGTTATGCGCCATAGAAAAATGGTTTTGAATAAACACTTCTTACAATATTATTGTGAAGGTATTGGCTATAAAACATAAAACCAATGGTTTAGGGTATTGTGAGATCAAAATAAATCATTTTTTTTAGATGGAGATATGTTCTTGATAAATAGATTATGACATGAGAAACTAGTAAATGGGCTCAATAGTTAGCCTAGATTTTGCCAGAGCTTATCATAAAGTATGCTAGAATTTTATTCTTAAAATGATGCAATGGCTAGGATTTGGTCCCCAGATTCATTTTCACATTCAAAGGATTTTCAAAGATGTCAATGCTTGCATAATGGTTAATAACACAAAATTTGAATCTTTCTCTTTATAATGTACAATTAGACAGGGTTATCCTTTACCACTCTTTGGGTTAAAGAACCAATTAATTGCAACTTATATTTGATATTTTATTCCACAAAATACTATTGTAATTCATTCATATGTTGTTGATAATAGCTTGCTATTTATGCCTTTTTTTAAAAGCTAAACAATGGCATACATATTTTGAATCTATATCATTTTGTTTCAAGATCTCAATTGGCTCATCATAAAACATAGCTCTTCATGACCTATATTCATTCTACCCTCTTGTGGATTCCCAAGGACTAACAATAGATCAAGTACAATAGAATAACTCACTATCTTAGCATTCTAGTTGGTGTGGGGTTCTCTTATTAAGACGAGAAAATGGTATTTAAACACACAAGAATAAATTATTTAATTGGAGAAAAATTCATTTCATTGGCTAGACAAAATTCAAGTGGCAAATATAATTTTTATTACCACATGCATTTTTTTCCTTGTTGGATGCCATCTAATAAAGGTTATGAAGATTTGCTTAAATAATCCAATGATTACTTTGGATAGAGTATGATGGTACTACTCATTATAGAGCTACCTTTTGGCATTATTACATATAACCTACACCCAAGTTTGACTAGGAATATGTATCCCAAAATTTCAAGGATTATGTTAGTTGCTAAATGGATTACTAGAGTTGTCAAAGGTGATGAGTTGTGAATTTTTTATTTAGACATACAATTGTTTCAATCAAAACTAAAAGAAAATGGTAAATTAAAGACCCTTTTCCTCTTTAACCCATTTGGACAATTTCATAGCAAGTATATTATTTATTAAATTGGAAAGTATCTTCACTACAACGTGATTTCAGCTTTACCACTTCTTCCATTTAATGAAACAAGCATATCTAAGATCAAAAGAACCTTTAGCCATCAACTTTCTTGAGCAACCTTATCACTTGTTGAAGAAAGGGGTTCATTACTTCAATAATATACAAGACATCACTTCTTTGCATTGATCTCTTGATTAGGCTATTAATAATATTTTGGCTTGAATAATAATTCCAAACAACTTCTTAATTATGTACAACTGCTAATCCTCCCTAGTTTAACAGTCAAATTATGCATTCTAGTATGGTGTAATTTATTCAAGGATGACATTAAATCTCTTCCCAACATTTCTCATTCCCCTTCTCAAAACAAATGCATTACTCCCTTTCTAGAATTTCTTATATTTCACATCTCAACATTAAATAGAAGTACAAATTCAATGCATAATTCTAGAAAAATCCATAGCTACTATAAATGTTCAAATGCTACTAGGTAGATATTATATCGCAAATTGTATGTTGACAATAGGCTTAAATGCTTGCTTGTTCAACTAGTTAAATGCCTCTTTGTCATTTAGATGAGACTAGGTAACATTTTTTTTGGTTGCAGTTTTGCTTTACAATGATGGCTTGTTGTTTTTAAAGAGTTGCTTGCTTTATTTGGTCATCATTAGACTTGAAAAGAAACTTTATTTTGAACATGTCTAAAAAAAATATGGTTGCTTTTTACATAAAAAAGTTATTCTTATGAAGAATTAAATGTTCACCCATGTTTTCTATTTCTTTGTCATTTGGAAAATGTAATTTGAAGGTTTTATTTTAACATAGTCTTCTAGATTATGTCACTATCTTCTCAATTATATATAATACTAAGAAAGAATTAAAAAAATTACCTACCAATGAAAACAAATCAAATTGCAAATCACCCAACTTCAAATCAACCAAATTTGATCAAAATAATAAAATATATATTACTTATCACAATAAAATCTTATAATAATTATAAATAACAAACTATACACACTTCTTTATATAATTCTAATTTTCTTTTATATATCACTACTTATTTGTATAGTTATTTTTTTTAATTCAAAATTATTCAATACAAAAGAATCTAATAAAAAGAATAGGAACAAATCTTTTTTCCAAAATATTCTAAAAATCTACGAGACTTCGTCTCCTTTTTTTTTTCTTGAAATCCTCATCTTAGATTCCTCACTTCTATAATTTTTTCTTCTGAATAAAAATAAAAATAAAAATCATTAAACCGCCAGCAAAAATGTCCTGATTTTCCTCTGAACAGCAGGAGGGAATTGTTTTGGTTTTTGATGGGAACATAGCCCATTTATGTATGGATTCATACAATGCGAGGCCTGTGAAGCACAATATCCTGCTCTTTGAGGATAAATTCAATTTAGATTCCAGTGCGCAGTCCACTGAATTGTCAGAAAGAGTAAAGAAGGATGTTCAATATATTAGCGGGCAAGGACAAGCAGAAGGAGAAAGGTACAATGCCCAAGCTCGTACTAATCACAGGGGTAAGCAAAGGGCTGGGGAGAGTTCTTGCAATGGAATTGGCGTCAAGAGGGCACACACTCGTTGGCTGTGCTAGAAATGAACAAAAATTGAGCACTCTTCGCTCACAAATCTCTGCTCAATACCCTTCTTCAACCCACCTTTTTCACCCAGTAGACGTGGTCTGTTTGTATTCTCTAAAAGAAAAAAAATAATCCACTTTTTGATAGAATATTATTTTGATGAATGCTTAATTCCTTCTTGCAGTCTTCAGACAGCAGTGTGAGAGAATTCGCAAAGCTTGTGATAGAAATAAAGGGTGTTCCTGATATCATTGGTAAGGTTTATATTCTTTACCTTTTTTGGCTCATAATCTTTTTTTCTGAAATTTGGGCGGGCATTTTTCCTCGGGGAAGTTATAAGTCTACAACAGAAAGAAAACCAGAACAACAATGTTTTACTTACCAAACGAGCTTCTAAATTCGACAGTCATTATTTGTCAGATTTTCGTTTTGCTTTGACATTTGAGTCTAAGGTGGATTGTTTGCCAGCTGCTATGTTCTCGGAAATCTTTTTGGTTCTGATTTTCGGCATTCTTCTTCCTTCCTTTACCTTTTTGGCTAATGGCATGGAAGGCACAACTACCCTCATTTGCCGCCAATCCATCATCTAAACCATGTGCTAAGGATTCCACTTTAGCAACATCTTTAGTAGGTAATGTTTCTTCGTCTTGTAATGTTGCCTCTTCGGGTACTATGATCGCTTCAGACTCTTTGATTGCAGAAGCACCTAAGTTTTTCATAGGAGTCAAAATCGGGATAGGAGAAAGAAGGGGTTAGAAGATGGGTTTTTAACACAAGCATCCTGATTTCCTTTGTGCATGTTACTTTTCTTACAAGATTTTTGAAAGTCATCATTCTGACTTTTAGTAGATTTAAGCCTTTTTGATGTTAGTAAGTGTTAGGTCGTCCTTTATTTGAATCGCCTAGTCTGCATCACCTTTTAAGGTAGTTTCTTTGAAAATGCGCATGCCTTTGACAAAAAATTGCATTTGAAAGGCATATGCTCATAGTCAATCCTTTGAGTGGACAAAACTTTGCAGTTTCAAGTTAATGGACTGAGGAATCCTATTAAGAAGATTCACTTCAACACAAATATGGGCAACTGAAAATTATTCTTCTTTTTTTCTGTGGAGTCCGAGTCTTATATGTCCCAATAGCATTCCTATTGCTTTTAGCACTTCCCCATTCCATAAAAACAAAGGAAAATAAGGGAGCCTTACCCAAATTGGCACCCAAGATGGCATGTCTTTTGTTGGATCAAAAGCAGGCGTCCAGCTGTTAAGATACAGGTTGTAGGTGCCCATGAACAAAGGACCATTGCGAAAAATGATAAAAAGTCAAATCTTTGTCCTCTTGATAGATAAGGTTGGAATGAAAGAACCCTTCCTACACATTGAAATGTTAATATCTCCTTGAATCTTTGTTTTTCATTCTGTATTAACATAGTTTTGCAGTGAACTGTAAGAGAGCCAATCACCCTTAAACTTGTCCACCAAAGCTAGCTCATAATATAAGATAATTAGATGAGTTGACTCCCCCATAGGAATGTCAATAAATGGGATATCCCTCCAATGCTTAGCCATTTGAAGATTTTCATTCTCAAGCCTAGGATTTTGGAAATCTGTAGAGATCTGTGATTCTATATTGGATTCTTCCTAGTGCTCACCCTAGCAACTGCATCTCAATGGGACTGAGGAGCCATGAGAGTGAAGGAAATCAACCAGAGACAAGCATTAGAGAGTAGACAGTTTAAACAGGGACCCTAGAATCACAAATGAAGAAAATGAAAGCAAATCGAAATCATCTAAAAATGGCTCTGCAATTAGATAGCAAACAAGAGCTGAACAGAGACACAAGGGTTTGTAGCTGAGCCAGGTGGTTGCTTAGCTACAGCTAAAGCCTAATCTTTCTATGCTCCTGCAAAACATCTTTACATTAAAACATGGTTGCCATGTTTTAATTGCTAGCTGGTTTCCACTGTAGTAGAGTGGTTTCTCTGTCTTTCTACAATTTTGCATACTAACCTTTGCGGTTCCAACTGAGGACCTCACCCTCACCAAGCCAGCATGTAACTGCTGCACGCTAGGCCTGAAGATTTTGATCTCTTATTTCATGTAATAATCTCAATCATGTATGAGGCCTATATGAAATTCCTTTCTGGGACAAACATAGAAAAGCTTGGCCATATTTATGCTATATCTTCTTTTTATTTATAGGTGTATCTCTGTCTAGGGGAGGAGTTGCTCAATAGGATCGAGAAATTATAATGGAGCCAAAACATTAAAGAGTCATCTATCAACAAAAAGTATTAAACCCAGGTTTAAGTGGGCTGACAATAGGACTGGGATTACATATCACCCTGCCTTATTGGATTGTAATTGTGTCTATTTTATTTTCAACATGTGCTAGTTATATCTTACACTTTTTCAATGACATGCTCCGTGAATTGGATCAGTAGGGTGTGGCATAGCAAGTGTCCTTGTAACAAGTTAAATGTGGGGCTGAGGGCAAATGTGCTGATTTGCTCATGAAAGATACCCACTTATGCACAGAGAATAAAATTAACAGAATTCACCAGTATTATCGAGAGAAATATTAGAAATCAAACAATGACTCAGATAACAAGAAGGGTTAACTATCAATTGAGCCACAGAACACATTCAGATTACAAGTAACAGGCAACAAGTCAGACCATCCACCTTTGTCACACAATCGTTCTGGTGCTAACTCTAACCACAGCAATTTCTGGCTTTGCCCTGTCGAAGACAAAGGAGTCCTGAAATCGTTTCCCACTAGAGCGATGGACTTCTGGCCAATATCGCGACTCAAGGATAGCTCTGCTCTTGTCCACGATTCTTACCAATGTTCCGTGTCCTGTAGATCCAACTAATACAAATAGCCTTCTCCCACTGGAAATGGATGCTTTGAATCGCCTTCCTGCAATGATCCAGCCTTCGATATAATCGGCATTAGTCCCAATTCTCCTTACTGCGACTTTGAACAGCTGCTTTGAAATATTTGAATGAAACCTTTGACTCCTAAATAATGCGACCAATATGAATAAATATATTCCCCGCTGAATGTTTGGCTCCCACGATAATAATATCTGCAGCCCTTATTGCTAGCAATATATTCACGGCAAGACAACAATATCCATTGCCAAATATTAGAATTATCAACCACTATTATCAATAGCCTTCAGTAATATTTTTTCCCACGGCCAATACAAAACTTATCACACTCAATTAATAAAAGGTGCAATATATATATATCACTGCGGCAATGAGGAAAGACCCTCGATAAAACATCAGAATAATATAAATCGATCTTCAAAATATTATTATTCTTGCCAATCAAATGGTATCCGCTGTAAACACCAATTGCTTTTAGAATATTCAGAAATACATTATGTGAGAAAACAAGTCATCTGATTAGATTCTCACACTGGCTACTGAATCAACAATAAACCTCTGTAAATTTCTTATTTAATAGAACTTATCTCAAATTTGTCTCCAATGGAGACTTTACAAATTTGGCTCAGCTGTGAACTCTGTTGCGAATCTACTCCCCGGAAGAGTCAGGTTTTCATCCAACCCTTTTGTCAACTCCTAAAGGTTTTTATCTCTAGAAATCCTGAATCATTTACCAAATCAAGTATGCCCTTGCTACAACCCCAGGACCTCCTTATAAATCCCTCAGGAAACATCTAGAAGATCAGGCCAACTGGATAATCAAATAAAGTGACCTTATAATTATATTTTATTATTTTATTGTTATTTAATTAAATTAGTTAATATGAAGTCATCGCATGAATATTTTATTTATATTTTGATAACTTAATAAAAATCAATTTAATCAAATGTCACCTTAAAAATTTGGGACATTACAGTCCTCCCAGCCCAAACATTGCTTGTCCTCGAGCAATTCTCTGCTGTACCACCATGATCCCAAACTAGCCATATGAAAAATACTGTATCATCCTGTTGCTCCACTCTGATGCAACCTGTGGTACTGAACTGTACAACTCTGTTATTCTGAAACCTTCCCACTATCAAGCCGATTAATGGATTCCAAATCACCATGCTGTCCCATCAATTAAAAATGAGGAGATAGAAGTATCTCAAGAAGTTATCAACAACAAATAACTCTCCAACTCCACATGATCTTCCATAGATGTGCAAAATACCCCTCATATGTGCACGAAAAAACATATCAGCCCATCCTAGGCTGCTGATGCAAACCCGAACAGCACCCATAAATCTGAAAATCAGATTCATGATGATTTAAGAAGTTTTTCTAATGACGAATGATGAAAGTGCCTCATTGTTATGCCAACTTCCAATGATAAAGAGATGATCCATGTCTCTCCAAAACACCCAAACAGCTGCTGCCTTCAAAGTGCTTCCAAGAAAATCCATGTTCGATGTAGAACAGTCACTGCTCAACGATGTATGTAGTAGTAATCCATGAATTAAGGCTGGAACACTTCTGCCCTTGTGCTCATGTGTATACCATAGATCATAACCCAGTTGAAAGTTGAAACACAAACAGTCGCAATTCAAAATCAAGTATCTTCATGACAACTTCCCCATACTGTAATGTCCCATTATCGAATTAAGGATTAGATAACAAATAACAATCAAATTAAAATTTAAAAGAAATTATAAGTAAATAATGATATAAGTAATATAAATAAATAAGTAATAATAAAATATAGTATTCGGTAAGACAATTAAAACAAAGGAATAGCGATCAGAATAAACAAGATTATATGTGACAGCAGTGCAGTCTATAAAGAAAGATGTCGATTACCTTGTGAAAAGTCAAAATATTAATGCAGACGATGTTTATATCTTTCAATGTAATATCTCCGTACTCAAGCACCGTGGTAATAAGATTCAAATGCTAGACTTTGAGGCGAGTTGATCTTCCGCTGCTGCGTGAGTATTTCGTCTTGAGTATGTGGACACAAGTAGAAGTTTCGAGCCTCCTGAGCAGTAATCGAGAACAATATTACTGTCGCTAGTATTGGTAATCTCCAAACAAACGATAACCATCCTTCCCGATGTTAGGCACATAGACCTCCGCTTATCGATGAAGAACAAACATACAACGCCGCTAAAGATGCATCTCTTTATTGAATATGATATTATGCAAGCAACAATTTACCTCTGAAAAAGACATCGAAGATCTTAAGGCAACGATTGACAAACCAGAACACGAGGAATAAGCCGAAGGAAGGATGCGATCATATGGGGTTGGAAATAATCCATTAAAATATTGAAGGCAGTGCCATTCCCTGAACATCAGCAATTATTAGAGATCTGCTATCAATTAATGAGGGGGCGTCAATTCAACATAAAATAATTAGTCACGTAACAAATTGAAATCGTTAATAGTTGGGAGAACTAAGTTCGATCAGGAATTGATTAAATAATTAGTTAATGATAGTATAGAGGTGCGATGTGACCTTGGGTTGCAACCCCTTCATTCATGTCTCTTCTAGACTTATTAAAGGGGCATCCACCAATCATTCCAAGGATCATAGATGGAATTACATCAGCAATTATTAGAGATCTGCTATCAATTAATGAGGGGGCATCAATTCAACATAAAATAATTAGTCACGTAACAAATTGAAATCGCTAATAGTTGGGAGAACTAAGTTCGATCAGGAATTGACTAAATAATTAGTTAATGTTAGTATAGAGGTGCGATGTGACCTTGGGTTGCAACCCCTTCATTCATGTCTCTTCTAGACTTATTAAAGGGGCATCCACCAATCATTCCAAGGATCATAGATGTAATTACATCAGCAATTATTAGAGATCTGCTATCAATTAATGAGGGGGCATCAATTCAACATAAAATAATTAGTCACGTAACAAATTGAAATCGCTAATAGTTGGGAGAACTAAGTTCAATCAGGAATTGACTAAATAATTAGTTAATGTTAGTATAGAGGTGCGATGTGACCTTGGGTTGCAACCCCTTCATTCATGTCTCTTCTAGACTTATTAAAGGGGCATCCACCAATCATTCCAAGGATCATAGATGGAATACTCGCAGAGTACTTGACGAGTTTTTCAAAACTCATGAGTTATTTTGCTCTGCGAGTATTTACGACTTTAACTCGCAGAGTTTTTCACAAAAACTCGATGAGTCTTTGGAATAAACTTGGCTGCATAAAAAAAAAGGCCCAAACATGTCAAAAAATTATCTAATTTTTCTTCTTCAAGTCACTCTCATTCTCTTCATTAGAATATATACATGAAATATAACATTTAAGTATAAGTGATGTCACTTATACTTTAAGTTATATTTCATGTATATATTTGCAGGATGTTTGAGAGTTGTTTCAGATCTCTAGGAGTTATAATGCAAATTCTAGGTTTTAGAAGATCTTTTAAATTTTTAGACAGTCAAATTTCAGTAACCAATATGCTCCTATCAGCATAAGTTACATTTCAATATGTCTTTTTCCTTTCTTATACTTTAAGTTATATTTAATCAGGATGTTTGACAGTGGTTTCAGATTTGTAGGAGTTATAATGCAAATTCTAGGTTTTAGAAGATTTTTAAAATTTTCAAACTTAGTCAAATTTCAGTAACCAGTAGGCTCCTATCAGCATAAGTCACATTTCAATATGTCTTTTTCCTTTCTTATACTTTAAGTTATATTTCATGTATATATTGGCAGGATGTTTGAGAGTGGTTTCAGATATGTAGGAGTTATAATGCAAATTTTAGGTTTTAGAAGATCTTTTAATTTTTAGAGAGTCAAATTTCAGTAATCAGTAGGCTCCTATCAGCATTCTCTCGCTCTCTCTATCTCACTCACTTTATTTGCCCCGAATTCTAGACCTATCTATCTTCTTGTCACTCTTCCTCCATCTCCTCTCTCTACCACTCTCTATCTCACTCTCTCCTCTCTCCCCCAAGATCTAGACCTATCTCTCTATCTCTCTCTCTCACCCCCAGACCCTTGCAAGGGGTGCTACGCTCAACCTCATTTTGGCAAAGGTGGAGGAGGCACATCGGACTCCTAGGACTAGACCCTCTAGTTCTATCTCTCCCCTATTTTTCACTAGAGCTAAGAAGAGGAAGATGTAAAATGTTTTGATGAAGTATTTACTTTTAGTTTTAGAAAAACAACTTGCTATTTCATTTTGTTTCAGTCTATCAGCCACCAGCATTCCATAAGAGGATGCCTTTTTGTACCCAATTTGCGTTTAAATCAATCAAATATATCTAGACTCAGCTTGTTTCTTTTGTGTTCCCATTTATTGACTCATTGGATGCATCTCCACTAAATTTTGCAAAAAAAATACATTTCTAATTAAATTTAAGCAATTTTTTAAGTTGCCAAGTTTTTTGCTGAGTTTTTGCCGAGTACTGGCCGAGTTTTTCCTGAGATTTTTTTTCAGGCCTTGGCGAGTTTTTGCTTTTGGCGAGTAGTTCAACTATGCCAAGGATCATCGGATACTTAGTTATTTTCGGTAATACTATAGTGCTCTCACGAGCTAAGGGACAACTGGAGAGGAGGAGAGGGATACCCATCGTATTGTAAGGGTAAAGGACGCATGACTAAAAGAAACTATATCAGGGACAGCGTCATAATTGTACAAACATAAATCTATATTAGGAAAAGTAACCAAAGAATACTATTCAGATCAGGTTAATGAGCCAAATGATCAGACACAACAGGGACAATGATCTTTAGATCTGAAATTATAACTTTTTAACATTAATACAATCAGAATATCCCATGAATGTAGCTTCCTTTGCATACTGAATACTATATCAGACAAGAAGGTCTCATTATTACATTCCAGTTTCACACCTATAAATATATTGAATTAGTGCTCTTAAACCTTAATATTCTATAACAATAAATCTACAAAGTGTTTCAATCAAGTCATAAGTATAATCATTTGAAGAAATCTTAAAGGGGACATTACACATATCTTGTTTCATAGACCAGCTGTGTCTTCACTTCTCCAAGTGCATACCAATCAAGAGCAAGTATCTCCATGACATGTGTCACAAGTCTTGGAATAAGGGCAGTCTTAGACTTCATCAAAGAATCACCAATGCCTCCATCCAAGTACATTCCTTCACATGCTGGCCCCAAAACAGTAAGTTCTACCATGTGAGCTTCTAAAAGAGATAACTCCTCAAACTCTCCACCACGAATGACCATGAGCCCAACCAAATTACTTACGTCTCCCTCTACATATTTAGATATAACACAACTGGCTGATCCACCAAGTGTGTGCTCAACTATCCCATCTTCCTCTATGATTTGAACCTTCAATGGATTTTCTACAAGAGGAAACTCATAGACCTCATGATGCAAAGTAGTTATCCCAATAAAATTTTCTGAATCATACCTCTTCTCTAGTGCACACCAATCTGAAAGTTCTTGTAAGTGCCACCTTGCTTGGGCAGAAAACCACTTGGCCTTCCTATCTCTTTGTAGCCATCCATCACATGTACCTTGTGACTTCTTTACATCTCCCCAGGTCTGATGTACAAAATCAGAACCTTTGTGGCTTGAACCTTCATTACATTCCTCACACAAAATTTGAGTGCCCATATTGGGAGACTCCTCAATACCATCATCCTCATGTGAAGTGTCTGCTAGCTCGTGATTATGCAAAGAGGAGGGACTGTTGTTGCCAAGAAAAAAATCAGAATGGCAGTCTTATTTTTCCATAGTTTCCTCAAGAGCCTTAAACATTCCTTCTTTGTTGGAGGTTCTTCATCAAGTGCTGCTCCAAGAGATGTCCCTAACTAAAAATCACATGCTTCAAGCTTGATTCGAGCCTCCATCCTCTTGACTGGCATGTTCATAGGGGTGCCATTGATTTTTATTGTCCCAAAGTGTGTACCGCACCAAAAACCATCCTCCTCAAAGTTGCCAGCTGTCCCAACTGAGATACTGCTGTCAACAATCGGAAAATCAGATTTCTCTGAGTTTAGGGCAGCATCATGTCCAATCAAGAAATCACCCTCTTCACGATGAGATATCAAAACACAAGAAGAGCTCTTCCATTCTGAATCAAGGATAATTTCTTCCCCAATTGTCATCCCTTGATGGCCCACAAAGAGTGTAAACAATTTTTTTCCACTTTGATCATAGTTTGAGCCTTCATTGCAATTTCTTCACTGAGAGGTTGCTCCTCAACAAAGGCTGATTGAAAAGAAGCATGCAACCGAAAAATATTATGGTTTTAAACTAAATCCTCTTCTCTATGAAGATCCTCCATTGCTTGATTTCTACCATTCTTGCATTAGTTTCCTCATTTACCTTCAATTGGCCTTTTAAATGATGTGATTCATGGGGCCTATTATATTCAAACAACTTTTCTGATTTATCTTCATAATGACGCCTCTTCAAATCAGCTTCCTCCATGACATCTTCTCCACAATATCCATATTTGGAAGCTTGGTCACCATCACGCTTAGTCAAGGGATCACCATCATAATAGTAAGTAGAATCATTTACATCATACTCTTTTTCAACTGCTGATACAAAATCAAACTGTGAGCAAACTGAATTTTCAACTTTCACCCCATACTTATCAAACAACTCTCGAGTGTCCTCAATGCCAGGCTCATGAGATAATAAAGGGCTGCTGGTCAAATTCAGAAAATTAGAATCATATTCATGCCTCTTCCAAGTGTATGGTTGTCCCTTATTGCATCTTCTTCCAAGGTAGGTTGCTTCTTCATAAGTGTTGGTCTATGAGGTGTGTCCAGCTGAAAGTTGCATATCCTCCTAGCTGCCTTAGCTGTCATTAAACTGTTCTATACCTGCACCTCCTTAGTTAAGTTTTTAGTCCCCAACCAACACCATGATGAAGTATCCATGACAAACCATACATTTTCAAACTGTAGGATCTTCTTGTTAGGCAATATCTTAGTCTCCACAATTAGCTCTTTAAGACAATACAAATATTCCTCCAATATGATCATGGGTATGAAGCAAGGAAAATCAATCTCACTAGATGACCAATTTTTTGTATTGCTTTCATATGTATGAACATCATCACTATCCAAATCACAAATTAATTCCATACCAATAAGATGTAGAGTTGGTTCATGCAATGGAACATTAGTAGGATTCATACCTTCACATAGCTGATCAGTCAATGCTGTTTTGACCAATTTCGAAACAGCATTTTCTTCAACCTTGGGATCACCATGAAGACTTATGTATTCTCCACTTGTAGGTGCAATAGTTGATTCTTGCTTGATCATATCCTCATTTGGCTGATTGTTGCCTTTTTCATGGTCATTTGTAAGATCACAAGCAATTGATTCCTCTTTCTGTTCTATCCTTTCTTCAATGGTAACTTCTGTGTTTTCTTTTGGCTTCAGCTCTTTACTTTTCTCCTTCATTTCAGTTTCTCCTCAAGCATCAACTCCCAATTGAGTAGGCACAATTTGATCTTTTGATCGAGTTCTTAATTCAGGATCCAATTCCTTTTTCCCTTTACGTTGTACCTATCAAAAGATTTGGTAGCCGTGACCTCCTCATGTTCACTTAAGTATTCATCAAAAATTCTGATAACCTCTTCATTCACAGGTATAGTAAGTCTTGATAGACTATGATATTCTTGAAATGTTAATAGATCCTTCATCCGTTGATATTTGTTATGCAATCCAGCAATTGTAGAAGCTGCAATTCCATTATCCCTTTCTTCCATTTCTGTAATCATCTTTAGCATCTACCTTTCCTCCATTTCTGTAAACAACCACAGCATCCCATGGGCTGGCAAGATTTTGGCTCTGATACCACTAAAAGATACCCACTTATGCACAGAGAATAAAATTAACAGAATTCACCAGTAATATCAAGAGAAATATTAGAAATCAAACAATCCCTCAGATAACAAGAAGGGTTAACTCTTAATTGAGCCACATAACACATTCAAACTACAAGTAACAGGCAACAAGTCAGACCATCCACCTTTGTCACACAATCATTCTGGCGCTAAATCTAACCAACCTATCCTCATGAGGGGCAATAGCAAATGATTAAGAAATGGGCTATGAGTACGCTAACGTCTCATGTATTATGAATGCATATGAAATTAAGTATGACTGTCATACATATTGCAGTCTATATTAATATTACTATTAAATTCTGCATAAGAACATTATCAGGCTTCACATATTAAGCACATCCCCATGCATACCACCAAGAACAAAGATGTTACCGCCTGGAACTTAATAACAATTCTGATCTGATCTGATCGAGGGTGATCCTGCTATGCTATAAGATATTTTCCTTTTATATCTCTATATCCAATTGAAGTGATGCACCCCTTTGGATGGAGATCTTTCTAAGAGACGTGTCTTTCTATCCAAACCCAAGCGCTGCTTTATGCTGCTTGTTAATAAAGAATGATTATTTAATTATGTTGTTATCTATGCCTTTATTAATTGTTGCTTTATTTATATTTCCAACCCACTTCCAATGCCATGATTCTAGTTGTAGATTTGAACTAAGGAATATGTATTTTTACTTTTGATTCAAATGTGAGTTATAACCAATAGTTGGGAACTGGTAAGGTTTGTAATTTAAGACAAGTTTATCTCATCTTTCTTTTCTCATCACTCAACATATATTGAATACCTCTTTGTGTTAATGCAAGAACTTACCATATATTAACTTGAGGCTAGAAGCCTGACACACATCTATGACCTTTAAATGCAGTGTTCTTTCCTAAATAAATTTATATCTTTTTGGTTTACTCTTGTTATTCCCATATTCTAGATCAGGCAAAGATAGAAATCTCATGATGATAGGAACAATAATCATAGATATTCGTGGAGTAGATATGCCAAACACGGAGCATACACATGAATATATGCAGTCATGGAGTATACATGCAAATACAAGTATTATTAGATCTTCTTATTGACTAGAATGCATTCATTGTTTTAGCCTTACCTTTCAGGATGGTAGGATCAAGGCTTTGATACCAATTGTAATGTCCCCTACTAGGAGGCTGCCAATTCCCAATGATTAACACACATCACTATGCATTATTACGTCTTAAATCAGATTATTAAAATTAAGGAACAATTCATAATACATTTGACAGTTACTATACTTAAGCCCCAATGCTTGCTTCTTTCCTAATCATCAGCCCTAATGGAGGATGGGGAATTACTTGTCATAGGGCACTTGGAAACCAGTCTACAAGTAGGCTCCCTCAAGGTTTCAGGACTCCGTCCATATCCCATCTTGGGCTTACCTATCTTGTGAGGTATTACTCCACCTCTCCCTAACAAAACCAGCCTATCCTCATGAGGGGCAATAGCAAATGATTAAGAAATGAGCTACGAGTATACTAACTTCCAATGTATTATGAATATATATGAAATTAAGTATGACCGTCATACAAATTGCAGTCTATATTAATATTACGATTAAATTCTGCATAAGAACATTACCAGGATTCATATATTAAGCATACACATTAAGCACATCCCCATGCATACCACCAAGAACAAAGATGTTACTGCATGTAACTTAATAACAGTCCTGATCTGATCTGATCGACGGTGATCCTGCTATCCTATAATATATCTTCTTTTTATATCTCTATATCCAATTGAAGTGATGCACCCCTTTGGATGGAGATCTCCTTTGTAAGGGATGGATTTCTATCCAAACTTAAGCGCTGCTTTTTGCTGCTTGTTAATGAACATAATGATTATTTAATTATGTTGTTATCGATGCCTTTATTAGTTGTTTGCTTTATTTATATTTCCAACCCACTTCCAATGCCATGATCGTAGTTATATCATGCACACAACCAAGGGAAGAGACACATAGGAAAAATGATATATATTTGAATACCCTCAACTTGCTGAAGAGTGTCCATGGTTAGTTCCTAAGCCAACTCATCATAGCGGCTAGAATAATCCAGCTGCATCTCTCATAATCTCTGCCTGTTGTCCTATGGGTTATAGAAAATTGTGAATTCTTAAATCTATTTATTTATCATTGATATGATAGTGGATATTGTTATGGTGTCATCATGACCTGATTGGGGTCATGACAGTCTGCCCTTCTTGAGATCGCTTGTCCCTCATGGAGACTATTTTGTAACACATCTTTCACCGCGCTACTCTGATATTATCGTAAGTTGTAGATTTGAACTAAGAAATATGTATTTTTACTTTTTATTTGAATGTGATTTATAACCAATAGTTAGAAACTGGTAAGGTTTGTAATTTAAGACAAGTTTCTCTCATCTTTTTTTTCTCATCACTCAACGTATATTTGATACCTCTTTGTGTTAACACAAGAACTTACCATATATTAAGTTGAGGTTAGAAGCATGACACACATCTATGACCTTTAAATGCAATGTTCTTTCCTATAGAAATTCATATCTTTTTGGTTTACTCTTGTTATTCCCATATTCTAGATGAATCAAAAATAGAAATCTCATGATGATAGGAACAATAATCATAGATATTTATGGAGTAGATATGCCAAACACGGAGCATACACATGAGTATATGCAGTCATGGAGTATACACGCAAATACAAGTATTATTAGATCTTCTTATTGACTAGAATGTATTCATTGTTTTAGCCTTACCCTGCAGGATGGCAGGATCAAGGCTTTGATACCAATTGTAATGTCCCCTACTAGGAGGCTGCCAATTCCCAATGATTAACATACATCACTATGCATTATTATGTCTTAAATCAGATTATTAAAATTAAGGAACATTTAGGATTCATAATACATTCGACAGTTACCATACTTAAGCCCCAACCCTTACTTCTTTCCTAATCTTCAACCCTAACGGAGGATGGGGAATTACTTGTCATAGGGCGCTTGGGAACCAGTCTACAAGTAGGCTCTCTCAAGGTTTCAGGACTCCGTCCATATCCCATCTTGGGCTTACCTATCTTGTGAGGATTTACTCCACCTCTCCCTAACAAAACCAACTTATTCTTATGAGGGGCAATAGCAAATGATTAAGAAATGGGCTATGAGTACACTAACTTCAAATGTATTATGACTGTATATGAAATTAAGTATGACTGTCATACATATTGCAGTCTATATTAATATTACTATTAAATTCTGCATAAGAACATCATCAGGCTTCATATATTAAGCACATCCCCATGCATACCACCAAGAACAAAGATGTTACTTCCTGTAATGTAATAACAGTTCTGATCTGATCTGATCTGATCGATGGTGATCCTGCTATGCTATAAGATATCTTCCTTTTATATCTCTATATCCAATTGAAGTGATGTACCCCTTTGGATGGATATCTCCTTTCTAAGAGACGTGGATTTCTATCCAAACCCAAGCGCTGCTTTATGTTGCTTTTTAATAAAGATAACAATTATTTAATTATGTTGTTATCGATGCGTTTATTAATGTTTTGCTTTATTTATATTTCCATCCAACTTACAATGCCATGATCCTAGTTATGCCATGCATATGACTAAGGGAAGAGACACAGGAAAAATAATATATATTTGAGTGCCCTCGAATTGGTGAAGAGTGCCCATGGTTAGTTCCTAAGCCAACTCATCATAGCGGCTAGAATAAGCCAGCCACATCTCTCATAATCTCCGCCTCTTGTCTTATGGGTTATAGAAAATTTTTAAATCTTAAATCTATTTATTTATCACTGATATGATAGTGGATATTGTTTTGGTGTCATCATTTCTTGATTGGGGTCATGACAGTCCACTCTTCGTGAGATTGCTTGTCCTCAAGCAATTTCAGACTGATCATGGAGACTAATTTGTAACCCATTGTTCGCTGCGCTACTCTGATATTATCATAAGTTGTAGATTTGAACTAAGACATGTATTTTTACTTTTAATTCGAATGTGAGTTATAACCAATAGTTGGAAACTGGTAAGGTTTGTAATTTAAGACAAGTTTCTCTCATCTTTCTTTTCTGATCACTCAATGTATATTGGATACCTCTGTGTTAACACAAGAACTTATCATATATTAAGTTGCGGTTAGAAGCATGACACACATCTATGACCTTTAAATGCAATGTTCTTTCCTAAATAAATTCATATCTTTTTGGTTTACTCTTGTTATTCCCATATTCTAGATCAATAAAAAGTAGAAATTTCATGATGATAGGAACGATAATCATAGATATTCATGGAGTAGATATGCCAAACACGGAGTATACACATGAATATATGCAGTCACGGAGTATACACACAAATACAAGTATTATTAGATCTTCTTATTGACTTGAATGTATTCATTGTTTTAGCTTTGCCCTGCAGGATGGCAGGATCAAGGCTCCGATACCAATTGTGTTAGATTATTGTCATTGACGTCAAAGGAGTTTTCAATACGACTTCACTTGTTTATTGTTTGATTATAAGTAGAGTCATGGAATATTGAAGAAAATAAAGATATTCATATGTTTTAATTAAAGATTTAAACATAATAAAAAGACTAAGAAAATGTTGTTGACAACTGGTTTGACTATCTGAAGTAAAGACACAGTATTGATAATATTGAGTTCAGTTGATAATGCAGTGCTCAAATACCTATGACAGCAAACAATGATCTAAGATTCTAAATTATAAGCAATAGTCTCGTTAAAGGTGTGATACAGTTGAGATAAATTGAGATCAGCCTTTGAAGCAATATTCCAAATTCGTGAAGCCAACATATGACGATTTTGTATTTCCATCAAAGAAGTATGTAGATATTAGCATTAGTCGTGGAGGAGATAATCACGTTGATATTGATCTGATAGTGCAAACAACGTTTGGGAAGGTGATATAGATATGGAACTTGCAAACTCTTGATATGCTTTGAACACGATGAAAGAAAAGCATCTATACAATGTCACTGACCAGCGATCATATCCTAAAAGGTTGCAATTAAATTTAAGTATAATACGATGTATTAAGAGCCTTGTTTAATTTACCGATTCATTGAGGAATGGA
Organism: Cryptomeria japonica; assembly: GCF_030272615.1. NCBI lineage: Eukaryota > Viridiplantae > Streptophyta > Pinopsida > Cupressales > Cupressaceae > Cryptomeria > Cryptomeria japonica. The sequence goes on along the minus strand of NC_081410.1, from coordinate 231,131,270 downwards.
TGAAATGGTAACTAAAGGAACAATGATTAATTATTATAAATGAAAATGCATTAAAGAATAACAAAAAGGCACGTACCAGATAGTTAAAGATTATGATTTACGAAGAGGTGTATTCTTTCAAAGAAACACTTTGTTATAAATGTTGACCAAAGATATTGGGCAGCGATTTGAATTAAGCGATTGAAATGAATATGAAGTTTAGTTGACAAAGGACATACTCATTTGAAGGGATGCCTCTTTACCAAGAGATGCCTCCTCTCAAATAGAGGCATAAGTCTATAAAAAGACATCAGTTTTTTTGTGTAGAAAAGAGGTTGTGTGGATGAAAAATGCTGAAAAAATAATTCAGAAAAGAGAGTATATGCTGAGAAGAGAATTATATCCGACTATTAGATGAATATAAGAAGGTTATCAGCAGACTCATAAGTGGAAGATTGTCAAAGGAGAATACGCATATGTGAGAATACAGTTTTCAGAATTAAGGAGGATATTCAATAAAAGCTTTGTTGCAGATTTTTAGAAGGCAGAGTAATCAGTTTTGACAGATTTAGCAGATTTATGACTGTTGTATAGTAGATTAGATGAGTCATTCATACCAGAAGGTTGTATGGAGGTTGGTGCCTCATTTAGGTGGAGTTGGTGCTCACAAAAACAGAAGTGGGAGTTGGTGCTTCCAGTGGGTTTATGCTCACAGAATCAGAATTCGGGGAGTTGGTGCTCACAAATCAATCTAGGGGTTGGTGGCTCTACAAATTGTAAAAGAAATAATATACTAGCATTCATTTGCCGTGGTTTTCTCCCATTTTGGGTTTCCACTTAAAAACTGTGTTCTTTGCTATGTGTATGGTTATTTGAAGTAGAAACATAGTTTCAAATCAATCTAAAAGTTAAAATTAATTGATATACTGATTCACCCCCCGTCCCTCCCTCTCAATATATTTGTGTGCTCTTCAAATTGTAATGGCCCCTACTAGGAGGCTGGCAATTCCCAATGATTAACATACATCACTATGCGTTATTATGTCTTAAATCAGATTATTAAAAATAAAGGAACAATTATGATTCATAATACATTTGACAGTTACTATACTTAAGCCCCAATCCTCACTTCTTTCCTAATCATCAACCCTAATGAAGGATGGGGAATTACTTGTCATAGGGTGCTTGTTAACCAGTCTATGAGTAGGCTCTCTCAAGGTTTCAGGACTCCGTCCATATCCCATCTTGGGCTTACCTATCTTGTGAGGTATTACTCCACCTCTCCCTAGCAAAACCAACCTATCCTCATGATGGTCAATAGCAAATGATTAAGAAATGGTGTCATATTCCCATGTAGACAACAAGCAATGATTAGAAACATTAAACAATACATGTACATAAATATATATATTTTCAATACATAAATTATTTTTTACTGCTTAAAATACGTTCTATCTTAACTAGTGGGAGTAATGAAAGGACGTGTCCATTCCCAAGCCACCTCCGGAATAGACGCCATGTTTCAAGGGGAATCGCGTGGTTTCAAAGAGGTATAAACCCGCACCCCAAGGAAACACGGGAGAGGAGGTGACAAGGAGAGAAGGGCAAGGAGAAGCATCCAAAGAGTAACGTCATTACTTAGTAATAATATTTATTTCAGTTTTCATAATTTATGATGCCTAGACAACCATGAGGACCGCCCTGTGAATGCATCAGTCAGCAAACGATGTGAAAGGGCTAGTCGCTGGTTCTTCCCAGCGATGAAGAACCAGCGCCTAGTAAGCATCCCTCCCCATCACCAGCAGGTTGGTACGTCCCCAGGCCAATCCGCTTAAATATCGAAATGATGAAGTATGTCTTTGTGCAAATTGTATTAAATCTGCTTTCATTCCTCATATAACAGTAATGAATTTAATTTAACTAGTGGCCCAGATTAATTGCTAAATCGGTTCCATGCCTAAAAATGTCTTGCCAAATGAACTAAGCACATCTGTAATGTACAAAAGGGTAAAATGAACTTAATTTTCATGCTAGATAGGTAACTTGCAATATCAGGTTTAGTATGCTGCATTAAATACACTTTAGTGATGGATAGAAGAATAAAAATAATTCATTCATTCTCAGACACAACTGATAAGTAAAGAAAAGGAATACTAATTAAAGATAGTCATGTTTCTGCAACTAGGCACAAATATAATGAATTAATCCCTACAAATTTATATATAATGGATAAATGTTAACCAAGTAATATAGTCATGAATCTATGTTTTCTATAGGCATTTACTATCTTCCTGATATCCTCTGTTTGTTAGTACATTCAAGATAATGAGTGCAAGCCAGGGGTATGCTAGGCCCATCCTCAGGTGGCCCTATTAGCCGTAAGAGACGGGATGGGTCTGGATGGGTAGCCCAGCCAACCTGGAAAATCCTCAAAATCTAGAATGGGTCGTGTATGTATTTTGTGCGGCAATAATTATGCCACTGATCTACTATTACTGCTGACATATAAAATGAAATATCTAAATGTTGCAGGAAACCGTAAATCCTTTTCCTAAATCCAACCTTCGGTGGATAGATCAGGCCCTAATTATCAGGAAGGCGAGGCAGGTACAGCAAAGGTTCATTACAAATGGGCTATGAGTACACTGGCTTCTAAGGTATTATGAATGTATATGAAATTAAGTATGACTGTTATACATTTGCTGTCTATATTAATATTACTATTAAATTCTGCATAAGAACTTTATCAGGCTTCATATATTAAGCATACATATTAAGCACATCCCCATGCATACCACCAAGAACAAAGATGTTACTGCCTGTAACTTAATAACAGTTCTGATCTGATCTGATCGATGGTGATCCTGTTATGCTATAAGATATCTTCCTTTTATATCTCTATAACCAATTGAAGTGATGCACCCCTTTGGATGGAGATCTCCTTTGTAAGAGACGTGGCTTTCTATCCAAACCCAAGCACTGCTTTATGCTGCTTGTTAACAAATATAATGATTATTTAATTATTTTGTTATCTATGCCTTTATTAATTCTTTGCTTTATTTATATTTCCAACCAACTTCCAATGCCATGATCCTAGTTATACCATGCACACGACCAAGGGAAGAGACACAGGAAAAATAATATATATTTGAATGCTCTCGACTTAGTGAAGAGTGTCCATGGTTAGTTCCTAAGCCAACTCATCATAGTGGCTAGAATAAGCCAGCCGCATCTCTCATAATCTCCACCTCTTGTCTTATGGGTTATAGAACATTGTGAATTTAAATCTATTTATTTATCACTGATATGATAGTGGATATTGTTGTGGTGTCATCATGACTTGATTGGGGTCATGACAGTCCACCCTTCCTGAGATTGCTTGTCCTCAAGCAATTTCAGATTAATCATGCAGTCTAATTTGTAGCCCACCTTTTGCTGCGCTACTCTGATATTATCGTAAGTTGTAGATTTGAACTGAGACATATGTATTTTTACTTTTAATTCTAATGTGAGTTATAGCCAATAGTTGGAAACTGTTAAGGTTTGTAATTTAAGACAAGCTTCTCTCATCTTTCTTTTCTTATCACTCAACGTATATTGTATACCTCTGTGTTAACACAAACACTTACCATATATTAAGTTGAGGTTAGAAGCATGAAACACATCTATGACCTTTAAATGCAAATTTTCTATCCTAAATAAATTCATATCTTTTTGGTTTACTCTTGTTATTCCCATATTCTTGATTAACCAAAAATAGAAATCACATGATGATAGGAACAATAATTATAGATATTCATGGAGTAGATATGCCAAACACGGAGCATACACATGAATATATGCAATCATGGATTATATGTGATGTCCTCAAACAAGACTCTGTCCAGTATTGTTAACATTAAGAAAGCTCCTTGTATTATCTTTAAGGATAGCTTACAATTCATTAAGCAACAATGAAGAATGGTAGACATGAAGATATTTGCTGATATAAAATTAGAAGACCATTCCATATAAAGTGACAATCGATTAAGAATAACGATGATGTAAGAAGCTTTTGAGACAGATTTGTTTATGGATCTGGAAGGGACAATATTATTGACCAAGGCAACGATACATATGAGATGTTAACACAAACTGCTCAAGGATTAGATATTATTGAACAAATCCCTCAGAAGACATTTTGCCACTCATACAAACATATGCTTGCTGATAATAATCCAAAGAGAGTAGGAAGATATCTATCTACCGTCAATATCTTCAGCACTGAACCTTGATAACTACTACAATTATATCTAATATATTTTATTGTGCCAAGCAAAGGAGTGTGGAGCATTGGATTGGATATGGGAAGTAGTTATATGGGCTCTTTGACTTGTCGAATGAGGAAGAATACAGGAAAATGGGAGATAAAGTGGGGACGCTGCCTTGAGACTTTAATAAATAAAAGAGCCATGATATCGACAGCAATGATATTGAAGAGATGTATGAAAGCAGCGACCATGATTATGATCGATTCCACCAAGTCAGCGATCTGAATGTGCCATGGCAGCGATAATAAAAGAGGAGTAGTTACTTTATAATAGAAGTGACTTAATAACATAAGGCAGACTCCCACTAAAGATTAATCACAGGTGGTACTTATCGAAGGAGGCCTATAGACCAGTAATCGTCTATAAGACAAGCATTAACTAAATACCAAACATCGATTAACAGCATTGGGTAGACAAACAAAGCTCAATCATGAAAAATAGAGAATTATACAAGCCCAATTAAGATTAATGAAAAGTATCGATAATAGTAGCAATTTGGTTAGCATCAAGCAACGACCTGAAGAGATGACACCCCTTAATTATATTCTTAGGAATAATCAAGAATATTGAATTGACTAATCAATGATTGGTTATAACCTATGTCACAGGGTTCGCCGAATTTCAGCCATGTAGTTCGAAATTCGGCGAACTCCAAAACGCGAGTAAAAATTCGTTAAAATTCGCTCTGTGTTTGTTAGAGTTAAGGGCATAGTTTTTGTTTAATAAAATATATTTATAAAAACGTTTTTATAGGGTTTTTCATGTTGAGCAACGTGACTGTCTTCACCTGCGAAAGAGTTTTTAACGCTTTCCAATATCAAACAGCGTGAATAAGCATATCCACCGCTAAATGGGATAAAGTTTCATTTAGTGTTTTTCAATGTCGAAAAACGGGAGCGAAACCTTATACTCCAACTGGCTGAAAGCTTCAGAAAAAAATTAGAATACAGAAATAGGGTTGCTGATTATAGAAATAGCACAACTTTTTATGATTGCGATTATAGAAATAGCACAACTTTTTATGAGTTACGTTTGGAGAAGGGTCGGCTTCTCTTTTAATTTTAAATATTTTGATTTAATTTTTAAGACTTGTTTTTATTTTAAATAGTAGTTTTTAAAATAAAATTTAATCTCTTTATTTTATGTTTTCAATAATGTAGATTTGTTATTTAATTTTTTTATTAAATATAATAAACTATAATATATGTATTATTTAGTATATTAAATTTGATATAGTTATTATTTGTATTCAAAAGATAATATTATTTTTATGGATTTATTATTTATTTAACAAAAATTAAATTTATATAAGGCGAATTTAATGACAATTTTTTTTTTCGAATTTTTTGACCTAGCCGAACTTCATCCGAATTTTATTGTTGTCGAACACGAATTCGAACTCGAACCTTGTGACATAGGTTATAACATATGATGATAACAACACGTTAAGAGATCATCAATAATCGATTATGGATAGCAGTGATTACAATAATTATATAATCAATTAATGCGATTTGCATAAAGGAAAACGATGTGCATTTGAAGAGACATTGGACATATCTCTTGAGTGCATCCTATCATCTCAATTTGCAAGATATAAGGGGGGGAAAACAGAATGTGAAAAGATAGGAAGGGAGATCTATGAGCGGGTTGCAACAGTCTTGAGAAGGAGATTACTTGCAGGTTCTATGAAGAGATTGTAAGGAGTTAATTATCTTATTTCTTATCCTATGGATCGCTCAAGTTAAGCCGATTGACCCAGTGACAATAAAGGTTGCATAGAAAACAAGATCAAAATCAGGAAGAGCACCGTTAGGCATGGTTGCAAGCAAGTAACTTCAGATCGGGGACAATGACATATCACTATAAGTAATACCAGCAAATACATCTTTGCATTCATATCGTTACATCAAACATCTCAACATATCCGTAATTACATAATTATATCGACATACCAAACATAGCAATATATTCATAATTGCATAGTAGGCCAATACATCAGGCACGACATCATATAGTTTTATTGCTATCCTCCGAAGGAGATTCATTGCATAGTTTATATTAATACATTAGGAAGAGAAGAGGTCTCTAAATTTTTGCAGATTGGAATACCTTACTTAGCATAACTCCTAAAACCCAATCAGATACAAATCTATATCCAGTCTTTGCATTAGCAAATACAGATTACACATATCATCTATCTATATACATAGAGACTTATCACTTGCATATTCCCACTTTACTTATCAAAGGTAGCAGTGATCTAGTTATCAATTATATACAAAATCATTCATAAGTGGTATCATAGACCATAATTCTTAGTGTAAAGAGAGACTTTAAAGAAAGAAGTCTCTTGCAACTGATTGGTTGAGTAATTGTTCCCTAATCCATAAAAAAATAACACAAGGGGACATTATAGTATACATGCAAATACAACTATCATTAGATCTTATTGACTAGAATCTATTCATTGTTCTAGCCTTACCCTGCAGGATGGCAGGATCAAGGCTCTGACACCAATTGTAATGTCCTCTACTGGGAGGGTGCCAATTCCCAATGATTAACAAACTTATCAGACTTCAAGGCTTCATCTAGTTTAGATTTCTGCTTTTTGCTTGATCTGATTTTACCGGATGGCTCTCCTTGAGTTTTAGGCTTCTTTGCTGGTTGAGTTTCATCGGACGGAGGCTTTCGGACTACCTTGGCATATGTGGCAGTCTTCTTGACTTCTCTAACCTCTTCATCTGATTCGGTTTCCTCTTCCACAACGACATACATTCTCACCGGCTTCTCCTTCCTTCTCTTCTCTGCTCCACTGGTTGATGTTGATTGTGGTTTAGGTGGAGGGACTGCTTTCTGCACACCGGAGGTACATGCTGACCTGCTCAGCTTAGCCTTAGCTTGCTTGAAAGGAGTGGGAACCGGTTTAGCCTGTTGCTTCACCATGTCTTCCTCCTTTAGTATATTTTGCTCACGAGCCCTCTGCACAACTTCTCTTGTTATGCCCATTTGCTCTGCTAGTTGTTCAACGTCCTTTCTGACCTTTCTCTTCCTTCCGGTTTCAGTAAATTGCTTGTGCAAGCTCAAGTCCTTTTCTCTGAAGGTACCAAATCTTTCCTCCTTCTCATCCACAGACTTACTAAGGAGGTGCTGTGCATAAGTGCCAAGAGTGATTTCGTCCACCTCATAGCCCATTGGCAAAATCCAAACAATCCTAGGCTCTACTGCTTCCATGTGACATTGATCCTTGTCCACCATGAAGCATATTGTGTTTTCATATTTCTCAACTATAGCCTTTGGAATTCTTTCTCTACCCTGCATCAGCTCTTGAAAGGTCTTGAAGTAACCCTATAAGGCAGATTTTTGAGCAACTGCATCACCAACACCCTGCAAGCCTTCTTTGATTTGCATTGCCACCGGTTTGTCATATGCCCAATGCACCTTTCCAATCTCAGGGATTTCATTCAGGAAATACAGAGTCAAGAAAATGATCAGGGAACCGAATTTAAATATACGCTTCTTGTCTTGCTTGATCTTCTTGATATTGCTCATCAGCTCGCTGAGAAGCACTGAGCACAAATCATACTTCTTGTTCTCTTTGAGCATCTGATAAGCTGCATAAATTGCAATATCGGATATTGAGTTTTGCCTGCTTGATTGATAAACTTTATAACCGTTAACCATTGAAGCAAATCGTACATCAAATTCCACTTTATCACTAATGGTCATTGATTTGTTGTCATATTTTGAATCGGTTACCTCCATTATAGTGGTGTTCTTTACATTCCGGAGGGCAGGAACTTCACCGGTAGCATTCAAACAGGTCACTCCTTGAATAGCTTGCTTTGTGATTTTGTAGGGTTTGTCTAGCCATAAGAATTCATCATGGATTCGGCTTAGAACATACCTTACCCATTCGGGTTTGTCGAATATCGGGAACTGAACAAACTAAATAAAACCCTTTTCCTCCAAATTCTTAAAATCTGATTTCAGATTGACAAATCCATCAACCATGTGCTGAGCCCTAATATCTTCATTATGTAAAACTCCGTACGACACAAAAGAAAATGCACCATTCGGATCGTCTTCAACCGACTTAAACGAATGTTTTTTGAAAACGAGCCTAGCTCTTTTAGTGATCTTAACAAGTGGAGTTGCAATGCCAGAAGATGATTCCATTTTGAATTTAGGGTATGAACTGATTGCTTCGAAAATGGATAAATACCTTTTCAATCACAACCGGATGCAAGAAGTCTTTGTTGGATTGCTACAAGCTTGAATTTCGCTTCAGAATCTTTTTCGCTTTGCTGCTCTACTCTTTTCTTTTTAATCGAATTGTGAAGAATGAATAGAGAAATGCCTTTTTATCCTTAGAAAACCTAACTTTTAGTTGCAATAAATGCATAACCCTAAAAGCTTCTGGATACCTTGTTCTGCATCAATTGCTCATCGGAATCTCATATTGCCATGAAATCTTTCAGAAAACATCTGGACATCTAATCTAGTTCTTCTGCAACCTTCTAGAACTGGTTATAGATCTCTGCAAGGGGGTTCTATGGATTTGCATGATAGTCTGCCCCCTAAGGCCAAAATGCCTTAGTTACCGAATGAGGTTCCATCACCGGGATCAGGTGTGGAGCCATTTACTACGTTAAGATCTTCTTTCTTCATCCACATCTTCGTATGCTGATCTCTGATCTCTTCTACCTTAGCTTTGCCCTTTTCATTTGATTTATTTTGTCCTACCGAAGCATTCTTGCAACATGACCAGGTTTGTTGCATGCATGACAAACAACACTTCTTTGCATAGGCCTGAAGTTCATTTGATTTGATCTCATCTTGCATTGGTTAGAAATATGCCCATATATACCACAAACATAGCATCTCTGATTCTGGAAGTTGTTCATTACTGTTTTGCACATGTTTGACTTATGACCAAAATTGTTGCATATGAAACATTGACCAGTAAAGGTAGAACCATTGTTCATCATATTATTCATCATCCCATTATTCATCCTACTTCTGCATTGACTTGCCATATGAAAATTTACCATTGAATTTATAGGCATTTGTTGAGACATGGACCAGCCAGGACTCGAACCTAGGACCTTCCATACGCTGCTGGAGTGCTCTACCACTGAGCTACTGGCCCCTCTTGGACCAGTCCATCGTCGGTCTGGGTGTGGCTTATTTCCAACACCAACACCCCCCCTTAAGCCACCTCTCGTGTGCTTGGGGCTCCTAGCCTGGACCTGGCTCTGATACCATGTTGAGACATGGACTAGCTAGGACTCGAACCTAGGACCTTCCATACGCTGCTGGAGTGCTCTACCACTGAGCTACTGGCTCCTCTTGGACCAGTCCATCATTGGTCTGGGTGTGGCTTATTTCCAACACCAATAGCATTAGGCTGTCTTACCAGAGGTTTCTTGTTCTTTTGTTGATGATTGCTTTGACCAGAACCGAAGGATTCTCCTTTCTCAAATCCAAGTCCTCGCATGTCTTTGCCATGTCTCTGACTTTCCATCATCTCATCCAACCGGGTTGAACTAGCTTTGAATTTTTCTTTGTACTCATTAGCATTAGTCAGCTCATCTCTCAGAATTATGATCTGCCTTTCAAGTTCTTGTCCATCATTCTTTGTTTGCACCAATTCAAGCTTCAATTGATCATTCTCGTATGTCAATCTGCAACATTCATTAGATCTGTCCTTCAGTGATTGAGTTAGGGTTTCTTCATTCTTCTTCTGGTCTTCTATCTCCTTTGTCAGCTTCATAACAATGGAAGCCAACTTCTCACATTCATTTGTTTTGTCTTGTAGGGCTTGATTATCAATGCTTTGTTCTTCCTTCTCCTTCAGCTTGTCCATCAACTCCTTTCTCTTTTCTCTAGAAGTGCTCACTTGATCTTTTAGTGTCTTAATGAAGTCCTCAGCTGCATTCAGATTTCTTTTCAAGGAACTTACTTCTTTTCTTGCTGCATCAAGATCTTCAAGTGCCACACTAAGCCATCGCTGCAAACCGAAGTCCATTGATTCAATCTTCCAGATCTTGCTCAAGTTGTTAAGCTTCTTCCAAGGCACAAAGCTCTAATACCAATTGTTGGAATCAATGAACACTGAGAGGCGGGGGGGGTGAATCAGTGTTCTGCAATTTACAAGTTTATTAATTTGATACTTAAACCACTGGATGCAAAAGATAGAAAGTAAAATGCAGAAACTCAAAGCAAATAACCACACAACCATAACATCGGAATTTTTACGTGGAAACCCGGAAAGGGAAAAACCATGGTGGGATTTGAACCCACAATATTATTATACTATGGCCAGTAGTAAAACAATATTACAAAAGGGGAATGCACTTGCATTCAGGCACACTGCCTAGAGCTCACTACTCAAATACAAAACAGGGCTGCAACCCCGGAGGACTCACTGTCCTACAAATGAGATATAACAACAAATACAATGTCTGAATTGGAATACAACATCTGCAAATGCCAGAAATTAATTCCGGTTAGGCTCAAAATGATCCGCTACCATTGATTCGGAAGATTGCTCTGTTCAGTTCTGCTACCAGACACTGGATCACCAAAACTTAAGATGCGCACGTGAAATTGCGCTCAATCGCTCCAAAAACAAATTCTCTCCCTTTTTCATCTATCAAAATCACCATCCATATCAATCTTATATATCCGCACCGCCAAAATGAATCTCCCACCACAAATCCATATACTGGATCCCAAGCTTCACACGCAACAGCACAAACTCCTCGAACACAAAACCAATGACCGAAATCATTCCTACAATTCCACAACACACGTTACCCAACTGTCCACACAATAGTTCTGCTCTTCCGGAATCACTGGATACCGGACCAAGAATCATGCACTAGAATCAACACCGGAGGCTAGAATTACAAGATGATCTGTCTTAAACAACCAATCGACTATCCCAATCACCGCAACCGAAACTGCATCACCCGAAATGAGTTGTGCACACTGAATTTGTACACTTTGTTCACACTCTACCGAACTTATGCCTAAAGTCAATATGACTTCCGGTAGATCAAATCTATAGGTACTGGATAGGATTACTAAGTTGAGTTGCCATCAATGACAATCCCTAAGTAATCTCCATGCATCTAACATCACCGGAATAGTGTCTCTTGCCAACAAAGGGGACATTACAGTATACATGCAAATACAAGTATCATTAGATCTTATTGACTAGAATTTATTCTTTGTTCTAGTCTTACCCTGCAGGATGGCAGGATCAAGGTTCTGATACCAATTGTAATGTCCTCTACTGGGAGGCTGCCAATTCCCAATGATTAACATACATCACTATGCATTATTATGTCTTAAATAAGATTATTAAAATTAAGGAACAATTAGGGTTCATAATACATTTGACAGTTACTCTACTTGAGCCCCAATCCTTACTTCTTTCCTAATCATAAACCCCAACAAAGGATGGGGAATAACTTCTCATAGGGTGCTTGGAAACCAGTCTACACGTATGCTTCCTCACGGTTTCAGGACTCCTTCCATATCCCATCTTGGGCTTAACTATCTTGTGAGGTATTACTCCACCTCTCCCTAACAAAACCAACCTATCCTCATGAGTGGCAATAGCAAATGATTAAGAAATGAGCTATGAGTACACTAACTTCTAATGTATTATGAATCTATATGAAATTAAGTATGACTGTCATACATATTGCAGTCTATAATATATATTAATATTACTATTAAATTCTACATAAGAACATTACCAGGCTTCATATATTAAGCATACATATTAAGCACATCCCCATGCATACCACCAAGAACAAAGATGTTACTGCCTTTAACCTCATAACAGTTCTGATCTGATCTGATCGATGGTCATCCTGCTATGCTATAAGATATCTTCCTTTTATATCTCTATATCCAATTGAAGTTATGCACCCCTTTGGATGGAGATCTCCTTTGTAAGAGACGTGGCTTTCTATCCAAACCCAAGCACTGCTTTATGCTGCTTGTTTATAAAGATAACGATTATTTAATTATGTTGTTATCAATGACTTTATTAATTGTTTGCTTTATTTATATTTTCAACCCACTTCCAATGCCATGATTCCTAGTTATACCATGCACACGACCAAGGGAAGAGACACACAGGAAAAATAAAATATATTTGAATGCCCTTGACTTGCTGAAGAGTGTCCATGGTTAGTTCCTAAGATAACTCATCATAGCGGCTAGAATAAGCCAGCGGCATCTCTCATATTCTCCACCTCTTGTCTTATGGGTTATAGAAAATTGTGAATTATTAAATCTATTTATTTATCACTGATATGATAGTGGATATTGTTATGGTGTCATCATGACCTGATTGGGGTCATGACACGCTTTGCCCTGTTGAAGACAAAAACAAAGTCATGCAATCGTTTCCCACTAGAGCGATGGACTTTTGGCCAATACCGCAGCTCAAGGAGAGCTCTTCCCTTGTCCACGACCCTGACCAATGTTCCGTGTCTTGTAGATTCAACTAATACAAATAGGCTTCTCCCGCTGGTAATGGGTGCTTTGAATTGCCTTCCTGCAATGATCCGGCCTTTGATATAATCGGCAATAGTCCCAATTCTCCTTACTGTGACTTTGAACAGCTGCTTTGAAATATTTTAATTAAATCTTTAACTCCTAAATAATCCGACCAATATGAATAAATATATTCCCTGCTGAATGTTTGGCTCCCACAATAATAATATCTGCAGCCCTTATTGCTAGCAATATATTCATGGCAAGACAGCAATATCCATTGCCAAATATTAGAATTATCAACCACTATTTTAATAGCCTTCAGTAATATTATTTCCCATGGCCAATACAAAGCTTATTGCACTCAATTAATAAAAGGTTCAATATATATATCACTGCAGCAATGAGGAGAGACCAATGATAAAACATCAGAATAATACAAATCGATCTTCAAAATATTATTATTCTTGCCAATCAAATGGTATCCGCCATAAACATCAATTGCTATTAGAATATTCAGAAATGCATTATGTGATAAAACAAGTCATCTGATAAGATTCTCACGCTGGCTTTTTAATCAACAATAAACGTTTGTAAATTTCTTATTTTATAGAACTTATCTCAAATTTGTCTCCAATGGAGACTTTACAAACTTGGCTCAGCTGTGAACTGTGTCGTGAATCCACTCCTCCGAAGAGTCAGGTTTTCGTCCAACCCTTCTGTCAAATCCTGAAGGTTTTCGTCTCCAGAAATTCTAAATCGTTTATCAAATCAAAGCATGTCCTTGCCTACAACCCCAGGACCTCCTTATAAAGCCCTTAGGAAACATCTAGAAGATTAGGCCAACTGGATAATTAAATAAAGTGACCTTATAATAATATTTTATTATTTTATTGTTATTTAATTAAATTAATTAATATTAAGTCATTGTATGAATATTTTATCTATATTTTGATAATTTAATAAAAATCAATTTAATCAAATTTCACCTTAAAAATTGGGGATATTACAGCTCAGTCTTCAAGTTTGCACCTTGAGGTTTTCATCTCATGTCAGCTATGCTCTAGTCAAGGGAGATGATGGGAGATGATCCTTATAGGTTTGTACTTAATCATAAAGCTTGTTTTTTTGATAGATGGGTTCCTCTTTAATAACTTTTAGGTTTAGCCATAAGTTTTGGAAGCTCATATGAGAATTGTGTCCCTCCATGCCAGGAAAAAAACAAGGCTCCAATGTCTTTCCAAGGTTATTGTTAATTATTAACAGAGATTACTTGACATTGTATACTCTTTTACAATTCCTTTTACTATCTACCTGATAGCACCTTTGAAGTGCTTCCCTTCTACATTAAGAAGAAAGGTAGCTGCATGATGGTTATAAATCCCATGCTGCTGCCTTTGTTCATGCAGATCTAGTCATTTTAGGAGAAAGATACTCAATTGGGCCATCATGGAATATGTATCAAGTGGAACCATTTGACATTGTAAGAAGCAACAATAGGGGATAATCGCTTCCTGCAGAAACATTCCTCAAGTGGCAAAACTTGAGGGAAACACTTTTTAGAAGGGGAGGCAATCCACTTGCTGCTATGTATTGTTGGATTATGGAGTAGCTAACTTTGTGCATACATTGAACTAGTTGTATAAGAGCTCGTTGATTTTTCAGTTTCTAGGAAGTTGACCTGGTTAGGGCTATTGTGTTGCACGCCCTACTCATAAGAATTGGATGGCGGGACTCGAGGGTTTATTCATTTCGCGGGCAACCATTAAAAGCAAGTTCGAAACTAACTGAAAACGCTAGATGGAGAACGAAAGGTTCCAGCAAGCACTCCTGTTTTAGCATTAGTTGGCTCAAGAGCATAGGTTCGTTTAACCTACTTACATCCAGAGATAGGAAGCTAGAATTCATCAGATCGTCAGCTTTATAATTCTTAATTGGCAGAGTACTTTTGGGAGGTTCCTCTCTTGAAGTGGCTTTGCTTTTTATTATTTCAACATTTTTCTTTGATTTATATCATTAGGTGTGAGTGTTTATTCTGTCTTTCATTGTCATTGTGTCAAGTACTACTTCTATCTTGCTGGAATTTGAAATTTGTTTTTGTTGAATATAGTAATACCGTTAGAGCTAACATTGATTTTAGAGATTTGTTGAACATGAGGGAGGCCAAAGTGAAAATCTCTCAATTGCTAAAATTGTTTGAGTTGAAGTCTCCCTAGGAGTGGAAGGTAAGAGATCAGTTGTGGTTCTAGAGCATTATCATGGAGCTAATTGGAGTACTGGAAGGACACCTATATTCTACAAATTGTGACAGGAGGCAATCTTCATTTCTTGACAATATGGAAAAAATAAGAGGATTTGTACATGTACAGGATCACCAAGAATATTATGGGGAAGTTGAAGAGAGGAAGATGATGTTGCAAAATATGTAGTGCAGGAGTGTGGGGTAGGGAAAGCATTGGGAAAAGCAAGAAGAGGAATTTGAACTGGAAGATGACCCTTCACATTTTGATGTAGATGGAGAGAAAGGATAGGAATCATGTGATGAACTTCCACATTTTTTTTAGAAGAAGAACAAGAAGAGGAATCATGTGATCAACTTCCACTTTTTGGCTTGGACAACAAGAAGAGAAATCTTTGATGAGCTTCCATTTTTTGACTTAGAATGAATAATAAGTGGTAAAGAGGAGTTTGAGTAAAAAGAAGAGGCACGGATGGAAAGTAGAAGAAACGAGAACAGAATTTCAGAGTCTTGGGCCCCCAATCTGCATCTATCAGGAACAAGGTGGACCCTCTCCAACTTTTATGTTACACTCCATTTGTGAGCACAAGCATTAGAGTATGTTGATGCAAGAGATTTGCTTTGAAAATCCTACTGGCAAAAGGAGGAAAAGAGGATTGGCATGACAAAGGGGAAGTAATATCCGAAAGAGAAAAAGTAAGAAAAGTAAAAAGAAAAGGAAGGGATCCATTCAAGGAAAATGACACGGCTTTTCAGGGGAGGGTTATATCTTTCTTTCAAGCACCATTGCAAGTTACTTCCTGGCTAAGAGTTAAAAATCTCACCTGTTTACTTTTGGAAATAAAAGTTACAATATCATAGTAGTACAACTGTTAGGGCTCTAGTGAATAGTGTTTGAGGTTCAAATGTGACTGAGGATTGCGCTTTCTTAACTATTTTCATGGATTTATCAAAATTCAGCATTGCTCCACTCTTTGCTTTTGCAATAACAGTCACTATACCAACAGGTATCTTCATAAATTATGGGTCAAATCACAAAATTTATGCAAACTGATGCATTTTCAGATTGAAGATGCGTTTCAATATTTTTTGAGCTATTTTGCCACATATTTTTGTTGGATGTTTTGTCGTTGATGCCAAAGGATGATGATCAAGGTTGTCTAACAATTATTTGTTTGAGCTACTTGGTTGCTAGGTTGAGCCACTTGGTTGCTTGGTTGAGCTACCTGGTTTTCTGGTTGAGCTACTTGGTTGTCTGGTTGAGCTGTTTGGTTATCTGCTTGTGCTGGTTGCTTGTCCATGTCACCTGCCTACTTGTCTACTCTTGAGTGACACATCACCCATGGAATATTTATTAATGCGATGATATTTATGTTGAATCAGGCAGTCTTAAAGAAATGGACAGTACATGGTATAGTTGTGGCTTAATTGTTCCTATGTGATGAATGCTAAATAAAGGTTGGGTGGCTTATATAAATTTCTGACTTATAACGTCTTTGCAGCTTATTAAGAGAACTGACACATTTATCAGAAATCAGTTTAGGGGCTTATAAAAGGATTTACTTCAGCAAACATAGAATGAAGTCAAGTCGTGTTTCTCAAGCTAGTACGATAGAACCTTATTATTTTCTTTTGCTTTCGAAGGAAGCCGTGTATTTTTTCACAATCAGTGGTCAAGTTATAACCATGGAAACTTAATGGATGGTCTGTGTGGCAATATATGTCACTCCTACACGATTGATATTAAATCTGTTATTATTCCTTTGTAACAGTGAAGGGAGTCTCTTAATTTGTATGCATTCTATAAGTGACATTGTTGGTATTGAGACTTAATATACATATAATAGGCTCGCGTTAAAAATAGAATATTTGATACTGGTGGTGGTAATGAAGGCCTTTTATATGCCACCCGAAAGTTTTTCAAAAGTGGAGTGTTGTTGGATATTACGAAGAGGAGTATATACATATAACGGAGTTTGAACAAAATATATGAAGGGAGAAAGAAGGGAGGCTGAATTTTTTTATGTGTATTATTGTTGGTCAAGTTATGTGCTACTGCTGATAAAACATAAGGAGCATTTATGCACAGGCAGTAATATATGGTTTCAGGTTTGGAGCATGTAGATTTGTATAGCGGTACGAATAGAGGGTGTGCATAAAGATTTTTAATAACAGGTTTTTATGCTAAGGAATTGAAGGAGCCATGGGTCACTCTCATATATCTTGCTGAGTATGTTATTCTGAGATGGAGTGTATTTCTGAGTTGGTGCTCAACCTGAGGTTGGTGCCTCAGCTGATCAAAGTTGGTGCTCACTTGTGTAATCAGGGTTGGTGCCCATTTTGTTAGTGAAAGTTATTGCGTGCCATGGTTTTTCCACGGAAAATTTAGTGTTTGCATCTTGTTATTTGCTCTCTCAAAGTTTTATATGGTTTCATGATTTTAAAAGTTTAAAAATATTGATTCACCTGCCCCACCCTCTCGACCTATTCCCCCCCTCCCTTTCAGTATTTTGTGTGCTCTTCAATTTTGACCGTAGATTATGGAATTTACAGGTGTTCTATTTTGATTGTTATCATCACTTTCTAATATCTTTATGATGATGCCCTAACTTTGTGGATAAAGCTTTTGAAGGGGAGAGTGTTTTGTTTGCACTCCTCTTCTTTTATTATGTGTAGTAATGAGTTTTTTTCCCTAAGCTTATTTGTGGTAGTAAAGTATAATGTTGTTTTATTATGTGTAGTGATGACCTTTTTTCCCTAATTTTATTTGTGATAGTAAAATATAATGTTAAGTTGATGTCCTAGGTGGGTCATAAACTTTGGAGCACTTTTCTATTTTGTTTGTGTTGGCAAGAGACACTGTATAGGTCATTCAGTGTTGTCATTGATGGCAACCGAAGTCAAATATGCCATCTGTAGTGTGTGATCTGATCCTACAGGAAGTCAGAATGAAGATTTGGTTAAGTTTGGTGAGTTAGAACAGTGCATCCAACATAATGTAGTATTTTGGTTGGCATTTCATTTATGTTGAATATTTTGTGTTGCGGAAGCTAGAGGAAGATAGTTAGATGTCTGGAGTACCTTATTTCAGAATCTTAGCCTCCGGTGATGATTGTCGTGTGAGTTAGAAGATCCAGTGTACAAGTTTTGGGGTTGAATAGTGTGGTATGGCCGTTTTGAATAGTTGATCGTTGTGTGGAATTGATGAAGTTATTTTGGTGATTATTTTTGTGATCGAGGATGTTTAGTCGACATCTGGGAAGCGTGTGGACAATTCTTTTTGGTCTGCATATGCATTGGAGTTCGGATTGAGCCGACTATGTATGCACATTTCATTATATGTTATGTGTTCTTGAAGCCGACATATAGAATACCTAATTTCATGTTGCGAATATAAAAGAACGATGGATATAATCAATTTAGATATTGGTGGATGTGTGGAAAGTGTTTGTGATCGATTGTGTGCAGTTTCACGTGTGCAAGTGAAGGATTTATGCTCCAGAATAATATAGAACAGTGGAACAGAGCAGTGTAGCAGATCAATGTGAGATCAAGTGTTTTGTGCTTAACTGGAACTGTACTTTTGCATTTGTAGATGTTGTTTTTCAGTTCAAACATTCCAATTATCTTTTGTAAAAGATATTGTAAGACAGTGAGTCTTGCTAGGGTTGTAGCCCTTGATATTTTGAGCAGTGAGATCTAGGCAGTGTTCCTGAATGCATGTGCATTCCCATTGTAATATTCTTATACTTCTGCAGAGTATATTTATATTGTGGGTCTCATACCCATCGTGTTTTTTCCCTTAATAGAGTTTTCCACGTATAAAAATCTTGGTGTTATGGTGGTGTGGATATTTGCTTTATGTGTTTGAATCTCTCTCTTGTTGATTTGCTTTACGTGCTTGAAAATTGCAGAACATTGATTCACCCCTCCCTCTCAGTGTTCCTTGATTCCAACAATTTGCGGGGACATGCCATCATGGTGTCATAACGTGGGCCAATTACCATGATGGTTGGATGTTGAGCCCCAGAATAACTAAAATCATCATAGAATATAAGATAAAAGAGAAAAATTTAAAGTAATTCGTTGAGACAAATTGGTTTACATGCTCCAATGTTTTTAAAAAATTGTTTGGGCAGAAAGTGGATAAGCACCTTTAAAGGGCCCACCATCTGGAAGATGATGGGAAAAGTAATAAACTGGTTTGTAAAAAGTTTGCCTTTTGTTGTGGCTATTATCTCTTTAATTCGCTATTGCATAAACCCATACTCTTTTCCCAGATTTGATTTGTACCAGCATCATTTTAGAATACATGCATGGTGTATCTGATTCAACTTTAATTGAAACTTTTTAATAGCTAAATAAATTAGTCATTTGTTGGGAAAAAATTCTTCCTGTATGTGGCATAGTTTTACCAATAAGTCTGAAATTAATTAAATGATAAATGCTATTTCAGTTAGGCTATTTTAACTATTCAACTGATAGTTGTCATAATCGTTGATCATTAGTGCTTGAACTTCTAGCTGTGTTGAAAGAATGAATTTTCAGTTTATAGAGTATGGAGGGAGATTGTAAGCAAGGAATACTTTTGGTATTTCAGTGAATAATGCAGGCATCATCAACAAAAATGGTAAGCTATGGGAGATCCCTGCAGAAGAATTTGACTCAGTCATAGACATAAATTTGAAGGGCACAGCAAACATGCTTCGTCATTTTCTGCCTCATATGATAGCGAAGAAAAGAGGGATAGTGGTGAATTTGTCATCAGGATGGGGTCGATCTGCTGCTGGAGAGGTTTGCTATATTTGCCCTCTTTTTAAAATTGTTTAATAATTTCAGTTTCTTTACAAAAATGGAATGCCAATTGGATTTGCAAACATGTCATTGGAGATATTTTTGAGCAGGTTTCTCCTTACTGTGCATCAAAATGGGCAATTGAGGGTTTAACAAAGTCAGTTGCAAAAGAAATACCTCAAGGAATGGCCGTTATTGCATTGAGTCCAGGAGTGATCAACACTGACTTGCTGGCATCTTGTTTTGGTGCATCTGCTGCCTTGTACCAGAGTCCCGAAGCTTGGTATCAATTTAACATCTAAATTCTTGTTTAATAATGAGCATCATTCCTAAAAAAATTCATTGCTTGAAAATATCAAACTAAGACTATTCTTGCTTGTTTATTTTTATCTTCTTAGTTATCTAAATAAGTAAACAAAGAAGCTATGCACCTTGGGGATGTCTCCACAGCCCTTGGTTCCTGGACTTATCCTACGTTCCCATTCAAATATTGTGTCAAGGATTTTGGAGGTACTTCTAGGCATCCCCGTTTCCTTTAGCCCTCTAAAAGAGGACTTGTTGAAACACAGGAACCTGTTTTACTTGTAGAGACCAAAGCTATTTGAGCTTATCAGTTGTGTATCATGTATTTTCTGGCATTTGCTTTGTAAACTGGAAGGTCAAACTGATTTTTTCCCTTCAATAGAAAATATCTTCTTTTGTTTATTACATGCTTTTGATTTGCTTTTGTTTTCAATTGAATCGCTCAACCCTAACTAATTGATTTGTCTATTTTTAATCTAAACAAAAATTTCGAATTTTTCATAATGTTTCAAACAAATTGCTATAATCTCAACCACAACAAGACACATTTTCCAAACAGTTGTTCCCTAAAATCTTGTTCATTCATGATAATGAAAAACTATATTGCGATGTGTTAATACACATCATCATTCATGTATTTGTAGTGTTTCTCTGAGCTTTTGGGAGGGGGGGTTGTAGGATTAGAGAATATAGATTGTTGAAGTTATAGCTGCGATAGAGATCTAAGATGCATATCTATTTTCCTCTCCATCGTCTCTTATTTATTTCATATCGCAATCTTCTATTTGTCTCCGTCTTGGTGGCTTCCGTTACCTTTATACCGTTTCATTGGCATCCGTTTTCCTTTCGAAATTCTTCTTTGTTTATCCGAACGCTATGGTGGCTGTCGGTGAGATTTCTACGTGACTGTCGGTGAGTCATCTATGTGGTTGTCAGTGACTTTTCCTCGTCCATCGTGGAGTCTCTTCACTTGCTATTCGATTCTTTATATTTATCGCTCTTCTATTTTCATGGGTCTTCTTCTTCGGCAGATTGATAATCATATTGCGGGCTTATCATTTTGTCTTGTAGCAAGTTGAGAGTAATGTGTATGGATTCTGTCAGAACAGTAAATATTATATGTTTTCTATGTTCAGAGTTTTTCAGACTTATGAAGTTTTATAGAATGTATATGAAATGTATCAGTTGACTTCATTGTCATGATTGATTTGTAGAGAATCAAACTTATCTTAGTGTGATTGATAGTAACCCGAAACTATCAATAGTTGTATTCATTTTCAGAGATATTATAAATTCATTTTTGAGTGGGCTGGGTTTTTCACCTTCAGGTGGAGGGTTTTCCCAGGATAAAGTTCTTGTGTTTGTGTTGTTCATGAGTTTAGTTTTCTACTTTCTATTTATTCTGGTTCAAATTTAACATGGTATCAGAGCGGGGTTAGAAGATTGATCCAGAACCAGAATCTTTAAGTTCTTTATTTCTTTCTTTTGTTTGCCTAAGTTATTCATAATGGTGAACGGATTGAAAGTAGAAGATAGACTAGATGGGTCATCAAATTTCTCTTCTTGGAAATTTAGAATTCTGATTACTCTAGAAGAGAATGTTCTCCTTGACTATGTCTCGAAAAATGTAGAAGAACCTTCTGTTGATACAGAGAAAGTTCAATGGAGAAAAAATAGGACCATGGCTAAGAAAATTCTGATTGATTCTATTAAGGATCATCTGGTACCTATCATCTCTAAGTTGGATTCAGCTAAGGAAATGTTTTAGACTCTAAAGGATCTTTATGAATTCAACAACACCAGCAGAGCTTTAGCCCTGAGGCGTCAACTACTGAATGTGAAAATGTCTAGAGGAGAATCTGTTGCTTCTTATTTCATGAAGATTTCTGATTTAAAAGATCAGCTTACAATTGGAGATACTTTTGCTGATAAAGACTTGGTGATGTTATCTATGAATTGACTTCCCAACTCTTGGGAATCCTTCATTCAAGGCATTAGTGGAAGAGATGAACTTCCTAAATTTGATAGGTTGAGGGCAGATTGCATCTAGGAAGAATGCAGACAAGAAGCAAGAGGCAGTGGTCGCAAATCTCATCATGAAGATGATCATGTGCTAGTTGCTCACACATCTAAAGGGAAAGGAAAGATAGGTAACTTCAAAAGATTTAGAGACAAGAATTTTGAGTCAGCCCCTGATGTCAAGAAAAAGAGAAGGGACCTTTCTAGAATTCAGTTTTTTAGGTGTGACAAATTTGGTCACTTTGCTAGAGATTGTGTATCAAGGTCAAAGCCTCAAGCAACTGCTGCAAATGTTGAGAATCCTTCTCCTCAAAGAGAGTCAAGTGAAAATTCTGAGGGATTCTTATTTATTTCTGCACTTTCTAGTAATGTTCCTACTAACAGTGATACGTGGTTGATAGATAGTGGAGCATCTCGTCATATCATTGGTTATCGCGAACACCTTTCAAACTTGAAAGAAAAAGACTCTCATCTTCAAGTTATCATTGGTAATGATGCTTGCTATTTTGTGAAGGGTGCTGGTTCTACTTCTTTTCAGTTGGACTCTGGTATTCCTCTTCATTTAAGTGATGTACTATTTGTTCCTAGTATTAAGAGGAATCTGATTTCTATTTCTGCATTAGAAGACAAAGGTTATCATGTTGCTTTTGCTGATGGAAAAGTACTTGCATGGAAGAAGGACTCAAGTATTCAATCAACTTGTGTTATTGGTGTTCGTCATGATAGTCTTTACAAACTTTCAGCTCATCTCATTCAAGTCTTAGCTCATGATTCTTCAAGTTCAAGTGAGCTGTGGCATAAAAGATTTGGTCATTTAAATTTCAGAACTTTGTCTGCAATGGAGAAGGTTGTCAATGGTCTTCCAAAGCTGAATCAAAATCATGAAGGTGTTTGCAAGGGGTGTGCTTTAGGTAAGAACATTAAGAGCACCTTTCATAGTAGTGAAAGTAGGGCAAATGATGTTCTAGAATTAATTCATTCTGATTTATGTGGACCTATGTCAGTTGCTTCACTTAGTGGTTTTTGGTATTATGTCACCTTCATTGATGATTTTTCACGTAAGTGTTGGATTTACTTTCTTAAGTCTAAAGAGTCTGATGAAGTGCTGTCCAGATTTAAAGAGTTCAAAGCTCTAGTTGAAAATTTATCTAGCAAGAAAATAAAAGTTCTTAGATCTGATAATGGAGGAGAATATGTTCCTGGTGTTTTTCATAACTTTTGTGTTGAAGCTAGGATTAAGAGGGAGTTTTGTGTCCCTTATAATCCTCAACAAAACGGTGTGGATGAAAGAAAGAATAGGACAATTGTTGAGGTAGCAAAGGCTATGATTCATGACCAAAGTCTTCAAACATTTCTTTGGGCTGAGGCTTGCAGGACAACAGTTCACATTCAGAATCGTAGTCCTCATCAGATTCTAGACAATTTGACTCCAAAAGAAGCCTTTTCAGGTGTCAAACCAGATGTTAGTTATTTCAGAATCTTTGGATGCCCAGTTTATATTCATGTTCCAAAAGAGAAAAGAACTAAATTAGAACCCTCAGGCAAGAAAGACATCTTTGTTGGTTATAGTGAATCTTCAAAAGCATATAGAATCTACATTCCAGGTCAAAAAGAGATTGAAATCAATAGAGATGTTTCTTTTGATGAAGATGTAGCCTGCAATAAATCCAAAGAGACTAACTTGGAATCTGATAAAGATCTTGAGCATCCTCAAGATATAGATACACTTGATCCGAATCTATCTTCAGACATTCAGAGGGAGTATATAGATTAGAAGATCCTGCTGATTCAGCTGATCCAGCTGATCCAATTGATCCAGTTGACTCTATAGTCACAACAACAGGTCCCAGTAATAGTTCAGCTCATAAGAAAAGACCTCTGTGGGCTAGGCACACTATGGAAGAGGCTGAAAAATATGCAGCCCCTCGTGGTACTTTCAGAGAAAGTAAAAGACCTCACAAGTTTGCTGGCTATGTATCTTTGATGAGTCATATCATAGCATCCGAGTCCTCAAGTGTTGAAGAAGCTTTAAATCAGCAAGTGTGGAAGGATGCCTTGATGGAGGAATATCAATCTATTATGAAAAATGATGTATGGCACATTGTTCCAAGACCTAAAAACAAATCTGTAGTTTCTTCTAAGTGGCTGTTCAAAATCAAACATGCAGTTGATGGGAGCATAGAAAAGTTCAAGGCCAGATTTGTAGCCAGAGGTTTTTCCCAAAAGGAAGGCATAGACTTCGAAGAAACCTTTGCACCTGTAGCTCGTTACACTTCTATCAGGACTATCATAGCTGTTGCAACTGTTAAGGGTTGGAGAAACTTCATCAAATGGATGTGAAAACAACCTTCTTGAATGGTAAAATTGAAGAGGAGGTTTACATTGAGTAGCCAGAGGGCTTTGTTATTCATAATAGAGATTCACATGTATGCAGGCTGAAAAAGGCCTTATATGGTCTTAAACAAGCCCCTCGTGCTTGGTATGAGAGGATAGATCACTATCTTTTGAGCTTGGGCTTTCTAAAGAATGATGCTGATCCAAATTTATACTTCAAGGTAGGTGATGACAAGGTGCTGATTTTAGTGTTATATGTTGATGATTTATTTTTCACTGGTAATGAAGATCTCATTGTCAAATGCAAGGAGTTAGCTTTAGAATTTGAAATGAAAGATCTTGGCTTGTTACATTATTTTCTTGGACTTGAAATATGGCAAAGACCCAATGAAATCATATTGAGTCAAGGAAAATATGCAATTGATATTTTGAAAAGATTTGACATGTTAGAGTGCAAGTCTATGGTGATTCCTATGGAGGTAAATCTGAAAAAATTACATGATGATGCAACAAATTCAGATTTAGTTGATCATACTATGTATAGACAATTAATTGGCTCTTTAATGTACTTGATTAACACAAGCCCTGATATATGCTATGCAGTTAATACCTTGAGTTAGTTCATGTGTGAACCAAGGCATATTCACCTTGTGGCAGCCAAACACATATTGAGATATGTATGAGGTACAATTGGATTTGGCTTAAAATTTTCTTCGTGTAGAACTAAACTTGCAATGGTTTTCAGATTCAGATTGGGCAGGTTGTGTGCCTGACAGAAAAAGCACTTCAGGTTGCTGTTTTAGCTTAGGTTCAGCTATGATTTCCTGGTGCAGCAAGAAACAATCTTGTGTTGCTCAAAGTACAACTGAAGCAGAATATGTTGCAGCCTGTGTGGCTATGTAATGTCCCTACTACTTAGAGATCATTAACCTGCAAAAAAGATCGTTAGAACATGACAAGCATATATGTATATATAAGTAATCTAAATTGCAATCTAACTTCAATGCTTATTTAACATCATCATAATTTTTTTCTAATAAAAAGGATACGAATGCCATACAAAGTATGTCCTTAGGCGGTCGTACGACTCGCCTTCTTGGAACCCCTTGGTTCCAAGATGTCCTTAGGTGGCCGTGAAGCTTGCCCTCTTGGAACCCCTTGGTTCCAAGCCCTCCAGGAAATCGAAGATGAGTTCGAATCCTGTCTTGGGTGTAACCTCTTATGCCCAAGCCCTCCAAGGAAGACCCTTGTCTTTCCTTGCCTTGGGTGATGCCTTCATCATCAAGTCCTTAGAGGGGATTGACCCGACCTTGAGTCCTGTCTCGGGTATAACCTCTTATACCCAAGCCAGCCAAGGAAGACCCTTGCCTTTCCTTGTCTTGGGTGATGCCTTCATCATCCAAGTCCTCAAGGGGTTATGACCAAATCCTTCTCTTCTTGATTGAGTTTTATCAACCAAGCCATACATATGCATATCAGTTTTTAGTATATATACTGCCCTAGGAATTATCATAATCCCTCCCTTAGATTAAGTGGAGTTTCCTCCTTATAGCCTCCAACATGTATTTCACATTTATAATACATTTTTGCATTTTATTACTATTTTCCATTTCATAATCCACATTTACATATTCCTGATTTAACATGTATTCCCTAACATATATACATAAAAATGTTCATTAACCAATATTCACATTTATTTCTTTAACATATATTCCTACTATTCATTGATGCGTATTTATTACTTATGTTCATACATATTAATTAACACCTAAGAACCTTTCCTTAACATGTGTATTCAAATGTTCATTATTTATATTAATATATATATTAACTATTCATTATATTCATTAATATATATATTAAATATTATTATTTATATCTATTTACACCTACATTCCATGACACCTCTTACCTGTCTGCACCCGCAGTTTGGTCTCCAATCTGCAGTTCCTGCGTTGTCTCCCTTGCCTTTCCTCCTCCTATCCTCAAGGAGAATCACACAAGATACCACAAAGTATTACAGACTATATCATATAATTTACTTAATTGTCATATAGACAGTTATTTATTAACTGTCATTATGACATTATTATATTATATCCCATTAATAACATTATATTATGTTATTTGCATTATGTAATAACATTATTATATTACATTACATATTTATGTAATATTATTATTATATTATATTACAGTCTGATATTTTATTACCCGCATTATGCTATATTGACATCATTATATTATATTATATTACAGTATATTATATTATTACAGTATTAATAATATTGAATAGTGCCACATCATATTAGTATTACTTTATTCCTCAAGGCCAGCGAACTTCTTGTATGTGTCTCCTTAATTTTTACGTGCTATTCTTTTTAACTATTCTCCCTATGCTGTGTGATGACTGTTATTAGTCAGGCTTATTTTCTTACTATTCCCCCCGTATCCTTTTCTTTCTCTCATCATGACTTCTATTATATATCTTGCCTTATGACGAGACACGCCTCTTTATCGAGCCTTTTGACTACCTATTAATCGTGCCTTTTTGTTGTTTAATATTTGCTATCTTTTTAGTAGTAATCGCTACCCGTTACTAATAGAGATCACTCTAATCTTAATGTTAATTCATTGCCCGTCTTAAAGATAATTGCTGTTGCATTATTTCCTTTAACGTATGCAACCTCCTCTAATTGAGCAGCCACGTAACCACATTCTTTAGATTTCTTCTAATAACTTTTAGTCACTGATTTGAGGGAATCATGTATCTTCTTTAATATAGAGCTAATAATGTATAATATTATTAATTTAAAATTATTAATAAATAAATAAATAATAAATAAGTAATAAATAATATTATAAGTAATAAACATAGTATGTAAATTGTGTTTATAATATTATTAATTTAATAAACAAATAAATAATAAATAATTCGTTGGTAATTATTATATTAATTAATAATAATTATTTCTTCGTTTCATATGTATATATAATGATTAAGGAGGGGACATGACAGGCTGCAAGAGAAGCTGTGTGGCTTCGAAAATTACTTGCAGGCTTGTTTGGGCAGCCGTTGGAAACTACTGTGATTATGTGTGATAATCAAAGCTGTGTGAAGCTTTTAGCTAATCCAGTATTTCATGATAGATCCAAACATGTGGAAATTAAATATCATTACTTGAGAGACCTTGTTCAGCGAAAAGCAGTTGAACTCAAGTATATTTCTACAAAAGAGCAAACATCAAACATTCTCACCAAGCCGCTTCCAAGAGTGAAGTTTTGTTACTTTCGAGATAAGCTTGGCATTGTGGAGAAAAGCTTTTGCTGAGAGAGTCTCAGCTTTATTGATTCTTTGCTTATTGTTAATGAGTTCTTCTTTGCGAGAGAAGTTTGAGGTGAAATCCCTTGATTAATGAGTTCTTCTCTGTGAGAGAAGTTCGAGGTAAAATTCCTTGATTAATGAGTTCTTCTCTGCGAGAGAAGTTTGAGGTGAAATCCCTTGATCCACCCTCTGGGAGTAGCTATGGTGGAAGTCATGTGTATGACTTTATGATTTTTTATTTCTGTTTTCATTCACCCTCTAGGAGTAGCTATGGTGAATATTGTTATGCTGAGATAACAATTTTATTGAATAAAATCTGTGATGAGACTCTGTTGACTTTCTTTGGTTGCAGCTGTATGTACCTGTCATGAGATGACGAAATGAAGATCTCTCTCTTGCTAAGAGGGAGTGTTGAAGTTATAGCTGCGATAGAGATCTAAGATGCATATCTATTTTCCTCTCCATCGTCTCTTATTTATTTCATATCGCAATCTTCTATTTGTCTCCGTCTTGGTGGCTTCCATTACCTTTATACCGTTTCATTGGCACCCGTCTTCCTTTCGAAATTCTTCTTTGTTTATCTGAACGCTATGGTGGCTGTCGGTGAGATTTCTATGTGACTGTCAGTGAGTCATCTATGTGGCTTTCGGTGACCTTTCCTCTTCCATCGTGGAGTCTCTTCACTTGCTATTCAATTCTTTATATTTATCGCCCTTCTATTTTCATGGGTCTTCTTCTTTGGCAGATTGATAATCATATTGCGGGCTTATCATTTTGTCTCGTACCAAGTTGAGAGTAATGTGTATGGATTCTGTCAGAACAGTAATATTATATGTTTTCTATGTTCAGAGTTTTTCAGACTTATGAAGTTTTATAGAATGTATATGAAATGTATCATTTGACTTCATTGTCATGATTGATTTGTAGAGAATCAAACTTATCTTAGTGTGATTGATAGTAACCCGAAACTATCAATAGTTGTATTCATTTTCAGAGATATAATAAATTCATTTTTGAGTGGGCTGGGTTTTTCACCCTCGGGCGGAGGGTTTTCCTAGGATAAAGTTCTTTTGTTTGTGTTGTTCATAAGTTTAGTTTTCTGCTTTCTATTTATTCTGGTTCAAATTTAACATAGATTACACGATGATGGCACACAAATAAGATTAATAAAATATAATAAAATATGCAAGGATCTGCAGAAATAGAACAGATTACAAAATACAAAAAGTCATTTTTAAAGGTATCTAAAACACAGCACGTTAAATTGTGAATGGGAAACATCCCGTGAACCTAACCACAAATACTAATACACTAACAAGATTAATATAAAAAATGCTTTGGATCACAAGATCCATCAATTCCCCCTTAATTCAGAAGGGGGAAATCTGATTGATCTAGAGCATCTGCAAATCTGGTCAATTATCCAATCCTACCACTATGTAATTTGGTTCCTTTTCTTCTAGAGCTGGTCAGTCAACACTAGTGCTTTTACCTTTGCTCCACACTTCTCTATGAAGTATGAACAACCCTTGTTACTCTTGTAGTGCCTTGTGCCATTGCTTCCTGCAGTCTGAAGATCCATCGCCTCTCCTTGACATGACCTTACACAATCATACTGAAGTCCATCATATCATTACAACATGCCTCTAACCATCCATACCATCTGCAATGTAAGGAAGGTAAGTCATTGGCCAACTACAATGACCACTGTGGCAATTTTTTTGTTCTTGCAGCAATATACAAACTACTTTACATCATCAGCAATTGTGAAGACTACACACAGTTGTCACCACAACTGCATGACCAAACCGTCAGCTGACCACAAACGTTGAAAGTACATTAAGAATCTACTAACAGACTGATCATGAAGACCTACCTTACCCTATCAGTCAAGAGGTTGGGAACAAAACAATTTAACCACTCACAAGAATATTGCTCCTCAGCAACACACAAGAACAAAAACAAAATAGGTTACCACATTGTGAACATTACACTGAACACCATAGTGCAAACACTGAAAAAAGAAACTGCAACATGAACACAATATCAACTGTGCAGGGAAATCGAAGCTTCAAATTATATTGCCCCAAAAACTTAAGAAAAGATCCCAAAAGGGGTAATTTTGTTTTGGAAAAGTCAATTATATCATCTTCCAACTTGATCTAGCATATTTTTTTATTAAATTTTTCAAACATAATTCAAATTGCTATTTACATCTGTCCAAGTCAGTTGTCATGTCATTCAAAGTTCATCTTTGGAAGATATTACCCTAAAGGTATAGGAACCTGCTGTTCCTCTAGTGGCATGAGGTTCTGGAAGAATATTTCACTCTATAGTGTTTGAAGGTAAAATCATATTCATGGTCCGCAATAGTCCTATTGACGCTCAGACTGATAACCAACAATCAACAAGGCATCTAGGGTGGGTTTGACACTAATTTGCAAAATGCCATGCCATAGCCTGAAGGAAACATGCTACAGGCTCACTACACTATCCTGCAGCAGCTGCATGACTTGCCTAATGTCAACTACAATGTTCTTCTCACAATTTAAGAAATGTTGTCAACAATTTCAACAGCAACATGCAGCATCTTGCAGTGAAATACAACCACCTACAAGAGCTACAGAACATCCCTCAACAGCCCACAACAAAGATCTACTGAAGGTCCAAAAGACGAACCACAATAGAAGAACTTTTGTGGTAATTAGTGTCAACAAGAACATTAGTTGTTCCCTATTCCATAGTTTGGGTAGTTTCAAAGTCCTCTTCATTTAAACTTCCAAGAAGGACAGGGACCTTACTTCGGACTACCCAATTTCATTCTCAGTGCACCACAAGGGTGGTTTCATGGAGATGGAGGTCAGATCCAAGATGGTGGTTCGGCATGGCAGAAAAAGTGACAAGGCCAGGCTTGATCCTTTGGAGATCTACTGTTGTTGTCCAAAAATTAGTGAATAGTCTGCCCTCCTTGCTCCCAACGTTCAGTTGTTATTCCATGGGAAAGCTAGATGGTTGCACCTCAAATTCTACTATTCACAATCATTCAAATAGATATTTTTCTATTTTGGAAAAGGAAGTGTTGGCTTTTGCTCTCAAGTTCATTTCGAATCCACCTCCCATGCCTTCTAAAGAAGTTGTTAAAGAATTTAATGCTTTTGTTTTTCATTTCAATCTCAAGTGGCTCTTTCATCACTGGAATCAGTCTAGTGGCCCTTATTCTCAGTTTCTTGTTTGACCCATACAAATGTTGAATCATCTCTTTGACCTTACCAATGGTCTCATATAGACACCCCATGGGAGATTTTGATTCCCATCCACCAATCATAGAACCCTAGCCAACGATTGTGATTCTTAAATATAAAAAAATTAACAAAATCAGTGAATTGTAATATTAGAAAATTTAAAAATAAATCATCAATCGAAGTTTGAAAACTTACATTGATGATCTCCTCCACAAAATCTATCATAAAAAATGGCCCTCATGACCTTCTCTACTTTAGGCTTCCTATAATGACTCTCCAACCATCTTTCACTCACAAACACATTCTTAAGGTTGGGCAATGTTATGTGACCAGAAATGAGAAATGCGACGACAATGTGATGAGAAACAAAATATTTAAAGGTTGCATATAAGAAATGGATTAAATTAAAAAAATAAATTTATTATAAAGTTTCATCTCCTATTAATAAATATGTGTAAATTAAAATTTTACTTAAATCAATCTTATAAAAATTAAGAACATCTTATATTAATTTTAAAACATAATTATATGTTTTAACTTTAATTATAATTAATAATAAAAATAAAAACAAAAAATTTATAAAACAAAATTTCATTAAAAAATATAAATAAATATTATATGATAAAAGATTTTAAAAAAGAAATTAAATTGATACCTTTTTAAAAATCAGGGGAGAATCTTTTCAAAGATTTTTTACAGGCAACTTGGAGAACTCTTAAGTTTTTAAAAATTAAATAACCTCCCACTACCCAACTCCTCGAAGAAGGGAAAAAACCAATGATATCGCTGAATGTTTTTTCATTCTTGGAGGAAAAAGGCCAATAAAATTGCAGATTTTTTTTTTCATTTATCTTTCAGAACGGAAAGCTTGGCAACAAATAGAAACGACATAACAGGCTTAGAAACAACTACCTGCAATGGAAAACCCGTTTCACCCATCACAATGCAAAATGGGTCCTAGCCGTCATGTTTCTGGTGACAAAGGGACAATGTAGCTAACATGCTTTGCAAGCTGAGGAAATTAGTAGCAAAGTGTGTGACTTGTGATCTGTAATGTCCCCACTTTGAAATAGAATTTAATAATAAATAATAATAATAAAATTAAAATACAAAAGAATGAAAAATACAATAAATGAATAAAATTAAATAAAATAAAATTTAATTAAGTTAATGAATGGTCATAAGACATGAAATGAAAAGTTGTGACTCCCTCAAACATGAGATATAAAAGGGAGAAGAGAACCTCATTTGAGGGGGGATAATTTGGGAATTAGAAGTGGAGATCTGATTTAAATAAGAAGTGCAGATCTGATTGTGAAAGGTTTTGTCCCTTTCAAAGGGCAGAAATAATGAAGAGTTGCACTCTTTCAAAGGGTGCTAATGGTGAAAGGGTGTGTCTCGTGCCAAAAAGCATACATGATGAAGAGGTGTGACCTCTCCCTCACATTGAGAGATATAAAGGAAAGGAATCAAAAGCATCCAGGGAGATCACCATCGATCAGATCAGATCAGAACTGTTATTAAGTTACAGGCAGCAACATCTTTGTTCTTGGTGGTATACATGGGGATGTGCTTAATATACGAAGCCTGATAATGGTCTTATTCAGAATTTAGTAGTAATATTAATATAGACTGCAATATATATGACAATCATACTTAATTTCATATATATTCATGATGCATGAGAAGTTAGTATACTCATAGCCCAATAATTTAATCGTTTCTATTGCCCCACTGCCCCCCCCCCCCCCCCCCAAGGAGAGGCATGGTGTTGTTAGGGAGAGGTGGAGTAAATCCATCCCAAATTAGGTGAGCCCCAAGGGTGGTCTGGACGGATGTTCCTGAAACCTGGGCCCAATTATGGAGGTGGTGTCAGTGCGCCCTAGACAAGTAAATCCCCATCTAGGGTTCAGGATTAGGAACGGAGTAAGAATTGGGGCTTGAATATAGTCACTATCAATTGTAATATGAATAAATATGGCCATCTAGTTCATTAAATTAATTGAAGGCATGATAGTATTAACTATTAAGTAGTGGATGTTGATATTTGGGAAATTGACAGCCTCCTAGTAGGGAACATTATATGATCGCACGAGATCCTACCACTAGTGTGCTCTCTCATAAGATTTAGAGCACATGTGTGGTTGTAGATGTACTTTGTGATATTCTTGCCATCCTCAACTACATTCTTTACCCAACTTAGTTTCCCTATGTCCTCAAGGCTCTAAAATAATGTCATGTGCCTCGCTTGTAGAAGATTAACGACTACCACATATGTAGTTACATTATTGGTCACAATTTGAATGAATTTTGCACTCCCACTATATCACCATCTCATCCAACATGTTGCACAAGGTCTTTGTATTTTTGCCACTAAAAAGTTGATGTGTCCTATTTTTGCCATTTGCCACCCATCAGATAAAATGGTGCAGTCTTTCTTTTTCCAAATTCTCCTTTGTTTCTTACTACTTGGCATGTGTTTTGGACCTCATCCGGCAATAATGGGCCACTCTCATGATGACTTGGGGCCTTGAACCCCTTACCTGCCATGGTCAATTCAATGACCAGTTGTTCCCAATAAAGGACTGGAAGCGACATTGAACGAAATACTATTGTAGTATTAAAATCTTGCACATGCCAACTTTGCCTCATGTTGCAATCCTCTTTTCCATGCAGTACCTTGCAAAGAGGGTTGCACACTAGGAGTGTTATGGAGAATAAAAAAGCTAGAAGTATGGCTGCCCGCACTTCTGATCCTCATTTCTGTGGTCCAATTGAAGAAGAGGCCCCCATATCTCCTAATGACCTTGTAGAATTGAAATATGCCATTGGGGCTGCCATTGCATCTGCTGTACTTTTTTTATTTACCTTCCTTTGCTCAAATGCTGCAAGGAGTGCTTTTGCCTCCCTCTCAACCTCTTTAGTAGTTTTTCACATTGCGTAACACCTCGGCAAGGGATTCGCTCAAGGTGATATTTGAGTTGATTAATGCCACCTTTCATAGGCTTAGTGCAATGATTACAAATAACATCTCCTCACACTGAATCTGGTGGGTGTCCCATGTTTGCAGCAAAGGATCCCTTGGTTTGCCACCAGTTACTTTACTTGCAGAAGCCATATTCATTTAGCAAAATACGAATTTGAAACCTAACAAAAGAAAGACAACATAAAAAAGTAGTAATACTCTAGTTAGCAATGCTGCAAAGTGCAACCTAAACTAAAAAGTATAAAACAAAAGCACAAGACAATGTAATAGATATACTTTAGGCAGTTAAAATATATCAACTTTTTTAATTATTGAAGATTCAAGAATCTACACCATTTTGGAAATGAAATTTCAGTATTTCAGAAAACAAGGAAACAACATTTCCATTCATCAAAAACAATGTCAAAGAATAAAGTACATTTCTTACAAGGTATGAGCACCAACTTATGCCCAACGTAAGAACAGTATGGATGCTGCACACGGCCACAAATGGTCCTTCCACAGGCTCCTGCTAAATATTTTTGCAAGCCTGCACAAACAATTTTCACCTGAGGCTTAAAGGCCATGTAATTGACATCAGATGCTTCTTTCCACTTGCAGGAATAGTTCATAATTGAAATTGACAAATTCCTAATTATCACTACAAAACCTAGCTTACATGGGGATGTGTCCCCAACTCTGAAACCCGACGTCCCTGTCCCCTAGCTGTTTTTTTTTTTTGGGGGGGGACGCCTCCTTGCCGTCCTTGCTAGGCCAAAAACCCTAGGAAACGTCCCTAGCCATATGGGGACATTTTGTTGTCCTCAAGATGGGAAGGGGATATCCCCTTGGCGTCCCCCCGTCCCCAAAATGGCTAGCCGTCCCCTGTGATTGGGAATGATTCCAGGCTTACAAAATTTTTAAAAAATAAAGTTACTTTAAAATTTTCTTTGCTGCTATTGGTTCGTGGGGGTCCACAAGGACTTTTAAACCACTAAAGAACCCTAAGATGACATAAAGAGTTAAAACCAAACAAAACACTAACTCAGCAACCAAGATTGATCAGGCTACCATTGGATGATCCACTTCTGCTAGAGGGCGACAGTGACTCAGATGGTTCTAAGTCTTTGCATATTGATAGCCTGAATGAGGCTTCCTTTCATAGACTATTGTATTTTGATGTTTGAGAGTTTTAGATACATGTTTGAGACTTTTGGATATCGATAGACCATGGTTTCTTGATGTTTAAGACTACTGTTATAATGCTTTATTGAAATTTATTATGCTGTTATACTAGTACTTACATGATTTGTTTACATTTTGATATTGTTGTTAACAATTATTGACATATCTATCTCTCTTTTCCTCTCTCTCTCTCTCTATATAATATATTAATATATTTTGAAACACACACACACACAGGTATATATATATATACACACACACACATACATACTGCCATCCCCTACCGTCCCCCATCCCTGTCCCCAAAACAATGCAGAACCGATGGGTAACTGACTGCACAGCTGGTTACTACAAAACCATGACATAATGACTGGTGTAATTGATAAATTCTTTAAAATATAATGACATATTCCCTCATCATTAGTTTTATTTTTGTATAACATATAGTCTTGCAAAATTGTTATATTTCTGCATAGCCTGTTTGTTCCTGCACAAAGAAAGAGGAATGCTGATTTTTTTTGAAGGTGCCTCCTCTGGGCTACATTACAAGTGCTCTCTGTTGGAAAAGTTTTGCAGCCAAAAGAAATGGGAAGCGTTTCTTTTCCTTTGTTGTAGGAAGAAGTTGAAAGGGTATTTCACAAGTCTGAGCACTTGCAATTGGTCTCTAGCAGTGAGATAAGTTACTCTAAATATTTCTTGAGGGTTTCCATGCTGTTATTTCTCTCCAAACCCTAGGTAGGATATTCTAATGTGGAGAAAACCTGAAAAATCCCTTTTAAAACAATATATGGTACAAAATTATTTCATGGAGGTTACTAGGAATGCAGGCTGGGCTAAGTGCATTTCTATTGGCAAAGAGATGAGTTGAGGAACTAGTTGTTTGAATTAGTATCTTGCAATAGAAACCTAGCCATGCGGTAGCAGGAAATCTTATAGATATACAGGTTTTAATCTTATTTCTTATATCCAAATTAATTGTATTTATTGATTATATTTTATTAATTTAAATACGAAGTAGATCTTATTTGTGAGAAGAGGATTTATATAAATAATAGTCTATTGCTCACATACGTGAATGCCTTCCATGTTTCCCAGAATTTCTGTCTTGCACATAGTACTGTCTTAAATAAAATAATATTTTTTGAAGAAAGTAACAAAGAGGTCATGAAGCTACTGTAAGGGTTTGGCAAATGCTCTATAAAAAATAAGAAACATTCATATATCTAAGCTAGCAGAGGGTTGAACAAAGCCCATAAAATTTTGAGGTCTCTCAACGGGAATCCAACAGTGAGAGCCCACCTCTCCTTTAGATGGAGGTCTAAACATATAAAAATACAAAATCAATCATGTGCCAATATCAAGGTTTAACTATGAAGTGTGACGTGTTAATAAAATAGAATAAAACCTTTGTTAATTGCGTGCCCAAAGTCACAGATGGGAAAAAAGCCGTGCCCTCAGTCATCCGACGGATAAAATCACTTCCCGAAAATGAAATAAAACCCTAAAAAAAGTGTTTGCATTATTGCCAAATTTATAATGTTTTGGGCTGTATTTTTTACAATTTTAGCAGGTAAAACTGCACATAATAGCAATTTTTTAAAGAAAAATTGATTTTTTAAAGAAAATTTGCCACGAGTTCAAGGAAAACTTGGCGACAAGTTATTCTGTGATTAGCTCGCTCGAGTTTTGGATGCATGAGTACTCGCAGGATTTTGCAAGTATGGATGTACCTAGTGGGAGTGGCACCCCATTTGCTTCGTTTAAATGATGTTGAACCAAATGATGACTTTGACTTAGATCCTTTTGATGAAGATTGAATCCCAAGATACAAATTTTTGATTGTACTATTTTTTAATTTTGTATTTGTAATCATTTTCATTTGAATTGTCTTGGACATAAATGATATATGACATAATGTTGAAATTTTATATCAATTGACATTTATCTTTATCACTACCATTGAGAAATGATGAAGTATCATACTATCAAAGATTCAAAATATAATATCATATGATATATCTGTATCAAATGATATTATATATACAGCCGTACCAAATATACCACACTCAAGGAAAAAAATTGCCGTACTGACATACCAGATCTCTGTACCCGAACCTGACCTCATACAAGGACTGGCAACTTCAGAAAATATTGTGAAATATACCATTTCGTGATTGATTGAGTACAATTGCATTTTTTTTGGTGAATTTTTTTTCTTTGGACTGTAAACCAGGTAAAACCTTTTTTAGAATAAGGAAATTTCAGTTTCAAATAATTTTAATCCTTATTTTATCTTATCCTTACAATTTTAATAAAACTCACACATGGCATGAATTCAAATCATGTTCAGAAATTATGTATAGCCATTTTATACCAAGTAAAACCGTTTATAGGATATTTTTGTTACTTCTATATGCAAGTTTGCAATACAAGATTTTGTTTTCCGAGTTATGTAATACAATCCTTGCCATGAGTCAAATTGGCTACCACATCAACTATATGCTCAATTTATGAGGTGTTCTTAAGTTTTCTATTTTTCTTATTGTGATAAAGTTTAACAAAACAAAATGGGTTAAGTTCACAGTTTTAACAAATGCTCTCACTTAGTATAGTTCCACTTTTGCAAGCCGCATAACTTTAGTTTCTGTTTATGCTGCTTTAGTTGTTGTAGCTTGCAATCTGTTCTTGTATAGTTCTATAACAATGCATGGACTTTCTGTTTATCAGGGCTCCCCATGGAGCCACAACAATTCTTTGCCTGACAGCAGCAGAAAATGGTGCATCATGGAATGTTTGATTATAAACATATAATTTTGTATCATGTTTTTGAGCTTAAAACAGCATCAATGAATGCCAAGTTAGAAAGTTGTAGATACATGTCGTTGGATTTGCCATTTTAAAGTTACCTTGCTAATGTGTTATTTCAAGAAATGCTGCTTGACGCATGTCTGGATGGGAATGAAACTTGCTGAAGTTGAACTATGGAGTGATGACTTATCATTGTACCCTTGTTAGTAAAGA
Organism: Cryptomeria japonica; assembly: GCF_030272615.1. Taxonomy (NCBI): domain Eukaryota; kingdom Viridiplantae; phylum Streptophyta; class Pinopsida; order Cupressales; family Cupressaceae; genus Cryptomeria; species Cryptomeria japonica. Next base: position 231,093,031 of record NC_081410.1, on the reverse strand, counting down.
GAAAATAAATTTACTGTGATGGATTCATTTTATTTGTGTCACCTAATTGCTATCACAAGACATCAAATTTGTGTAATTTAGTGTGTTCACCAATTAGCCAATGAAATCTGGATCATTTGGTCCCCCTAGTTTGTCAGAATGTTTTGGTTTGTATCCTCTTGTTTGCTTCAGAAGTTGGAGCTCATTTATTACTTCCTCTTACTATTGTGATTGGATGTGCTTATTAGTGGCATTGAAAGACCTTGGTCGGAGATTAATATGATATCTTTCTTTCATCCTCCAATGTTGGACATGGCTTCTGAAATGCTACTGTAGCATATGGTTAAATAATGTCATCTTAAACTTTTTACTCCATGCCAATAATAATACCATATTAGGTAGTGGGTTCAAACCATATTTTTTCTGTAAACAGGCACACCATATATGGGTTAAATGGGTCAATCCTTTAAGGCAGTGAGTTTACCAATCAATCTATTTTCCAACGTGTCACATATTTGTCGTATGCAGGCTGTTTGGCAGTTATAGTGTCTTGTGGTAAATTCTATAAGGAGATGTATTCTCCTGATTGCAACGTCAATTTGGAAATTAGTCCTTGTGCACGGGTTTGAGGCTGTTTTGTGGACAGGAAAGCAAATGGACCATCTAGAAAAGCATTCGTGGATTGGCTTGGTTTTGGCCTTTTCAGGAAGGCCCTCTTCTTTTATATCTATTTTGATATTTTTTTTTTCTGTCCGTGTTAAACATTTCTAGTTCTAGGTTTCTTTGCTAATTAGATTTCCAGATTCATAGAAGTTCGTTGATTTTGGTTTACAGATTTTTACAGCAGATTTATGTTGAGATTAAGTTTATATTTGGGATAATAGCAGTTATTTTGGAATTTCAGTTTTTCTTCTTAATCTAGATTTGGATTTTGTACTCCAAAATTAGGTTTCCTATCCTAGCTCAGTAGCAGTTAGAGGAACTAAAATTGGGTTCATACATTTAAGATTTTGAAGATGGTTCTAGACAAATTGTGTTACCATTCCTTATTACTTCCCAGTTTTGTGATATACATCACAAGAGAGTAGATATCCATAACACAAATATTGTGATGGGGGATTTGAGGTTCCTTTGATTGTTCTGCATGAAGATGCATTGGATTGGCAAGAGAAGGTAGAAATAATACAGACTCGCTCACTAACATTTTCAATATGCTCTTAAACCCACAGACACAATCCCCACCTGCATAATACATTCTTCACCCCTAGAATCTATCCTCTAAACTTGCAAAAACCTTATTCTAGCTCTTTGTTCACAAGAGACGCAAGTGTGAGAAATAAGGTGCCCAATTTTTCAATTTCTAAAATTATGAGGGCTTTTGTTTTTGTACAAATGAATTTTATTGTTTCTCATTTTTGACATTTTTTTGAGTGCATTCAATACAATATGATATAGAAACGGAGTTTTATGGTGAAATTTGTGTCATTGAATGATAATTCCTACTATAAACTGTTAAGAAAAGTTCCCAACCCAGAGATTCTAGGGAAATGTTTTCCAGCTCTTTTATAACTGCTTCAGTAGCATTGGTACAGACTATCACTGGGTTGCCTTGAGAACTAAGAGAAAGCACTATTGATAAACGGGTGTATGGCTAGTGGCTGGCTACATTCAGATGGCTACCTTGGCTACTCCCACTAGGAAGAATTTTCTGCTAATAGCTCAGTGGTTATAGAAAGGGACAGAGCCTTATTCCATCAAATCAGATTGATAGACAGCGTGAAGGGCTCATCTCATGAACAACAAGGAGTGGCGATAATGCCCCAAGTCATTCATTACTTGGAGCAAACCCATGCTTCTCTTCTGGAATGCACTGGAGCAAACTGATTGATCAGACACATGATGAGATCTGTTGACCCACCTGCTGGTTGGTCATGGCTAGAAGATATGAAAGAAATCAAAGTCTTATGAAAATCATATAAATATGCAACACTTTCATAATGATGATCTCACTTATGAATTATTATAATTCTTACTTTATCGCACTGTTTTACAATTTGTCAGGGAAACTCATACATGGCACACTTTCAGTTCACGCTCTTAGATGAAAGTATAGCCAGTTTATACCAGGTGCAACCTTTTATATAACATAGATGAAATCTCAATTTCAAATTATTATAATGTTCAGTTTATCTTACTGCCTACAATTTATCAAGACAGTACTTATTTATGGCACAAATTCAAATTGTGCTCTCAAATGAAAGCATAACAACTTCATACTGAGTAGTCTTTTTGGGGATATTTCTTGTATACTTCTCTTTGAAAGTTTGCAATACTAAATATTTATTTTTCTGAATTATGCATTACAAGCCTTGCCATGAGCCAAATTGGATACTGAATCAATTAAATGATTGATTTATGATTTGTTTTTTAGTTTTCCATTTTTTATTGTTGTGATATAGTTTAGCAATACACAAAAAGGTTAAGTGCACGGTTTTTTCAGTGGCAGTTTATATTTGTCTCAAGTAGTTCTACTTTTAAAAGCTGTATAACTCAAGTTTCAGTTTCTTCTGCTTTAGTTGTGGTAGCTTTGAAGCTGTACTTGTATAATTCAATAACAACGCAGACTTTCTGTTTATCAGGGCTCCCCATGCTGCCACAACGATTCTTGGCCTGACAGCAGCAGACAATGGTGCATCATTGAATGTTTGATCATAAACAGAGAATTTTCTAGCATGATTTGGAGGTTAAAACACAATCTGTGAATCCCAAATTGAAAAGTTGCCAACAGAAATCTTTGGGGTTGCTATTCCAATGTTCCCTCGCTACCAAATTATTTCATCTAATGCTGCTCAAAGCTTGTCTGGATGGGAATGGAACTTGCTGAACTTGAACCATGGAGTGATGGCTTATCCCTTTTCCATTGTTACAAGTGAGAAAAGGAATTTACTTTCGTGATGAGTTTCTATATGCTTACTTGGAGATCTTTTTTGTCATGTTCTGATGAAATCTAATAAAGCTTCACATTTTTATGGAGTTGATTCACATGTATCAGGTTTTGATAATGTAGAAGGTTATGCAAAAACAATAACCGCCATCTCCAAGCTATTATTATGTCTCTTATGTCCTAAGAGAGTATTAACTAGTGTTGATTTTAATGAGGCACACTTTATTCTGGTTATTGGTAAAGAAAATAGGATTTGTTGGGATTCCACCCATGAAAGAACTCCAAAGAGATCGTGAAAGATGCAAAGTGATACATCAACCACCTCTCAATAAATGAATGATGTAAGGGTAGGTCAACCCATTAAGTCTATATTCCCACTAAATAATAAATGTAAGTTACACTTGCAGGCCCATTAATGGATGAATGAATTATTATTGAAAATCCTGTATGCATTGCTTTTATTTGTCCACCGCTCAATAAATGCCACAAGGGTGGTTCAGCCTGTTAAGGCTAAAACCTCAAAATAATAAGAACCATTAACATATTCACACACAATGTAGTGGCATGCAACAATCATTAACTCAGAGGGACTCATCAAGATGAGTTTTCAACACTTAAAAAACATTTTTATAATCTAATTTGGATCAATGATTGTTTCTTGTTAAGACTTTGCCTATATAGCCCTTTTAAGTTATTTTTCAACTGATGTGATTTAAAGTTGGACAAATCAACTATACGGTTCAATAATAAGGATGTGTGGTTTTGATCAATTATCTTGTAGCTCTGCAAATATGTTCATTGTTTGTGCCAACTTGCTTTACATTGAAGGTTGAATGGTTTCAATTGCATTGGTGATATTTTGTTGATGAAATATATGTTGTGTATGTAATCATGACCTTGAAGCAACAATACTTGCTAGAGCATGTCATGTCCACACTATATAAATAATCAAAATCCTTTTAACATTTCTAGAATGACAAGATGGGTTCCAATTGCCTTTCAATTACCTCCCGCTAAATTACAAGCACACTTTTAAATCTTTGTAGAATTAAGGATTTTGTATGCTTTTAGTGTAGGATTGACCTCACCTCATTGTCAATAAAATGTACAAACCACATCAAGTGGTGTGCCATATGCCCAAGGCTGAAAATATGCACATCATCCACTTCCTCTGTGTGTGATCATAAGTTATGGACTTTTTTAGAGTTTTTGTCGAGACATTTTTTGAATGCCTAAGGTTTCTCAATAGGGTTCCCTTAGTCTTGGCCACTTCCTTATGGAAATAATTAGATCTTATGTTGGCTCTAGCATTGTGGTTGATGAGGATAATTAGTTACTTATCTTTTATACTTCAAGATTTTTTATGCTTCAAGATATAGGTAACAATCAATTTTCTCTCCCAACCATGGTGTCCATTCGATTTGCCTTAAAGGATTTTTTGTTATGCTTGAATGAATGATATTGGCTTTTTTTAATAAGTTTTAGGTTTAACGATCCAAGTGGTAGTTTGAGATGGAATTCTTAAAAAAACAACAACACTAGATCACTTTTTATTGTTGGCTTATCTCTCATCAATTATAGACACATATATTTGTAATGTCCCCTTTCTAGGCTATAGGAGATGAGCAGAGGGTTGACCTATCACTCGTGTTACTATAGGTCAACCAAATGGTTAGGGGACTCTTTCGGAGGGGCATAGAGCTTTGTAGGGTCTCTGTGAGCCATTTTGAGTGTTTACACAACAATTCCTACTTTTTAGGGAAGTCTCCTATTTTTTAGGGAGAACTGGCAGTTGATTGGATGACTGCTCAGGGGACCACAAAATACAACAGGAGCCTTTTGAGCAATTTTTGGAGTTTGGAGTGAGGTTCCTTTTTTTTAGGCGAGTTCTCATTTTTTAGGAGGAACTGACAGTTAACCTGTAGGACTCAGGTGGCATCGGTGACCACATTGCTTTAGATGGAATTCAGATCCGAGTCCTCGATTGCATTTTATGAGTAAATAAGGAAATATTATTTATTAAGTTATGGATTTAAATAAATTATATTAAAATGATATCATAATCACTTTATAATAGAATAGCTTATAATAAGTTGGCCCTTTTTTTCCTAGGCATTTGAGGCATAAAATATTGTAATTAAAAGGGGAAACCATTATAATAATAAAACATATTGCCTAAGGGGTCAATTTTAAAAGGAAGGCTTGTATTTTATTAAAATGATAAAGAGAAGACTTGTATTTTATTAAAAATAATAAAGTGAAATATTAGAAACCCTAAAAGTGACGATCTAGGGTTCAGAACCTTTGAAAAGGTATTTGGACGTCATTTTTCATCATTTTTTATCATTTTTCTTCATTGGTAAATCTGAAGTAGAGCTCTGGTTGAAAGTTGCAGCAGGATTCATCCCCAAGAACGAAGACTTCCAAGGAAATAGGTTGGGCGTTCTTCCAATCTGGCTACAAGATATCATTTGGTGACCAATTTAGCTTACAAGAAGCAATTTGGGTCATTTTTGGTGTTGCTTGTTGACTGATATTATCAAATTAGGTTATGGTAATTATTATTAATATTGTGGAAGGACAAATCAATGATGAAAAATGATGAATTCAATTGCAAATCAGCCCAAGCAGGTTGCACACTTTGGAGACTCCTGGGATGCCAAATAAATAAATCATCAATAATTAAGGTTTGAAATTGATTAGAAATTCATTGTTAGTAGCAAGAGTAAGCAAATAAATGTCCTCAGGATTATCACAACACATGTGGATGATATGAGCAAATCAGTGGGAGAATTAGTCAAAATCCAGAGACCTTGCTTGGCAGCTTTTTGGGATTTGTTCCAGATCTACCTATTTCAACAATAAAAGTTTAAGATAATTGTAGTTGATAAGAATAAATCACTTTGGAGCAGTTGAAATCCTCTAGAAGCTCCTACATTGCATTATTCATCCATTTAGTCAAATAAAAGTACACCTCTAGGTCAGCGCTAGACTCCTGGTATGCCCATTGTGACTCTGGATGTTATAAATTGTCCATTTCTTGTTCTTGGTGTTTGTTGCAATTAAAATCAGAATTTTGATTTCCTGATCAGTCTATTATTTTATAGTAGAAAATTTCAAAAAGTGTCGTCGTGTTTATTTTCCATTTCAAGCATTGTATTGTTGTTTGACATCATAAAACTCAAAATACAAATCAAATCCAAACACTCTCTTCCGCTGGTCAGAAAATCAGACAAGAAAACAAACCAAAATCAGAATATTTTAGCTCAGGGTAGAAAGGGAATCCTACAGTGGTATCAGAGCTTTGATTCTACCAGTCTGAGGGTATAAATCAGTTTGCTTCATTGCTGATTACATCAATGTCCAGAATTAAGGGTGGAATATTATTATTTACCTTCCTTCTTGCTTCACCAATGAAGGAAAAGGTACCTAGCTATGAGAAAATAATGAAGGATCCTGCAAGGTTAAGAGAAACACAACAACAAAACAATCGAGAATTGCAACATTTTGATGATTTACATTCAAGGAAATTTGGCTACTCGAAGGTTTCATCTCCTTCTACAAGGACAATTAAGAAATCTCATTCCATGGCAACAAATGATGCAATTATGAGCAACTACCATCAATATTGCTCCCTTTCTTAGAAGATACGGACCTCAATTCCTTCACACAATTTATGGGTATACCAGGTGAGGATGATGATTTGGTATCCACAAGTTCATATCAGTTGGAAGGAAAATCAGAAGATAGCAAGGAAAACATTGGGAGAGTAGAAGATATGAAGGCTACAAGTGAGGTTTGCAAAAATCTATATGAAGAATTTGATAAACATGCAGATTTAGGTTATGAGGACAAATGGTTAGCATTAAGGAGTGACTCACATGAGGCTTCCCCATCTTTGCAAGAAGTCTCACAAGTGGATTCCATAGGAGAACAAAGTTCTAGAACCGCCCTTGAAGGAAAGCATGTTGAAAATGTCCAGGGGTTAAATGAAGAATTGCTTCTTGGTAATCAGCCACATGAAGGTATGAATTATTGTAATGATCCATTACTTGAGCATAGTATTACCTCACTGCCTCTTCACCCAAGTTGCAAGGAATGCAAGAGCATTTTGGTGGGTGGACTTGAGATCTTGATCGGTGAAGGCATAGATCCAATTGGTGCCTCCTTGGTTGGTCACAACGTTGTCCCATCATTTGTGAAGGAAGAGTTTGTAACTTAAAGCAATATGCAAGGTATGACAACCCATGGAGAGATTATTGTTGAACACGATTCTGACTTTCTGAGTTTGACCAACAGTTCTTTGTCATCACATGGACCTTGTAGTGAGGACATTCATGAGAGGTTGGATGAGTATTCAAATAGCTCAAAGACTGATTTTGAATTAACAATTGATGAACATGAGGTTGTTATGGATAGTGAAAGTTTGGATTCATTTGACGCACTACTTCCCCTTATCAATTGGAGACTATGAGGAAAATCGAAATTTAGTGGTGTGTAGTGAATTCAAAGATAGCAAGGGAGAAAAGTCCCAAGTTTTGAATTTGGACAGAAGAGGTTCCTTTCCTCATTTTCACGAGTCTGCAAATTTGACACATGGGTTAATCGGTAAAGAAGAGACTTCTAGCATTGACATTCAAGATATAAAGGTTGGGCATGGAGTTTACAAGGAAAAAAGGTGCTTGTATCAAGTGAAGATTTGCCACCAAGGTATGACCATAATTCTGAAGTTTGTAACAGTAGTGACATAACTTCTCTTCTTCAAGATATGTCACCCTTTGGTCAAGAAGAGAATAATGATTGACATTCTACATTTGAGGGTAAACATGGTGCAAGCATGGGTTATGATGACGTGAATAATACAACCCATCATAAATAAGATTTTGTGTACTTTGGGGCAACAAATATAGATCAATGTCGAAGGTTGAATGAATATTGGTTACATAGAGCTACCCAAGCAAAGATGCTTGTTGCCCAAGCAAGACAACACCTCCAAAGAGTCAAAGAATGCCACAATCAGCTAGATGATGCAAGGAAACAAAGAGAATCATCCATTAGGTCTTTATTTATTCCAAGGTAAGAAGAGGATAGCGAAGATATATTGAAGATGTATAAGCATCGGTTTGATTTTTTCAGTTTGATCAGTGATTCTCTTTCATCTAATGAGTCAAATTTGAAACCTTGCATTGAGAACATTCAAGTAGGGATGACTAGGTGTGAAGTTGATGAGTTATTGTGTGGCATTCGTAGTGGACCAGCCACTAAAGGTTTGTCCATGTTGCAAAATGAAAACATCTACTATTCATCTGTGGACTTGTCACCTCTTTCATACGATAGGGCAGCGATGTATTTATTGATTGGTGACTCAGTTTTCTTAGATTTGACAGTGGGCTTTGAAGATCAACATGTAAGGGACTTCATTTGGTGCATGCAAGGGACTTCATTTGGTGCATGGCTAAACAAAATATTTACTTGGCATCCTCCAATGAAGACATACTAACTTGTGGAGAAATTGGGCAAGTTGCAGTCGTTGATTAGAGGTTTTCAAGAGGTTTCCATCACACTTTCCTTGTTGGAAATGGGCTCATTGATGGGTTCATATCAACATTGATGGTTGGTGGTACTTGTGGCTTCAATTGGAGTGAAGTTCTCAACTAGTTAGATGATGTCCAGATTCACAACAACAACATAATGAGTATTGACATGCTGGATAGATATGACAGTACAATGATTTGGGATCCTGGTATCGACATGTGTGGTACATTCCTTTAGTGGATCTGTGATGAGTTGTTTCACTTCAGGTATATAGATGTTTATATCAAAGTAGCGCAACGGTTGGGTGAAGCAACGTTTCTCAAATCAATATGGGATCCAGGGATTGGTGCTTAGTGTGCAGGTGCAGATTGCTTGAGGACAAGCAATCTTCGGGAAGGGAGGACTATAATGTCCCCTTTCTATGCGACAGGAGATGAGCAAAGGGTTGACCTATCACTCATGTTCTCTTAGGTCAACCAAATGGTTAGGGGACTATTTCTAAGGGGCATAGAGCTTTGGAGGGGCTCTGTGAGCCATTTTGAGCATTTACACGATAGTTCCCACTTTTTAGGGAAATCTCCTATTTTTTAGGGAGAACTGGTAGTTGATTGGATGACCACCCAGGGGACCACAGAGTAGAGCAGGAGCCTTTTGAGTAGTTTCTGGAGTTTGGAGTGAGGTTCCTATTTATTAGGGCAAGTTCCCATTTTTCAGGAGGAACTGCCAGTTAACCTGTAGGACTCAAGTGGCATCGGTGACCACAGTGCTTCAGACAGAATTCAAATCTGAGTTTCGAATTGCATTTTATGAGTAAATAAGGAAATATTAAAAGATGGATTTAAATAAATTATATTGAAATTTATAATAAAATACCTTATAATAAGTTGGCCCCCTTTTTCCTAGGTGTTTGAGGCATAAAATGTTGTAATAAAAAGGGGAAACCATTATAATAATAAAATATAATGCCTAAGGGGTCGATTTTTAAAGGAAGACTTGTATTTTATTAAAAATAATAAAGTGAAATATTAGAAACCCTAAATGTGATGGCCTAGGGTTTGGAGCCTTTTAATAGACATTTGGAGGTCATTTTTCATCATTCTTGATCATTTTTGGTAAATTTAAAGCAGAGCTCTGGTTTAGAGTTGTAGAAGGATTCATCCCCAGGAACAAAAACTTTTGAGGCAATAGGTTGGACGTTCCTCCAATCTGGCTACAAGATATTATTTGGTGACCAATTCACCTTACAGGAAGCAATTTGGGTCATTTTTGGTGTTGTTTGTTGACTGATATTAGCATATCAGGTTATGGTAATTATTATCAATGTTGTGGAAGGACAGACCAGTGATGAAAAATGATGAGTTAAATTGCAAATTAGCCTAGGCAGGTCGTGCACTTTAGAGACTCCTGGGATGCCAAATAAATAAATCAACAATGATCAAGGTTTGAAATTGATTAGAAATTCATTGTTAGCAACAAGAATAAGAAAATGAATGTCCTTCTTAGGATTATCACAACACAGGTGGATGATATGAGAAAATCAACAGGATAGTTGGTTAAAATCCATAGATCTTACCTGACAACTTTTTGGGATTTGTTCCAGATCTACCTATTTCAGCAATAAAAGTTTAAGATAATTGTAGTTGATAAGAATAAATCACTTTGGAGCAGTTGAAACCCTCTAGAAACTCTTACAATGCATTATTTAACCATTTCGTCAAATAAAAGTACACCTCTTGGTCAGTGCTGGACTCTTGGTATGCCCATTGTCACTTTGGATGTTATAAATTGTCCATTTCTTGTTATTGGTGTTTGCTGCAATAAAAATCAGAATTTTGATTTCCCGATCAGTCTATTATTTTATATTAGAAAAGTCCAAAAAAGGCAGTTAGATCCTACTTCTATCCCCTTCGGTAAACTATTGCAATTGATTAATATTGTAAATATCAATTTTGATTCTTTGGAGAAGTCTACTAATAAGTGACTATTAATAGATTTAAGGAGGTAAGAATGCAGTCATTCCGAAGAATGATAGAAAATGACAAAGTCAGATTGAATGAAAGTCTGCAAACTATTTTAGATGCATTATCAGAAGGTGGTAAAATATATAAGTCTTGTTTAATTTTGCCAAATTTTACAGTAGACATAGACAAGCAAATAAGTGTTTACCAAGGTTAACTTGTTGGTATTTCACAGTCCTTTGATCCTAATGTAGCTCTAACCAACAATGTAGAAGGGTAGATAATGTCTCTCAAAGATCAAGTCTTGAGCCTCAATGCGGATAAGGACAAAATTTTGAGGAAAGTTGGTGAACTCCAAAATTTGATTGCCCCCCGGTTGGACACCATGTTGAATAATAAGGTTGATTGTATGAAGGTTATCGGACAACCTGTTCCATCTAAATAGAAGGAAGTGGAGATTCATGCATATACTTTCAGTGCATTCATCATAGTTTTGGATAACTTGAAGAGTGGGTGGGACACTCACCTTGGATTTTTGAAGACCATTTTTGTTGATGTCTTTAAGTGCTTGTAAAGTCTCCAGTAGGTATCTTTGAATATAAGTTTTGGACAACACCCCATCTTTGGCATTGTTGTCAAAGGGGGAGAATAAAGGTGGAAAATGTACAATAGAAGAGTGTAATTAAAGCTTTCAGAATTCTTTGTCTAAGGGGGAGCCTTATAAATTCTTTTGATTCGGTGTATAAGTTTCAACACTTAGCCATTTTTCACGAGTGTTGCCATCAATGCCAAAGGGGGAGATTGTTGGCAATTAACACTCATTTGATGGCTCATGATTAATGGTTTAAGGTTGTCATCGATGGCAACTCTTCATGATATTCCCATTTGATAATCACAGATCTTGATATCTGGAAGCAAATGTGAATCGATAACCAGTTAACCGGTATTTCAGGTTGAGTAGAGCAATTTTGGTCCGGAAGCTTTCTAGTGATTGTGGTGTCATGAATCGTGTATGGGATGATTGGGCCAACATAGAGAAATCATTTTATCATCGATTTGGTTATCCACATTTATCTTTGCTGATCCGGTCAAGCCGACATAATACTACACGTTACATTAGCAGGCCGACTTGGTGAATGATCTATTTTGTGATTGTAGATATATAAGACCGGTGTAGATGATCTTTTTGGTGTGTTTTAAGATTCATATGCGTGCGAGTGGTGATCAAGACTCCTTTGTAGCATAGTTTCACATGTGCATTCTTGATCTAGTAGCTGACTGAGACAGGAAACAAAATAGAGTTGCAGAAAAGATACAGTTAGTGATTTGGAACTTAACCAGAACTCATCCAGGCATTGTAGATGCTATTTTGGATTTCATTTTTTGTAAGTCATCATTGTAATTAATCAATAAGGCAGTGAGCCTTCCGGGGTTGTAGCTCCTATTGTAAATAAGTTGTAAGCTCTAGGCAGTGTGCCTGAATGCAAGTGCATTCCCCATTTAGTAATATTGTTTTGCTACTGGCCATAATGGAATTGTGAGATTTTGCCAAGATCTAGAGGCAATGGAAAGCACAAATAAGAGAGAACAAAATAGATGATAGGAATAAACTGTATTCTATCAAGATGCAAAATGTGATCAACTGGATCATCAAGCGTTGTTATTACATACAATGAATATGAACCTGCTTATATAGGCAAGACAATATGGATATGTGAGCACACAAATATGACATGTGGCTCAATAAGAAACAAGGGTAGGTAGGAAATAGGTGTGGTAGGTAGGAGAAACAATAAAATATTTCATATGAAGTGGATCACCCACCAAAGGTGGAATTATCACTCCACAATAAGTGGATATGATAGAGTAGTAACAAGATCACACCATAAAATGTGGAAATTCTCCTACACACACTATCTCAATGTGGCACAAACACCCAAGTGTCTCATAGCCAAACTACTATGAAATGCATTTCCTAAGTAAACTTAAGTAAGGTGTAATAATATCCAAGATGAATAATTATTCACACCAACACCCCCCCTTAAGTGCAACTTAGGGGAATGCACTTAAGTCTACAATGCAACTAAGTAATGCAAGATGGGTCCCATCTACGAGGCCATGTTAGGTACCCATACACAAATGCAAATGCATGCAAAACAATGCAATGAAATCTCTCACAAAGAAGAGAGAGAGAGAAAAACCCAATGGAAAAAAACTCTCCCCCAAAAAAGAGATGAAATCTATACAGGGGAACTCTCATTGAAGAATGTGAGGAACAAAACCCCATGTGAGGAAAAAGTCCCCCCCATATGAGAGAAGAAGAGAAATTAGGAAGCCCCCCCTCAATGTAGAATCTGCACCTATGATAGAAGCTCGAGAATGAATGAAGAAACTGCTCCATCAACATTGAACAACATTCCTCCCCTTAGGAAGAAACAAAACCAAAGGTGGATCCATGAAGTCTCCCCAATCATGAAGGGAAGATGTAGGAAAAAAACTCATGATGAATGAAGTCTTTGAAAAATTGCTCAAGTGTCCCCATGTCGATGCTGAAAGATACCCCATCCAAAGGTGGTGAATTGCTCCACACTGCTGAAAAAGGCACTCCAAGATCTAGTGGAGATGAACGTAGAATAAGTCCCAAAGACTCACATGTCTCCTCTAAACATAAAGAGACCTCCTCCAATTGTTGTACCTCAAAAGAATGATCATGTAGAGAATGAACAAGAGGGTCAGAGTGTTCCCTCGCAACAATCGAAGAAGGATCATCTTCATCAAAGAGAAGATGAATATAATCAATGATGTCTCCCAAATCTGCAATGGAGGATTCCACAAACAAACCTGCAATGTTTGTCAAGTACTCATCCCATGAATCTGAAGCTGGAAGACAATGAATATCCTGCTGCATTGAATCACATGAAGGGAAAACTGTCACACTATCTGCATCATCAGGTGCAAGAGGTGATGTGATATCAATAGGAGGAGATGAAATGCAAGGCTCAAGAATGGGGTCACATATGAGAGTCCCCAAGTTCAAGTACCCAAAGTTCTCCTCAAAATCTAAATCATCACAAGAAGTGTGATCATCATGTGTAGAATCATCATATGTGAAATCATCATCATCAACAAAATATGAAAAGGAGTATAACCGCCAGTCGCAATGATAGCTCTAGTCTCCAAGTCTCTAATGAAAACTGACTCAGGTGTGAACTCCGCAATTCTCTTAGTTGCGCCATGTGTGATTTGATAGATGGAAAGGAGATTGTTTGTCAAATGGGGTTCACACAACACATTATTGAAGGATTTATCCCCAATGACAATAGGTCCTTTCACAATCACATCCATGTATGTATGATTGCCCATCAAAATATGCGGGATGTTGCAAAGATCAAATGTAGAGAACATAGACTGCGAAGATGCCATATGATGAGAAACCCCTGAATCTAGAAGCCATCTCCCTGAATCATGACTTGTAGTAGCACAAAGAGATTTTCCTTTTCTTGTCCCAAAAGAGTGAGTCTTCCCACTTTTAGAAGCCATGAATGCTTGCCCTTTTCCTTTTGATTGTGAGGAAGTAGAAGTTGATGAATCATCCTTCTTGTAGACATTAGGCAAATCAATGTTATGCTTTTTGAGGATATGTGTGAGCTCATCAATCTTCTTAGAATGGCAATGATGCTCCTCATGACCAAAATTTTTACAATAGGCACAAGTAGGTCTCTCCCTCTTTGGTGAATTGTCCATCTTGGAAGAGGATGAATCTCCTTGTTGTGGAGAAGATGGTGCTTTGTCCTTAGGCTTTGATCGCCATTTCTTCTTGTTGGAGTTGTCCTTTCCTTGATTTCCTTTGTTCCCTTGATTTGCAACTAATGCTTGAGACTTAGAAGTCTTAAGAATGCCCATGCTTATCAACTTAGTTTGTTCCATCGTCAACATTTCGGTGAAAGCATCAAATGAAGGCATTGTGTAGTTTGAATCCATTGTCATCCTATGGGTTTGGAAACTAGAAAGAAATACTGCATATTCTTGTGGAAGCTTGCCTATCAAGTTGAAGATCAATTGAGTATCCTTCTTATCAATGCCACAATCCTTGAGTTGTACCCTCAACTCTTTTGCCTTAGTGACATAATCTTGTATAGTATCAAAGTTCTTGGGATCTAACATGGTGAGATCACTATCAATTTGATATCCCCTAATCTCATCAAATTGACCATAGAAGTCTTGAAACTTTTTCCAAGCATCCTTGATAAGAGTACATTTCTCAATATGAAAAATGAAATCCTTTGATACATACTTTCTGAAGGTACCGATTTCCATGATATTTTTAGTGAGCCAATCTAAGTGACCAACATGATTAGCCTTAGGATCGATGAGAGCAACAATAGTTCCATCAATATAATGAGTTAGTCCTTTTTTCATAAGTTTACTCCATGCATCAATTTTCCAAGTAGCATAATTATGAGGAGTTAAGAGAGGAAACTTAGGAGAACCCATAGCAGCAAAAAGGAAAAAAAAACAAGATAGAGAGAGAGACACAATCACACAAGACACACCCCCCCCCCCACAAAAAAAAATAAAAATGAAAATCATGATTTGACACTTTATACTTAGTGTGTGTACAATGGGCCACTTGCAAAACAAGGCAAGGTGGACTTTTGATTTAAATTTTACAACTTCTCAAAATGAGATATAAGAGACTTCAACAAATACTGCTAGTGATCTAAACTGACATCCAAGCAAAATACAAGTACCAAATAGGCCAAAAAATGAGCAAATACTGAAAGTATAATTTTTACTAAAAATCACTACAAACAAATGGCATATTATGAAAGTAGACAAAAAATTATGCACTTTCAAAAAAAACAACCTGAAAAAGAGTCCATATGAGCTCAAACGAAGCTTCCAAAGTTGTAAAAATAGGGATTTCACGATTTCAATAAAACGTGTATCCGAAAATCAGAAAAATCTTGCACAACTGTATAGATCACGAAATTCTACCCCAAAACAAAAAAAATTGCTTGAAAAAAGGAGTCCAGATGAGTGAGATATCAGTATTTGAAAATTACCTGCAAAATTATAATTTTTGGAAAATTTCTGTCGCAACTTCAAACTTCAAGTGCCTCTTGATTTGGCCTCCAAAGTCCGATTTGGATGAAACAAAAGGCAAAATTGGCTTTCTTGGACCTCCTCAATCCAATGGTAACCTCAGATTTGACCCATCAAGCTTCAATAATAACTTGCAATAGAAAACTCTAAAATACACAACCCCAAATAGCATCAAATTTCTTTCAATTGGCAAACCAATGACACTCTAATGGCTCTGATACCATGTGAGATTTTGCCAAGATATAGAGGCAATAGAAAGCACAAATAAGAGAGAACAAAATAGATGATAGGAATAAACTGTATTCTATCAAGATGCAAAATGTGATCAACTGGATCATCAAGCGTTGTTATTACATACAATGAATATGAGTCTGCTTATATAGGCAAGGCAATATGGATATGTGAGCACACAAACATGACGTGTGGCTCAATAAGAAATAAGGGTAGGTAGGAAATGTGAGAGTTGAGAAATACAACACCACAGGAGCCCAAATGATCTCTGCAAGCTGAATAAACCTGTTACAAGGAGAAGCAAGGAAGCAACAGAGAAAAACCAAAATACACCGGAAATGCTCAAAAAGATGAGAGCTCAATATTCACAAAAATGTGTAATGGAATTAATTATACAAAAGAAAAGATTCAACCTGTAATAGGTCAAGAAACCCTAAAAGGGAAAACCCTAGGCTTGCACATAATAATTAATAAAAGAATTAATTATTATGCACCTAATTTTAGCTTAAGTGTAAAAGAGAAAAAGGGGAACTTAATTAATTAAACAAATGTTGTTTAATTAATCAAGTAAAGACTCGATTACTCTAACAAGAAATAGGTGTGGTAGGTAGGAGAAATAATAAAATATTCCACATGAGGTGGATCACCCACCAAAGGTGGAATTATCACTCCACAATAAATGGATATGATAGAGTAGTAACAAGATCACACCATAAAATGTGGAAATCCTCCTACATACACTATCCCAATGTGGCACAAACACCCAAATGTCTCATACCCAAACTACTATGAAATGCATTTCCTAAGTAAACTTAAGTAAGGTGTAAGTAAATGATCTTTTTGGTGTGTTGTAAGATTCATATGCATGCGAGTGGTGATCAAGACTCCTTTGTAGCATATTTTCACATGTGCATTCTTGATCTAGTACCTAACTGAGACAGGAAACATAATAGAGTTGTAGAGAAGATACAGTCAGTGATTTGGAACTTAACCGGAACTCATCCAGGCATTGTAGATGTTATTTTGGAGTTCATTTGTTGTAATTCATCGTTCTAATTAATCAATAAGGCAGTGAGCCTTCTAGGGTTGTAGCCCCTATTGTAAATGAGTTGTAAGCTCTAGGCAATGTGCCTGAATGCAAGTGCATTCCCCATTTAGTAATATTGTTTTGCTACTGCCCATAATGGAATAATATTGTGGGTTCAAATCCCACCGTGGCTTTTCCTTTTTGGGTTTCCACGTAAAAATTCCGGTGTTATGATTTTATGGTTGGTTACTTTGTGTTTCTGCATTTTAGTTTCATGTTTTTGGTTCCAGTGGTTTAAAGTTAAGTCAGAAAATATATCAACCTGTAGATCACTGATTCACCCCCCCTCTCACTGATCCCTAATTCCATCAATTGGTATCAGAGCCTAGTTCGTCTAAGGAAGCCTAACTGCTTGAGGAAGGTCCGGGAGATTGAATCAATGGATTCCTGTTTTCAGAGACAGCTCAGTGTGGCACTTGAGAATTTTGATGCAGCAAGAAATGAGATCAGTTCCTTGAAGAGAAACCTAAATGTTGCTAATGACTTTATTAATGACTTGAACGAACAAGTGAACTTTTCAAGAGACAAGAGGAAGAAATTGATGGACGAGATGAAGGAGAAAGAAGATCAAATCATGGAAAATCAGGGTAAAGATGATGAAGTTGACAAGCTTGAGAGAGAGAATGTTGCATTGAAGAATGAGATGCAATCCATTGTGATGAGGCTGACTAAGGAGATTGAGGACCGGAAGAAGAATGAAGAGAATTTGACTCAATCATTAAAGGACGGAGTAGATGAATGCTTCAGGCTTACTTATGAGAATAATCAGTTGAAGCTTGCGTTGACACAATCAAGGAATAATGATCAAGAACTTGGAAGACAAATTGTTGCCCTAAGAGATGAGCTTGTTATTGCAAATGAATACAAAGATAAATTCAATGCTATCTCAGCAAGGCTTGATGAGATGCTGGAAAGTCAGAGACATGGAAAAGACATGTGAGGAATTGGATTTGAGAAAGGAGAATCCCCCGCATCTGGACAAAGCAATGCAAAACCGAATTAGAAGAAGAACAAGAATCCTCCAGTAAGATAGCCTAATGCTCATAAATTCAATGGTAGATGCTTTACTTGCAATAAATTTGGTCATCTGGCGAATCAATACAGAATTAGGATGACTAATGGAATGAACAATATGAACAAAGGTCCTACCTTTATCGGTTAAATTTTGGTCACAAGTCAAATATGTGCAGAGCAGTAATGAATAAATTTCAAAACAAGAGATGCTATGCTTGTGGGATGTTTGGACATATTTCTAACTAGTGCAGGATGAGACCAAATCAAATGAACTTCAGACCGATGCAGAATGTTGTTTTCCATGCATGCAATAAAATCGGTCACATTGTAAAATACTGCAGAAGCAAAAAGAGTACTCCGATAGACAAGAACAAATCAGATGAGAAACGCAAAGCAAAGGTAGAAGAGATCAAAGACAAGCATGAGAAGATGTGGGTCAGAAAAGATAATCCAAAGCAGACAATGGATTTGCACCCGAATCCAGGGCAGGATCTTCATCCGTTAACTAGGGCTTTTTTCCTTAGGGGGAACTTTTCATGCAGATTTTAAGAACCCCCTCTTCGGTGATTTGCAATCAATTCTAGAAGGTTGCAAAAGGCTTAAATCATATATGAAGATGTTATCTAGAAGATTTAATGAAGATTTGATGCTCCCATAAGCGACTCCATGAAAATCAAGGTAACTAGTTGCAACATTTATTACAATGGAGAATTAGCTTTTCGAAGGATAAAAAGACATTTGAAAGCTTTATTTTTCACAATGCGATCAAGAGATAAGTGCAAAGCAGAAGAGAGAAGTAATTTGGCGATCTAGACAACGATTTCAGTGGTCCTAAAGCGAATATTTATTCCTAGTTCCGAATTGAGGTATTTATCTATTTCAAGCTATCAGTTTTTGAAAACCCTAAGTTCGAAATGGCTTCTACATCTGGAATTGCTACCCCACTAGTAGTGAAAATCAAGGATAGAGCTCCACCCATTTTCAAGAAACATCCTTTCAAATCTATCGAGGATGATCCCGAAGGAGCTTTTTCCTCTGTACCCTATGATGTTCTTCACAATGACGACATAAGGGCATATATCCAATGTGATCTTGATGAACTCGAGAGTGCTGACATGTTGACCCTGTACAACAAGCATTTGGCGGACAGCTTGAGAAATCTCAATCGGGAATATCAACACTTGCAGGCCAACTATTTCTCTCAGTTCGTACATTTTCTTACTTTTGATGAGAAAGAATGGATCTGGTTCGTAATCGACAAAATTCATGATGAATTTATGTGGTTGGATAAGCCTCACAAGATTACTAAGCAAGCAATTCAGGTCGTGACTTGTTTGAGCGCATTCGGTGAAGTTCCTAGCTTGAGGAAAATATCAAACAACACTGTGATTGTTGCAACTTGTTCTCAATTTGACAGCAGAGCTATGAAAATCAATTACATTCCTTTGAGCATGATGTCAAGTTTGAATCGATGGTGGTTGGATATAAAGTATACCAGTCATGCAGACAAAACTCTTTCTCGGGTACAACTATATACTCTACCTATCTGATGTTGAAGGAAGACACGAGGTATGATTTGTGTATGGTTCTCTTGAATGAGTTGCTAAGCAATTTGAAGAGAATCAAACAAGACATAAAGCACGCCTTTAAGTTTGGCACTCTTATCATCTATTTGGCACTATATTTCATGAATGAAATCGTCGATGTTCAAGGAAAGGTCCAATGGGCCTATGACAAGCCAGTTGCTATGCAAATCCAGGAAGGGTATATGTAAAATTCATCATTATTCAATTAGAAATAAAGGGAAATCACGAATCCCTATCTAACCAAAGAATCCTAAATAAATCAATGAAATAATGCAAAACAAAGTAATAGGAATATTAAATATTCAATTAAAACTCGCTATTTCATGATTGCATATTGCTTCCATTGTTCTTCTCTTCTCTTTGGTATGATGGCTCTCAGATATCATGTCGGTAACCTGCAAGTGACACAAAGATTCAAAGTTCGTGATTGTTGAAAATGAAGATTGAATGCTGAATTTATAGATTATTTGAGAAGATTGATTGAGAGGTGGAACAGATTGATCAAGAGGTGGAACTCAAGTGAGCTCACATGCTAATTGATAGTTGAACTGTTGATTTGGAGGTGGAACATAATAGATTGAATAGATTAATGAGTAAACTGATTGAGAAAAAAAGTTGATTGAAAGATGAAAAAGAATGGTTGGAGGAGAATTAAAGAATGTCAAAGAAAGCTTTATTTAGAAAAATTTAATTGGAAGATAAAAAACAATGATTGGAGGAAATTAAATAAATTATTTAATTAATCAATTAATTGAAATGATCAATTAAAATAGATGGAATAATTAACTGATTGAAAGCTGTTTGGAAAAAAAATAAAGTGGAAGATAGAAATAGAGATTGGAAAGATAATGGTTTTAATTAATTAATTTAGCATGTGCTTGATCTTTGACTATGATTTTCGATTTAATCTTTGCATGAGATGATATTTGTAGAAGTCATTGTCATTCCACCAAGCAGGCTTAAATGGACCTGGTTCATATGGCCTAGCTTCCGGTAAAGTTATGGCATTGCTCTGTATCAACTTCTTCAGTGTTGATTCAATAGGTTCTCCAAGGGGTGTGAAGTTCCTTTTAGGTGCGCCTATCCTTGGAGGCCTTGGATTATTTGATTGTAGTACATTGGTGTCATTTGTCTGAGACTGGTTCTTATCAGTTGGTCCTTGTAAAGATATTGTTGGTTGAGTCTGTTCACAATATGTGCGTCAACAATTCCGTCATTTGTGACATTTTTATTTTTAGACCAAAATTTTGATCTTTCATTGCTTGTGCTGGTGGTTGGTCTACTATCCTTTTGGTGTTTCAATATCCCTTGTTCTAATAGGCCTTTCTCACATTTGATGCCTTTTCTGTTATGCCTTTGAAATTATTCAAGCATTGCATTTGTAATGGATATTTAATCAGAGGCACAAGATTTTTATTAAAGATGTCTACCTATTCTGCTTCGGGGATGTGACTAAGACGTCTACAATATAGGCCTCTCCATCTTTGTAAGAATGTGGTGAAAGTATCACCTTCTTTTTGTTTCGTTGCACATAAATCCATTAATGTGATTGGATTATCTATGTTGAAGGCAAAGTTGGATATAAATAACTCAGCTAATTCTCCCCATGAAGTGGCGGAAGGTGCGAAAACCATTCTAGTGTTGTCCCTTCTAGGCTTTTTGAAAATAATCTCATCAAGTATGTATCATTGTGAGCTACTTCAATGCATGTCGTGAAGAATTCTCTTATATGATCTCGAGGATCTCCTTTCCCTCTATATTTGTCAAATTTTGGCGTTTCAAAATGTGGGAGAAAAGGTGGCATGTATAGTTTTCTGTCAAAAGGATAAGGACATAGATCTTCCATGGTATATCTCTTTTTATCATTCCCCACTTGCATACTAGCCATTTGCTTTTGTATGTTCTCCATTTGTTGAGTCAAAAGTTTTGTTTGGGTTATTGGTGTGTTGACTTGATGAATGTTCCCTACAAAAGCAATAGTATTTGAGTACCTTTGAGCTTGTTGAAATGTAGATAGACCAGGTAACTGTGTCCCATAAGTCCCAGCAAGCTGTGTGAAGTATGCAAATTGTGGAGTAGCATTTGGATGAGCCAAGGTTATTGTCCCTGGATTCATATTCTGACTATTGTAGGTGGAACCAACCAAGACTGCTGGTTGAGTTATATTTGCCAAGGTAGTGGTGTGAGATATTGGAGCTTGTAGCGTCATATTTGGCGTTGTCCGTGTTGTAAGATTGGCACTTGGTGGTGTCATTGTTGATTGTATTGAGGTTGTAGCCATATTTAGCGTTGCCCATGTTGTAAGATTAGCACTTGGTGGTGTCACTGTTGATTGTATTGAGGTTGTAGCCATATTTGGTGTTGCCCATGTTGTAAGATTGGCACTTGGTGGTGTCATTGTTGACTGTATTAAGGTTGTAGCCATATTTGGATTTTGAGATATACCTTGTGTTGTTGTAGCAATTGTTGCTTGTGTCTACATTGTAACGAGTATTTGAGGTATATTCTGGTTTAATGTCATACCTTGTGGAAGTATTGTTGAAATATCTACCCCTGGTGGTAGTTTGGCCCTATTTTGTACTAAGAGAGTGAGATATCTATCTCTATCACTATTAATGAGAGAATTGAGAATCATTAATGTTGTGGGATCTTATTGGGCTGCTTCAAGCTCTTCCTTTGTCAAATTATGTCGTATTTCATCAAGGGAAGGCATCTTGTTTAGGTTTGTTGACATTGTTGCGAGTGTGTAACCCTGTGTTTGTTGTTGTGTGGATAGATCCATATTCCATGTAGGGTTTACCAAGGGGTCATTGTTAGGATCCATTTGATTTTTTGCCTTTTGAGCACGTGTTAATGGCATGAATATTGCTTCAAAGTGATCTTGACTGTCTAAGATGTGTATGCAAGACTTGGTTAAATGCAACTAAATATGTTTCTATGACACCCTACAATGCAAACTGTTTATGGTGAAAATGGAAACAACAATATTGAAAGACTAAATGAATTCAACCATAAAGCCCTAGCCCAACAACAACAAAGATCCACCATAACATATGAAGATTACCTAAGACAATGCAAATCAAATGAAATCACAAAGATTATACCATCACATGTCCAATAGGGTTTGGATCTTCATTCTTCCTATCTCCATTGATCTTGCTTGATATATTTGCTCTCAAATTTTATGTGTGCACAAAAGCTCAACAAAGAACGGAAATGTGGTTGCAAGTAGGCTTGATTGCATATGCAAGTTCGAAAGCGTAGTCGGGGCTGAATGCATAGTGAGGGTAATCAATTGATTAGGATGCATAGATTGATTACGGTTGATAATGAAGGAAGTATCCTCTTATATAGAAGACACTATATGAAATGGAAGGATAAGATTGAGAGGTGTAAAAGAGGTTGGCTATGATTAGAGGGTAGGTAAAGAAAATAATAAAATAAAGAAAGAGGTAGGTAGTGTAGGAATTAAGAGATGAATGACATGTGTCATGGGTAGAAAAGGCTAATGAATTAATTAAATAAATAAAGATTTATTTAATTAATAGAAGAAGTGGGATCAATTAAATAAATAAAATATTTATTTAATTTAGGAAAAGGATAATTTAAATAAATAAATGTATTTATTTAAATGAGAAATAAGGCTAGAAGAGGATAAATGAATTAATTAAATATATAAGGATTTATTCAATTAATAGAAGAATTAGGCTTAAAATAATTAAATAACTAAAGATATTTATTTAATTAGACATGACAATTTTAGGTGTCTACATTTTGCCCCTCTTTGAGACAATGCAGCTTGTCGCGTTGTTTCAAAGAAGATAAGATGAACTGATACAAAGTTGCCCCAAGATGGGAATGATTGCCCCCTCGAGAGATTGGATGAAAATGTGTGAAAAGATCGCAGACAATCTCTCGATAAGAAAGAAAGGCTAGAAAGGATTGACTGGATAGAGTGACAGAGTCATGGGATAGAGAAGACTGACTCGGGAGATGAGGGCTAGGGCTAGGGCTAGGGCAGTCTATAAGATAGACCACGAGGGCAAAACATCCTCATTGTCATCCACACATCCAAGAGATCAGAGTGCAGAGAGAGAATAGAGCAGCAACAGTCAGTAGCGATGGCATTGGTTCACAGATTTGATCACGTTCACCGATTTCAGAGGCCAGCAGATGCAGGAGAGTCGGTGAGTACCACAAAACCTCCTTGTACTTTGTCACATGAAATTTTGTCATAAATGCATCTTAGGTAGTGCAAAAAATGCGCTTTAGGAATATGTCAAACAAGGTCAAAAAACGCTTAGGTGCGTCTGTGTCAAAAATGTGCATTTATGTCTTCTAGGGAAAATCGGTAGTTCTGTGGTGAACATACGCTGTCGATTGGATAAGCTGCTGAGAGGATACACTCAAACGGGTCCTCTAGGGAAGACTAGGATAGCAGATAGGGCTAGGATTGACAATTTTGTGATAAAACATACATTGCCAATTAGGAAACTACTCAAGAGGATACACTCAAGCAGAGGCCCTAGGATAAGATAGATCGAGGCACTTTGTGATGAACAGGGAGTACCAAGACATAGTACTTTGTGATGAACAGGGATTACCAATAGGAACAACACTTTGTGATGAACAGGGAGTGCTAAAAACACGTAGTACTTTGTGATGAACAGGGAGTACCACTAGGATAAATAACAACACTTTGTGATGAACAATGAGTGTCACTAGGATAAATAGCGCCATATGATAAATATAAGCACTAGGATAAAGAGAAACATTTTGTGATGAACAGGGAATGCCACTATGACTGACGTGATTGATTTGCTTGACTGTAGGAGTACCTACCTATGCTGGAGTCACGAGAGAGATTCCCATCGACTCAGAGGTTACAACCGGAGCTGACATTTGAGGACCGAGCTGCGATTGAGGTTATGGGTTTGAGATTCATTCTGTATGTGCTTGAGTTTCAGGCGAACATGGGGTTGCTGACTACACTTGCTGAGAGATGGCACTCTGAGACTTGTACATTTCATTTGCCGATGGGTGAGATGACAGTCACCTTGGAGGATGTTTATAGGATTCTGAGGATACCGATCGATGGGGAGCTGATACCCTATGATCGAGATGGATACAGGGAGGCCCAGAGACGAGTGTTCTAGGATCCGGGACTGGAGATGAGGGTTGGACACGTGGCTTGGGATACCATGACACGGACATGATTAACATTACCAGCAGTACTGGTAGTAGTGATCAGTGGATTCCTCTGTCCGGATAGGGAGACACGAGGGTTGGCAGTGGGATGGGGGAGGACACAGGGGCCAAGAGAGATGATCTTGGGGCGGGTCCTTCCAGGGCTCGGACTCCGTTGAGGTCAGGCGGCTCCGAGGGAGGGAGTTCATCATAGCTTTAGAGGGCTCCCTATGTATCAGTTTTGTACCATTTTGTATGATGATGTAGACACCTTTAGGTGATTGTAGCTATATGATTTTGACATCATTGTATCATGACACTTATGATTTTAAGATATATATATATATATATATATATATATATATATATATATATATATATATATATATATATATATATATATATGAGATGATTCATCTTTGCGGCAACTATATGCATGAGTACCTATGTGATGAGATGTTTCATGATGCATGTTTCTATGTGATGGTTATGAAAGGGATGCAAATATGTATAGAATGAAATGCAATATTTTTGTTCTTTTATGTTTTTAATATGTTATGCCAATGCAAATGTGAATGTATGAAATGCAGATGAATATGATAATGCAAATGTAAAATGTGCTAACATGTGTTGTGTGCAAGATGTGGTGCAATTGTGATATCTATATGTATGTATGAAATGAGATATGTGGTAATGTAGGTGCAAACTACATGAAATGCAAATATTTTTGGTGTGTCATTATACTCAGTCATGTGATAGCAGGCTACATGGACTCAAGAAGGATGATGGAGGTCAATCAAGAAAGGGGGATGGAAGATAGAAGATATGGAAGTGAAAGAGCTTCTTGTGTGTTATCATCATTGAGCTTTATTATGGCAAAATAGGTTATGACAATCGAGGCATATGTTTGACCCAGAAAGTCATTTTACCTGTTTGCATGGAGATAAGACAGTATCAAACAAGGAATGCCCCAATTCATACTAGACTCACAGTGTCCTCATATCCTTGGACAAGTCATAACATTACTAAGAGACAATCCACAAAGAACAAAAAGAAAAATAGGTGACAATACCCCATCCTCGCCTTTCTAGTCAAAGACATCCTGGAAAAGATAAAAGACATGTCACCAAAAGATAAAATCAAAATAAAACCAAGACTCAACACCAACATCCATTGTAGTCCTCAAGTTTAGTGTCTCTTGTCACTCGTATAAGTCTTATTTGATTGTGGTCACAATGTTTACTTTCACAAAAAGGATAGATAGCACTGAACCATAATGTTGTCTGAGTCTGTTGAAAGATTTGATTTATTGAAGTCCATTGTTGCTGCTGTGTCTCATCTGAAACTGACTGAATCCATGAAACTGATACTTTATTGCGGAGAAGACAAAACTTTATTGCGGACTGGCGATGCAAATGTTACTTTATTGCGGATTGTGTGTGGATAGACTGAAGAAAATTGGAAGAAACTATACTCCTCGAAACATGTGATGTTCTCAGTTCCACACCCATCACTAGACATAGGATTTGCCTTAGCCACAGATAGGAGCTGATTTATTATGAACTGAAAGAGGGGGAAAGGGAGGTTTATTATGAATGGCTAACCAATCTTGGGTGGATCAATAGCAAGCCATGATGGGAATGGGTAAGTTTATTATGAACGGATAGGATGTGAGTGTGTGCAAAGTGAAAGGATGAAATGGAATCCTGAAGGAGGGAGGAGCAATGTCTCTACACATGGTGTCGGTGACCCAGTTTTCACCATGGTACTTGTCCAGGGAGCCACCGAAGTGGTTTTCACTGTTGGACGAAATGTTTTGTTTTTTTTGTGTCACAAGGCGCCTGTTTGCCAGGTTTTCACCAAGTAACGATTTTTTTATTTTATGATTTTTTTTGTATTTTGAATTTTTTTGATTTTTTTTTTGTATTTTTTTTTTTTTAAATTTTTTTTGTATTTTTGAATTAGGATACTCTGAAGAGCTATGTGTAAAACCTGTGAAGGTGCATGCTATTGATAGGATCCTCCAAAGGTTCACCCTCTGTGGTTGAGAGCTGATATGCACCAGATCCATATGATGTTGTGATGATGTAAGGACCAAGCCAGTTCGGTTCGAATTTGCCCTTCTTCTCTCTATCTTGCTGATTTTTAGGATTTTCTCTGAGAACCAAATCGCCTACCTCATATGTGTGAGGCTTGACTTTATGATTGTAGCTGCATCGTTCCTTGACTGAATGATGTGTAGCTTGAGTGAATGTCTTCCTTGATAAAGGAACTGAGATAGAATTACTAGTGTGTGAACTACGTAGGCCCGTATGCATGTCACCTGAAGAAGTTTGGGCATCTCTAATAAGAAAGCCGTTCGAGTAAGCTCCATTAAAGGTCCATGATGTATCACCAGAAGGGAAAGGATGTGCGGAACAAGTGGATGAGTTATGAAGGCTTATGATTGCGAAAAGAAGTGAAAGTAGGATTACATGATGGAGACTTAGGATCAACAAGTATGCTTTTTGACTTAAAATTGTAGAACTTTTGCCCCCAGTTATTTTGATATTAGGGGAGATCAACTCTTGCTCTTTTTGCTTCATAGGATTTTTATCCTTGACTTTTATTTTTGCAGAGTCCAATAGCTTTTGATTTTGATTTGGACTAAAGGACTTTTCTTTATTATTGACTTTTAGATTTTTCTTTTCAAGGCTTGATTTTTGATCCCCCAATGAGTAAGGGCTTTTCTTATTCTTGTTGATCCAAGTCTAGGAGCGGACTGGAAATGGAATGAGTGGATGAAATGGTAAAGCTATGTGAGTTCTCAAGAGGGCTGGCGATAGGATCAATAGATTCTTTGTTGGAACCATTCTTAGGACTATTGATATCAAGAGATGCTTGCACCACTAGAGGAGATTTGCATTCAGACTTAGTAGCCACAACACTAGGTGGTTCACACCCAAATCCTTGGCATTACAAATTGCTTGTAGGTTGTTCCTGTTGACTGAATACCTTAGGAGATAATGGGAGTTGTTCAACATGAAATATATACTCACCACATCCTAGGTCTTTAATCTTGAACTTTTCTTTTAGCTCTGCTTGTTTGGATGTAGAATCTTTCAATGATTCTGGATCCACATATGCTGATGAAGGAATAGCTTCTTGATTGACTGGGATTGTTATTTCTGATCTAGGTCGCAGATTGTTGCAATATATGAATGGATTTGGGTCAACTTTGACGGTCACTTCAACTCCATTGTGTGGAAACTTGATACATCGATGATATGTAGATGGGACTGCGCTCATCTCATGAATCCATGGACGTCCTAGCAATATGTTGTATGTAATCTCTAGATCAAGGACATGACAAACCACATCCTTTGTAACCGGTCCAACTCTGAGAGGCAAGGTGACTGTGCCTTTGGATGAACACTCTTCATCATCATATGCCTTGATGGTAATTTTGTTTGTAGAATTCACAACTTTATCTGAATATCCCAATTGTTTAATAGTGCTCAATGTACAAATGTTTAGACCTGCTCCTCCATCTATCAGGACTCATTTTATTCGATGTTTGTGTATGAAGGATTCAATGTGTAAAGGTGCATTATGTGGTTGGCTTACGGACGCGTCGTCAACTTCAGTGAATGTAAGAGAGTGTGGAATGGAAAGGTATCCCACCATGGTTTGAAACTGGTCCACATTTAGATTAGTAGGGATAGAAGTGTCTCTCAAAGTTTTGTCAAGAATGGCTTTATGTGCAGGGGATATGTGTAAAAGCTCAAGGATGGAAATAAGTGCGGGTGTCTTCCCTAACTATTCTACAAGGTCATACTCAGGCTTGGTTGATAAGGAAGCGGTGTTTTTAGCTGGAGCACCTTGCAAGGTGAATTTACCTCAACGAGTTGTGACATTACATTCAGAGGTAGATTCAAAAGAAGATCCAATGCCTTTTAGGACAATCTTGGGTCTTTGGGTAGAAGTCTCAAGCATTTTATCCTTGATGATAATGGTAGAGACATAATTGTCCATCAAAATGTGATTGATAGTTGAATCATAGTTATAAGATGCTCTGGTATAGTTGGTATGGTCATCTGTGGCTTTAGCTTTTCCCTTGTCATGTTTTGGGAATGGTTCCTTAAACATTTCATGTTCTTGATTGGATGAGTGTCCCTCGATCTCAATGTCACCTCTATCAATAAGATCTTGTATGATGTTCTTCAGTCGATGGCAATTTCTTGTTTTATGTCCTTTGCTCTTATGAAATTCACAATACTCATCATCATTCCACCAATTTGGTTTGACCTTTGGCTCATATGGAAGCAAATCTGGAATTATTATTATCTTGTTTGCCACTAGCTTCTTGAAAACTGACTCAAGTGGTTCTCCCAATGGGGTGTACTTCCTTCGTGATTTTGAAGTTGTTTGAGTATTCATTTGATTGTTTATAGAGATTGATCCCGAAAAAATGATTTTCGGTCGTACTGTATTGGCATCCACAACACCATCATTGACTGTATTCTTGTTTTTATTCCAAAATCTTGGCTTATCTTTTCCTTTAAAGTCATCTTTGTTTTCTTTGAATATCTTAATGACTCCTTGTTCAATTAGGACCTTTTCTGTTGCCAAGCCTTTTTCAATGACATCTTTGAAGGTGGACAAACAAGCTTTTCTTAGGTCATAACCAATGCCTTTGTTAACATTCTGGGTGAACATTTCTACCATTTGTTTCTGTGGAATTTCACAAGAGCATCTGCTGGCTAGATTCCTCCATCTTTGTAAAAATGATGAAAAAGACTCTCCATATTTTTGCTTGGTATTGCACAAAGTGGTGACTGATATGTCTGTCTCTATGTTTAATGAGAAATGTTGTATAAATGCCTCAGCTAAGTCACCCCATCAATTAATTCCAGGTGGGAGTTGGGAGAACCATTCCATAGCTTGATCACCTAAGCTTTGTGGGAATAATCTCATCAAATATGTCTCTTTTGTTGCTACCTCAATGCAAGCTGTGAAAAAATGTCTTATATGTGCCTTAGGATCCCCTTTTCCTCTGTACTTATCAAACTTAGGTGTCACAAAGTGTGTAGGAAATGGAGGCATTGGAATGCTTTTGTCAAATGGATAGGGACATATGTCTCTCATTGTGTAAGTTGGCTTAGGTGTATTTATGTCCTCCATTTTCTTTTGTAAGTCCTTAATTTTCTATTCCAAATTGTTCTTAGGTGGAGATCGACTTCTTGGACAATACCCCATGCCTAAACCAATGGTTGGAGGAGGAGCATGTTGCATATATGGATGATATTGATCATACACATGTTCATATGGAGGAGGTCTATAATGGTGTTGCGTATGCGTATAAGGACCACTTGGTATAGAGTCATGATGAGGAATGGAATATCTTCTTTGTCCATGCATACCATACTCTATAGGCATGTCATGAGTTTGTTCTAGTGTGTTGCCCCCAAATTTGACGCAAGGTTTCCTTGTGTCCAAATTTTGAGCATGCCTTTGAATATCCAATTGCCTTGGTGGTTGATCCTTAGCATTGGTATGTGATTGAGCATATTTTTTTGCATAAGACTTCCATAATGGTCTGCGAAGGTGAGTATCATATGCTTGACCATGTGTGTAAGGGACCTTTGGTTTTTGAAACAAAGATGATGGTGATTCAGGCACCATATGTGGTCCTCTAGTGCCTCCACTATTAGGCCTCCTTTGATCCATGTTGGAGTGAGTTTGTTGCAAAGGTCGATTTTCCATTATTTGAGACATGTCAAAATCATGAGGGATCTTGGTTCCACTTTGTGCTATCACTTGTAGAAAATATTGTGTATCTCTCCTCATTATTTCCTCAACTAATCGATTGAAATGAGGATTCATAATGGTATTTTCCACTTCTACTGAATGTACAGAAAAGTTGTCCATATTGTCATTGTGTGTATCATTGTTGTTTATAGTGTCCATGTGCTCAACATTTGGAATGTTTCTATAGGGATCCATGTCAGGTAATGTAGTATGATCAGATTTGAAAAAGACTTCATTTTCATACTCATAGGTGCTCATGTTTGTGGACTCTTGAGCCTCTTTAGCTTCTCTCCTAGATTTTTGGGAACTAGTTTCAACCATGAACTAGGTATTGACCAAGATGTGTGAGACTAGATGAAAATGGAAAGAGTATGAAAGACCAAGAGTTGGATGAAATGTAAATGAATCTGAGGTGTACTTGCAATGTCCAAAGTGTAAGACCAAGTATGTATGTAGTAGAGTAGGTGTGGCTTCCAAAGAGATGATAGTTTCTCTTGATGAGGTAAGTTGACCTTGACTCTAAGTAAGACCAAATGAGACCCAAAGGTGATAGACCTTGATGAGGGACCACTTAGCAAAATGTTGTTGTATGTAGTGTTTTGACAAAGTGAGGACAAACAAGTGACCTTCTGACTCAAGTTTAGACAAATGTGAATGTAATGTAAGGTGTAAAGCAATGATGGAATTTGTCATACCCAAAAGACAGGTTGAATTCTAGATGAAAACCAAGAGATAGCTTAGGAAGCTCAATAATTCTGAAATCGATTGCTCTTGTTTGTTGGACTGTAAATTTTTCCAATTTGTGAAGTTGTTGTTGTGACCAAATCTGAATTTTTAACTATTTTTCGTGACAAGAGGACACAATGTTGATGAGGACTCAATGTTTGCAAGTGTTTAGATTCAAAAATGACTCAAAGAAAAGTGTGTTGTTTGATGTAAAATTTGTTTTGCATACACTTGAAGACACAAAAGACACAATGTTTTAATGTTTGGTCTTGAATGTTTGATTGTTCAAAATAAGACAAGCACAATTCTTATGGTTGGCCAGGACAATAGTTGTTGATCCCACATGGAGTTTCCCCCGAGGCTACGCTATTCAGAGCGGATACTTAGATGCTTGACCCCACTGGCTCCACCCTCGGCACTCACTTCTCAGGGCAGCCAAGCATTAGTCCCCACGAAAACTCCTCGTGGCGAACTTTGTATCTCTACTAAGAACCGTATGTGCGTGAGCCGCTACCAAAGGTCCGACCTCTTGCCCCAACAACTAGAAGGATTTTGGCTTCTAAAACAAAAAGGTGCTAGTAAGGGCATCCACTCATGTGGCCATACATGTGGCACTTTCAGCTCTACAAATATAGAAGGCTCCTAGTCGGTAGGGGTTACGCCCTACAACTGATCAAATAAATTTGATCAAACGGGTTTATGGGGAGACATAGTGTCGGTATGAACTAATCAACACACGTTATCCATAGTTTTCACCGTGAATACAGTTGTTTATAGTGGTTCGGAAGAGGTGGGTTTTCCTCACTACCACTTGGGTCGTTCTCTCCTCACTAGTATTCCTAATGACCACACGGGGAGACAGGCCCTCTAAAGATGAAACAAAAAGAGCTTATTGCTCAAGACACAAAAGACAATGGTTCAATTTTAGTGCACCAATTGAAGTGTTTGCTAGACTATGAGAACAAGACACACAATAAAGATCAAAAACCCTTGCCAAGGTCCTGCAATAAAGATTTGTTAGTAGTTTGGATTGTTTCAAATGGTCACCCCTTCCTGCAAGCACACAAGTTAGGTAAATTTTAGATCCAAAAGACTTTGTGAAATAGGGGCCTTCAACAATGCATTTTGTTGACCAATTCAAAGATCTGATTCATCATAAAAAATACCACCTGTAAAATTTTAAGAGATTTCCAGAAATGTAAGAAAATCCAAAAAATTTGTTAATTTGCTCCAAAAATTAATTTTTTATGAAAAATCATAAAAAATTCATTTAAAATGCAAAATCGATCCAAAAAATCTGAAACTTTTACTGGAGAGTCTTGATGGTCTTCCAAACTTGCATAAAAAAATTTCTGCAACAAATCCAAGCAGTTTGTGAGATATGAGTAAAATAATGCAAAACCCTAATTTTCAAAGATCCGATTTTTGAGGAATCATTTTGCATCAAATTTAAAATCACAAATAATAGATCCTGTGTATAATTCTGAGAGATTTCCAAAAATGTAAGAAAATCTGAAAAAATTGCTAATTTGCTTTCAAAATTAATTTTTTATGAAAACTCATAAAAAATTCATATAAAATGAAAATTTGATCCGAAAAATCTAAAAATTTTACTAAATCCTTCTGATACTTTTCTTGACCTGCCAAAAAAAAAATTGATGCCAAAATTCGAAGATGTTTGTGAGATCTGATCAAAATAAGGAAAACCCTAATTTTTAAAGATCCAATTTTTTAGGAAATATTTTGCATCAAAATTAAAATCACAAAGAACAGATCCTCTATATAATTATGAGAGATTTCCAAAAATGTAAGAAAATCTAAAAAATTCGCTCATTTGCTCTCAATTTTATGAAAATTCATAAAAAAATCATAGAAAATTAAAATATGCTCCAATAGATCTGAATTTTTTTTTTAGAGCCCCTGATACTGTCTTCAACCTGCAAAAAAAATTTGGTGCAAAATTTCCTAGCCGTTTGTGAGATATGATCAAATCTCTCCAAGATCTTGATTTTGTGTCCAAAACCCTAGCTACACAAGGTTATTCTCCAAATTGTTTTACAAAACAGTAATATAGGGTTAGAAAAATCTGCAAAAAACACAGATCTAACAAAAATCCTTGTCCCACGAGGCGTGCCAAAATGTATATGGTGAAAATCAAAACAACAATATTGAAAGACTAAATGAATTCAACCACAAAACCCTAGCCTAACAACAACAAAGATCCACCATAACATATGAAAATTACCTAAGACAATGCAAATCAAATGAAATCACAAAGATTATACCATCACATGTCCAATAGGGTTTGGATCTTCATTCTTCCTATCTCCATTGATCTTGCTTGATATATTTGCTCTCAGATTTTATGTGTGCACAAGAGCTCAATAAAGAATGGAAATGTGGTTGCAAGTAGGCTTGATTGCATATGCAAGTTCGAAAGCGTAGTCAGGGCTGAATGCATAGTAAGGGTAATCAATTGATTAGGATGCATAGATTGATTAGGGTTGATAATGAAGGAAGTATCCTCTTATATAGAAGACACTATATGAAATGGAGGGATAAGATTGAGAGGTGTAAAAGAGGTCGGCTATGATTAGAGGGTAGGTAAAGAAAATAATAAAATAATGAAAGGGGTAGGTAGTGTAGGAATTAAGAGATGAATGACATGTGTCATGGGTAGAAAAGGCTAATGAATTAATTAAATAAATAAAGATTTATTTAATTAATAGAAGAAGTGGGATCAATTAAATAAATAAAATATTTATTTAATTTAAGAAAATGATAATTTAAATAAATAAATGTATTTATTTAAATGAGAAATAAGGCTAGAAGAGGATAAATGAATTAATTAAATAAATAAGGATTTATTCAATTAATAGAAGAATTAGGCTTAAAATAATTAAATAAATAAATATATTTATTTAATTAGACATGACAATTTTAGGTGTCTACACAAACAATGTGATCTATGATGATGACTTGCTATCTAGGATTTCAAAATTCGGACACGAAATTTTCAGCGTATTGCCGGAAAGCTTCAAATTATGCCTCTTCTTTAATTCGGTTTCTAGGTCTATGTCTATTTGTGTTGACTTTCAAACTTCTTCATCTATGACAACCTATACTATGTTGTATTGGTTTTGATCAATTATCAATTCTTCAGCAAGGGTATTTAAACCGTCAATTATCTCTAATTGAATGTTGTTTGTCCCAAGGTTTGGTTGTTCAAATGGGAATTGATCATTTCCTTTTAGACCCATGCGTTGAAGATTACTATGCAGACTCTAAGAATGAACGAATGATACCTAAAATGATGGACACTTTTTCTTTTTCTAACACGGTTTGAGGAATGTTGTTATGGTCTTCTCTACCATTTATCTAATGGCTTCTTTTTGAGTTACTCTTTGTATCTTTTTTCTTAGTTTCTCATCAAGGTGACCAGACTTTCGGATTTCATCATCTATGACGGCCTCAACTATATCATATTGGGCACGATTGACTCTTACTTCCCAAGCAAGGTTATCTAAATCATCAATTATTTGTAATTGGTCAGTGTTTGGTCCAAGATTTGGTTGTTCGAATGGGAATTCTCCATCTCCTCTAATACCCATGGACTTAAGTATGATTCCTATGATTTGATGCGGCGCTAATCTTAAGGTACTTTGGTGAAATGACTTTTGTGAGGACTTTGTGTGATGATTGTAATGGAACTTCTACATGAATTGAATACCTAGGACCTATGATCACTTGAAACTAATATTTTTATCAATTTTGAATTTGTCCAAAAGGTTTGGTTCTAACGTTGGTTTTGTTGTTTGCACTTGTTTTTCTTGTTAAAGTTTTGATCTTGTTGAACACTGAAACTTTTGAATTTGTTTTGATTTGTATCTTGCAATGTTTTAAATTTGTTGAAGTATAGCAAAAGGCACAACAGTCACATCAAAAAGAATAAAACCATGAATATAGCAATTGTTTATGAAAGTTTTTTAGATTTTCATGAATGTTGGAATCTTTTTCAAGACCCCATTTTGTTTTCGTTGTATTTGGGCAATTTGATATCAGATAGACTCTTCTAATGTAAAAAGGTCACAAGCATTATCACAACCCACATCTTGATACTCTGTCAGCTCAAACAGCCGTGTCACACCCTAGGGTGTGCATTTTTTTTTGTTTTTTCCGTAAATTAGATCAAAGAAGATTGCTCCTCAATTGGTCTGTTATCCTGGGAGATTTATGGTGAGTGTCTTGGGGATAGATTCTTCCCCACCCTTGCACTATGATAAACAAGTGTCTGGTTACTGACTCGACTTGGCTTTTAATTTTTATGGTGTTTAGACAGGGTTTCGTTCGAGTGGTCACAATCAGCAGCGTTTTACACTCCGTTGAGGGAGGTCTCCCAATCTGTAGAGGTTATGCTCTACAAATTTAACGCATCGTATAGGCACTAAGGGAGACATAATGTCGTTGTGACAACATGTAACACTTGTTGCACATGATTTTCATCACATACGCATTTGATTATAGTGGCTTGGATTACTTGGCTTTAGTCGTTGGCCACTTAGGTCATTCCCCTCTCATTGACCTTAATGGCGCCCTAAGGACAACTCAGGAGGGCAGGCCTTCTAAAGGATTTAATTGCAAAAAATAAAGGAAAGCATGAAGGAAGAGAGTCTGGTTTTTTGATCACCCATTGGAGGGGAGAGCATAATACCTATCTCCTCAAAGACACAAAAAGAAAAGTTCTTTTTTTTAACCATCCATTGCAATGATTTTCTATTCTAGGTGGAGATGTTGCTCCACACAGACATGATGTTCATTTTAACCAACATAGAAATGAGAAATTTGTTTTGTTCTTTTATTAAAGCACCAAAAAGAAGTGTTTCTAGGCTACCCCTGCAGAAAAATAATAATGATATTGTTCCACACTACGCGAGCCAACACATTGATTTCGTCAAAGACTTAAAAAGCGATGGATGGTTCTGTGATACTGAGCAATCTCCTCTTTTTCTTCAATCTCACGGAGCTCCTTTTCAGCCTTTAGAAGTCTTTGATAAGCCTTTTGTTGTCTCCTATTCTGCTTTGCCTTTCTTGCACCTAAAATTCTAGTGTCACCTTTCCTTCCATTGGATTAGATACATTTTATATGCAGAAATCAACTTTTCTAGAATTCGACAAAATTTCAGGGTTAGATGCGCAAGACAAAATCATTCAAAAATGACACAATTTTTTTTGAATTCGCAATCCTTTAGAGAAATTGCGATATGATGTCTAATCAATTGTTATATGATTTCATAGCAATTGCGATATTCATTTTCTTGTGCACGTACGGATCTACAAGTTTTGTGAAAACAGAAAAATGAAGGTTAGAGTAGATTCACGTCGGGTTCACCATTGTTTCTATGGCTGAATGTCATGAATATATTAAGCTAATTAGAAAATAAGAATGAATCACCAATTCTCAACTAATTAACAAACAAACAAATATAATCAATAAAAATCAATAAGAAATAAGAAATGCATTCAAATAAGAACTCCCTTATTTTGCATCTTTGTTTCCATTGTGCTTTTCCAATTTGAGTGGTTCGTGGCTCTCGGGTATTGCACCAATTTCCTACATACAAATACTTTGAAGAATGTGATTTTGTGATTCTAGAAAAGCTAGATTGAATTGATGAAAAGAGGTTGAATTTATAGATTTTCAACACAAAGGGGATCAAAAATAGAACTCAAGTGTTGATTGGGAGACAATTGAAATTGATTGATCAGTGAACACAATTGATTGATTTGTTAACTCATTTGATTGAGTAGTCAATTGGATTGATTGAAGAGTGAACTGAATACATGGATTAGTCAACTCACTTGATTGATTAGTGAACTGAATAGATTGGGGAGATGACTGAATTGATTGATTAGAAGACTGAATTGATTTTGAGTTAAGTGAATTGATTAAAAGAATGAGAGGAGAAGATGATAGAATAGATAAATATGGATGAATTTGAAAAAGCATAATAGATAAGGAGGAGGAAGATAGGGAAGGTGATAAATGATGGATAGATGATGATAATCATACTGTAATGGTATGACAAACTACTTAATAGTGTAATTGATAAATTATGAACTAAAAGAACCAAGGTGACAATGTGCCAAGTATGTGAGATAAAGGTTAGATGAACACATATGCCTTATGACACCATAATGACCCTATGGAAATACGGTTCAAGGACTATGATACATGAAAATAATGTTAACACAAAAGAAAACTAGCAAGCATGCACAAATAAGATAAATATGAACAAATATATTTCCCATAGTCAAGCTGAAAAAATGATGGATGATGAGGAGGATAGCAAGTTGATGATAAGATGCTACATATCCCAAGGAATGCATTGTTAATGATAAAAAACATGAGGATTAGGGAATGTTTTCAAATGAGGTGATAGATTCAGGCCTGAACCAAGTCAGCTTGAACCAAGGTATTTTTTCTTTTTTTGATATCCTTTGTCCTTGATGGCAAAGGGGGAGAGAATGAGAAGCTAGGAGATAATGAGAAGCTTGGACAATATTGGAGAATAAGCAGAAAGGGAGAGAGATGGTGACAAATGGGAGAGTATGGGATGGAATAAAGATTGTATGACATAGGGGGATTAGCAGAAAAACAATTTTTTTCAAAAATAATTTTGGTGAGAAACTTTTTGAAGTGACTAACTTTTTTGCATGTTGCCATCAATGAAAAAGGAGGAGATTGTTGGAGTTTTGTCATTGATGTCTTTTGGTAAAGGAGAATGTTCTATAGGTTACTGGTTGTCATTGATGTCAACATACTTTTGTTGACTTATAATATTGTTATTACTTCGATTTTTTGTGACTATTCATCATTTTTTGCTCCACATTGCTCCTTAGTTGTATATATGGGTTTGTGGTTTCAGTAGTACAATCATGAATATCATATGTACCTATATTCCAGTTTTTACGTGTTATGGATCTACGGAACGTGAGATACATGGTTTAGAAGTTTGGTCTGTCAATTGCTCTTTTTCTCCTAAACAGAATAGTTTGTCTGGACATCCGCATTTCATCAAATGATTGTTTTTGGTCCTACGATTTTGGGACATATTAAGCATTGTGGATAATGTGTGTATTCCAGTTGGCATTAACCTTTGTTATCCTGGCTCACCTATGTGAATGAATCGTATGAAGTATAGTGTGGTAGCATGTAAAGTATTTTCTTTGTAAGGCATATATGTGAGGCCCTACCCCGACTCATCCTAGCATTTCAGTATTTTTCATGTTGAGACTATTATGGATGCTTTATTTTATGCATTATGGATTTAGAACTTATATGATTTCATGATTTGGATAACATTGATATATATGGATGCTTTATTTATATGCTTTATGATATGGAACTCTATATGATTCTAGAATAGGATAAATATGAGATGATATATGTCATCATTGGATTTGCAGGACTTTACTATGATGATAGAAATAGGATGCATGTTTTATGTGTGGATCAAAATTATGAGAATTATGATAATTGCTTATGTGGAGTTGTTTGGATGTAAGATGTATTGATTTGTTTAAATGTATATTGTATGCAGAGTGTTTGATGTGTATTCTTATTCATGTGTTTTATATTATATGAGGTTATTTGGAATTACTAATGTGTAATTGAGATGCGCAGGAAAATTATCCATGTGACCATGGAAATATTATGGAGAACCAAACCTAGACCTATGTACGTTTGTAAAACCAGGGTTTGTCTATTTGGAGAGACAACACCCCGTTTGTATCGTATTTTAATTGTGAAAGTAAATGTGCATGTGTGTTAAATTGAATTTTGTTAATTTGTGTAAATCCAACAAGAGACAAAATTTCATGTGTAATTTTGTAAAAGTATTTTTATTGTGTCACTTGACACGTGTTGATTTATGTTTTGTTTTTTGAATTGTCTCTTGGAGGGAGTTGTTTAACCATAGCTTTTTCAATTAATTTAATGTGGTTCTATATTTTTCTAGGGTAGAAAATCTTTTGGGTGGTCAACTTAGGTTTGACCCGAAAATTAACTTCAGATGGGTTTAAAAAGGGTTAGATGAACTCCTAGGGGTAGTTTAAAGGTGTTTCCTAAAGCCCATAAGGTATACCTAAGGGTTAGGAGTAATTTTAGGCATGTGAAAACTCTCATGTGGCTGTTTAGTCACCCTAAAAAGTGAGTTTTCTAAGATGTGCGAAAATGGAATTTAGAAGGCATCATCTAGGTTAGTTAACTTTCCTTTTTGATGAGAGATCTCTTTTGAGCTTTTTTGGACTTTTTCCTTTTTCAATTTTAGAAACCTGTGAGAACTCTCACTGAGGTCTTCTTAGGAAAGAATGTGAGATTTTGCAGGTAATCACCCACTCTCCATTTTTGGAGACAAGAAATTTTTGAAAGAAAAGATAGATTTGGTTTTTAGGAAATTGGCTAAGTGTAGAGAAGCAAAGAATTTGTGGAATTGGGCTGCTCATCCTCAACTAATCTAGCATACCTTTGGGCAGTTGAAGGTTGGTTAAATTTCTCTGTTTATTGTTTTTATATTGCATGTTATGTTGAAAAGATCTGCTTGTGTGAAAAGGCTAGTTTCTTGTATTTTTCCCTTGTAAAAATTTATTTGGTGTTCTACATTTTACTCTTGTGTACGTTCTGTG
This sequence comes from Cryptomeria japonica, assembly GCF_030272615.1. Classification (NCBI taxonomy): domain Eukaryota; kingdom Viridiplantae; phylum Streptophyta; class Pinopsida; order Cupressales; family Cupressaceae; genus Cryptomeria; species Cryptomeria japonica. The sequence goes on along the minus strand of NC_081410.1, from coordinate 231,053,203 downwards.
TTTTGGGAGTAACCAAGGCCTCCTACTCTTGGGAGAGAGGATGGTCTTGTGGGTGGTAGAAGTTTGATAGCCCTCGAGTGAGAGGCTCTCGTTATGAGAGTGATCTCAAGGGATATTTATGTGACCCTTGCTGCATGGCTTGTTTATGCATTTAGGGGTCATAAGGAGGGAAATAAGGCATGAATGCCTTGGGGGGCATAAGGATGCAGGGTTATTGTACTTATGAGTTATTTTTGTTGCCATGAGGTGGCTTTGTGTTTTACTAGATTTGCAGTCTCCTCAGGGTATTTGGTCCACTACCGTCCGTGTAAAGACATCACATTGTGTGGTGCAGTGTAGCCTTGGTTGGGAATATGTTTGTGATTGTTTTCCCTTGTTTGTTGTGTTTGCATGTGTGTTACCTGTCTAAGGCTTGGTTCTCCAAGCTCGGGGGTGGCTACTAGTTAGCCTAGGCTGGGAGGTGAGCACTCCATGGTCATAGCGTATGATTTATTTGCAGGTTGTTGGAAGAAAGGAAAAGGACACGTAGAAGTTGCTGGTTTTATTTGTTTACAGAAAAAGATTTGTAAATGGAAAATTATGTTTTTAAGTTGCAGCAATGTAAAGGGAAGCTATGTTGTATTTATTTTCGAAAAGAAATGTAACTATTATGTTTAAGGTCCTCATTTAATAGAAATGAGGGGTCCATTGTAAAAGTTGACTATAATGTGTTTTAAATATACCTTAAGGAAATACATTGTTTTATTAAGTATTATTTGGTTGCAAAATGAATTATTTATGTGGAGTATTACGTTTTGTATTGTTCTTAAAATTTTAATGATTGTATGCATGTCACTTTGAAATTATATGTTCAGTTTATTTCCTCATGCATGTCTCTAAGTTTAATTCAAATAATCTAGGGTAATATAGTTACTAAATACATCTTATTAAACTCTGTCATTTATATGGTTGTTGTTTAGATTTATTGAAAAATCTGTCATTCTATTAATTTGCAGAAAATAAAACCTAGAGTTAAATAGTCTATTAAATTTAGATAATATCTTATTTATATAGTTGTTGTTTAATTTTATGGATGTTGTCAATCATTTAATTGCAGAAAATAAATCTAAGGATTAAGTAAACTATCTGATTTATTTGTAGCTGCATGGCATTTAAGAAATAAAAATATGTACTTTGATTTAAATCTGATGACTTAACTTATCTGTTGAAAATGTTTCAAAATAACAATATCATCATATATTTACAAAAAATGCCCTAGATCTAATATGCAATTAATATATATATAATTTATTATATTTTTAATAAACAAAAAAAATTAATTAAACTAAGCAAAAAAAAAAAAAATACCATGGCAAGGGGCTCGGCCCCTGCGAATTTTCCCGCAGGGTGCCCCCCCCTCCGCATGGTGGGCGGTGTCCCCAGCGACGGCTGCAGCCGCCACTGTGGGTCACAACCCACAGTGGGGAGGCTTCGGTCCCCCCCTGTGGGTGGCGCCTCACAGCGGTAACGTTGTCGGGGCTACAGGCTACATACCATAGCAGCGGCCTAGGCCGCCACTGTGGGTCGCGACCCTCAGGCTCGGCAGTGGCCACCCCTGTGGGGAGCCCCCTCCATGGCCGCCGCACACCCTCCAACCTACAACAAAAAACTTCGGCCGCTGCCTCCCCATTGATATGCATTCGGCCTCCCCTGCACAAGAAACAAACTCGAAACCCTAACCCAGTTTGGGTTAGGGTATTCGAAAAGTTTTTTAAAAAATAGGAATGAAAGAGATAAAAAAAGAGGGGCATTATTTTAGTATTTAAAATTTAGGGTTTTCATGGTTAATTATCAATAATGAGAAAACATATTTATTTAGATATATGTGAATATATATATATATAGTTTAAAAATATGAATGTATAATTGTAGGTTAAGTATTTTATTAAGTGGTTATAAATTATATATGTTTTTAATAAACATATGGGGTTATGTTTAAATTTTAAAATTGCTTTTGAAGTTTAATCTTTTAAAAACCTTATATTAAATTGGGTAAGATTATTTTGGCTATTGAGAAATATTTACACTTTATAGGAAAATATTTATAATGGATTTATTTGACCCTTTAGCCGATTTAGTTAAAACACATTTTATTTATTGTTAGTCATTTATACACTATATGCTAGGACTAATTTAATTAGTTTCTAAAATCAATTATTGGCTATTGGAAATTAATTTTATCTGCGATAATTAATTGACTAAATTAATTTATTGATTAAATATTGATGAGATAATAAATAATCATTTTAGTATTCCGCATTTAAGCTGAATATTATTTTCGCTTGCTGGAGTTAGAGATTAAAGTCAACTCAAACCTAGTTAAAGACAAAACTTGATAGTGTGGCTCGTATTAGCAACAATTAATGTCACCATGTTGTGATCTTTAAAATTTTTTATCTCGTTCGTGCCCAAAAGTTTGGGCATGGCAATATATGACTGACTTGAGATATGGAATGGTATATATATGTGTACACTTTCGATGAAAACAAGGTGACACAAAAATAGACAGAGAGATATAGAAGTGCAAAATAATGATCAAATGTGATATGTGACTAAAGTAGATAATTGAAGAGCTAATTAAGTGTGTGAAGTCTATCTACTAAGCCTAATTGAAACTTTATTCCATGCATGTGTAAGATGCAACTATAACAATTCATTTTGTCTATTTGTTCTCTTTTGGGTAGAAAGCCTTCATCTTTTGGGCAATAAGCTCTCTGGTAATGAGACTTAGGCAATGAGCCTTGCAATGAGCATTTTGTAATATTTTATAACTAGTTATCTTATAGTGAGAACTAACACTCTCTGTGGTTTTTTCCTAACGGGTTAGCCACGCAAAAAATATAGTGTTCTCTTGTGTATGTTGTTGTGGATGGTATCTCTACCTTCATTGTCTATTTGATCATTCATTTTTTTTTTTGCATGACAATTGATGTGTATCTGCAAAGTGATAATTGAAATAACTTTAAAGATCATAAGGGAATACTGATTAACCCCCCCCCCCCCCCCGCTTCACTATTATGGTTGTTCAACAAAGATTTATGAGAACTCAAGTAAAAATGAACACGACTTTGCTTTTCATAAATGCAATGATCACAAAAATAAATATCAAGATTACAATCACTCAAACCTTGAACAAGGTTTTTCTTTTTCAAGGTCCTTATACCCTTTTCTATAATGTGGCCAAGTCTCTGGTTCCATAACATAGTCTTATCTATAGGTAACTTTTATTTAGAAGAAAAAACCCCTTGGGTATCCAAAGTCCATGACCATATGTTGAAGGTGAAACCTTCACCTCTTCCAACGAAGTATTCACAGATTCTATTACACTCAACAATGTATGCATCTAGCCTATACAATGTGCCAAATCTGACACTTCTCACAGTTACCATAGCACCTCTAACCATTTTTCATCCAGTATAAAAAAAGATTACTTGCACACCCACATCTATTAGTTTTCTCACTAACAATAGATTTTGAGCTAGTCCAGGGATATGCAACACATAAGTAATCCTTTTTATTCTAGCATCTGCAAGATGATTTTAAATTTACCACTACCAACAATATCTAAATGAGAATCATCACCCAAGTACACCTTACCTCCATTAAATTCTTCATATTCAAAAAACTAATCTCTATTAAAAGTCATATGAAAAGATGCACTTGAGTCAATTCACCATGCATCATGACCTGCATGATTAGCCAAAGTTGTAATGAATGCATCACCATATTCCTTCTTGGACACAAAATCAAAATCAAACTTCATCTTTTTCTTATTTTCTTTCTTGAAATACTTACAAAAGTGTCCTGATTTACCATAATTTCAACAAATAACTTTGGCCTTTCCAAGAGATTTGGATCTTCCTCTAGACTTGGATTTGTCGCATTTCTCATTCTTCTTGTCTTTCTTATAGGTCTTCCATGAACAGTTAGATATTTATTCGAACTAATGGATACCTTCCTCAATATCTCTTCATCAAGAAAGGTATCCACCACATCTTTAGACTTGAAAATAACAGAAGTATTACCGATAGTCATAATAAGAGAATCTCGGGAATCAGGCAAAGAACAAAGCAAGATTTGACATTTCTTCTCTTCATCTATCTTGACACCAACGGATGCCAATTGAACCACCAACATATTGAATTCTTTTAGGTGGTCTATAATCCATTCATCATCTTCCATTCTCCTCAAGAAAATTTGATTCAATGCAGCTTTGGCTTGATATATCTCACCAAGCTTATTCCATAGCTTCTTTGCAGAGGTATCTTCATGGACATTAATTAGAATAGAGTCTACCAAGCACAATCTGATTAGACTCTTAGCTTTATGGTGTATAACATCATACTAAGCATCTATAGTTGGATCCAAAACTCTTGAGACATTCACATCAACAACATCCCATGGATCTTGATCTATTAGCAAATCCTCCATCTTCAGCTTCCACATCTCAAAATTACTTCCAAAAAAATTTTCTACCTCTATTCTCCCTAATGAACTTGTCATCTAAAAATTCCTGCAACAAGATCAAAAAGTATCTTCTACACAAGCTCCCACTCAAATCTAGATTAGTTCAAAAAAACCCAACAACCCACAATTGAGACCAAAGGTGATAAGGTTCTGATACCACTTGTAAGGATGTTAAGTAGTGGAACAACTTCCTACACTAAAATTGAGAGGAGGGTAATCCAAAAACTTTTACATATTGTTACAATAGTTACAAAAACTTGACAGAAATAAACATAAATAGCATGCATGCCATAACATAGTCATTTATGTGGGGAAAACCCATTCAAGAGATAAACCCCACACTCAAAAATCCACCCAATATATTATTCAAAATTCAATAATAGATTACAATATACTTGCAGAGAATTTTTTTCACAGGAGTATCACCAACCAGAGATTCAGAGGTAACTCAATAGCTATAAGACTCTTATACACAACCCCCATCTCATGCGCCTCATATAGGATATACAATATATGAAACTGTCAAACCGTATTACAAAACCATGGGCTAAAACCACCCAATAAACTATCACCCATCTTCAATCCTAGATACTATATGATGTGTCAAAACACACATCAACACGTGTACCTCCCTTTTACTATTAAATATTCGGAATACTGAGAGGAGAGGGGTGAATCAGTACTTCTTGAACTTATTAAAACTTCTAACTAACCAATCACTTAACATAATTTGATTGCAGTAAAGGAAACTAACACAAAACACATAACACCAAATTTATATGTAGAAAACTCAAAATGGAAAAAACCACGAAGAGAGTGATCTCTCAAGTATAGTGTAATATGTAACCAGTTACATAGTACAAGGGGTGGCTCACTGTTGGAGGGGCTCACTGCCCAAATACAAAAAGGTGCAATGTTGAAGAATGGGCTTAAAGGCAGAATACAAAATTGAATTGCTAGAATTGCATTTGACATATGCATGGAATACAATTCTGTTGAAGTACACAAATGCTTTTTCATCCACTATAAATATATTTCCCAACAACATTCACATTCACAAACTTTTCGCATATACAATATGTACACATTAGTTGGTTTTCAACAACCATATTACTATCTTGCAAAAATGACTATTTATATATCCACACCAAGTACTTTTGATAAGTCGGTTCAATCAGAGAAGGGATGAGACTAATATATCCACATGCAACTGCAAAATAGCTTCATAAGATGTCGGCTTCAATCTTTACTACAAAATACGTTATATAATACACCTCCTTTATATTTGGATAGGACCATATCCAAAACCTGTCTTGAAGAGTATGCCTTCAATATTTCTTGATGGGACAGGACCTAAGATGCCTTACTGGATCACAAAATTGCATGAGATAAATGCTAAAACAAGTGTACAAAAATTGCACATACAATATACCAGAGAAAACAATTGAACCATAATATAAGTTGGACCGAACCACATAAATGACATAAATGCTAGACCTTACTTAGATCAATGACAACAGGCCAACATTTACAACTCATTTGTGTGTTTGACACATTTTTATATTTCTTATTTTAGGAGTCCCAACTTCTGGAGGCCATAAATTTTGAACCAGGTGTCTGATTAACAAACTGTTTGAAGCATCAAAAAGCTTGTGACATGCTCTATCAAGCTATAACTCGCTAGACTAGTTATAGACACTTTTGAGTTGTTTTGAAGCCTCTAAAGCACTCAAAATTGACTCCAAAACTTTTGTTCACAACTTTCAAAAATAGAAACTTTAATATCTTCAAATATGTTGGTTGAAATTTTTTCAAACTCTAAAGTTTACAAAATTGTAGCTTCAAGCATAGTTTGAGAGATTAAATATCTCCTACTTTCTTAGGGAGGGTTCCCCCTTTAACTTACTACTCTATTTAAAATACAACTTTTCGTTATAATCTAAACAATGGTGGTACATCATCCTATTCTCTTTTTCAGAATAGATGTTATTCTCTCCTCTTTTTTCAGGAAAGAATTTACAATATAGAGAAGTAATAATTCTTACACTTTCAATGTCACAAATTAACCCAAAATGTAGGAATAATCAAATACAAATAAGTAAAGAAGCAAATTTTCCATGAAGGCACAAAGTCCCCCTTTGCTTCTTCGAGATAAAAAAATGGTGTTCAAGCTCAAAGTCTTGTAGTCACTATAATACTATCAACCTTATACAAATAACTTTTGTAGCCCATAGTTGTGTACTAAGACAACAAAGTAAAGCACAAAGTATTTATCTTGATATCCTATTACAACTTTTGATCATTTTTTCTTGAAATAACAATATGAAGCTCAAAGTCTTCAAGTTATTTTCTCCTTCTATTAATCCTAATAAATAAAAGTTGATATATGACACAAAGTCCATAAACCAACAATTGTTTCTACTCTTTAACAATATTTCCTCAACAACACCTTTACTAGAACAAAATAAGAATTTACAACAAGAATGACATAAGAACACTCTCACCATAAACCACAAATGAATCCAATAAAAAGTCTGAATGTCAAAGCTTTCTTCTTATTTGATCAAGTTTGTAAAACAACAATAGGAACACAAAGTTTCACTTTTGCTCTTCACTTCGGCAGAGTTTTGGCATATAGATTAAAGATTCCTCCTAATATAAGCCCCTCTATTGAAATTACAATGAGCAACCTCATATATATAGAGGAGAGGTGCGACATGAAACTAGGAAAGTTACAACTAATTTGTGACCAAGTCAAAGGTAGAGTTCGATTTGATGTAGGGCATGTGCAAGTTCTAGATGCAAAAGCTTAAATAATAAATGACACTTGAGGTGTCAATTGAGATTACAAAATGACACGAGATGCATAAAAATGACTAAGTGTCTGGAGCCTTGTCTTGTTTCTAACATTCTTCACCAATGGAGTCTTCATGTTCTCGCTTGATAGCTTGTATTTCATAGTCATTTGGTCCCAATGTGCTGAATCTGGCATCCGGAGTGGAGTTGCAGAAATGGATTTGAAGAATTCCCAAAGTTGGACAAAAATGATCAAAAGGGGGTCATGAAGTGCATTTTGGACTTATAAGTCCGATTTGCATTTGGGAAGGGTCAATAATCATAAAGGTTCATATTGGACTTACAAGTCTGATTTGTACTTATGCAAAAACAAAGGGAAGAAAAACCGACTTTGGTGCAAGTCAAGGTTATAACTCCGATTTGCACCTAAGAAGGAAATATGGTGCAAGTCGGAGTTACAACCCCGATTTCCGTCAAAACTTGGAAAAATAAAAAGAAGCAAAGGAAACGGTGTAGGTTGGGGTTATAACCCCGACATGCATCGTGATGGGGAGACTCGGTGTAGATTGGGGTTATACCCCCGATTTACACCATTGGGTAATACCTCAGTGTAGGTTGGGGTTACGGCCCCAATCTACACTATTTCGAGAGAACTCAGTGTAGGTCGGGGTTACCACCCCGATCTACACCAGAATGGGCAAACTTGATGCATGTCGGGGTTGTAACCCTGCCTTGCACCAAGATGGGAGGACTTGGTGTAAGTTTGGGTTGTAACTCCGACTTGCACTAAAGTAGGAGGTCTTGTTGTAAGTCGGGGTTGTAAGTCTGACTTGCACCAAAATGGGAGGACTTGGTGTAGGTCGGGGTTATAACCCTAATGAAATGGTGTAATTCAGAGTTACAACCCCGATTTGTATCAAACTAAATTTTTTGAAGAGAAGTGTAATTCGGGGTTGTAACCCCCATTTAGACCAAAACACAAAACTAACTTAAAAGACCTACAAAAGGACCAAAACCTTCAAATCAAGAATCGAGGGTCCTAAATCACATGCGAGGAGGAAAAAATACTACCTCAAAAAGCATGCTTGGAGAACATGGACTACAAATTGGACAAAATTTGTAGGGGTTGTCTTGTTTTTGTACAGCCAAAAATGGGGACAACAAAATCTAGACATGATCTTGCAACAAAAAAATTATTGGCATGATTATCTAGCCAATTCAAAGTTTTGTGAAAAAATTTGAACCAATCTATCCTCAAATGAAAACTTACTAAAAATAGTAACCTTATGTATACGCAAGGTTGAGAAATAATTTTCCTAACACTAATTACACATCACTTAAGCTTACTTAGGGACCACATAGGAGCATTTAGTAGAATTCCCACTTTAGGTGGTGTATATGGTGAAAATGGATACAACAATGTTGAAAGACTAAATGAATTCAACCACAAAACCCTAGCCTAACAACAACAAAGATCCACCATAACATATGAAGATTACCTAAGACAATGCAAATCAAATGAAATCACAAAGATTATACCATCACATGTCCAATAGGGTTTGAATCTCCATTCTTCCTATCTCCATTGATCTTGCTTGATATATTTGCTCTCAGATTTTATGTGCACAAGAGCTCAACAAAGAACGGAATGTGGTTGCAAGTAGGATCTCATATGAAAAGCGTAGTGTAGTCAAATGCATAATTGAATTAGCCAGGGTTTGATAATGAAGGAAGCATCTCCTTATATAGAAGACACTATAAGAAATGGAGGGATAAGATTGAGAGGTGTAAAAAGAGGTCGGCTATGATTAGAGAGTAGGTAAAAGAAAATAATAAAATAATGAAAGGGGTAGGTAGTATATGAATTAAGAGATGAATGACATGTGTCATGGGTAGAAAAGGCTAATGACTTAATTAAATAAATAAAGATTTATTTAATTAATAGAGGAAATGCGATCAATTAAATAAATAAAATATTTATTTAATTTAGGAAAAGGATAATTTAAATAAATAAATGTATTTATTTAAATGAGAAATTAGGCTAGAAGAGGATAAATGAATTAATTAAATAAATAAAGATTTATTTAATTAATAGAAGAATTAGGCTTAGATAATTAAATAAATAAAGATATTTATTTAATTAGACATGACAATTTTAGGTGTCTACATTTTGCCCCTCTTTGAGACAATGCAATTTGTCGCGTTGTTTCAAAGAAGATAAGATGAACTGATACAAAGTTGTCCCAAGATGGGAATGATATGCCCCCTCGAGAGATTGGATGAAAATGTCCGGAAAGATCGCAAACAATCTCTCGATAAGAAATAAAGGCTAGAAATGATTGACCAGATAGGATAGTGTGACAGAGTCATGGGATAATGAAGACTGACTCGGGAGACGAAGGCTAGGGCTAGGGCTAGGGCTAGGGTAGTCTATAAGATAGACCACGAGGGGAATACATCCTCATTCTCATCCACACCTTCAAGAGATCAGAGTGCAGAGAGAGAATAGAGCAGCAACAGCGATGGCATTGGTGCATAGATTCGATCGCGTTTGTCGATTTCAGAGGCCAGCAGATGCAGGAGAGCTGGTGAGTACCGCAGAACCTCTTTGTACTTTGTCACATTAATTGTTGTCATTAATGCATCTTAGGTAGTGCAATAAATGCGCTTTTAGGTAATGTCTAGAAAAAATGTCAAGTGTGGTAGAAACGTCAAGGTGCATCTGTGCTGGTGCTAGGCACGTTTATGCTGGCTAGGCATGTCTGTGTTTGTGCCAGGCACGTCAATGCTGGGAAAAGCGTCTGTGCCAAATACGAGCGCGTCTACGTTGTTCAGGCGCGCTCGTGAAATGTGGGCACGTTTATGCAGGACAGGCGCGTATGTGCAGAGCATAGGCACGTCTGTGTATTTTAGGCACGTCTGTGCAGAGCAGGCGCGTTTGTGCAGTCTATAAGCACGTTTATGTCATCAAGGCGCGTTTATGTCTTCAAGGTCAAATCGACAGTTCTGTGATGAACATACGCTGTCGATTGGATAAGCTGCTGAGAGGATACACTCAAGCAGGTCCTCTAGGGAAGACTAGGATAGCAAATAGGGCTAGGATTGACAATTCTATGATAGAACATACGTTGCCAACTAGGAAACTACTCAAGAGGATTCACTCAAGCAGAGGCCCTAGGATAGGATAGATCAAGGCACTTTGTGATGAACAGTGAGTACCAAGACATAGTACTTTGTGATGAATAGGGAGTACTAAAATATGAGCAGCACTTTGTGATGAACAGTGAGTGCAAATGTGAGCAGCACTTTGTGATGAATAGGGAGTGCAAAACATGTAGTACTTTGTGATGAACAGTGAGTACCACTAGGATAATCAGCAACACTTTGTGATGAACAGTGAGTGTCACTAGAATGAAAAAAGCAACACTTTGTGATAAACAATGAGTGTTACTAGGATAGAGTACCATAAGCACTTAGATAAAAAGTAGCATTTTGTGATGAACAGTGAATGCCACTATGATTGACATGATTGATTTGCTTGACTGCAGGAGTACTTGCCTATGCTAGAGTTGTGAGAGAGATTATCATCGACTCAGAGGTTGCGACCAGAGTTGACATTCGAGGATAGGGCTGCCATTGAGGGTATGGGTCTGCAATATATTATGTATGTGCCTGAGTTTTGGGCAAACATGGGGTTGCTGACTGCGCTAGCTGAGAGATGGCACTCAGAGACGTGCACTTTCTATTTGCCGATGGGTGAGATGACAGTCACCTTAAAGGATGTATACAGGATACTGAGGATACCGATCGATGGGGAGTTAGTTCCTTACGATCGAGACGAAGATAGGGATGCACTGAGACAAGTGTTTCAAGATCCAGGACTGGAGATGAGGGCTGGACACGTGGCATGGGACACCATGACATGGACTGGATTGGTGCTACCAGTGGTGCTGGTAGGAGTGATCAGTGGGTTCCTGTGTCCGGACAGGGCGACACGAGGGTTGGTTGTGGCCATATGTATTTTGACATCATTGTATCATGACACATGATTTTGAGATATATATATGAGATGATTCATCTTTGCGGCTGCTATATACATGTGTATCTATGTGATGAGATGTTCTTATGTGATGCTTATGATATGGATGCAAATATGTACATAATGAAATGCAATATTTTTTATTTTTTATGTTTTTAATATGTTATGCATATGCAAATGTGAATGTATGAAATTTTAATGAATATGATGATGCAAATGATTATTTACATGATGAGAATATAAAATATTCTAACATGTGTTGTGTGCAGGATGTGATGCATTTGGGATATCTATATGTATATGTGAAATGCTAATATGTGGTAATGCAAGTGCAACTACATGAAATGCAAATGTTTTTGGCATGTCATTATACTCAGTCATGTGATAGCAGGCTACACGGACTCAAGAAGGACGATGGAAGTCAATCAAGAAAGGGGGATGAAAGATAGAAGATATGAAAGTGAAAAGAGCTTCTTGTGCTTTATCATCATTGAGCTTTATTATGGCAAGTAGGTTATGACAATCTAGGCATATGTTTGACCCAGAAAGTCATTGTACCTATTTGCATGGAGATAAGATAGTCACAAACAAAGAATCCACAGACAGCAAAATAAAATAGGTGACGATACCCCATCCTCGCCTTTCTAGTCAAAGACATCTTGGAGATAGAATCTCTAGTCAAAGACATCCTAGAAAAGCTAAAAGACATGTCACCAAAAGATAAAATTAAAATAACACCAAGACTCGACACCAACATCCATTGTAGTCCTCAAGTTTAGTGTCTCTTGTCACTTGTATAAGTCTTATTTGATTGTGGTCACAATGTTTACTTTCACAAAAAGGATAGATAGCACTGAGCCATAATGTTGTCTGAGTCTATTGAAAAATTTGATTTGTTGAAGCCCATTGTTGTTGCTATGTCCCATCTGAAACTAACTGAATCCATGAAACTGATACTTTATTGTGGAGAAGAAGGAACTTTATTGCGGATTGGCGGTGCAGATGTTGCTTTATTGTAGATTGTGTACGGATAGACTGAAGAAAATTGGAAAAAACTATACTCCTCAGAACATGCGATGTTCTCAGTTCCACACCCATCACTAGATGTAGGATTTGCCTTAGCCACCGATAGGATCTGATTTATTATGGATGGAAAGGGTGAAAAGGGGGTTATTATGAATGGCTAACCAATCTTAGGTAGATCAATAACAAGCCATGATGGGAATGGGTAAAGTTTATTGTGGATGGATAGGATGTGAGTGTGTGCATAGTGAAAGGATGAAATGGAATCCTGAAGGAAGGAGGAGCAATGTCTCTACGCATGGCGCTAGTGACCCGGTTTTCACCATGGTACTTGCCTAGGGTGCCACCGAAGTGGTTTTCACCATTGGACGAAATGTTTTTCTTTACCATTTGATTTTTTTGATTTTTTTGTGTCACAAGGCGCCTGTTTGCCACGTTTTCACCAAGTAATGATTTTTTATGTTTTATGATTTTTTTTTGTATTTTTGAATTAGGATATTCCAAAGAGCTATGTGTAAAACCTGTGAAGGTGCATGTTGTTGATAGGATCCTCTAAATGTTCACCCTCTGTGGTTGAGAGTTGATATGCACCATATCCATATGCTGTTGTAATGATGTAAGGACCAAGCCAGTTTGGTTCGAACTTGCCCTTCTTCTCTCTGTCTTGCTAATTTTTGGGGTTTTCTCTGAGAACCAAATCACCTACCTCAAATGTGCAAGGCTTGACTTTGTGATTGTAACTGCGACTCATTCGTTGTTGATAAGCCTTGAGATGATTAAAAGCAGTTTGTCTTCGTTCATCCAATAGCTCAAGTTCTTGTAAGCGAGAGACCCTATAGTCTTCATCACTGATAATATTTTGCAAAGAGACTCGTAAAGAGGGTAGCTCGACCTCAATAGGCAAGATAGCTTCAGTGTCGTAAACAAGTGAATAGGGTGTAGCTCCTGTAGGTGTGCGGACACTTGTGCGGTAGGCCCAAAGTGCGGGATTAAGTTGGATATGCCAATTATGGCCAGCGTCATCAACTGTCTTTTTTAAGATTTTAAGGATTGTTTTATTAGATGCTTCAGCTTGACCGTTACCTTGGGGGTAATATGGTGTGGAGAAACGATGGGAAATATGGAAGCGGTCACAGAGTTCACGAACATCCTGATTTTTGAAGGGACGCACGTTATCAGTGATAATGGAAACAGGAATACCGTATCGACAAATGATATAGTTGAGAATGAATGTAGCAATTTCTTTTCCAGTGACTTGCATGAGAGGCACGACTTTGATCCATTTTGTGAAATACTCTGTGGCAGTGATAATGAATTTATGATCATTGGAGGATGGAGGGTGAATCTTGCCTATGAGATCGAGTCCCCACTGACAAAAAGGCCAAGGAGTCGCAATTAGTTGAAGTTCTTGTGCTGGCGCATGGATGAGGTCTCCATGAAGTTGACATTGCTTACATTTCCTGACAAACTGATATGAATCTTTTTCCATACTGGGCCAGTAATATCCAGTCCTGATAAGTTTCTTGGCTAAGGTAGGACCACTAGAATGTGGACCACATATCCCTTCATGTACTTCACGTAACGCAATCTGAGCTTCATCGCTTTCCAAACATCTAAGAAGAGTGCCATCTAGACCTCGACGGTATAGGGCCTCGGCTAAAATGATGTATCGAGAAGATTGGCGAATGAAAGTGCGACGTTGGTTATTGGATAGGTCAGGAGGAAAGGTATTATCACGAAGGTATGTGAAAATGGAGCCATATAACTAGGACTCAGGACCGACGACACATATTATCTCAGTAGGAGTGATTTCATATTAAGGAACCAAAAGTTTATCCACCAAGAACTCATAGTTGGTCTCATTCAAAGGTAGATCGATCAGTGAAGCAATTGTAGCCATGGCATCTGCGGCTTGATTCAGCTCTCTTGGTATCTGCTCAAAGTCTATCTTTGTGAAATGTTGTTTTAGGTCATCCACCATTCTTTTGTAAGGCATTAATTTCTCATCCTTTGTTTGGTAATCATCAGTTGCTTGATGAATTACAAGTTGAGAGTCCCCAAAAACACGAAGTTCCTGGATCTTCCACTGAACTGCAATCCGTAATCCAGTTGTTAATACCTCATATTCTGCTATATTATTAGTGGAGGGAAATGATAATCGATATGATTTTGGTATAGAATCTCCTTGAGGAGTTATGAAGAGGATGCTAGCTCCTGCCCCATGCTGTGTGTATGAGCCGTCAAAGTATAGTTGCCATGACTTCGCATGTGACACTGTTAAAATGGATTCATCTGGAAATTCTAAAATTAGAGGAACATCATCTATCATGGGGGCATATGCTAACTGATCTGTGATAGCTTGTCCTTTTATTGCTTTTCTATCCACATACTCGATGTCGAATTCACTCAGGATCATTACCCATTTGGCTAGTCGCCCAGTAAGCGTTGCTTTATTGAGAAGGTATTTCAATGGATCGATCCTTGCAACCAACTTAGTCTTATGAGTTAGCATGTAATGTCATAATTTCTGCGAAGCAAAGACCACAACAAGACATGCATGCTCAATTGGTGTGTAGTTTAGCTCATATCCCACCAATGTGCGACTGATATAGTATACTACCTTTTCTTTGCCCTCAGCAACTTGTTGTGCTAAGAGTGCCCCTAGTGTTGTTGAAGTAGCTGATATGTATAGTAATAAAGGCTGATCTGGAACTGGTGGCATCAAAACTGGTGGATTCAGAAGATGAGTATCTGGAAAGCCTGTTGACAGTTATCATCCCATTTGAATTTGATGTTTTTATGTAGCAAGTGCTGAAAGGGATTACATTTGTCTGCAAGTTGTGCTATGAATCTTTGTATGGATTGAAGTCTCCCTTGCAAAGATCGAAGCTGACTGATGTTTCATGGTGGTTGCATCTCTAGGATGGCCTTGACTTTTTCTAGATCGGCTTCAATTCCTCTTTTTGATACAATGAATCCCAGGAGCTTCCCGGAGGTTACTCCAAAGACACATTTCTTGGGGTTTAATCTTACTTTGTATTTTTCCAACCGATCAAAGATGACTGAAAGTATGTCCAAATGTGTATTTCTGTCTATTGATTTACCCAAGAGGTCATCAACATAATCTTCCACAGTTACATGCATGAGATCATGAAAGATAGTAGTCATGGCTCTTTGATATGTAGCGCTTGCATTATTTAGCCCAAAGGGCATAACATTCCAGTAGAATATTCCCCAAGGACAAGTAAATGTTGTTTTGTGCTGATCCTTGGATGCAATTTTTATTTGATTGTAACCAGAGAATCCATCCATCAAAGATAACATTGCATGACTTGCTATGAGGTCGACGATCAAGTCAATATTTG
Source organism: Cryptomeria japonica (assembly GCF_030272615.1). NCBI lineage: Eukaryota > Viridiplantae > Streptophyta > Pinopsida > Cupressales > Cupressaceae > Cryptomeria > Cryptomeria japonica. Next base: position 231,037,474 of record NC_081410.1, on the reverse strand, counting down.
GTAATGGAAAATCATCCTTAGGACAAGCTTTGTTGATGTCTCTGAAATCTATACATATTCTGATGCTACGATCTAGTTTACTGACAGGCACTAAGTTGGAGATCCATTCAGGATAATCAATTGGGCGTATAAATCCGACATCCAATAATTTCTCAAGTTTTGCTTTGACTAGTAATGCCACTTGTGGATGCATCTTTCTTAATTTTTGTTTAACTGGTTTTGCCCCCGGTTTAACTATCAAATGATGCATTACCAAATCCGGATCCAATCCAGGCATATCAGCGTATGACCATGCAAAGTTGATTTGTCATTCCGTGAAGAAACTTATGAATTTTGACCTTTCTGACTCTGTCAAAGATTGAGCCAGAAATATGTTGTGTGGAACTTCTTCTGTACCAATGTTTGTTTTGATAGTCTCTTCTACCAACATGGATGACTTTTCCTCATATGATGCTGGGAGAATGTCGAGCCTTCCATCTTCGGGTACCTCAGAGAGGTTTTCGCCCTCAGATACGTCCTTTCTTTTTACTTTTTTGGGGTCAGACAGTGCCACAGTGTGGTTTTCGCCATAAGACCCTTGGTTTGTTTTTATTTTTATATTTTTGCGACTAGAAGGTCCGACACCCTCACCAAAATATGCCACGTTGTTGAGTTCTATAGTGTATCCCACTTTATGGTCCCCAGGGGGAATATCCTCTTATATGCCAAGATAGTCAATAAGGGCTTCATCATTTTGGAATGTGTCAAACTGTGCAGGTCCTTCATGGTCCCAGTCAGTAAGTTGGTGGTGAACAAGGGGAAGGCCTTTGATGTCTTCAAAGTTAGCAGGGTTAAGAGTGAAGATGCAGTTATATTCAGGTATGTCGAGGTAGTTATCAAGGTCATCGTTGGCACTCTCCTCATCAGTCTCGATCGTGAACGAATCCAAATTATCATCACTAGTAGCGCATTCTGAGGCAGTTGTTCTCATTCTATGTGATTTCAACCCAGGACCTAGAGGCAAAGACTATATGGGATCTTCTGGGATTGTTTCTTGACCAACTTTGAATTTCCTATTAAATTCCTCTTCTTTTGCTGGTTCACTTGGTTCTCTGAATGTCTCGGAGAGCTCATAGTCACTAGAGGATTTGTCTGAACCCCATTCCCATTCATTGGAGTTTGTGGAATAGCGATTCTCTTGTTGAATTTTGGCAGCTTTGATTTGTAATGCTTCTTCTGTCCTTTGAGTGTGGTCCTTGGAAGTCATGAAACCAAGTCCCTTCGAGCGTTCCTTTTTGAATGTCAATTCAGGTTGTAAAGGTTCAATGATGCCTTCCTTTCTTAACCCAAGAGGGCTTCTGCCATCATACCCAAATTTTTGTAGAATCTTGAACCCTTTGCCATACTTCTCACATGGTATACTGATGTGATCTTGTGTATCATTTTCAAGGTCTTTGTAAAGAATTTTATATAAGTCTTCCTCTTCCAGTTCACCCCATCTTTGAAAGATAGTAGGGTCCCATTTGAGTATAATGATAGATACCTGCTTATTAGGATGTGGTCTTCCATATTCTTTTGGTGAACTCGTGACTTGTTGTAAGTACATGGTCTGATTCAAAGTGTATTCACCCATGCCCTTGTCCTGGAATTTGCCCTTAAGTTCAACTTGTTTTGATGTTGAAGGTTTTAATGACTCAGGATCAATGTACGCAGAAGAAGGAACAGCTTCGCGATTACTGGGAATGATGGTCTCAGTTTTTGGTCTCAAGTTATTGCAATATATGAATGGATTAGAATCTCCATTAATTGTTATTTCAACTCCATTGTGAGGAAACTTAATGCATTGGTGGTATGTAGATGGGACTGCCCTCATTTCATGAATCCAAGGACGTCCTAGTAATATGTTGTATGTGAGATCTAAGTCTAGGACTTGACAAACCACATCCTTTGTAACTGGCCCAACTCTGAGAGGCAAGGTGACTGTGCCCTTGGATGAACACTCTTCATCATCATATACTTTGATGGTAATTTTGTTTGTAGAATTTACAGCTTTGTCTGAATATCCCAATTCTTTAATAGTGCTCAATGTACAAATGTTTAGACCTGCTCCTCCATCTATCAAGACTCGTTTGATTCTATGTTTGTGTATGAAGGCTTTAATGTGTAATGGTGCATTATGTGGCTGACTTACAGAGGCGTCATCGACTTCTATGAATGTAAGAGAGTGTGGAATGGAAAGGTATCCCACCATGGCTTGAAACTGGTCCACGTTCAAATCAGTAGGAACGGCAGTGTCTCTCAAGATTTTGTCAAGAATAGCTTTATGTGCGGGAGATATGCGTAAGAGCTCAAGGATGGAGATAAGCGCAGGTGTCTTCCCTAACTATTCTACAAGGTCGTATTCAGGCTTGGTTGATGAAGAAGTGGTGTTTTTAGCTGGAGCACCTTGCAAAGTGAATTTACCTCGACGGTTTGTAACATGACATTCAGAGGTAGGTTTGGAAGAAGATCCAATTCCTTTCAGAACAATCTTGGGTCTCTGGGTAGAATTCTCAGGGGTTTTGTCCTTGATGATAATGATAGAGACATAATTATACATCGAGATGTGATTAATAGTTGAATCATAGTTATAAGATGCTCTGGTATAGTTGGTCTGGTCATTTGTGGCTGCAGCATTTCCCTTGTCATGTTTTGGGAATGGTTCCTTAAACATCTCATGTTCTTGATTGGATGAGTGTCCTTCAATCTCAATGTCACCTCTATCAATAAGATCTTGTATAATGTTCTTCAGTCAATGACAATTTCCTGTCTTATGACCCTTGCTCTTATGAAATTCACAATATTCATCATCATTCCACCAATTTGGTTCGACCTTTGGTTCATATGGAGGAAAATCTGGAATTGTGATTACTTTGTTTGCCACTAGCTTCTTGAAAACTGACTCTAGTGGTTCTCCCAATGGGGTATACTTCCTTCGTGATCTAGAAGTTGTTTGAGTATTCACTTGATTGTTTGTAGAGCTTGATCCCGAAAAAACTATTTTGGGTTGCACTGTATTGGCATCAACAACACCATCATTGACTGTGTTCTTGTTTTTATTCCAAAATCTTGGCTTATCTTTTCCTTTAAAGTCATCTTTGTTTTCCTTGAATATCTTAATGACTCCTTGTTCAATTAGGACCTTTTTTGTCGCTAAGCCTTTTTCAATGACGTATTTAAAGGTGGACAAACAAGCTTTCCTTAGATCATAGCCAATGTCTTTGATAACATTCTGGGTGAACATCTCCACCATTTGTTTTTGTGGAATTTCACAAGAGCATCTGCTGGCTAGATTTCTCCATCTTTGTAAAAATGATGCAAAAGACTCTCCCTCTTTTTGCTTGGTGTTGCACAAGGTAGTGACTGATATGTCTGTCTCTATGTTGTATGAGAAATGTTGGATAAATTCCTTTGCTAAGTCACCCCATGACTTAATTCCAGGTGGAAGTTGGGAGAACCATTCCATAGCTTGATCACCTAAGCTCTGTGGGAATAATCTCATCAAATATGTCTCTTCTGAAGCTACCTCAATGCAAGCTATGAAAAATTATCTTATGTGTGCCTTAGGATCCCCTTTTCCTCTATACTTATCAAACTCAGGTGTCACAAAGTGTGTAGGAAAAGGAGGCATTGGAATGCTCTTGTCAAATGGATAAGGACATATGTCTCTCATTGTGTATGTTGGCTTCGGTGTATTTATGTCCTCCATTTTCTTTTGTAAGTCCCTGATTTGTTGCTCCAAATTGTTCTTAGGTGGAGATCGACTTCTTGGACCATACCCCATGCTTGAGGCACCAATTGGAGGAGGAGCATGTTGCATATATGGATGATATTGATCATACACATGTTCATATGGAGGAGGTCTATAATGATATTGGGTATATGGACCACTTGGTATAGAGTCATGATGAGGAATGAAATATCTGCTTTGTCCATGTATACCATACTCTATAGGCATGTCATGAGTTTGTTCTAGTGTGTTGCCCCCAAATTTGACGTGGGGTTTCCTTGTGTCCAAATTTTGAGCATGCCTTTGAATATCCAATTGCTTTGGTGGTTGATCCTTAGCATTGATATGTGATTGAGCATATTTTTCTGCATAAGACTTCCATAATGGTCTGCGAAGGTGAGTATCATATGCTTGACCATGTGTGTATGGGACCTCTGGTTTTTGAAACAAAGATGATGGTGATTCAGGCACCATATGTGGTCCTCTATTGCCTCCACTATTAGGCCTCCTTTGATCCATGTTGAGGTGAGGTTGTTGCAAAGGTCGATTTTCTATTATTTGAAACATGTCAAAATCATGAGGTATCTTGGCTCCACTTTGTGCCATCACTTGTAGGAAGTATTGTCTATCCCTCCTCATTATTTCCTCAACCAATCGATTAAAATGAGGATTCATAATGGTGTCTTCCACTTCTGCTGAATGTACAGAAAAGTTGTCCATATTGTCATTGTGTGTATCATTGTTGTTTGTAGTGTCCATGTGCTCAACATTTGGAATGTTTCTATAGGCATCCATGTCAAGTAATGCAGTATGATCAGAATTGAAAAAGATATCATTGTCATACTCATAGGAACTCATGTTTACGGACTCTTGAGCCTCTTTAGTTTCTCTTCTAGATTTTTGGGAACGGGTTTCAACCATGAACTAGGTATTGACCAAGATGTGTGAGACTAGATGAAAATGGAAAAGAGTATGGAAGACCAAGAGTTGAATGGAATGTAAATGAATCTGAGGTTTACTTGCAATATCCAAAGTGTAAGACCAAGTATGTATGTAGTAGAGTAGGTGTGGATTCCAAAGAGAGGATAGTTTCTCTTGATGAGGTAAGTTGACCTTGACTCTAAGTAAGACCAAATGAGACCCAAAGGTGATAGACCTTGATGAGGGACCACTTAGCAAAATGTTGTTGTATGTAGTATGTTGACAAAGCAAGATGAGGACAAGCAAGTGACCTTTTGACTCAAGTTTAGACAAATGTGAATGTAATGTAAGGTGTAAAGCAATGATGGACTTTGTGAGACCCAAAGACAGGTTGAATGCTAGATGAAACCCTGGAGAAATAACCTAGGAAGCTCAAGAATTCCGAAACTGACTGTGTTTGTTTGTTGGATTGTAAAAGTTTTTTTTTTTTAAATTCTGGACACAGACGTGCCTGTACACTGCATAGACGTGATTTCCTGACACAGACATGGTTCTATTTAACACAGATGTGAGTCTGAGATTTTGTAGATGCAATGTTGATTATGAGAACATAGACGTGTTTTTGCCCTTCACAGACGCAGTTATATGACACAGAGGCTATTATGCCAGACACAGACGCGTTTCTGCAAAATTTGTGCAATTTTTTTCCAATCTGTGAAGTTGCTTTGTTGTGACCAAATCTGAATGTTTGACTGTTTTTCGTGACAAGAGGACATAGTGTTGATGAGGACTCAATGTTTTCAAGTTTTAGACTCAAAAATGACTCAAAGAAAGTGTGATGTCTGATGTAAAATTGTTTTGCATACACTTGAAGACACAAAAGACACAATGTTTTGATGTTTGGTCTTGAATGTTTGAATGTTTAAAATGAGTCAAGCACAATTCTTATGGCTGGCCAAGACAATAATTGTTGATCCCACATGGAGTTTCCTCCGAGGCTACGCTATTCAGAGTGGATACTTAGATGCTTGACCCCACTGACTCCACCCTCGACACTCACTTCTCGGGGCAGCCAAGCATCAGTCTCCACAAAAACTCCTTGTGGTGAACTTTGCATCTCTACTAAGAACCATATGTGTGTGGGCTGCTACCAGAGGTTCGACCTCCTGCCTCAACAACTAGAAGGATTTTGGCTTCTAAAACAAAAAGGTGCTAGTAAGGGCATCCGCTCGTGTGGCCATACATGCGGCACTTTCAGCTCTATAAATACAGAAGGCTCCCATTCGGTAGGGGTTACGCCATACAAATGATCAAATAAATTTGATCAAATGGGTTTATGGGGAGACATAGTGTCGGTATGAACTAATCAGCACACGTTATTCATAGTTTTCACCATGAATATAGTTATTTATAGTGGTTTGGAAGAAGATGGCTTTTCTTTTGCTACCACTTGGGTCGTTCTCTCCTCACTAGTAGTCCTAATGACCACACGGGGAGACAGGCCCTCTAAAGATTAAACAAAAAGAGCCTATTGCTCAAGACACAAAAGACAATGATTCAATTTTAAAGCACCAATTGAAGTGTTTGCTAGTCTATGAAAACAAGGCACACAATAAAAATCCAAAACCCTTGCCAAGGACCCGCAACAAAGATTTATTAGTAGTTTGGATTGTTTGAAATAATCACCCCTTCCTGCAAGCACACAAGTTAGATAAATTTTAGATCCAAAAGACTTTGTGAAAATAGGGGCCTTCAACAAAACGAATTTGCTTTCAAGACAAGCTGCACCAATTTCGTTAGCTAGATCTGAAAATGTTAGCTCAAAATAAACCAGATCTAAAAAACTGAATGACTAAAAACTGAATCAATGAAAATCCCCAAAAAATGAAATTAGTGCGCACAGATGTGGGTATCATAAACACAAACGCGGCTTTTGGATGCAGACGCGCTTCTGTGAAACACAGACGTGGCTCCGTAATGCAGATGCGGCTTCTGGACGCAGACGTGCTTGAAAACCCCACAGATGCGACTAGGGAACACATACGCGATTTTCGAAATCCGCAAAACAAAAAAAAAACTGTCGAGGGTGTGGATGCGATCCTAGATGTCATAGATGCGGCTGAAAACCAAAAACGCGTTCCGAAAGTACGAAGACGCAAAAATGGCAAAATATTGTCGAAAATGTCAGATCTGCAACTTCAAAACACAAAACCTGCAACAAGGATGTTAAATGCAAAAGGGACAAGAGTCCCACCGGGCGTGCCAAAATGTATATAGTGAAAATGGATACAACAATGTTGAAAGACTAAATGAATTCAACCATAAAACCCTAGCTTAACAACAACAAAGATCCACCATAACATATGAAGATTACCTAAGACAATGCAAATCAAATGAAATCATAAAGATTATACCATCACATGTCCAATAGGGTTTGAATCTCCATTCTTCCTATCTCCATTGATCTTGCTTGATATATTTGCTCTCAGATTTTATGTACACAAGAGCTCAACAAAGAATGGAATGTGGTTGCAAGTAGGATCTCATATGAAAAGCGTAGTGTAGTCAAATGCATAATTGAATTAGCCAGGGTTTGATAATGAAGGAAGCATCTCCTTATATAGAAGACACTATAAGAAATGGAGGGATAAGATTGAGAGGTGTAAAAAGAGGTCAACTATGATTAGAGGGTAGGTAAAAGAAAATAATAAAATAATGAAAAGGGTAGGTAGTGTATGAATTAAGAGATGAATGACATGTGTCATGGGTAGAAAAGGCTAATGACTTAATTAAATAAATAAATATTTATTTAATTAATAGAGGAAGTGGGATCAATTAAATAAATAAAATATTTATTTAATTTAGGAAAAGGATAATTTAAATAAATAAATGTATTTATTTAAATGAGAAATAAGGCTAGAAGAGGATAAATGAATTAATTAAATAAATAAAGATTTATTTAATTAATAGAAGAATTAGGCTTAGATAATTAAATAAATAAAGATATTTATTTAATTAGACATGACAATTTTAGGTGTCTACAGGTGGTATTATTACATTATCACTTTCTACCTCATGTGAAACTTCCACCTTTAGTGGTTTTATCACATTATCACTTTTCCACCTCAGGTGGATGATCCACCTTTAGAGGACGTCTCACACTATTAATTTTCCACTTTACATGGGTGATAAGTTAGATCAATTTATGTATCATTTAATAATATTAAGGCACTTGTGATAATCTTATGCCTTCGTATGTTTCACCTTGGCCTATTTAATAAAGAGGTCTCCTATGTACTTTCATCTTGGCATCATTGACGAGAATACAATTTATTCTTGTCACGTTATTTTTATCTTGTTCTTGTGCTTTCCATTAGGCCTATAAAGCTTGGGTGGCTACCTTTATATCTAAATCTTGTAACACCTTCATTTTGGTCACCCTTTAAAAAGTTAAGGTTCTTTTAGAAATTTGAAGTCCAAGTCTTTTCCTTATCGATTTTCTTCAAAGATTTTGAGATTGTTGTCAGAACTTGACAAAATTTTAAAAACCTTGTTGGGTTCCAACTCACAACTTGAAACCTCAAAAGTTTCCAACTCTTTCTCAAGTGAAGATACTAAAGACTTAGCGACAGAAAAAGAGTGAGGTTTTGGAACCTCTTTTAAGGCCTAACAAGGTTCTCACAACCTTGTTGGTGCCTAAAACTCAATCTACAACTTCAACAAATCAATTCTTAAGGAATAATCAAAATATTTAAAACCTTTAAGAAAGAAAAAGGTGGGTCCTAAAACTCCTTTTAGTGCCCAACAAAGTACTCACAACCTTTCTGGGCCCAATAAGGAACCTATAACTTAAAACATTGCTCGCTCTTTTCAAAAGGGTGTTTCCAAAGCATTACAAGAAGAAGGGTTTCAAAACCCATACTGGAACTCAATGGGGTTCCCAAAACTTGTCAAATAGAAAGAAAATTTGTCTGTTACTTTTCAAAAATAAAAATGTGGCACCAAGTCTGAGTGCAAGCAAATCCAATATAATGCCTAGTCAATACAGAAAAATGATGAACAATAGAATGTGTCACCTCAACATTAGTTATCATGTGCTATTACTTAGAATTTTTGTGTTTCATTTTGTTATGCATGTGAAATTCTCTTTTAAAGAAGCATAATTTTAAATCTTTAGTTAGACAGCTACATGGGAAAAATATATAAATATGTAACCCAAAGACTACGTAAGGGTCCAATATTTTTATCCTCATCACATTTTAGTATGATAGAGAGAGATGATCATGAGTAAGTAATAAAATTTCTCCCATTTTGAAGGGATAGACAAGTCTATGTGCATGTTAATTTGAGTGCGAAATTTATTGGCGTTAATCAATAATTTTGAGTGCTTCAATTAACATTTGATGGTTATTCTCCTTTGAGAGTATAATATTCATTTACTAATAATTCATTTCCTTTCTTAGTGTGGTGACATATTTTATTTAAAGGATTTATATTTTCATTGATATTTCAATCTTTGTGTTGGAGTATTATTGTGAAATTCATTATTTTCATATTCAGTCATAGAGAAATTATTATTTCATTTATTTCATGGTGATGAATAAGTGTTGAATTCATTATTTTATTTCTAGTTAAAAGCATACCCCCTCATTTTATTATTTAGAAAATTAAAAAATTGTATCATATGAGGGATTTGTACCTCTAAAATTTAGATAGAAGTTGGTTATCATATAAAATGCCCAATTGTTGTATGTGTTTTTGTCACCATTTCTTGTTGGGCGAGTCATAATTCACTTATATTTTTAGGGTGACAAATCTATTTGACAACAAATTTTTGATGGCTCCACTGGGGAAAGAGTGAAGTTCTAATTCTTTATTTCCTCATAAATCTAAAGATACCTCCCTAAGGATGGAGGTTGGAGAATTTATGTTTTGGAACTTAGAAAATTTATATGGAAAAGTAATTTTAGATTTGCATCATGGCCTTAATTTCTCCTCGGCCATGGGGGACTCATTTTGGACCATTGGCTTTACCTCAATATTAAAACCTACTTTCATATTCAGGAAATCATCTTCCCAAGTTCAGTGGAGAAGATTCTCAGGATGTAGAGGATCAGATCTTGGCTTTTACAATAGCATATGATATTCTTGGAGTCAATAAAGAAAATATATTTGTTTGGTTGTTTGTTGAATCCTTTATTGGAGTTTTTGTAGTTTGGTTTTCACATTTGGGAAATGGGTGCATCATTAATTGGTACAGTTTAAAAAATAAGTTTCTTGAGAGGTTCAAACTAGTTGTTGATGCAGGTGCACTTCTATGTCACTTTTTCAAGTTCCAAAAGAAATAAGATGAACCTATGAGAGATTTTATAGATGGATCCAGTAAATATTTGAAATGAATTCATCACACCAATCAACCTAGTGAATAGAACCTATTGTCCATTGTCATTATCTTATTGCATCCCAAAGTCATTCCTCTTGAAACAAAACAAGGTATGTGATCTTGAAATTGCAAAGAAAGGGGTCATTAAAATAGAGGATGATTTGATATTGTCTAGACATTTTAAACAAAATTAGACTTGAAAAATTTTGAATAAAGAAATTGTGAATGGTTGATATGAGCAACCAAGAAAGGTAAATCTTCCATATTTTCAAGTTGAATGTTCTAACCTTATAGTTTTGGGTCAAGAACATTTTCAAGGTCATAAAGAAAGTAACCCATAAGTCAAATGTTATAGGGATAAAATATATAACTTTAATTATAAAGAATATCTAAATGATCATGATAGTTCAAACGAAGAAGACTAGTCCCCTCATATGTAATCAAAAAATATGGAAACATTCTTCACTTCAACAAATGAGACTAAGAGACAATATTTTGGTGATATGATCAGTAAAATAGAAGATGTAAAGGATATCCCCTCTATATTTTTATTATTTATAGACCTAGAGGCATTCACTTTTGAAACTATTGATGAGCCAATGAAGAGAATTGTAGCTATGATCGAAAATAAAGAGCAATCGAGAAAGTTTAAAAATGAAGAACACAAGGGTGAATCCCACAAATTCAGTGCACTATCTATAGAAGGATATGAGTTCATATTTGAAAATAATTTTGGAAGTATGGAATGAAATAACCAATCTAAGGACAGAATTGATGAACCAAAGAAGGAAGATGAATTGGATAATAGACAAGATGTTGTGGATTCCCATGAGGAAATTATAGATAATCAAACAGAAGACACTCAACCTCATTTTACTTATATTCCAAGTTGGTGCTTGGAAGTATCTAATGATGATTTCCTATGTGGAGAGGGAGTTTTTTTTTCTTCATTGCAAGTTGTGGAAGAAAATGAAAGTACGAGAATACCATTAATGAAAGATAAGATTTTTGAGTTTATTGTTGTTGAAAAGAATGGAGTTATTTAATATCACGACTTGTAACAAATTCATTTATTTCAAAATGGTTTCTCCTGTATTTTGATTAGTGATGAAACAACTCAAGATTCCAACATGTTTGAAGCAACATGTCGAGGTATGGTTGATGATATGTAAAACCACATTTAGGAGGTCCTAAAAATATGTGATGAGAAATGGTTGTTTTCTCTTTAGATTTTACACAGGGGTTTATTCTAATTATTGAATTTATTTTAGGTTTGCATGTTATTCTAAAGTTTGTAAGTGCTACATGGATATGCATTCCTTTTCCGTAGTGGGTCCTAATTCTCCCAATCTATCAATGGATTCACATGAGTATCCTTGAGTATCTCTTGAGGTAGGGTTTATTTGCTTGTGCACATGTTAAGTAGGATTTTTGGTTTTGTTTTGTTTAGGGCCCTATTCTTTTTCATGTCTCCATTCTTGGTTTGCATCTTCCCTACAAGTTATTCTCTATTAAATTCTCAAACTCTTTGGCCTAATGGATTTAAATTACAAGTCTTAAACATGATATTCTAGGTTTCTTATGAATCCTTCTCAATATACATCCCTAGTTAGAGCCAGTTGTTGCCTTCATTTTGGTCACCCTTTAAAAATATAAGGTTCCTTTCAAAAGTTGAAGTCCAAGTCTTTTCCTTATTGGCTTTCTTCAATAGTTTTAAAACTATTGTTGAAACCATACAAATTTTTAAAAACCTTTTCAAGGTCTAACTCACAAATTGAAACCTCAAAGTTTCCAACTCTTTCTCAAGTGAAGATATTGAATACTTAGCAACAAAGGAAAAGTGAGGTTTAGAACCTCTTTTAGGGCATAACAATGTTCTCACAACCTTGTCAATTCCTGACACTCAATCCACAACTTCAACAGTTCAATTCTTAAGGAAGAATCAAAAGATTATTATTGTAAAATTTATCATTTTTATATTTAGTCATAGAGATATTTTTATTGCGTGTATTTCATGTCGATGAATAAGTGTTGAATTCCTTATCTATTTCTAGTTAAAATTATATCCCCATTTTATTAAATTCAAAAAATCAGAAAAATGTATCATATGAGGGAGTTATACCTCTCAAATTTAGACGAAAGTTGATTATCATACAACTTACCTAGCTATTGTGTGTGTTTTTGTGGCCATTTTCCATTGGGGGAGTCATAATTCTCTTATCTTTTCAAGGTGAAAATTTTGTTTACCAACACACAAAATATCAAAAACATAGCACAAGTATCAAAATATATGGGATAGATGAAACTAGGAAAAATAGTAATAAAATGCTTTAAATTTGCAAGGATATGGTTAGAAAAGATGAAAAAAAAAGGATTAAAAACGATAAACCTTGCATAGAGGCGAGGAAATGTTTTGAAGCCAAGAAAATAGATTAAGGGATTTAGGCTAGGTAGAAGCATATAGGTGATGAGGGAAGCACACAAACACCAATCATGAAGGTGTCAAACTATGTAGGTGCTAAACAATGAAGGCACCCTATATGTAGGTACTAAACAATGAACATGTCAAACTATATAGTCAATGAATGGTAGAGTGCAAGTGATGAAATAGAGCATGTCTATTAGAAACTCACAAAATATCACAAAAAAACAATGGGTTTATAAGATCGAGTGTGCCAAAATGAAGAGATTGAAAAAATAGGAAGGAAAATAACTATTAAAATAAGGGAAAGAATCTTTATGCCTTGTTTTTAAAATGCTCATTTGGATTGAGCGGAAGAAGAAGCGCACTATGTTGAAATAAATATTTGAGTTCTCTCAAACCTCTTGATTTACTCCTTAGATAAAATAGATTATTGTTATAGGAATGTAGGTTGATTACATCAAAATAGCAACATGATTGTAGATGAGGGATTAAATGAGCAACATAATGATATAATGAGATGATTCCATTCCCTAGTGATTTGGAGGGATTTTGATTTATTATTCTCTTAGATGAGAAATGGATGGTTTGGATTAGATTCCAAGATCAAGCTAGAAATGGCAAATATATTTGGGTTTGATTATAAAATGAAAAAAAAATCATCGTTAGATTAATGCACTTGAGGATGGAGAAGATCACAGAAAAATAAATGGATAAGATTCATTTGGCCAAACTCCATCATGAAGAATGACTCTTCTCACATGTGTGAGAATGACATATTGGGAATTCAATCCTAACAAGTATGTTTTGGGAAGAAAAATGATAGGTGTTAGACATCAGGTGCTTAAATGGATTGATTAATCTTTCATAGGTTATCAAAGCATTTGAAATGATAGAAGTTAAATATTAGGCAATATAAGTGAAAGGAGTCTAATATCATTGAGGTTGTTGAAATCAAATACTTTGGTATCAAAATTAGGGGATGTATAGAACATTGGACTTGATTTGTTACATTAGTATCAAACTTGGGGGATCTTTGATAATTTAGCATTAGACTAAGAATTGATCCAAGGACTTGTTAGATTTATAATGCCTTGGTATTGGACTTGGACTCAATCTAATACTTTTATATTAGACTTAGGGTATTTCTAACATCTTGTATCATGCTTGGACTTGGTCTTATATCTTGGTATCAAAATTGGAGTCAGTTCAACATGCTAGAATCAAACTTATACTTGATCAAATACCTTGGTGTTGGACTCGGACTTGGCTTGGTAATTTGGTACCAAACTTAGGGGAGGTTTGATGCCTTTACTTGGCATAAAACTTGAATGAATTTTGATTAAAGATAGAAGAAAAAAGATAGATTAGTTAACTAGTAGCTAGAAAAGGATGAAGATTAAGTATTAATATTGTAATTAATTAATTGACTAATATTTATATAATTAGTGGTTAGGATAGGGTAAGGTATAATGTTGTTGGGTTTAGACAAATTTAAGTGTATACAAATTCCTAGGGTCATGTACTATATTTTCTCCTGTTCTCATCTTATTGCATCTTGTTTCTTTACAAAATATGGGGAAAAATCAATTATGATATAGCTGGCTAGAGAGGAATTGAGAGATAGGATTTAGAAAGTTGAAAATTATTTGAATATCATAGTAGAGGTGTTTTAAGGCCCATGCCTAATGTTTTTTAAGCTCGTGAAACTTATGATACAATTTATTTGAAGAAAAAATTTAAACTCATTGTGGTAATTTTAGTTATTCATTATGTAAAAGTGTTGTGTTGTTATTGGTTATGTGGTTGGGTGGTTTTTCACTCAACCTCATAATCGTGATTGCAACATAGGGTATTAGATCATGCATAGTTGTTGCAAAGTGTTGAGGATAAGGTGAAGAAGAAGTAGATCAAAGTAAGTTTATAAGAGTAAAATTGAGTTTGTGTGAATATCCTCTACTTGTGAGTTAGCCATAGGTTGTATTGGATATGAATACATTAATTAAAGAGAAGGAAGTGAAGGAATACTTGAACATTGAGTTGGGTAGAAAAAAGCCAATTTTTTTGTGGTGGTTAAAAGAGTGCCAAATGTGAGGCAACCAGAAAGACATTTGAGGAGCCTGAGAAAATAGATTATTGATTGAGAGCCAAAATTTGCAAGAGAAAACATGCAAGAAAAAAGGTGAAGGTTAATGACATAACTTTGCAAATATAATGTTGATAGTGAGGAAATTAGTTATAAGTACATAGAATAACCGTAGAAGTAAGATTTGAAGGGAATTTAAATGAAATGGGTGGATAGGTTTATAGCTTTGAAGGAAATATACTTGAGGTGTGAATTGTGAAGACATTGAAAAGTATACAAGATTTTTGCATACAAAAATTAGAGTGAGCAATTTAAGCATAAAAGTTGACTCAATGTACAAGCGAATATTTGTGATTTATTGTTATCATCTAAATTAGAGGAATGCATATGTGTCCTAAAGGTAGGGTTTCTAGTTGGAACAAATTCCAATAAGGAATGAAGAAGGAATGATAGATGTGGATCAAATAATAATAAATAAGAAAGAATAAAATTTAAGGTAAATGAAGCTAATGTTGTAGAGCAATGATTTATGGCGTGGTAGTGTAGAGAAAGTTAGAGAATGAGTGACAAGAGAGTTAACATCAAGAAGAGTAGAAAAGAAGTTGACATGTGGGCAATAGATGATTATTCAAAAGAATGCATACTGAAAAATAAGTCAAAATATTTTTAAAAAAATTGATACTGCAAATAAAGTAGAGGAAATATATTTGTTTTAATAAAGAAATTCTAAGCATATTTTAAGCTAGATTAGCAAATACTGTAGGGTATCAAAGTAGAAATTGTAGTCACATAAATTTGTCCAGTTTAATTAAATGAATATTTGCTATTTATTTGATTAAAAACCCACTAACCAACAGTTAATTAAATTAACATTTAATTAATTCATCCTCAAACATTCTCCTATTAATTAAATAAATTATTTAATTTATTTTAATTAATTCATTAAACTAAATTCACAATCAATTAAATGAATAAATCCTATTTATTTAATTTAATCCCATTTCCTCTTTTAAATAAATTAAATAAAACATTTTTTAAATCCCTCTCCCCCCCCCCCCCCCCCCCAACTTGCATTCTCCTAAAAATGCAACTTGCACCTATTTGTTGAAATAAATGAATTTTATTTTAATAAAAATCTTATTTTCCCTCACCCACCAAACCCACTTGCAATCCTAATCTCCTTCTAGATTCTTCTAAACCCCTTCCTAATTAGCCTAATCCATCCCCTAATTATTGTCACATTCTTAAGCAACTTGGAGTCACTTCTCAAAGACTCCAAAGTCTTTGAAAATCATTTAATGCTTTATGTGTGTCCAACAAGCTAACCTCTAAAGTCTTCCAAACCACTAATGGCTCTTGCATGACCATTTATGGTTAAATCCACTTGCACCCATGGTTAGGGACTTTGACCCCTAACTCAACCCTCATGTAACCCATGTGTCTCCTCAAGCATTGATTGCTTTGATCATGGTTATCCTCACTAACTCTTGCACAAGAGTTTATCCATTGGATAAAAACATTATTCTTTAAATAAGGAATTTATTCACTCAACTCAACATTAACCTTACCTCTCAAGTTAACCCTCAGGTCATGTCAAGCATTTAATGCTTATTCCCTCTCCTATCAACCCATCTCATGTTGACATTTGCCATCCTGGGATTGGATTGAAAGTCCTCACATAGATCATAAACCATTCAATCCTGACCCTTGTTGAGATTACTCAATCTCAACCATCCATTGCTCCATTTTTCCTATAAATAGAGCTCATTTCTTCATAATCCAGATCCTGAAAACTTGTATGCATTTAACTTATAGCCAATTTTAGAGAAGAGCATTTAGCATAAATCACTAATATATTGTCATTTTGGATTAAAATAAATCTTAGTTCATTTCATAGCATATCATAACTAGTTTATTTTACACTTGCACATCATAGTTAAAGCATTTCAATCTTGAACCTCCATAAGGCATCCATAGTGCAAAAAGATGCTAAGAGCTACACTAATTTGGAACTTGGAGAGGAAAGGAACAAGGGAGGAGGAGCTACAAACATGGTGGAAGGCATTTGGAGATGTCTTCTTGCATTTATTTTCATAGTTAAATGCTTCATTATGTTTTTAGTGTCTCTCTTGGTATGCTTGCTTAGATTAGTCTTTGGTTGATTAACACTAACATTTCTCTTTGTTTCGTGTGCTTCTTATGTGTTATACGACCATAGGTTTTTGTCTAACAATCTCCCATTTTGCAGAGCATCAGAAATCATATTCTTAGTTTTGATAAAAGGAAATTAAATAAAGAAATTAAATTATGTGTATATATATTTGAAGGAGGAGGATTAGATGATGATTTTCAAGATGTTTCTAAGAATAGAGTAATAATATTTGAAGAAAACTTGAAAACTATGATAAAAGACAACACAATTGGTAGGATTTAATGGGAGTGTGAGATAGCTATTGTGTTGGACTATAATGATTTGAAAGAAGGTATATTTGAAGAGATGAAGATTGATAAAGTCAATATTCAAGAATGATATATGAGTGGAAGATATATAGAATATATTGAAGTCATGGTTATGGAGATTGGTAACAATAGTAGTAGTGTAGATGGAAAAATCAAAGACATTGAAGCAAAGATAGTTGAATTCATGCATGATAATGAAAATTCAAAACTTCTTGAGTGGATTCTACGATTGCAAAAGCTAAAGAGGGAAATATTTCAAGAGATGAAATACTTGTGGTGAAGTCATGACAGGAGGGTCCTCAAAGAGAACGGTTTGGATGATGCAACAAGAGTTAACGCAATAGAAGCAACACCATGTGATGGAGTCAATGCAAAAAAGACTATATTATATCATGAAAATCAATTACAATCTGTTAGAAACATGCAAGCTTACAAGATTCGACACACAACCCTGATTACATACATGTTCATTACAATATTCGGGCTCAAGCCAAAATGTGAGCCAACTCTGGATCTTCTAACCTTATGATTATTCTTCCTTATGCCAAGAACTGATTCGCATATGCTAAATTACATTGATTTATATGATCAAGAATTATTCACGTCAACCCAAGATGAAACAAATGTTGATGAACAAGATGAAATGTGTAAAACAACAAGGTCGACCTTCGCCAAAGAGATCCCTCTAGAAAATCCACAAAATGAAGTGCGGACCTAAGGGAAGGTCAAACACATGCCAAGGAACGTTGGAAACAATGAACTGAAGATCTGCAAACTATGGAAATGATCCGCAAGCGGTTCCAGTGTTCTAAGATAGAAAATTGTCTCGGATTCCAGAAGCGATAACTTGCCAAAAAAAGATCCAAATGTCCAACTTGGGATAAGGTAGATGAACATGTCCACAAACAAAATCCAGCTTCACAAGATCCGATGAGCAAATTCAAAGAAACACAGAAAGAAATGTTGAAACTACAAACATGAAACAAACTAAAAAGAAAATATTTTTTGGTTGATGCAAGATTGCCATGAACCAGGGATGCTCCTGCATCAGACATCCGAGGTTGTTGAAAAAAAAGTGAGTCCCTCACTTTGTTGGGGTTAAAGGAAAACCAAGACAGTCTACCTCTACCTAAGAAATCCATGATGAATCTTCAACTGGTCTGCCTTTCCACTTCACAAGATACTCTCTGTATTGGTTGCTCTGGGTGTTATGTCCAATCCTACTGTCCAAAATGTCTTCAATCCGATCTGGTTCTCTCTGGGGTATCTGTTTCTCCAAGTCTATTGCACTATCCTCGCCGAATTCTACCTCATGGTACTAATGTAGATCTACAATGTTGAATATATGTGAAATACCCAAACTATCCAGTAACTCCACTTCATATGCATTTTTTGGAACTGAATTTTCTTAAGATCTTACAAGGTCCAAACTTTCTCATCTGCAACTTATTATAGGTTCCAATAGGGAATCTCTCTTTTCTCAGATGCACCATCACTTCATCTCCAAATTCAAACTCCTTATGTCTCCTCTTCTCATCTGCTTTCTCCTTATACTTGTTGTTCATGTCCTCCAAATGTTGTTTGACCTGAGTATGCACTTTCTTCATATGCTTTGTAAATTCTTCTCCTTCTGTACTCCTTTTGTCTTCATTACTGATGTCTCTTAATTCTGGCATGCCTCTAGGGTGTGCTCCGGTAACAATCTCAAAATGTGTTCTTCTGGTACTCATGTTTACTGAATTATTGTAGGCAAATTTTGCTTGTGCAAGAATCAAGTCTCAACTTCCGATCTTCTCTCCAACTAGGCATCTCAACAAATTTCTCAAACTCCTATTCAGTACTTTTGTCTGTCCATCAATATGAGGGTGAAAAGTATAATTGAACTTCAAATCTGTCTTTATATTCTTCCAAAGTGTTCTCCAAAAATATCCAACAAACTTAGTGTCTCTGTCTGAAACTATGCTCTTAGGTATTCCATGAAGTCTCACTACTTCCTTGAAAAATAGGTCAACGACATGTACTGCATCTATTGTCTTTTTATAAGGTATGAAATGTGCCATCTTTGAGAACCTATCTACCACCACAAATATATAATTATTTCCTCTCCGTGTCTTAGGCAATCCAAGTATAAAATCCATGCTTATGTCCTCCCAAGGTCTCTCCGGAACTGTCAAAGGCTATACAATCCAATATTCTGACTACTACCTTTTGCAAGTTGACAAATTCTATAGCCCCGCACAAATTTCTTGACATCCTTATGAATCTAAAGCCAAAAGTGATTCTCACTAATCAATGCCACTATCTTGTCAACATCAAAGTGTCCAGCTAATCCTCCACTATGCTTCTCCTTTATCAGATTCTCTCTCATAGAACCCCTAGGTATACACAACTGAACTCCTCTTAACAACATCTCATCTTGAATGAAATAATATAACCACTTACTTCTATCCACCATAATCGATTCCTTACAAGCCTTCCAAGGTTTTGCAAAGTCTGAGTCATCCTCATACAAGTTCTTCAATTCTTCAAAACCTAATACTTCCACTCTCATCTCTATCAGCATATTCCTCCTTCTACTCAAAGCATCAACAACTCTATTTGAATTTCTACTTCTATGCTTCAACACAAAGGTGTAACTCTACAAGAAATCCACCCATCTCATATGTCTTTGATTCAACTTACTCTGACTATTCAAATACTGCAAATATTGATGATCGGTATGCAACACAAACTCCTTAGGAAACAAATAATGCCTCCATTTCTTCAATGCTTGAACTGTGGCATAGAATTCATGATCATACACTGAATATCTCCTCCTTTCATCATTCAACTTCTCACTGAAATAAGCTACCAGTCTTCCTTCTTTACTTAACACTGCTCTAATTGCATTCCTACTTGCATCACAATCCACCTGAAATACTTTGCTAAAATACGGTAAAGCCAACACAGGTTGCTCTGTCACCTTCTGCTTTAACAATTCAAAGCTCCTATTTGCTCTAGTTGTCCACTTGAAATCCTTTCCATCTCCTCTCATTGCTTATGTCATAGGGCTACAAATTGAACTGAAATTTCTAATAAACTTTCGATAGAAGCTAGCCAATCCATGAAATGATCTTACCTCTTTAATGCATTCTTGTGTAGGTCATTCAACAATTGCTCTGACCTTCTTAGGATCCATCTTCAATCCATTCGCAAATATCAGAAACCCAAATAGACTAACTCTTTCTTCATGAAACTGCACTTCTTAATGTTTATCAACAACTTCTCTTCTCTCAACCTCTAAAAAACTTGTCTAAAATGAAACATATGTTCTTCCTTGCTCTTACTAAATATCAAAATGTCATCCAAATACACAATAACAAACTTACCCAAGAAATTCTTCAATGTCGCATTCATCAATCTCATGAAAGTACTTGGTGCATTAGTCAATCCAAAAGGCATCACCAACCATTCGTACAGTCCTTCATTTGTCTTGAATGTTGTCTTCCACTCATCTCCTTCTCTGATTCTGATATGATGGTATCCACTTTTCAATTATATCTTTGTGTAGTGCTTGGCTCCACTCAAACAATCCATTATGTCATCCATGCATCATAGGCAAGGGAAATTTGTACTTCACTGTGATCTTGTTTATTGCTCTAGAGTCGGTACACATCCTCCATTGTCCATCCTTCTTAGGTGCTAACACTGTTGGCATTGCACAAGGACTCAAACTTTCTCTGATCAAGCCTTTCCTCAACAATTATTGCACTTGTCTATTTAGCTCCTCATTCTCTATCGGTGTCATCCGGTGTGCTACTTTATTAGGCAAACTAACTTCGGGAATCAAGTCCATGCAATGACTGATACGTTATCTATCAGGTACATTATTTGAAATGATGTCTCCATACTCTATCAACAACTCCTTTATTTCTTTTGGTTGTTCTCCTTCATACTCCAGATTGTTAGTCTTCTTAGGCACTAAGGCAAAACACACATTCTCATGTCTCATCCCATCCAGGAATTTCCTTCCATCCACCAAACAAATTCTTGCACTTGTACAAACTTCAGTTTTTAGAGGCTCATCCAAGGGTAACAAGGTCTGCTTCATCCCATTTGCAAAAATAGTGTACATGTTCTTCCTCCCATCATGTATACTATTTTTGCAAATGGGATGAAGCAGACAATACATGATGGGAGGAAGAAAACTCAAGATTTACAAGGGCAAGAATTAAGATGCCTTCAAATATGTATGCTCTAAATGCTTCTCAAGAATATTTAAGTCAATGTTGAAGTGTGGAAAATGTCGATAAGATAAATCAAGTACCATACAAGATTTGGGTACAATGACTATAGATGTATGGTGATAGTTGGACCAATGAGAAACTACTACTACAATGATAGAAGAAAATGTAGAAAAAGAAAGAACAAGAGGGTTTGAATGTGCTCTCAAATCATCTGAAGGAGAAGAATCAACCCCATAGAAGTTGTCATGAATGTCCTTAGGTGTTTTCCAAGTTTGTAATGTGGAACTCCACAAACAAAGATACAATATCTTGTAGAAATGTGTCTCAATGAGATATATTTGAAAGATGATGAAAATCTTGTTACACCAAACCACTGGAAGTTGTTGAAGAAGCATCACTGAACTAAAAAATAGCATTAGTAGATTAAATGCCCTAAACTAGAGGACATGAAGTGTCCTTAACTATGGATGCAACAATATGTGAAGGAGCATTGCATGTCAACTGATCACTCCCTGAGGATGTGTTTACACAAGCTAGGGTAGTAGGTGTCTCAATAAGGAAACATCGTGATTAGATGAAGATTCAATATCTATGAAAAACTAGTGGAAGGTGGTCTAAGAAGTGAAAGGGTACTCAATGTGCTCTATATAATGAAAAAATCCTTCATAAATTGTAATTCCTGTTAGTCCATAAACCTTGTCATTTTTGTTAAACCACTTGTTCTTCTAATATTTGTCACGTGGCCTAGGAATAAGTGTAATGAGATAATGTAGTAGAACATGCTTATGATAGTGATTCAATATCCCTTGTTTCCATGACAAATAGTTCTTTGAATTAAGCTTGTCAACAAAAGGATGAAATTGTGTTTTTGACATGATGACCCCCCAAAAGCAAAACTTTGTATCAGTTCATGATTACATGTGTAATCCCCATAATATCTCGATTAGTCTTGAACTAAAGAAATATAATAAGTTTAGAAGCATACAAGATACAACACTCATTACACCTCCGCTTGATCCAATTTTAGAAACCCCTTTTGAATTGGAACTTTATGAGTATAGTGCATAGGCAACACAAATTGGAGCAAAAATATGACACTTTATAATGAGAGTGTAAAATCATCTCCATTAGATTAGGCATGGCAAATTGATCAATTTGAAAATACAACACTCAATTTCAAACTATTGTTATACAATTACATCGATTTTATTTTTTCCTATTTCCTAAAATGTGCATTACAAAATTACAAGTGTTCACAATTTTGCGAGAGGAGAAAAAAAAAGGGTTTTGCTAACATCAGCTATTCACACATTCACTAGGGGAAGAGCACCAATAGATAACATAGCTCCAATAACCGTCACCTTATTGTCATGTTGATCCCCCAATAGCCGTCATAGTGAAAACACCATTAATAAATTTGTTTTGTACCAATAGCTGATCATTTTTTGTAATTTTTTGTTCATAATTGGCTCATTTGTGCACCACTATTGGAACATTTGTGCACCACTATTGTGACATTTGTCAACAAGTACTAGCGATTTTGAGTTGACGGTTACTGGAACATCTTTAGTTAGGTATCAGGCGACACTTTGAATGTGTATTTTTTTACCTTTGTGCGCATAACAGATTACACAATGTGCATCATAACTACCCAGAAGCCAGATCAATAGCTATATACAATTAAGTCGCATACGAAGACAACTAAAAAATAATAATCAAAATCTGATGTACCGTTTAAGATATATGGGTGCGCGAAGTTAGCTATGACGGCTACTGGTGCTCTTCCCCTAATGAATAATGTTGCCTTTATCTAAGGCTAAAATTGTTGCTCATCACAAAGGCAAATACAAATGCAAGTGCCAAATTTGAATTCACTCACCTCAAATGACAACAAATTAAACTGTTTTAGATTTAATTTCGTGTTTTCCAGCTAGAACTTTAAAAGGAGGTAATTATGTAGAGAGGTGATCTGTAATGGAACCCAAAAAAAATTCAAGGCAAAAATTTGAAGTAAAAACTGGTGAACCAATGGTGTTTTCAAACCAGAATTCATCGCCCAGTCCACCACACCGACCCGAATTGCTAGCTCCTCTCCCCTGCAACCCTAAATATGATAGGCTTTGGCACAAATCGACGCCAAATAAGACTATATTGGCACTGGTATTTGTAGTTTAGGAGCAATTCAAGAGCAAATTCATGCTAAATAAGAGCAGTTCATATGCCTAAAGCTCCAATCACAGACCAAATACATAAAAATACACGCTAATAAATGTAAATTGCTGCTAAAGAGGACCAATTTGACACCACAAAAAGCCATGAGATGCAAAAGTAAATCCAGATTCAACCACCAAAGTGCAAGTTCAAAGCTCAAAGCACCAAGGTCTATAGGTCGATGACCAAAATGCATGCCTAGGTCAAGGGTTTGTCAAATGAAACTGCAAAATTTACCCGAATCTGAGTGCCAAAACATGCCACGGTGTAGATCTCAACTCATAGATCAAATTCAGGCCACAAATAAGAAATCAAAAATGCCTTCACCAGAATGGAAGTCAAGCATTGAATTGGTGCCAATATACAAGTCGAGGTTGCCAAATTTTCACATTCACAGCGCTTTCATTCCATAGATCTACTGCAAATCAAATACAAAATAGGTGCCCTAAAGTGCAGAATCAAATGCAAATTTCAAATGATAATTCAAATTAAATTTCCCCCTACACTCCTTGTGTGAACCAAAATCTTCAGTTGAACTGTCTGAGCAATGGAACCATGTGGGGCTTGCTGAGAAGAAAGTTTGATCAACAAACAACGATTTAAGTCTCCTGTTGGAATCAAGAAAATGGAGGTTAATGTGTATTCCAGTGTGCAACATTGAAATGAAAGTTTGATTTGTCAAATGAACACCAGAATATACAATAGCCAAATGTGAATCCATGCCAAAATTGTAGATTCAAAACTAGATTTTAGGAACCACAGACTTCAATGCCAAATATTTGCCAAATAATAGGTTTCCTTGCCTCTTGATGACTAAGGATTGTAGGAACACCAAAATTTGACAGGTTGAGATGCTAAAATAGAGCAGATCCACGCCAAAGCTGAGGAAAATGGACACCATAAACTCGCAAATCCAAGTAACCCAAGCAGTTCTATGTCACAAAGATATTGCAAATAATTGAAAACAACAAATTTCATAAATTTGAGCTAATTTGAGTTGCAGATCAAATAACAATTCATGGCTCAAACTTGTAGATGTTCTTCTTGAATCTTCATGCTAATTTTTAAGACTGAGTATAACTAATAGATCTGGCATTGTTCGAGTGTCTCCAAGAGTATTCTCTGTATTTTATTGATAGGTTCTTGATTAGTTGGTTCGGTAGAAGGTTGTAATATCATTGCAATGTATATAGGCTTATTATTGAATTATTAAGTGGATTCATACAAAGTTCTTTTGTTATTTTTTCATTTGTATGTGCAAAATCTAGCTTGTGTGTGTTTGAGTAATATAGTCTTCAAGTGTATCTTGATTAAGGTAATGCATCTAGTTTCAATTTTCACGTGTTTTATATAAATCTAACTTTATGTTTGTAATATCTATTTTATTTATCACTTGAAAATAATTAAATTATTACCACTTGACAAAGTAAAAGATGTATGTAAATTGTCATATGAAATTTTTTTAACATTTGAGTTTACTTTTTATCAAGTATCAATATAATTCAATATAATTCAGTACATTACATAAGAAAACTCTGAAATTCTATGATTATCTCATCATGAATCTCCACATGTTCTTTTCCTTTCAAATAGTAACATACATTGAAATTAAGTAAATGAAGTAACATAACAAGAGATAGAGAGTTTAGAGTCTATTAGTATTTAGAATAAATAATCTGTATCTCAAGCCTTGGTGTGTGTTTGCAAGAGGAAGAGCATCACCCGACTTTTTTTCCTTCAACCACAAACCGGTAGTCCCTTGCACACCTTCCAACTGGAAATGATCCTACCCTTCACGAGGGTATAGATAAGGGAACTGGTCAAGGTTTGCCATCTGAGTCTGGTGCAGTGTCCTACATAGTTCCAATTGACCATACAACTATAGGCATCCTTCTAACTATGTATGACCAATTGACTAGACTATGCGACTAGATCACAGTGAACTGGTTGGATGTAAGCAAAACTTTGTGTCACTTTGGACAAAGATTCATATAAATATCACTTATTAAGAAGTGCAATCAAACGTTTATACACCCTTACTCAACTTGGGTACTGTCATCATCCTATAGTTTAAACTCTTATGACTCATAAACATTCAATATTTAGCGTGGAACCTCTAGTCATGCGTATTCACATCCTTTGACTTTGGCAATGGCCTCTAGTTCTCATGACAACAAATAAACAAATATTTAAATGGAGATATAGTCTCATCTTAATAACATAACTAGCTTTCAGGTTTAGGAACATGCAAATTTATCGCTTGGAGAATAATATGACTTATTGTTTAAACCAACTTCTCTTATGACCTTTATTTGGCCAAGTTTATATACTAGTTTAGTTTCAGTTTTATTGGCCAAAAAGACTCTTATAGAGAGTTCTTAATTATCCAGTAATTCAAGGATTACAACATCTATAGCTCTTAATAAGAAAGAGTCTTGAATATAGCTCAACTTTATTGCTATCTTCATTGGTTTCAATCCTAATTTCTAATGTCTTTAGCATGTATATTGTACATATTGAAATATATTGTATGTTAGATTTGTGGTGTCATTCGATTAAGAACAAAATAACCAACATACCAATGAAACATTATATATAAAAGATTTAATTGATAAACAACTTAAGCAACCAATCCTTCAAAGACATTCCATTGTTCTCTATCTTCAAGGATTCTTCAAGTTACGGTTGCTCTTAGATCATTGAGCACTTAACTTTCAGAATGACAACCCAAAGAATGAGTGCTATGATAATGATCTATATGATATGCAATTTAAGATCTATGAGATAATGACAATGCTTACAATGATATATAGAAATACTATGCTATTGATAATGAGATAACTATGCTATTGATAATGAGATTATAATCTAAAATGCTTGTGTGCGAGAGATTTGATTAATCAAAAAAGACATATGAGAGGGACCGATGTAGCTCTCTGATAATGAAAAAATGAGTCCTATTTATAGAGAAAATAGGCAAATGAAGGGTTGAGATTTAATTGATGGAGGAATGGTTAATATTGCTTGAGAAAGAGGTGATCCTCAATCCATGCACTCTTTTTCAACCCAATCACATGCTGACAAGTGTCAACATGAGAAGGCTTGAGAGGAGAGGGGCAAAGCATTAAATATCTGAAGAGACATGATGGTTACCCTGGATGGTTGGGTTAAAGTTAGGTTAATGGATAAAGATTTTATCCAAGGGGTAAAGGAATGTGCAAGGGTTAAAGGATTACCTTAGTCAAAGCATTGAATGCTTGAAGAGACTTGAGGGTTACCTTGGATGGTTAAGTTAAGGGATAAGTCTTTAACCAAGGGTCAAGGGTGGGTTAGTTGGATTGAAGCCTTTAAGGCTTGAGGAGACTTTGAGGGCTTTTAAGACTTTGTAAGAGCCTTAAATGTTTTTGAGAAGTGACTCTTCACTAATCCCTTGGTTGAGGAATGTGCAAACACTTAGAAGGTTATTATGGCTAATGATTGGGATTTAGTTATATTTAGAAGAAGGATTAGTATGCAACTTGTATTTTCTAGAAAGTGCAAGTGGATGATGGATTTTTAAATAAATATTTATTTATTTAAATATGAGAGATGGGATTTAATTAAAAAAATATGATTTATTTATCTAATTAATGGTCTGAATTTGGCTAAATGAATTAATTTAAATAAATTGAATAATTTATTTAATTAATAGAAGAAGAGAGTTGGGGTGAATTAATTAAATGTTAATTTAATTAATAGTTGAAAAGGAGAAAGGATTAATTAAATGTGAATTTAATTAATAGTTGGATGAATGATAATTAAACAAATATAAAATTCATTTAATCAAGTGGACAGAAATAGGTGTCGACACATATTAGTGACCATACTCATGTATATATTGTTAATCCTATGAGGATCTGATTAATACTGAGAGTGGGGGTCAATCAGTATTAATACCAATTGAAACTTTAAACCAAAATCAAACTTGTATCAGATCTAAAAAATATCTCAACTCCTTTATCAAATCTAACAACCTCTTTATCAAATTTGCTTAACACATTGATCAAATCATTTACCACATCTATCAAATATTTCACCACTTAAGCAATCATATGGATTTGATCATTTATCAACTCATTGTCCTCATCTATCAAATCAAACACTTTCTCTACCAACTCATATCAGTATCGGTAACCTTTAATAAACCTCTGATAGAACATCATAACCGGTGTCTCATAAATAATGCATGAAATGAAACATAAACAAGAACATCACATGAAAAACATTCCACACATGAACACCATAAGTTTTTGACGTGGAAATCCAAATAGGGAAAAACCATGGTGGGAGTTGGCACCCACAAATATTTGTATGCTTTTGAAGTACGCCATGTTAGGAGCTTATAATACGCCCTGTTAGGAGTCACCCGATTAAGGGATCTACCTAGCAGCCTGGTTAGGAGCTTGATGATCTGTTAGGATCAACCTCTTGAGAGGATTTAACACTCTTTTGAGAGCTGCCTTGTTAGGGGACCAAAATGTTTAAGGCATGTTAGGACCTACCCGGTTAAGGGATTTAACCCGATGCAACTTTAGGGAACAATAGTGAATAAATGATCTGTTACTTGCACTTCTCAGCTTGCTTGATCAGATCCAATTATGCACAACACTCTGCAACTCTCAAGCAGATCTCACACTTCACTTGGATGGCTCAACACATTCTCTAAGACCACCGACACCATAAACATCAATTGTGTCATCCTAAATAGCGTTCTCAATTAGGTCACCCACTAAACCCTAATTACATTATGAATTTGCAATACAAATCATAAGAGATCATCTCAAATCGATATACAGATCATTACAACAAATTACAATGCAATATCAATCGTTGGTTAATCATAACCCATCACGAAAATCTGATCTGTACCAAAGTCAAAACCTTTAAACACTCTACTAAGTGTTTCGCTGATTCCCAAGAAATTCTTCCTTGAATCGCGCCAAAACAACAATCAAAAATTTCAGACGAGTTGTGCCATGTTACCACCTTCATGTAAACTCGTCATCAATCACCACCATAATAGAAATCATTACTGGTTTGATGATTTCTTCACCGGTCTAAAACCCTACTAAAACCTTAGCAAAACTTTATCAAAAATTTGAGACACGCCTTCCAGTAGACATCACAAGTTTCGGTTCTGGTCAGATACCCCTTTCCATGATAAAAGCTTGCATTCCAAACTGCAAATCACCAATCATTGTCGATCATCTGATTTAAACAAAACATCTCTGCTTTACCGGTTAAAGTCCAATTCACAGACTTCAGTTCTCTGCTAGTAAACCATGTCTTCCGATAAACCAAATCACTTAGATGACGAAACAAAACATTAGGAACATCAGTAATTGCCATTTGACATCAGTTGCCATCAATGACAACACAAATAACTGATCAAGTCATCTAATCACAAAATCTCAATATCTTCATCACAAATAGACTTCTATCCTTTATCGGTACAGTCATCAGTCTTCAACTGCATCACCTTATCTACGTCAGTTATGCCAAATGCCAACAATCTCCCCCTTTGACATTGATGGAAATACTAATTAGATATACAATCAGAGTAACATCATCATTTGCAACTTTCTTGTCGGTATCACATCATCTGTCAATTCTCCTCCTTTTGACTTCTCCCCCTTAACCAGTGCTTCTCTCAATATGATCTTTTGATCTTCAACTTCTCCCATATGATTTCTTTTCTTTGCCCATATCTGATTTTTTTTCTTCTCCCCCTTTGACAACAATGTCAAAGGTATAAATGCATCACTTGTCTTCAATTTTGTTTCTGCCTCTTCCATCATCTCTTCTACTCAAATCAAAAAAATATAACAAAGCATTAAATCACAACTTTACATTAGACTTGCTTCCCCCAAAGGAGTAGCCTGCACCTTCATCAATCCTTAGTGAAAGATAAACATGAAATCCATAGGATTGATGCATCTCCAACATTCTAGTTCTTCTGGTGTAGGGGTCTCACCCCTAGTTTACCTCTAAGAAACTCAAAGGTAGTCTTCGGTAAGGGATTAGTAAAGATATCAGCTAACTGATCTTTACTATTCACATATTCCATCTTCATCTATTTTTCTTGAGCTTGTTCCCTTAGGAAATGATACTTCAATTCAATGTGCTTGGTTCTAGCATGAAGTACATGATTCTTAGAAATATTTATTGCACTTGTGTTATCACAATAGATAGTCACTGGTTCAGACATATCTATCTTGAATCCTTCTAGCACATGTCTCATCCATATTTCCTGCGTGCAATTCATGGATGCAACTACATACTCTATTTTAGTTGTAAATTGAGAAACACAAGTTTGTGTCTTGCTTGTCCATGCCACTAATCTTCCACCAAGTAGAAAAGCTCCGCCGATTGTGCTTTTTCGATCTTCCACATTACCTGCCCAATTAGCATCAGTAAAGACATCCAAAGTAAAATCTCCTTTATAGGGATACCATAAACCATAGTCTATTGTGCCTTTGAGATACCAAAAAATTCTCTTCACAGCCACCATGTGACTCTCCTTAGGATCCTTTTGAATTCTATCTACTAATCCAATAGCATGAGCAATGTCCAATCTGCTATGAACAACATAGTGTAGCTTGCCAATCATAGATTTGTACTCTTTTTCACTAACAATAGGGGAATCATCTTTCTTGGACAACTTGCAACCTATCACCATCGGTGTTCCTATCGGTTTGAAGTCTTCCATGTCAAATGTCTTCAACACCTCTTTGATATACTTGGTCTGACAAATAAAAAATACCACCATCTAGTTGTTGGACCTGTAAGCCAATAAAGAGCTTTATTTCACCGATTAGAGACATTTCAAATTCCTTTTTCATTATATCAGCAAAGTCCATACACATGTAATCATTTCCACCAAAAAATATGTCATCTACAAACACTTATGCTATCAGCATCTTGTCTCCATTAGTCTTCAAATAAATGTTGTTGTCCTCACTAGTACGTTGGAATCCAGTTTTGATCAAATGTGCATGTAATCTCTCATACCATGCTCTTGGTGCTTGTTTTAGACCATATAGTGCTTTATGCAATTTACACACCATGTCTTTATCACCAGTCAAGGAAAATCCATCTGGTTGTTCAATGTATACTTCTTCTTCTAGAATTCCATTTAGACAGACTGATTTGACATCCATTTGATAAAATTTGAATCCTTATATGAAACAAATGTCAGTAGCATCCTTACTCCTTCTAATCTAGCAACAGGTGCAAATGTTACACCATAATCCTCACCTTCCTCTTGAGCATACTTTTTGCAGACTAACCTCGCCTTATTTCTTACAATTTTTTCTTCTTCATCCAATTTATTCCTAAAGACCCATTTTGTTCCAATTACATTCTTATCCTCCGATCTAAGAACAAGTGACCATGTCTGATTCTTCTCAATTTGATCTAATTCTTCATTCATTGCATTAACCCAATCATCATCTTTTAGTGCTTCCTTAATTGTCTTGGGTTCTATTTTAGAAATCAAACATGAGTTCGCTCAGATCTTTCTCCTAGTTTGCACACCTGCATTCTTATCACCAATTATCTAGCTCTTGTGAATGATTCAATTTGGCATATTTAGGTATTGCTTGTGTCAGTTCTGCATCTTCTACATCAAGTTCTTCATTTTCCTCCCCACTATCATCACTTACCGGTTGAGCATCTAATTCTGCATTTGTCGGTTCTTCATTATTCTTTGCATTTGGTTCAATGATCACAAACTTTTCCTCATTATCATCCTTTTTAGGTTCTGATCTGCTTGCACCTTTAGACTTATCAGATAGATCATCAACTTTTACATTAGCTCTTTCAACAAATTTCTTAGTTCTCTTATCGTAACATTTATATGCCTTACTCTTAGAAGAGTAACCAAGAAAAATTACCTCATCAAATTTTGCATCAAATTTCTCAGTGTAGTTATCTCTCTTAATAAAACATTGACTTCCAATTTTTTTTAAATAACTTACACAAGGTGTTTTTCCATACCATAGCTCATAGGGTGTCTTGTTGTTACTTCTCTTTACCAGTACTCGATTTAAAGTGTATACAACAGTATTGGCTGCTTCTCTCAAAAACATTTTGGATACATCACCCTATAATAACATGGTTCTTGCAGCTTCAACTATTGTTTTGTTCATCCTTTCTACTATGCCATTCTGTTGTGGTGTCCTCAGAGCAAACATATGTCTCTTGATACCCTGTTCATCACAATACTTAACAAATTCATCAGATGTGAATTCATCTCCTCAGCCTGATCTTAAACACTTCAAGTTCTTACCAGTTTCATTCTCAACCAGAGCTTTAAATGATTTAAATTTACTAAATGCTTTTGATTTCTCCTTCAAAAATGTCACCCACATCATTTTAGAATAGTCATCGGTGAAAATCATGAAATACCTATCACCATAATAACTCTTTGTTCTCATAGGGCCACAGAGATCGGTATGTACCAAATCTAAAATATTCTCAGCAATACAATGCTTGCTCTTGAAAGAAATAGAGGCCATCTTACCGATTTGACAATCTTTGCATATCACACTATCCAGTTTGACAATTTGGGGTAATCCTCTTACAACACTTGATTTGCTTATCTTAACCAAATTATCAAAATTAACATGACAACATCTTTTATGCCATAACCAACTATCTTCCATTCTTGCAACTAGACAATTATTAATATTACTATTCAAATGGAATAAGTTACCTCTAGTTTGCTTCTTGGTAGCAATCAGTTCACCATTACCTCCAAGAATTTTGTAGACTCCACATTTAAACTCAAGCAAATAACCTTTATCATTGAGTTGACCAACACTTAAAATATTATGCTTTGGACCATCAACCCAAAACACATCATCAACATTACTCTTCCCATTTAGAGAAATTGAACCTTTACCTTTCACAATGCAAGGAGAGTTATTTCCAAATCTAACAACACCTCCATCAAATTCATTAAGGGTTATGAACTTAATTTTGTCACTGGTCATGTGGTGTGAGCAACCACTATCTATAATCCATTCATCCATATTCTCCATATGAGATACTAGTGCCTTTTCATCTGTTGGTTCCTCCTTCATGGCTACAAACACAATTTCCTCATTGTCATCTTCATCTTCAGACTCATCATCGGTCACACCTCCTTTCACTGCAACATAACAATGTTTCTTTCCCTTTCCTTTGAATCTTCTAAACTTCTCTTTCTTATCGGTGTTAGGGCAATTAGTAGCAATATGACCAATTTTACTATAAGAGAAACACTTCAAAGGTAGCTTTCCGTTATACTTACCAATGCCTCTTGGAAATATTTTTACTAACAATGCCTCAAGTTCCATCACTTGATCTTCATTTTCTTCATTTTCTCGGTTACTTCCATGACTTGTCCTGCACTCATGATTTTGACATATATCTTTCCCTTTTCTAGCAGATGAACGGGTAACGGAAGCTTTAGAGATAGATTTAGTAGATTTTGTCACACTATTATCAAAACTATTTAACTCAAAAGTTGTAAGCTTACCAATCAATGAATCAACAATTACCTTATCTTTTGAAATAGATCTAAGTTCTTGGATTGCGGATACTCTTATAGCATACTGAGGTTGAAGATTTCTAAGCATTTTACTTACTATAGCATCATTTTCTATTTTACCTCCAGCACTATTTATGTTGCCAACAACTTCTTTGATTCTCTAACCATATTGTACAATATTTTCTCCTTGAAGCATTCTCATGTCATCGAACTTTCCTCTCAAGCTTTCCTCTTTGGCTATTTGAACATGCTCATCTCGTCCATAGATTGTATCTAACTTTTCCCAAACCTCACTTGCAGTTTCCAATCCTTGAACATCAATATATTCTAAATCAGATAAAGTACTTACAATAGCTTCTAGGGTTTGCATGTTATCTTGCTAATCTCTGAGTTCACCCGGTGTTAAGGGAGTAGTGGTAGGAGCAACATATGTTGTTTCAACTTGCTTCCAATATTATGCACCAAGACCTTTGATGTAGATCTTCATTATGTCTTTCCAGATCTTGTAGTTATCCTTGTTGAACTTAGGTCCCTCTTTCTTCATCATCTTGACTTCCTCAGAATCTTTTCCTCAAGCAAATAGGCTTTCTACACACAAAGGACCAAAGCTCTAATACCAATTGTTAATCCTATGAGGATCCAGTTAATACTGAGAGGGGGGCTGAATCCATATTAATACCAATTGAAACTTTAAACCAAAATCAAACTTATATCAGATATAAAAATATCTCAACTCCTTTTATCAAATCTAACAACCTCTTTATTAGATTTTCTTAAAACATTAATCAAATCATTTACCACATCTATCAAATCTTTCACCACTTAAGCACTCATATAGATTTGATCATTTATCAACTCATTATCCTCATCTATCAGATCAAACACTTTCTCTACCAACACATATTTGTACCAGTAACCTTTGATAAACCTCTGATAAAATATCATAACCAGTGTCTCAGAAATAATGCATGAAATGAAACATAAACACATCACATGAAAAACATTCCACACATGAACACCATAAGTTTTTGACATGGAAACCTGAATAGGGAAAAACCACGGTGGGAGTTGGCACCCACAAATATTTTTGTACTCTTTTGAAGTACATCCTGTTAGGAGCTTACAATACGCCCTGTTAGAAGCAAACTCTGTTAGGAGTCACCCGGTTAAGGGATTTGCATAATAGTCTGGTTAGGAGCTTGATGATTTGTTAGGATCAACCTCATGAGAGGATTTAACACTCTTTTGAGAGATAACCTATGAGGGGACTTAAATATTTAAGGCCTGTTAGGACCTACCCGGTTAAGGGATTTAACCTGTTGCAACTTTTAGAGAACAACAGTGAATAAATGATCTGTTACTTGTACTTCTCAGCTTGCTTGATCAAATCAGTTATGCACAACACTCTACAACTCTCAGATAGATCTCACACTTCACTTGGATAGCTCAACACATTCTCTAAGATCACTGACACCATAAACATCAACTGTGTCATCCTAAATACCCTTCTCAACTAGGTCGGCCACTAAACCCTAATTACATCATGAAGTTGCAATATCAATATACAAGTCATTATAACAAATTACAATGCAATATCAACCGTTGGTTGATTGTAACCCATCACAAAAATCTGATCTATACCAAAGTCAAAACCCTAAAACACTCTACTAAACGTTTCGTTGATTCCTAAGAAATTCTTCCTTGAATCGCACCAAAATAGCAATCAAACATTTCATGCAGGTTGTGTCGTGTTACCACCTTCATGTAGACTCACCGTCGATCACCACCATAAAAGAAATCATTACCAGTTTGATGATTTCTTCACCGATCTAAAACCCTACTAAAACCTTAGCAAAACTTCATCAGAAAATTGAAACACGCCTTCCGGTAGACATCACAAGTTTTTGTTCCGATCAGATACCCCTTTCCATGATACAAGCTCACATTTTGAACCGCAAATCACCAATGATCGTCAATATTCCTATTCAACCAAAACATCTCTGCTTTACTAGTTAAAGTCCTAATTCACAGACTTCAGTTCTCTGCCAGTAAACCTTGTCTTCCAGTAAACCAAATCACTTAGATAACAAAACAAAACATCGGGAACATGAGTAATCACCATTTGACATCAGTTGCCATCAATGACAACACAAATAACTGATCAAGTCATCTAATCACAAAATCCCAATCTCTTCATCACAAATAGACTTCTATCCTTTACCGGTGCAGTCATCAATCTTCAACTGCATCACCTTATCTACATCAGTTATGCCAAATGCCAACATATATACCTAATCATACAATTCCTTTGCACCTTTATGCGTTTTATGTTACTATCACTTCCCATGCTTGATGCATGAAATACTTTAAGTAATACCCTTCTTTATTGCCAAAGAAAAAAAATTTATACTAACAGTTTTATTGTTCTTGTAGACACCTAAATCTGCACACTTAATTAAATAAATTTATTTGTTTAATTATCATTTATCAACCTATTAATTAATTTAAGGTTTAATTAATATATCCTTTCTTCTATTAAGCTATTAATCAAATTTAATATTTGATTAATTAACCTTTCTTCTGTTAATTGAATAAATCCTATTTATTTGATTAAATTCTCCTTCCACATTTAATTAAATTTACATTTGATTAAATTCATCTTCTGATATAAATAAATCAATATTTATTTATAAATTACCCTCCCACTTGTGTTTCTCTACAAATGCAATTTGCACCCATTAATTGAAATAAATCATTTTATTTTAATTAAAAATCCTAATTTCTCCCACTTGTATTCTCCTACAAGATCCACTTGCTCACTAACCCACCTTCTAGAGTCTTCTAATCTCTTCTAATTAGCCTAATCCCATTCTAAACATTGTCGCATTCCTAAGAAAAAGAAAATCACTTCTCAAACCCCCAAAGTCTTTATAAACCATTAAAGGCTTTGTGTCTCCAACAAGTTAACCTCCAAAGTCTTCAATAACCATTAATGGTTAACTCAACCTCAACCCTTGGTTAGAGAATTTCCCTCTAAATTAACTATCCTTTAACCCAAGGGTCTCTTCAAGCATTCATTGCTTTGACCATGGTTATCCATTAACTCTTGCACAAGATTTTATCCTTGGGGTAAAAGGATTATCAAATAACTCAACCCTAACCTTACCTCCCAAGGTAACCACCATATCTTCTCAGACATTTAATGCCTCTTACATCCCCTGGAATGTCCCCTTTTCTAGGTGACATGAGATGAGCAGGGTTTGACCTACCATTCGAGTTCCCATAGGTCAACGGTATGGTTAGGGGACTCATTCCGAGGGTCATGGAGCTTTGCAGGGGCTCTATGAGCCGTTTTGGACCTTTAGACAACAATCCTACTTTTTAGGGAGGACTCCTATTTTTTAGGGAGAACTAGCAGTTGACTAGATGACCACCCGAGGAACCAAGGAGCAGAGCATGATCCTTTTGAGCAGTTACAAGTGTTTGGAGAGAGGTTCATATTTTTTAGGGTGATTCCCTAGTTTTTAGGAGGAACTGTCAGTTGGTTTGCTAGACTCAGACAACATCAGTGATCATAGTGCTTCAGACATAATTCAAATCTGAGTCACGGACTTCATTTTATAAATAATCCTAAATTGGATTAAATAAATAACAATAAAGTGAAATAATACAATCACTTTATATTAATAAAGTGGCCCCTTGGCACATTTTCCTAAAAGTTATAACTTAAATATATGGCCACTTTTATTTAGAAATTAGACCCTCAATGGGTCAAACCACTTAGGGGAAGTATTTTTTTAATAAAAAGAAATAATTTAACATGTGTTTATGATGCAAAAAGTACAACCCTAACCCCAAATTTGAATTAGGGTTTGAGGCATGTTAAAAAGACATTGGGGGCAACATTTCAATTATTATTGAAGTTGTTTTTTGGAGAGCATTGGTAATTGTAGGTCTGCAACGTTTCTTGCAAGGTTGGTTTTGGGATTTGGAGAAGGAAACATTTAGATCTTGGGTGAGAGGACGAAATCCCCCTCATCTACACTACATTTATTTGTCTGGGAAGCTCGTATCTTGCCAAAAAGGGCCAATTTTCTGAGTTTTTCAACTGCTACAGCAAGGAGACAATCTGATTTTCATATCACAACAGGTTTAGAAGTCATTTCAGACTCTATTTTATTAATTTGGTTCAACTATTCATCCTCCAGTTGAATCGTACCATTTGGAGACAACCTAGGATACCAAAGAAATAAATTGGAGGGTTTTAACTAGAATTTTTGTTACAAAAATCATTGTTAGGGGCTAATAAGAAGAATTATAGTGTTTGTTTGGGAGAATTGATTCATATTGTAGCTATAGGAGCAAATCAGTGGGTAAAGAGCACACCAAATTGGAGCTTCTCCTGGCAAGAGGTTGAAATTCCATCTGGGTCTACATATTTCTTCGTCAATTATTTTTGATATTTCATGTTAGGGTCAATAAAATATTTTGGAGTTGTTGTCTCATTGTAGAAGCTCCAGTTTCATCATATTCTCCAGTTCAGGCGGTAGAATAAGCCTTACCAGGCAAGCTCAAGACACTTGGTATGTTAGTTTGGCTTTGAATGATAGCATTTAACTATTCTTTGAAATTTTTCATTGCTGATAATTAAATCAGAAGTCTGAAAATTTGATTCCTGTCAGTATTTCTTTATGTATTGCATTTGTATTCATTCTACATTGTCAAGTTTCAAGTATTAACCTCAAAATCCAAAAAACGCATACGCTGGCCAAAAAACTAAATTAAACAGACAAATCAACAATCCATTTAGTGGTGGGTATCTTTCAGTGGTATCAAAGCATAATCCTGCCAGCCCATGGGGTGGTAATTGCATTTACTTGGTGTGATTGGATTTGGTTTTTAGTTGACAGTAAAAAGAATCATCATGACAGGGTTATGTAATAATAAACAAGCAGGGAGGGAATTTGATCAAACACCTTCAAAGAGTTCAAGACACTCTAGAGGTACAACTACATCTAAAAGTACAAGAAGGAGTCCCCCGGTTAAAGCATTCAATGATACAGCCATGAGCAACTATCATAAGTATTGCTCCCTTCCAAAAAAGCTATAGGAAATGTTTACCTTCACCCAATTTATGGGTATTCCATATGAAGCTAAAGATGCTATGAATTCATATTAGTTGCAAATAAAAGGAGAAGAACCGATTAACTCATTTATAAATGAGGTTTGTAAAAATCTCTATGAGGAATTTGATGAACATGCTACAAGGGATGAAGTGGTACCTATGAATGTTGAAAACATGTCACAAAGGTATGGCAACCATTCTGATTTTTATAACAACAGTCCTTCATATGAACACAATGATGATTCAAAGGTCATGGCACATGAGGAGGAAGTTGTAGGAGGGATTCCTACAGTTGGCACACAATATATGAGTGTTAAACAAGAGGGATGCAAGGGGAAAAAAAACCATAGCAGCCTTGACTTTTATGACAACAGTCTTACTACTGAGCATAATCAAGATTTAGATGCTTTGGTGCATAAGGATGATGGTTGTGAGGGGTTATCTCATGCAAACACTCATTGTTTGGGTGTTACTGATGCTTTCGATATTGAAGATACATGTCATAATGAGTCTAATTTTTCAAATAAGACCTTAGAAGATGGGAACAAAACATAAATGTGCCTAATGGTGATGGTTCCGAGGAGAGTTTGACAGATGCGTGTGAGTCTATCTTGATAGGGGAGGTGTATGTTGAACTTGGAAAATCAGCAACCTCTAGCATGTCA
This sequence comes from Cryptomeria japonica, assembly GCF_030272615.1. Taxonomy (NCBI): domain Eukaryota; kingdom Viridiplantae; phylum Streptophyta; class Pinopsida; order Cupressales; family Cupressaceae; genus Cryptomeria; species Cryptomeria japonica. The sequence continues at coordinate 230,998,653 of NC_081410.1, read as the reverse complement.
TTCGAGCCACCCCACGAGGTTCATAACAACAGTGATATAACTTCTCTTCCTCAAGATATGGCAACCTTTGGTCAAGAAGAGAATAATGATTTGCATTCTAGACTTGAGGGTACACATGGTGCAATCATGGGTTATGATAATGTGAATAATACAATCCATCATAAATCAGATTTTGTGCATTTTGGGAGAACTGATATAGAGCAATCTTAGAGGATGAATGAAGGATGGTTGGCAAGAGCCAGGAAAGCTAAGTTGATAGCTCATCAGGCCAAGCTTCAACTTCATCATATTCATGATACTCATCATCATATTGGTAAGGAGGAACAAGAGCTATCTAATTCTAATTTTTCAGCTAATATTGGTTATTTTTTATATGGTGGTGATGGAATTGATAATGAGGCTCACAATGGACCCGCTATTAATGAGTTATCCTTGATTGGCATAGAAGGTGTTCCCAATGCACCTTTGATTTTGTCACCTCTTTCATATGATAAGGCAATGTTGTACTTATTGATCGATGACACAGTTTTCTTAGATTTGGCAGTCGGCTATGAAGATCAGCATGTAAGGGACTTCATTTGTTACATGGCTCAACAAAACATTTACTTAGAAACCTTTAACGAAGGCACATTAATTTGTGGAAATATAGGTAAAGCTACAACAGCTATTTGGAGGTCTTGGAAAAGTATTCAACACACTTTCCTTGTTGGAAATTGGCTCCTTGATCGATTCATATCAGCATTGATAGTTGGTGGTACTTGTGGCTTCAATTGGATTGAAGTTTTGAGATGGTTAGATGATGTCCAACTTCATAGCAGTAGTATAATGAGTATTGGCATGATGGATGGATATGATAGTGCAAAGATTTGGGATCCTGATATTGACGTGTGTGGTGCATTTCTTTAGTGGATACATGATGAGTTGTTTCACTTTGGATATACAAATGTTTATATCAGAGTAGTGCAATGGTTGGGTGAAGCAACGTTTATCAGATTGATATGGGATCCAGGAATTGGTTTTCAACGTTCAGGTGCAGATTGATTGAGGGCAAGCAATCTTCGGGAAGGGAAGATTGTAATGTCCCCTTTTCTAGGTGACATGAGATGAGCAGGGGTTGACCTACCATTCAAGTTCTCGTAGGTCAACAGTATGGTTAGGGGACTCATTTTGAGGGTCATGGAGCTTTGCAGGGGCTCTGTGAGCCATTTTGGACCTTCAAAAAACAATTCCTACTTTTTAGGGAGGTCTTCTATTTTTTAAGGAGAATTGGCAGTTGACTGGATGACCACTCGATGAATCAGGGAGCAGAGCATGATCCTTTTGAGCAGTTACAGGTGTTTGGAGAGAGGTTCATATTTTTTAGGGCGAGTCCCTAATTTTTAGGAGGAACTGTCAGTTGGATTGCTAGACTCAGACACCATCAGTGATCACAGTGCTTCAGATAAAATTCAAATTTGAGTCACGGATTTCATTTTATGAATAATCCTAAATTGGATTAAATAAATAATAATAAAGTAAAATAATACAATCACTTTATATTAATAAAGTGGCCCCTTGACACATTTTCCTAGAAGTTATAACTTAAATATATGGCCACTTTTAATGAGGAATTAGATCCTCAATGGGTCAAACCACTCAGGGGAAGTATTTTTTTTAATAAAAAGAAATAATTTAACATGTTTTATGATGCCAAAAGTACAACCCTAACCCCAAATTTGAATTAGGGTTTGAGGCATGTTAAAAAGACATTTGGGGCAACATTTCAATTATTATTGAAGTTGTTTTTTGGAGAGCATTGGTAATTGCAGGTCTGCAACATTTCTTGCAGGGTTGGTTTTGGGATTTGGAGATGGAAACCTTCAGATCTTGGGTGAGAGGATGAAATCCCCCTTATCTACACTACATTTATTTGTCTGGGAAGCTCATATCTTGCCAAAAAGGGCCAATTTTCTGAGTTTTGCAACTGCTACAACAAGGAGAAAATCTGATTTTTAGATCACAACAGGTTTAGAAGTCATTTCAGACTCTATTTTATTAATTTCATTTATCTATTCATCCTTCAGTTGAATCGTACCATTTGGAGACAACCTAGGACACCAAAGAAATAAATTGGAGGGCTTTAACTAGAATTTTTGTTATAAAAATCATTGTTAGGGGCTAATAAGAAGAATTCCAGTGTTTGTTTGAGAGAATTGATTCATACTGAAGCTATAGGAGCAAATTAGTGGGTAAAAAAGCACACCAAATTGGAGCTTCTCCTGGCAAGAAGTTGAAATTCCATCTGGGTTTGCATATTTCTTTGTCAATTGTTTTTGATAATTCATGTTAGGGTTAATAAAACATTTTGGAGTTGTTGTCTCATTGTGGAAGCTCCAGTTTCATCATATTCTTTAGTTCAGGCAATAGAATAAACCTTACCAGACAATCTCAAGACACTTGGTATGTTAGTTTGGCTTTGAATGATAGCATTTAACTATTCTTTGAAATTATTCATCACTGATAATTAAATCAGAAGTCTGAAAATTTGATTCCAGTCAGTATTTCTTTATGTATTGCATTTGTATTCATTCTACATTGTCAAGTTTCAAGCATTAACCTCAAAAATCCCAAAAATGCATACGCTAACCAAAGAACTGAATTAAACAAATAAATCAACAATCCATTTAGTGGTGGGTATCTTTCATCTCCTCTCAAGCTTCCTCATGGTGACACTTGTCAGCCTAGGATTGGGTTGAAAATCTCACAAGGATTGAAGATCATTCAATCCTAACCCTTGTTAAGATTACTCAATCTTAACCCTCCAATGGCCCATTTCTTCTATAAATAGGCTCCATTTCCTTCATTATTCATCAATCCAAGTCTTCATGCATCTAATTTATAGTCTCATTTCATCAAGCATTTTTAGCCTCTCTTTGATAATAGTAATTAGATCATTTTAGTATCATCATAGCATAGATTTGTCATGTTAGTAATATATCATATTAGTTTCATTTCCACGCTAGCTTAATCTTATTTTCATGCTCATTTAGCTTCATATCAATATCATCATCCTTGCAACATATCATTATCTAGTTTCATATCAAAATAATTCACTAAGATCTTAGTTGCATAGCATTTAGGTCTTTTTATCAAACTATCCCTCATTCTTTGAGTAGTCATCCTAGAGATCAAGTGCTCATCTAAGTTGAGAGCCACCTTGATTTGAAGGATCCTTAGAGATAGAGAACAATGGAACAATCTCAGGAGATGGATAATTTAGTTTGTTTTATCATTTAGATCTTTGTTTTGTTATGTTTCATTGGTATACTTGCTTTTCTATGCTATTTATTGGCTAACCACTCTTTGAGGTATACAACTCTTCATAAACTTTGACCATAGTAAGGCATATCAATATCACAATCAAACTGCATTGAGAAAGAGTCCATGTATTTTTAGTAGTAACTTCTGAGAATAATTTATTTTGTATTCTTCTTCCAATAAAAATTAAGTTCATGCACATAAGAGTTGACAAACCCTTCCTCAACTCAATTAGTAAGCTTAACAACTCAAAAATAGGTTCCATAATAGGAATTAAGTAAAATGTAGCTCATTCACTTCTCAATCCATTCTACTAAGTGCAATTAAATTTCTTCATGACTTACAAATTACTTTTTAAAGGAAGTGCCAAGAATTGAAGAAAAAATGTATGCTTGGTAATTGATATGGTGATTTGATAGGAGACTTTGAAGTTGCAAATTCCCTTTACAGTGTTCTCTTAACACACAACTAGCAGTTTCTTTAAAAAATAAAGAACAGAACCTCTATCTCCTTTACTCCCAATTCAAGCTCAGATTCAATAGATTAAGAATTGATTTCAGTTACAGAGTTCTTCACTCTAAATGTGTATAAAAATAGAACTTGATAATATTTACTCTTCTACAATAGTAAGGCTCTTCCAAGGAAATTAAGACAATGAACCCCTTCTTTACAAACCCAAGTTCCATTATTTCTTTTAAAAAAAATGAAATAAATAGGTTGAATTAATACTATCAGATTTCTACAATCTATACTAATATTCACTTATCGTTTCTGGATTCGATTGTGTATGCAATTTTTTATCATTTCAAATCACACTCTAGATTGTTCATCTCGGTGATGAATCACAGAGTATGATTGAAACCTTGATTGTTCAATGAAAAGTTGCAATACTACATAATTTTATTCTTTTCATCATGGGAAATAATCATGTGTGTCAACACGTCCAGGTCAATGGCTTCATACTAAGCATTCTCCTATTTTTCTCCCTAGCTCAACCAAATGTTTTGAGTCATACCCTATCGATGCTTTCACTGAAGAGCCCTAAGTGCAAAAAATTGCCAAACTTTGATGAGATGTTTCTTGAAATCTAAGGAACCTAGGAATTTTTTTTTTTAAACCTACAAGGTCACATGAGGTCACCCATAAACTCTCTCAATTTTTTGAAGACTCCAATCTAGTTTATTGTGGCGACAAGTTTTCAAGTGTTGCAAAAAGTGCTAATTTTGTTCAATGGAAACTTGCAATATTGCATAATTTTCATTATTTTCATCATAGGCATGGACTTCCATCTCCAATATGTTTGAGTGGGAAGGTTTATGCTAGGCATACTCCTATTTTTCTCCCTAGCTTGCCCGAACATTTTGAGCATATCCTATCAACACTTTCTCTTAATATCCCTAAGTGCAAAAAACTACCAAACTTTGATAGGTTCTTTCTCAAAATCTATGGAACCTAGGAAATTTTTGTTTGAACCTATAAGGTCATGTGAGGCCCCCCTAAAATAATCACTCTCAATTTTTGAAGACTCCAATCCAATTGATCATAGGGACAAGGTTTCAAATGCGTGACATTTTATTACAAACTTAATCCACATGGAGTGCCATAAATACAACAAGCCTCAAAAATCTAAGCTTGAAGGTGTCAAACTTTCAAAGACAACCCATGTGCTATATTGAAGAACTAAGTTAGAGATGTTTCAATATATTTAAACATGAAAGAAACATATCCTTTTCCTAGGCCTCTTATTGCCCCAATCTTTCGACCCTTGTTTTTTTATTCATTTTTGTCTATTTATAAAAAATTATTTTTGTTGGCACCCTCTTTAAACAACTTCATAATTTGAGTTGGACACCCAATAATAACATTTATAATTATGAAGTTTAAATTCCAAATGTAGTGCCCCTTCGTGATTCATCTTGTCTTGTGTGCATTAATAGATCATATTGATATAACTTAGTTTACTTTATGATGATTTGATGGTATCTAACCATGTACTAACCCTAATTCATGATTATATTGGATACGATGATGTTTATGATACTGCTTGATTGCCATGATTGTCTTCTAAGTGTATTCGTGATAGAGACAATGTCAAATCACTCATTGCGAGCACGATATGATGTTGCGATTTTCTTCACTTGCCTGTGTATTTATGTTATATATATTGCATATGTTGTTGTACATGTATTGGTGGTGACAAGTTTGTAGATGTTTATGGTGAAAGTGGATAACAACAATAACGAAAGACTAAATGAATTCAACCACAAAACCCTAGCCTAACAACAACAAAGATCCACCATAACATATGAAGATTACCTAAGACAATGCAAATCAAATGAAATCACAAAGATTATACCATCACATATCCAATAGGTTTTGGATCTCCATTGATCTTGCTTGATATATTGTCTCTCAGATTTTATGTGTACACAAGAGCTCAACAAAGAACAGAAATGTGATTGCAAGTAGGCTTGATCGCATATGAAAGTTCGAATGCCAAAGTATTTGGGGTTTGATAATGAAGGAAACATCTCCTTATATAGAAGGCACTATAAGAAATGGAGGGATAAGATTGAGAGGTGTAAAATATAAATGGTTGGCTATGATTAGAGGGTAGGTAGAGAAAATAAGAAAATAATGAGAGGGTAGGTAGTGTAGGAATTAAGAGATGAATGACGTGTGTCATGGGTAGAAAAGGCTAATGAATTAATTAAATAAATAAAGATTTATTTAATTAATAGAAGAAGTAGGATCAATTAAATAAACAAGATATTTATTTAATTTAGGAAAAGGATAATTTAAATAAATAAATGTATTTATTTAAATGAGAAATAAGGCTAGAAGAGGATAAATGAATTAATTAAATAAATAAAGATTTATTCAATTAATAGAAGAATTAAGCTTAAAAAATTAAATAAATAAAATATTTATTTAATTAAACAGGACAATTTTAGGTGTCTACATTTTGCCCTCTTTGAGACAATGCAGCTTGTTGCGTTGTTTCAAAGAAGATAAGTTGAACTGATACAAAGTTGCCCCAAGATGGGAATGATATGCCCCCTCGAGAGATTGGATGAAAATGTCTAGAAAGATCACAAACAATCTCTCGATAAGAAAGAAAGGGGAGAATGGACTGACCGGATGGAGTGACAGAGTCACGGGATAAAGAAGACTGAATAGGGCTAGGGCTAGGGCTAGGGTAGGGCTAGGGTAGTCTATAAAATAAACTACGAGGGGAAAACATCCTCATTGTCATCCACACATCCAAGAGATCAAAGTGCAGAGAGAGCAGAGAGCAGTCAACAATGATGGCTTTGGTGCATAGATTCGATCGCGTTCGTCGATTTCAAAGGCCAATAGATGTAGGAGAGCCGGTAAGTACCACAATACCTCCTTGTACTTTGTCACATTAAATGTTGGTATAAATACATGCTAGGTATGTAATAAATGCGCTTTAGGTATGTCAAGTGGGGGGGGAAAAAATGCTAAGGTGCATCTGTGTTGGTGCCAGGCACGTCTGGGTAGGCTAGGCGCATTTGTATTTGTGTCAGCGTGTGTATGAATGCAACAACGTCTATGTTCAATGCGAGCGTGTCTGTGTTGTGTAGGTGCGTTTGTGTAGGATAGGTGCATCTGTGAAGAGCAGGGGTGTGTCGGTGTGATTCAGGCGCATCTGTGCAGAGCAGGCACGTTTGTGTAGTATGTAAGCACGTTTGCGTCTTCAAGGATAAATCTGCAGTTCTGTGATGAACATACGCTATCGATTGGATAAGCTATTGAGAGGATACACTCAAGCAAGTCCTCTAGGGAGACTAGAATAGCATATAGGGCTAGGATTGACAATTATGTGATAGAACATGTGTTGCTAATCAGGAAACTACTCAAGAGGATACACTCAAGCAGAGGCCCTAGGATAGGATCAAAGCAACACTTTGTGATGAACAGGGAATGCTACTAGGATAGAAAGCAACACTTTGTGATGAATAGGGAGTACTATAAAGAGCAACACTTTGTGATGAACAGAGAATGCTACTAAGATAAAGAGCAACACTTTGTGATGAACAGAGAATGCTACGAGGATAGAAAGTAACACTTTGTGATGAACAGGGAGTGTTAAAAAGAGAAGCACTTTGTGATGAATAGGGAATGCCACTAGGATAGAGTGCCATATGATAGATATAAGCACTAGGATAAAAAGCAGCACTTTGTGATGAACAGGGAGTACTACTAGGATTGACACAGGTGATTTGCTTGACTGCAGGAGGAGCTACCTATGCTGGAGTCACGAGAGAGATTCTCGTCGACTTAGAGTTTATGACCAGAGCTGACACTCGAGAATAGAGCGACGATTGAGGCTATGGCCCTGCAACATATTTTGTATGTGCCTTGAGTTTCAAGCAAACATGGGATTGCTGACTGCACTAGCTGAGAGATGGCACTCAGAGACTTGTACTTTTCATTTGTCGATGGGTGAGATGACAGTCACCTTAGAGGATGTATACAAGATACTGCGGATACCGATCGATGGGGAATTAGTTCCTTACGATCAAGAGGGAGACAGGGATGCACTGAGATGAGTGTTTCAGGATCCAGGACTGGAGATGAGGGCTGGACATGTGGCTTAGGATACCATGACATGGACCGGATTAGCGCTACCAACAGTGTTGGCATGAGTGATTAGTGGATTCCTCTATCCAGATAGAGCAACATGAGGGTTGGTTGTGGGATGGGGGAGTACACTGGAGGCATTGGTGACAGAGCACACCAAGTTTGCATGGGGGTCGTGTCTGCTGGCACACTTGTATTATCAGATGCATCAATTTGTGTATCATGGGTCAGTAGGATTGGGATGCAGGGTGACATTACTGTAGGTATGGGCATATGAGCATTTGCTGGTTACGCAACTGATCCACTTCAGAGGTAGAGGACATGTGCACAATTATGTTCACTTATATGATATGATTACGTCGCAACCACATATTGGGAGATTGGAGTACTGGCATTAGGTAATTGACGAGATAGACAGTGTGGTATAGCGGCCATACCGGGACTATGAGGAGTGGGAGGATTACGCAATGGAGCTGCCATATGTATTTAGGAGTAGGTATCTGATAGGGAGGACACCGTATGTTCTTGAGCGACAGTTGGTATATAGGGTGGGTAGGCAGTTCAGCAGGATACAACGGATGCCACGGGGGTCAAGGATGTATGCGCGGACAATGAGAGATCAGATGCACTTGGGTCCATTATTGTCTTATGATCAGGCAGTGACACAACTAGTTGAGATGATTCCCTTGCCTTGGGATATGTGGGCAGATATAGAGGATGCAGGGATGGATGCAGAGTATACTGCATATTGGGCAGAGCATCTATTTCCATGGCTGACAGATCTAGGGGAGCCGATAGATGGAGACGGTGGAGGCAGGACGCAGTAGTAGAGAGGAGAGTGGCTCCAAGGAGAGAGGGTAGAGAGGAGAGATAGGCTCGACAGGATCACATAGTGAGGGGCAGGGGTGGATTGCCTTTACAGGTGCCAGCAGCACAGGTTCCCAGACAGGTACAAGGACAGGGACAAGAGCAGCCACATGAGCAGCAACAGGGATAGGGACAGGGTGAGGGGGGAGAGGAGAAGGATGAGTTACTAGCTTTGAGGGAGATCTACCAGGGACAAGCAGATGAGATCCAAGATTTGGAGAGGGAGACAGCTGAGGGATACTGAGCGGGAGAGGGATTAGGCTATTCAGCGCTATACAGAGGCTAAAACAACACTGAGGGTAGGGAGAAAGGCATCAAAGGACACAGGAGCTAGATACGCCTATGTTTTACAGGCTGGGAGGAGATAGGCTACTAGAGAGACCTATACTATGGAGCGGTGCCACCAGAACAACGAGCTAGGAGCCTTCGTAGACCATCGCGGACTGCGATGACCATTGGAGGGAGAGATAGGAGATAGATGTCTAGCGGTGGGGTTATGGGTCCTCCACCACCACCACCACCAGATAGAGGGGACAAGAGAGATGATCCTAGGGCGGGTCCTCCCAGGGATCAAACTCTGTCGAGGCCAGCCGGATTCGAGGGAGGGAGTTCATCATAGCCTTAGAGGGCTCCCTATGTATCAGTTTTGTACCATTTTGTATGATGATGTAAACACCTTCGGGTGATTGTAGCCATATGTATTTTGACATCATTGTATCATGACACTTATATATATATATATATATATATATATATGGATGCAAATATGTACATGATGAAATGCAATATTTTGTTCTTTTATGTTTTTAATATATTATGCATATGCAAATGTGAATGTATAAAATGCAGATGATGAAAATGTAAAATGTGCTAACATGTGCTGTGTGCAGGATGTGGTGCAATTGTAATATCTATATGTATGTATGAAATACTAATATGTGGTAATGTAGGTGCAATTACATGAAATGCAGATATTTTTGGTGTGTCATTATACTCAGTCATGTGATAGTAGGCTACACAAACTCGGGAAGGACGATGGAGGTCAATCAAGAAAGGGGGATGGAAGATAGAAGATATGAAATTGAAAGAGCTTCTTGTGTGTTATCATCATTGAGCTTTATTATGGCAAATAAGTTATGACAATCCAGGCATATGTTCGACCCAGAAAGTCATTGTACCTGTTTGCATGGAGATCAGACAATTGCAAACAAGGAATGCCCTAGTTCACACTAGACTCACAGTGTCCTCATATCCTTGGACAAGTCATAGCATTACTAAGAGACAATCCACAGACAGCAAAATAAAATAGGTGACGATACCCCATCCTCGCCTTTCTAGTCAAAGACATCCTGGAGATAGAATCTCTAGTCAGAGACATCCTGGAAAAGCTAAAAGACATGTCACCAAAAGATAAAATCAAAATAACACCAAGACTCGACACCAACATCCATTGTAGTCCTCAAGTTTAGTGTCTCCTGTGACTTGTATAAGTCAATTTGATTATGGTCACAATGTTTACTTTCACAAAAGGATAGATAACACTGAACCGTAATGTTGTCTGAGTTTGTTGAAAGATTTGATTTGTTGAAGCCCATTGTTTTTGTTGTGTCTCATCTGAAACTGACTGAATCCATGAAACTGATACTTTATTGCGGAGAAACAAAACTTTATTGCGGATTTGCAATGCAAGTGTTCCTTTATTGTGGATTGTGCGCAGATAGATTGAAGAAAATTTGGAAGAAATTGTACTCCTTGAAATGTGTGATGCTCTCGGTTCCACACCCATCCCTAGAGATAGGATTTGCCTTAGCCATAGATAGGAGTTGATTTATTATGGATGGAAAGGGGTGAAAAGGGAGGTTTACTATGAATGGCTAACCAATCTTAGGTAGATCAATAACAAGCCATGATGGGAATGGGTAAGTTTATTATGGATGGATAGGTTGTGAGTGTGTGCAAAGTGAAGGATGAAATGGAATCCTGAAGGAGTGAGGAGCAATGTCTCTACACATGGTGTCAGTGACCCAATTTTTACCATGGTACTTGCCCAGGATGCCACCGAAGTGGTTTTCACTGTTGGACGAAATGTTTTTCTTTACTTTTTTTATTTTTCAATTTTTTTGTGTGTCACAAGGTGCCTGTTTACCAGGTTTTCACCAAGTAATGATTTTTTATTTTTATGTATTTTTGAATTTTTTGATTTTTTTGTATTTTGTGAATTAGGATATTCTGAAGAGCTATGTGTAAAACCTGCGAAGGTGCATGTTGTTGGTAGGATCCTCCAAAGGTTTACCCTCTGTGGTTGAGAGTTGATATTCATCGGATCCATAGGCTGTTGTAATGATGTAAGGACCAAGCCAATTTGGTTCGAATTTGCCCTTTTCTCTCTGTCTTGCTGGTTTTTAGGATTTTCTTTGAGAACTAAGTCACCTACCTCAAATGTGCGACGCTTGACTTTATGATTGTAAATGTGACTCATTCATTTTTTATAAGCCTTGAGATGATTAAAAGAAGTTTGTCTTCGTTCATCCAATAGTTATAGTTCATGTAAGTGAGAGACCCTGTAGTCTTCATCACTGATAGTATTTTGCAAAGAGACTCGTAAAGAGGGTAACTGAACCTCAATAGGCAAGATAGCTTCAATGTCGTAGATAAGTGAATAAGGTGTGGCTCCTGTAGGTGTGCGGACACTTGTGCAGTAAGCCCAAAGTGCAGGATTAAGTTGGATATGCCAATTGCGGCTAGTGTCATCAACTGTCTTTTTTAGGATTTTAAGAATGGTTTTATTAGATGCCTCAACTTTACCGTTACCTTGGGGGTAATAGGGTGTGGAGAAATGATGGGTAATATGGAAGCGATCACAAAGTTCACAAACATCTTGATTTTTGAAGGGACACCCATTATCGGTAATGATGGAAATAGGAATACCGTATCGACAAATGACGTAGATGAGAATGAATGTAGCAATCTATTTTCCAGTGACTTGTGTAAGAGGCACAACTTCAATCCATTTTGTGAAATACTCTGTGGTAGTGATAATGAATTTATGGCCATTGGAGGAAGGAGAGTGAATCTTGCCTATGAGATCAAGTCCCCACTGGCAAAAGGGCCAAGGAGTCGCAATCGGTTGAAGTTCTTGTGCTGGCGCATGAATGAGGTCTCCATGAATTTGACATTTCTTACATTTATTGAAAAACTGATATGAGCCTTTTTCCATATTGGGCCAGTAATATCCAGTCCTGATGAGTTTCTTGGCTAAGGTAGGACCACTAGAATGTGGACTACATATCCCTTCATGAACTTCACGTAACGCAATATGAGCTTCATCCCTTTCTAAACATCTAAGAAGAGTGCCATCTAGACCTCAACGATATAGGATATCGACTAAAATGATGTATCGAGAAGATTGGCGAATGAAAGTGCGACGTTGGTTGTTGGATAAGTCAGGAGGAAGGGTATTATTACAAAGGTATGTGAAAATAGAACCATATAACAGGGAATCAGGACCAATGACACATATCATCTCAGTAGGAGTGATCTCATACGAGGGAACCAAAAGGTTATCCACCAAGAACTCATAGCGGGTTTCATTCTGTGGTAGACCGATCAGTGAAGCAATAGTAGCCATGGCATCTGCGACTCAATTCTTCTCTCTTGGTATTTGCTCAAAGCTTAACTTTGCGAAATGTTGTTTCAGGTTATCCACCATTTTTTTGGAAGGCATTAATTTTTCATCCTTTGTTTGGTAGTCATCAATTTCTTGACGAATTACAAGTCGAGAGTCCCCAAAAACATGAAGTTCCTGGATCTTCCACTGAACTGCAATCCATAATCCAGTTGTTAATGCCTCATATTTTGCTATGTTATTAGTGCAAGGAAATGATAATCAGTATGATTTTGGAATGGAATCCCCTTGAGGTGTGATGAAGAGGATGCCAGCTCCTACACCATGCTGTGTGTATGAGTCGTCAAAGTATAGTTGCCAAAGCTTTGTGTGATGATGTCAAGATGGATTCATCTAGAAATTTTGAAGTTAGAGGAGCATCATCTATCATAGGAGCATCTGCTAATTAATCTATGATAACTTGTCCTTTTATTGCTTTTCTGTCTACATATTCAATGCCAAATTCACTCAGGAGCATCACCCATTTGGCTAGTCGACCAGTAAGCATTGCTTTATTGAGAAGGTATTTCAATGGATCGATCCTTGCGACCAACTTAGTTTTATGAGTTAGCATGTAGTGTCGTAATTTTTGTGAAGCAAAGACCACAACGAGACATGCACACTCAATTGGTGTGTAGTTTAGCTCATATCCCACCAAAGTACGACTGATGTAGTAGACTGCCTTTTCTTTGCCCTCAACATCTTGTTGTGCTAAGAGTGCCCCCAGTGATGTTGAAGTAGCGGATATGTATAATAATAGGGGTTGTTCTGGAACTTGTGGCATCAAGACTAGTGGATTTAGAAGATAATCTCTGAGTATCTAGAAAGCCTATTAACAGTTATCATACCATTTGAATTTGATGTTTTTGTGTAGCAAGTGTTGAAAAGGATGACATTTATTTGCAAGTTGTGCTATGAATCTTCATATGGACTGGAGTCTCCCTTGCAAAGATCAAAGTTGACTGATATTTCTTGGTGGTTGCATCTCTAGGATTTCCTTGACTTTTGTTGGGTCAGCTTCAATTCCTATTTTTGAGACAATGAATCCCAGGAGCTACTCGGAGGTTACTCCAAAGACACATTTCTTGGGGTTTAATCTTACTTTGTATTTTTCCAACCGATCAAAAATGACTGAAAGTATGTCCAAATGTGTGTCTCTGTCTATTGATTTGCCCGAGAGGTCATCAATATAATCTTCCACAGTAACGTGCATGAGATCATGAAAGATAGTAGTCATGGCTCTTTGATATGTAGCGTATGCATTCTTTAGCCCGAAAGGGCATGACATTCCAGTAGAAAGTTCCCCAGGGACAAGTAAATGTTGTTTTGTGTTGATCCTCGGATGCGATTTTTATTTGATTATAGCCAGAGAATCCATCCATCAAAGATAACATCGCATGACCTGCTGTGAGATCTACGATCAGGTCGATATTTGGCAATGGAAAATCATCCTTAGGACAAGCTTTTTTGATGTCTCTGAAATATGTGCATATTCTGATGCTACGATATGGTTTGTTGACAGGTACTAAATTGGAGATCCATTCAGGATAATCAATTGGGCATATGAATCCGACATCCAATAATTTTTCAAGCTTTGCTTTGACTAATAATGCCACTTGTGGATGCATCTTTCTTAATTTTTGTTTTACTGGTTTTGCCCCCGGTTTAATTGTTAAATGATGCATTACTAAATCCGGATCTAGTCCAGGCATATTAGCATATGACCATACACAATTGATTTGTCGCTTTGTGAAGAAACTTACAAACTTTGGTCTTTTTGTTTATGTTAGAGATTGTGCCAGAAATATGTTATGTGGAATTTCTTTTGTACCAATGTTTGTTTTGATGGTCTCCTCTACTAACATAAATGATTTTTCTTCATACGATGTCGGGAGAATGTCGAGCCTTTCATCTTCGGGTGCCTCAAAGAGGTTTTCACCTTCAAATACGTCCTTTCTTTTTACTTTTTTGGGGTCAGACAACACCACAACGTGGTTTTCACCATAAGACCCATGATTTGTTTTTATTTTGAAATTTTTACGACTGGAAGGCCCAACACCCTCACCAAAATATGCCACGCTGTTGAGCTCTATAGTGTATCCTGCTTTATGGTCCCCAAGTGGAAGATCATCTCGTATGCCTAGATAGTCAATAAAGGCTTCATCATTTTGAAATGTGTCGAACTGTATAGGTCCTTCATGGTCCCAGTCAATAAGCTGGTGGTGAACAAGGGGAAGGCCTTCAATGTTTTCAAAGTCAACGGGACTAAGGGTGAAGATGCAGTTATATTCAAGTATGTCGAGGTAGTTGTCAAGGTCATCATTGGCACTCTCCTCATCTATCTCGATCATGAACGAGTCCAAATTGTCATCACTAAAAATGCATTTGGGGATGGGTGTCCTCATTCGTCGTGATTTCGACCTAGAACCTAGAGGCAAAGACTATGTGGGATCCTCAGGGGTTGTTTCTTGACCAACTTTGAATTTTCTATAAAATTCCTCTTCTTCCATGGGTTCACTTGGTTCTCTGAATGTCTCGGTGAGTTCATAGTCATTGGAGGATTTGTCTGAACCCCATTCCCATTTGTTAGGGTCGATGGAATAGCGGTTTTCTTGTTGATCTTTGGCAGCCTTGATTTGTAATGCTTCCTCTGTCTTCTGAGTATTTACCCTGGAAGACATGAAGCCAAGCCCTTTCGAGCGCTCTTTTTTAATTGTCAATTCTGGTTGCAAAGGTTGAATGATACCTTCCTTTCTTAAGCCAAGAGGACTTATACCATCATACCCAAACTTTTGTAGGATCTTGAATCCTTTGCCATATTTTTCACATGGTATGCTGATGTGATCCTGTGTACCATTTTCAAGGTCTTTGTAAATCATTTTGTATAAATCTTCTTCTTCCATTTCACCCCACTTTTGGAAGATAGTAGGATCCCATTTGAGTGTAATGATACATACCCGTTTAGAAGGATGTGGTCATCTATATTCTTTTGGTGAACTCATAACTTGTTGTAAGCACATGGTTTGATTCAAAGTGTATTCACCCATGCCTTTGTCCTGATATTTCTCTTTAAGCTCACCTTGTTTTGATGTCAAAGGTTTTAATGATTCAGGGTCAATGTATGCAAAAGAAGGGACAACTTCTCTATTACTTGGAATGATTGTCTCAGTTTTTGGTCTCAAGTTATTGCAGTATATAAATGGATTAGGATTGCCATTAATTGTTATTTCAACTCCATTGTGAGGAAACTTAATGCATTGGTGGTATGTAGATGAGACTACCCTCATCTCATGAATCCAAGGACATCCTAGCAATATATTGTATGTGAGATCCAGGTCTAGGACTTGACAAACCACATCCTTTGTAACTAGCCCAACTCTGAGGGGCAAGGTGACTATGCCCTTGGATGAACGCTCTTCATCATCATATGCCTTGATGGTAATTTTGTTTGTATCATTCATGGCTTTATCTGAATATCCCAATTGTATTATTGTGTTCAAAGTACTTATGTTAAGACCAACTCCTCCATCTATTAGGACTCATTTTATTTGATGTTTGTGTAGGAAGGCTTCAATGTATAAAGGTGCATTATGTGGTTGTCTCACAGAGGCGTCGTCAGCTTCTGTAAATGTAAGGGAGTGTGGAACAGAAAGGTATCCCACCATGGCTTGAAACTGGTCCATGTTTAGATCAATGGGGAAGGAAGTGTCTCTCAAAGTTTTATCAAGAATGGCTTTATGTGCAGGGGATATGCGTAAAAGCTCAAGGATTGAGATAAGCGCGAGTGTCTTCCCTAACTGTTCTACAAGGTCATACTCAGGTTTGGTTGATGAGGAAGTAGTGTTTAGCTGGAGCACCTTGCAAAGTGAATTTACCTCGACAAGTTGTAACATTACATTCAGAGGTAGGTTCAGAAGAAGATCCAATTCCTTTTAGGACAATTTTGGGTCTTTGGGTATAATTTTTCGATGTTTTGTCCTTGATGATAATGGCAGAGACATAATTATCCATCGAAATGTGATTGACAATTGAATCATAGTTATAGGATGCTTTGGTATAGTTGGTCTAGTCATTTGTGGCTTTAGCTTTTCCCTTGTCATGTTTTGGGAATGGTTCTTTAAACATCTCATGTTCTTGATTGGATGAGTGTCCTTCAATCTCAATGTCACCTCTATCAATAAGGTCTTGTATGATGTTCTTCAGGCGATGACAGTTTCCCATTTTATGTCCCTTTCTCTTATGAAATTCATAATACTCATCATCATTCCACCAATTTGGTTTAACCTTTGGCTCATATGGAGGCAGATCTGAAATTGTTATTGTTTTGTTTTCCACTAGCTTTTTGAAAACTGACTCTAGTGGTTCTCCCAATGGGGTGTACTTCCTTGGTAATTTTGAAGTTGTTTGAGTATTCACTTGATTGTTTGTAGAGATTGATCCCGAAAAAATGATTTTGGGTCGTACTATATTGGCATCAACAACACCATCATTGATTGTGTTCTTGTTTTTATTCCAAAATCTTGGCTTGTCTTTTCCTTTAAAGTCCTCTTTGTTTTCTTTGAATATTTTGACGATGCCTTGCTTAATTAGGACCTTCTCTGTCGCTAAGCCTTTCTCAATGATGTCTTTGAAGGTGGAAAAACAAGCTTTTCTCAGGTCATAACCAATGTCTTTGTTAACAGAAAAGTTATCACTTGATTGTTTGTACAGATTGATCCCGAAAAAATGATTTTGGGTCGTACTATATTGGCATCAACAACACCATCATTGATTGTGTTCTTGTTTTTATTCCAAAATCTTGGCTTGTCTTTTCCTTTAAAGTCCTCTTTGTTTTCTTTGAATATTTGGACGATGCCTTGCTTAATTAGGACCTTCTCTGTCGCTAAGCCTTTCTCAATGATGTCTTTGAAGGTGGAAAAACAAGCTTTTCTCAAGTCATAACCAATGTCTTTGTTAACAGAAAAGTTATCACTTGATTGTTTGTAGAGATTGATCCCGAAAAAATGATTTTGGGTCGTACTATATTGGCATCAACAACACCATCATTGATTGTGTTCTTGTTTTTATTCCAAAATCTTGGCTTGTCTTTTCCTTTAAAGTCCTCTTTGTTTTCTTTGAATATTTTGACGATGCCTTACTTAATTAGGACCTTCTCTGTCGCTAAGCCTTTCTCAATGATGTCTTTGAAGGTGGAAAAACAAGCTTTTCTCAGGTCATAACCAATGTCTTTGTTAACATTTTGGGTGAAAATCTCTACCATTTGTTTTTGTGGAATTTCACAAGAGCATCTGCTGGCTAGATTCCTCCATCTTTGTAAAAATGATGAAAAAGACTCTCCATCCTTTTGCTTAGTGTTGCACAAAGTAGTGACTGATATGTCTGTGTCCATGTTGTATGAGAAATGTTGGATAAATGCCTCTGCTAAGTCACCCCATGACCTAATTCCAGGTGGAAGTTGGGAGAACCATTCCATAGCTTGATCACCTAAGCTATGTGGGAATAATCTCATCTCTTCTGTTGCTACCTCAATGCAAGCTGTGAAAATTTGTCTTATATGTGCCTTAGGATCCCCTTTTCCTCTGTACTTATCAAACTTAGGTATCACAAAGTGTGTAGGAAATGGAGGCATTGGAATGCTTTTGTCAAATGGATAGGGACATATGTTTCTCATTGTGTAAGTTGGCTTTGGTGTATTTATGTCCTCCATTTTCTTTTGTAAGTCCTTAATTTGTTGTTCCAAATTGTTCTTAGGTGGAGATCGACTTCTTGGACCATACCCCATGCCTGAACCACCGGGTGGAGGAGCATGTTGCATTTATGGATGGTATTGATCATACACATGTTCATATGGAGGAGGTCTATAATGATGCTGCGTATAAGGACCACTTGGTATAGAGTCATGATGAGGAATGGAATATATGTTTTGTCCATGTATACCATACTCTACAGGCATGTCATGAGTTTGTTCTAGTGTATTGCCCCCAAATTTGATGCAAGGTTTCCTTGTGTCCAAATTTTGAGCATGCCTTTGGATATCCAATTGCTTTGGTGGTTGGTCCTTAGCATTGGCATGTGATTGAGTATATTTTTCTGCATAAGACTTCCATAATGGTCTGCGAAGGTGAGTATCATATGCTTGACCATGTGTATGTGGGACCTCAGGTTTTTGAAACAAAGATGATGGTGATTCAGGCACCATATGTGGTCCTCTATTTCCTCCACTATTAAGCCTCCTTTGATCCATTTCAAGGTGAGGTTGTTGCAAAGGTTGATTTTCCACTATTTGAGACATGTCAAAATCATGAGGAATCTTGGCTCCACTCTGCGCCATTACTTGTAGAAAATATTGTGTATCTCTCCTCATTATTTCCTCAACCAATCGATTGAAACAAGGATCCATAATGGAGTCTTCCACTTCTGCTGAATGTACACAAAATTTGTCCATATTGTCATTGTGTGTATCATTGTTGCTTGTAGTGTCCATGTTCTCAACATTTAGAATGTTTATATAGGCATCCATGTCAAGTAATGTAGTATGATCAGAATTGAAAAAGACATCGTTGTCATACTTATAGGCACTCATGTTTGCGAACTCTTGAGCCTCTTTAGCTTCTCTCCAAGATTTTTGGGAATGAGTTTCAACCATGAACTAGGTATTGACCAAGATGTGTGAGACTAGATGAAAATGGAAAGAGTATGGAAGACCAAGAGTTGGATGGAATGTAAATGAATATGAGGTTTACTTGCAATGTCCAAAGTGTAAGACCAAGTATGTATGTAGTAGAGTAGGTGTGGCTTCCAAAGAGATGATAGTTTCTCTTGATGAGGTAAGTTGATCTTGACTCTAAGTAAGACCAAATGAGACCCAAAGGTGATAGACCTTGATGAGGAACCACTTAGCAAAATGTTGTATGTAGTGTGTTGACAAAGTAAGATGAGGACAAGCAAGTGACCTTTTGACTCAAGTTTAGACAAATGTGAATGTAATGTAAGGTGTAAAGCAATGATGAACTTTGTGAGACCTAGAAATAGGCTGAATGCTAGATGAAAACCTGGAGAAATAACCTAGGAAGCTCAAGAATTATGAAACTGATTGCTCTTGTTTGTTGGACTGTAAATTTTTCTAATTCTGAACACAGACGTACTCGTATACTTCACAGACACATTTAAATGACACAGGCGTGGTTGACCACTACACAAACGTGTTTCTGAGATTTTGTGAATGTAATTTTGCTTAACAGAACACATATGTGTTTCTGCCCTTCACAGACACGATTAAATTACATAGACGTGATTCTATTAGACACATACACGTTTCTGGAATTTAGTGCAATTTTTTCAATTTGTGAAATTGTTTTGTTGTGACCAAACCTGATTTTTTTTTTTTTACTATTTTTCTGTGACAAGAGGACACAATATTGATGAAGACTCAATGTTTGCAAGTGTTTAGACTCAAAATGACTCAAAGAAAAGTGTGTTGTTTAATGTAAAAATGTTTTGCATACACTTGAAGACACAAAAGACACAATGTTATGATGTTTGGTCTTGAATGTTTGAATGTTCAAAATAAGACAAGCACAATTTTTATGGTTGGCTAGGACAATAGTTGTTGATCCCACATGGGGTTTCCCCTAAGGCTACGCTATTCAAAGCGGATACTTAGATGCTTGACCCCACTAGCTCCACCCTCGACACTCACTTCGTCGGGGCAGCCAAGCACCAGTCCCCATGAAAACTCCCCGTGGTGAACTTTGTATCTCTACTGAGAACTGTATGTGTGTGGGTCGCTCCAGAGGTCCGACCTCCTGACCCAACAACTAGAAGGATTTTGGATTTCTAAAACAAAAGGTGCTAGTAAGGGCATCCACTCGTGTGGCCATACATGCGACACTTTCAGCTTTGTAAATACAGAAGGCTCCCAGCCGGTAGGGGTTACGCCCTACAAATGATCAAATAAATTTGATCAAACGGGTTTATGAGGAGACATAGTGTCAGTATGAACTAATCAGCACACATTACTCATGGTTTTCACCATGGATACAATTGTTTATGATGGTTAAGAAGAGGTGGGTTTTTCTCGCTACCACTTGGGTCGTTCTCTCCTCACTAGTAGTCCTAATGACCACACAGAGAGACAAGTCCTCTAGAGATTAAACAAAAAGAGGCTATTGCTCAAGACATAAAGACACTAGTTCAATTTTAGTGCACCAATTGAAGTGTTTGATAATCTATGAAAACAAGGCACACAATAAAGATCAAAAGAAAACCCTTGTCAAGGTCCTGCAACAAAGATTTGTTAGTAGTTTGGATTGTTTCAAATGATCACCCCTTCCTGTAAGCACACAAGTTAGGTAAATTTTAAATCCAAAAAGACTTTGTGAAATAGGGGCTTTCGACAAAATGATTTTGCTTTCAAGACAAGTTGCACCAATTTCGTTAACTAGATCACAAGATGTTAGCTCAAAATAAACCAGATTTGAAATCAAAATGACGAAATAAAGCCTCAAAACTGGATCAGAAAACTGAAATGGCAAAATCTGAGACACAAACGCTGTTAAACCTAACAGAGACGTGACAAAAAATCGCAAACGCTCCTAAATCCATCACAGACGTGACTTTTGAACACAGACGTGACTCCCGAACATAGACATGTTCAAAAGTTGCACAAACACGATTTGCCAACAAAGACACAACCCCGCAATTTGCAAAACAGGATAAAATAATGGCGAACATGGACGTGATTGCAAAGGTCACAAATGCGGTAGAAAAGAAAAAACACGATCCCAGGATGCGCAGACGCAGAAATGCCGAAAGTTTGTCAGAAATGTCAGATCTGCAACCTTAAAAACATAAAATCTACAACAAAAGATGTTAAATTCAAAAGGGACAAGAGTCCCATCGGGCATGCCAAAATGTTTATGGTGAAAGTGGATAACAACAATAACGAAAGACTAAATGAATTCAACCACAAAACCCTAGCCTAACAACAACAAAGATCCACCATAACATATGAAGATTACCTAAGACAATGCAAATCAAATTAAATCACAAATATTATACCATCACATATCCAATAGGGTTTGGATCTCCATTCTTCCTATCTTCATTGATCTTGCTTGATATATTTGCTCTCAGATTTTATGTGTACACAAGAGCTCAACAAAGAACATAAATGTGGTTGCAAGTAGGCTTGATCGCATATGAAAGTTCAAATGCTAGAGTAGTTGGGGTTTGATAATAGGCTTGATCGCATATGAAAGTTCAAATGCTAGAGTAGTTGGGGTTTGATAATGAAGGAAGCATCTCCTTATATAGAAGACACTATAAGAAATGGAGGGATAAGATTGAGAGGTGTAAAAGATAAATGGTCGGCTATGATTAGAGGGTAGGTAGAGAAAATAAGAAAATAATGAGAGGGTAGGTAGTGTAGGAATTAAGAGATGAATGACATGTGTCATGGGTAGAAAAGGCTAATGAATTAATTAAATAAATAAAGATTTATTTAATTAATAGAAGGAGTGGGATCAATTAAATAAATAAGATATTTATTTAATTTAGGAAAAGATAATTTAAATAAATAAATGTATTTATTTAAATGAGAAATAAGGCTAGAAGAGGATAAATGAATTAATTAAATAAATAAAGATTTATTCAATTAATAGAAGAATTAAGCTTAAATAATTAAATAAATAAAATTAAGATTTATTTAATTAGACAGGACAATTTTAGGTGTCTATAGTAGGTACCAGACATCGACTCCACTTGGTCCAAGCGTGTCTTTATCCCAATGGCAAGTTGGTCAGAGATGACATGAAAACCCATTCCACACTCTAGGTTTAAGTTGATTACCCTTGTCAGTATAGAGTCTTGGTGTGAGTTTTTGTTTAGCATCAAGTGGTTTCTTGAGTTATTCTATGTTGGATGGCTTTGTAGTGTTATGATTATTTATTAATTAAATTATTAATTAACTAATTGATTTATATAGTTTAATAATGTTAAATTAAATTAATGGATTTACATAGTTTATAATAAAAAATAAAATAAATAATTCATATAAATATTTAATATTAAGGTGTGATTATTAATTAAATTATAAATTAATTGATTGATTTATATAATTTATTAATATTAAATTAAATTAGTGGATGACATTAATATTTAAATATAATTGTCGATTTAATTATTGAAGGTTATTGTTTATTAATGTTATTTTGTGGATCATAATATTTGGCATTTATAATTATGCATGAAATATTATTTATTATTATTATATTTTATACGTATGTGGGAGATATTAATGGCATTGAGTTTAAATTATTATTGGCTGGAGCATTTATATGTATCCATACATTTAATTATTTATTTATTGTTGGGTTATTTATTATTTATTTAATTATTTATTATTTTATTTATTTATTTATTTGCTTTATTGTTTATTATCCATCTATTTACTTATTGGTTATTCATTTGTTATTATTTCTTTACTTACCCCTTGTTATGATTGGCCCTCTTGGGAGTTGTGGTTGTGAAGATATTATTATTTAATTGCTTGTTTATTTATTTATATTATTTTGTGGTTTAATATTTATTGGGCATTTGATTTATTTATTTTATATTAGCCCTTTCTATTTTATTTATTGGTTAATGGGATTATTATTATTTTTTTATTAATAATAAGGAGATCACAAAGTCAACAAATACCATCGAGAATCAAAGTATCAGAGGACAAGCCTCACACAACAAAAAAGATGAATGCTATGCACAACCAGACTGATACAAAAACTGGACTAGAGCATAAAACAACATCTAATGCAGCACATCTTCAAAAGAGTCCACCCACGCAGTCCACCCCAAAGCACCTTCCATCCAAACCAAGTTCTTTTGATCTTGGATTTGCTTCCGCATGTATAACATCTCTCTAGTAGTACACTGAGGGTTTCTTTTAATTTCCTTGCAGATGCGATCAAAAGTAAGGTTGAAATTGTGGATATTGTCCAAGTGCAGCCTCCAGAAGTATCCATTCTTAACTTCGTTAGTAAAGAACGTAGCATGTCCATCCCTAAGCAACCTTTTGAACTTAGCTTTGTTAACCGTCATAGTAATTTGAATCTGCGAAATTTTTTTGAAATAAGTGAGACTTCGAAAAGACTCAGTAAGCAATCTGGGGACATTTTGAAATCTTTCTTCATTTCTGCACTTCCAAATTTGCCACAAAATGTTAGCTGAGAGAATATCCCAGAACATATTAACATCTTTTTTAATATTAAAAATAAAGCCAGTAATAACTTCAAGAATATTGAAGGAAGCAGGGATAGAAATACCAAACATCAACCAAACCTCTTTAGCAAAAGAGCACTCAAAGAATATATGTCTTCCCGTTTCCGGGGTTCTGCAAATGCTGCACATGTTAGTCTCAGAGAAGTAATTCCTAATAGGAAGTTTATTAAGAATAAGTAACCATTTAAAGAATTTGATTTTAGGATCTATAGAACTTTTCCAGAGATTGTCAAAAATCTTATTCCAAGAATGAACATCCAAATTAACATACCAAGTATCATTAATGTGCTTGATAATGTCATCATTGTTGTTAATGATGGAGTAAATGTTTTTAGATTTAAGCCCGGAAATGATAATACCACCAAGCCATTTGATTTTCTGATAACTATTAGAATCAACATGGCAAACATTAGGAATACTCCTGCTGGCCCTGACAATCATATTATACGTTCTCTTATGAGAATCTGAGAGATTAAATTTACTTTTAAGATCATCCCAATGAATAAGCCTGTCATTTTCAAAAATATCAATAAGCTTCTTGATCCCAAGGTTAGCCCAACATTTGGCAGAATAGCCTTGGGTAAGGGCAAGGGGCTTATTGCCAAGCTTAAGGTTCCACCAAATGGACCTCTCACCATGGAGGGTCTTATCATCAAAAAAATCCTTATTCTTAATGAATTGCCTAACATGGTTCCAGGCTTTCTAGATAGACTTGAACACAGCCGAGCCTTGAACAATGATAGGGAATTCACTACAAATAAGATCAGTAAGAAGGAGATTTTTCCAAAATTTAGCGTTCTTAGGATAACCCCTTTCGATATTGTTATGAATAAGAACTCTCCAAGGGTCATCCCCCTCCAAGGCATGAAAGATCTAGCTGGAGGCCAAAGCAAGACCACTCAGCCTTAGGTCTTTAAGCCCCAAGCCCCCAAAGAGTTTATCCACATGACACCAACTCCATTTAACAGAGTGAGCCTTGTTATTTCCTTTCCCATCCGACCAGAGATACTTCCTGATAGCCTTTTGAATTTCCATAACTTGGTAATCATTAAACATCCAAGCCGAAGCATAGTAAATATTGTAAGAAGAGAGAATCTTTTGAACTTGCACTCTACCCGCAAAAGACAGAGATCTGTTATGCCACTTATTCAACTTATTATGAATCTTATCTTTAACCCAACTCCACATATCTTTCAAAGAAGGATCGACAGAAAAGGGAATACCCAAGTATCTAACAATATTTGAGGGACCACCCCACTGAAATTCAAACTTACTGAACCAATTAGGAGGATGGTTATTCCATCCAAGACAAATAGACTTGGACTGGGATAACTTAGCTCCAGAAATCTTACAGAAAAAATTGAGTTTATGAGTCATAGCAGCAAAGTTATCTTCAGAAACCTCATGAAAGAAAGAAGTATCATCAACAAACTGGCAATTAATAAGCTCCTTGTTATCGGGAAGAGTGATGCCTTTGACAACAAGGGATAAGGTGTTATCCCTAAGAATATAGAACAGAGCTTCAGAAGCAATAACAAAAAGGGCAGGGGCAAGCGGACAACCTTGTCTAATAGATCTACCTAATGGAAAAGGGGCTAATAAAGAACCATTAATATCAATTTGGGCATGAGCATCTCTAAGAAGCATTTTAACAATGCCACAGAAGAAGGAAGGGAAGCCAAAAGCATCAAGCATCACACTAATAAAGCCCCATTCAATTCTATCATAAGCTTTTTCAAAGTCCGGTAAAAACATAGCAACATTCTGATTAGTATGCTTAGCCCAATTGAGGGCTTCCCAACTAGCAATCAAGTTCTCAAGAATATATCTTCCTTTAACAAAACTAGTTTGGGTAGGGCAAACAAATTTAGGAAGAACAGTTTCCAACCTTCGAGACATGATTTTGGCAAGAATCTTGTGAGAAACATTTAAAAGAGTTATAGGTCTCCAATTTTTTAAAAGAGCTTTATCACCCTCTTTAGGGATGAGCTTGATGATCCCATAATTAATCTCCCTACCCAAAGTACCGACATCAATAGCTTTGTTATAGATGTTAAGAAGGTCTTTGCAGATCCACTTAATATTGGCTTTATAAAACTCCACAGGGAGCCCATCGGGTCCTGGAGCTTTATTGTTGCTAAGAGAATTGATAGATTTTTCAATTTCCTCCAAAGATATAGGTTGTTCAAGAACAGAGGCATCATTATCCGAAAT
Organism: Cryptomeria japonica; assembly: GCF_030272615.1. Lineage (NCBI taxonomy): Eukaryota > Viridiplantae > Streptophyta > Pinopsida > Cupressales > Cupressaceae > Cryptomeria > Cryptomeria japonica. The sequence goes on along the minus strand of NC_081410.1, from coordinate 230,972,726 downwards.
TCTTTTGGGGATAAGGTTCTTACATTGATGTCTAAGAGTCCTAGCTTCCTGAGAATCTTCAGAGGTGAAGAGCTCTTCATAAAAAAGAGCAAATTCTTTTTTAATATCATCAATATTAGAAACCATTTGATTATTAATAAGTAATTTATCAATAGTCTCTTTAGCCTGTTTCCGTTTAATGAGATTGAAAAAGAATTTACTACCTCTATCACCAAATTGAAGCCAGTGGGCTCTAGAGCGAATTCTGGCTCCTAAAGCTTTCTGATGTTGATGTTTTCTCAGCTCATTTTTAGCATAAGCCAGTTGATGGCAGAGATAGGGATCATCATGATTACTTTGGATAGCCATCTCAGCATTGTATAAGTTATTGTTAAGCCAAGACTCCTTATGTCTGTAATCCTTGGCCTTCTTTTGGCCAACTGTTCTTAACAAATTTTGCCAGGCAGGAATGTCCAAGTTCCACCTATCGATAAAGGATAATGAGGGGTACTGAGATTCATTAATAAATCTAATAATTGAAATAGCAGCAAGAATGTCTTCATCTTTCAACAAGCTAGTATTGAGAATGAATTTATTATTAGCCTTATTAACACACGAAGGGGAGCGACCAAGATTGATAGAAATACAGATCGGGTGATGATTTGAAAGAGTGGTAGGAGAGACCAGAACAATATTATTAAGTTTATCCAGGATCACAAAGAAGAAAATATGATTAAGATAGAAACGGTCCAATCTAGAATAGATTCTAGCTTGACCTTTCTGATAATTGCACCAAGTAAACCAGAGCCCAAGATTATTGTTCTTATTCCCAGATAACGGATCAAACAGAGATTTAGAACATTTAAAATTATTCCAAGCAAGTCTTTCCTGCTCTTTCTAGGAGAAGGGGAGACCCCCCATCTTATCTTCTTGACTTTCAATCATATTAAAATCACCACCAAACATCCAAGGAATATCTGGAAGTAAACAGAGCCAAGACCAAAAATTGGATCCTTCATTATAATCATTGGCAACATAAATAGAGCAAATACCAAATTCCATATCATTATGTTTAAAAATTAACCAAATAGCTCTGTTACAGGGGGAAAAGCCAAAGCCCTTAATTTTAGGTCCCCATTTAGGGCTAACCAAAATCGCAACTCCTCCTTTCCCCTGAGGGTGGTTAGTGCAAAATTTGAGAGCATCTTTCGAGATATAGTTTAAATTGGATTCAAGAGTGAATCCAGTAGATTTGATTTCTTGCAACATCATAATATCTAAATTATTCATAGTACTAAGAAAGTTTTTAACCACAAATTTTCTATCAGGACATTCAAGTCCTCGGATATTCCATGAAATACACTTCATTGGGATAGAATTTTAGGATTGGACGCATCAGAAACAACTACATCCTCCATAGGAGAGGCATCATCAGGGTTAGCTTGATTCTGCTTTTTATTATTCTTAGGCTTATTTTTTGAACCAAGCGGTCTTCCTTTCTTCTTTGCCATGAGGATATCCTCATTATCCGAGAGCGAAGGAGAAGCCAATTCTTGTTCCACAGACTGATTGGCAATAGACAATGCTGGAATGACCTCAAAGAAGAAATCATAAGAGATTTCCTTAAAATCTTTAATAGGGACCTTAGGATTAGGGGTTTTAAAAACATTTTGAGAAACCTTGGTGGTTTCTTGCATGCCCGTATCTAACAGAGGGGTAGAAAACATAGAAATTCCCTGCCCATTTTTATCATCCAGAGGGATAGAGGACTTTGTAGAGTCTTGAACCTTATCCATCAATTTTACTGATGAAGGAGGCGGGAGTATTTTTGAAGCCGCATTATTTCTGTTAGATCTATTTTTTTCTCTTTTTTGTAACTTCTTGAAATCCATCGACATCCACAATGCTAGTAACAACCGCATTACTAAAAGTAGGTAACGACAAAGAGGAGGAAAGAGACTGGGAGGAATTGATAGGGGGAGGCGAAGGGCTAGGCTTAACAGAGGAAGAGGGGATCAATATGGAAGGGTTGTTTGACGAAGATGGGTTTTTTGGGGTTTTGTTTTTGATGATAGGGCAGTCTTTTCTCAAATGCCCCTCTTTCCTGCACAGGAAGCACGCATTTAAACCCCCTAGGGTTTCGACAGGGTAGGATATCTTTTCTTTATCAATCTCCATGAAAAGTTCTTTGGGTAAATCATGACCAAGTTTTAAAGTAATAAGAACCCTAGCATTGAGATGGGGAACCAAACTAGCTAAATCATCCATTCGAAGAAATTTGCCAAGGGGTTCAACCAGGTAAGGAATAAATCGCCATAAAAAAGGGGGTATATTCTTAATGAGAACCCATCTGGGGGCTGAAAGGGCGACTATCTCATCTAGGTTAGCTTCAACATTCCATGCCAGGGCTCTAAACGTTGTGTTACCAACAGACCAGTATTCCTTTTTTTAAACCGCTACCTGAGAATCATTGTTATTAAAGAAAATCACAAATAACCCCTTTTGTATATGTCTACAAAATGAAATTTGAAAACTAAGCTTCAAATTCCAGTAATTGTAAAACCAATCATCTAAAAAATTTCTTGCAAGAACCTTGTCAATTTCTACCGCAGAGAAGAAAATGGCAGTGTTCCTCAATCTTTCTTTTTCCCTAATGATCTCCGCTAACATTTCTTGGTTTGGGGTAACATGAAATGAAGAATTGTCCTCAGATTGCTTACCTCCTGTTGAGATCTCATCGCGCAAAGGTGAAGTAAAATGGGCTCCAGAAACAATCGCCAGGGAGGATTTAGCGACTGCCTCCAAGAAAGACCGCGACTTACCACCTGCACCGATGTTAGACCTGGAAGCATGGCTACTACTATTTCCCACACCATTATTTATGTTTGCAGAAACGAGTGTGTTATTCGGCACAAGGCCAGCAGAAAACTTAAATGCAGGAGAGGAATTAGCGTTTAATGAGGTCAAATCACACTTGTTTCCGTCCGGATTGCCATTAAGGCAGTTGCTAGATTTCGCCACCTTGCCACCTGGATTACCTTCGACTGCCACCATATTACCATTCTCCGTAGTTAGGGTGCCAGTTGGACCCGCCAGCGGATCACCATCTGGCATACCGTCGACCGAAAAAAGAAAAGAAGGCAGAAAAGTAGGGAAGTTCGCAAATATCCAAAAGCAGGGAAGTTCGCAAATAATTCTTAATGGGATTATTTAATATTTATTATTGTTTATTTTTCCTACCCATATATTTATTATTTATCTCACCTACCCTATCCCATTGTTAGCTGTGAGTTTGGAGATTGTAATATTATTATTTTATATTATTGTTGTTTTAATTTTTGAGATGGTTGATAAGAAGTATATTGTTTTGGTTTCATTATTTATCTATTATTTGATTATTTACCCTACCTACCATGTTTTATTATTGGTTGAGTTATTTGGGTAAGTTAAATAATATTATTTTATATTGTTCTACCTCAATATTTGGCATGGTTGGTATGAGATATTATATTTTGGATTATTTTGATTGGTGGGAGAAGTTACATAGTTTTTGGATCAATTTCTATTTATTGGGAGATTTGAGTTTATTGTGTGTGTGGCTTGGCTGGAGAATTTTCTGAGAATTATTCATTTGGCTTTTGGAGCTTGGCTTGGATTTGCTTGAGGTTGTGACTTTTGTTGGTGGATTGAAGATTTGGCTTGTCGCTTCTGCAATAATTTTGCATTCCATAACTTCTGTTTTCCAGGTTGGGGATTTTAAATCCTTCTTATGCAATTTGATTTGAAAAGATTGTATTCTTTGTGTCTGTGAAAAAATATATGTTTAATGTATTCGCTGAGATTTAATTCTTGATTTTGGTTATTGGAAATTTTGGTATATAGACTCTCGTGCTTGTGCATTGTAATGAATGAGTCTATCCTTGTGATGTTGTATGCCTGATTTATTGATTCAAGATGATTGATTTCACTATTGGACTGAGCAAGATGAGAAATGCCTTGCTGATATTCTTTGGGCTCATGTTGAATATTTTTTTATAATGAGATTCTTGATGTTTAAGGATTATTGGTTGCCTTTGTAAGGTTGTGATATTGGCATATGTTGTTCATGTTCTTGAAGATTATTATTTGATGTATAACCTTGGTTATCCAGGTTATGATGCATCTGAGAGCTCTTGTTCTTGTATTTGAGTATGTTGTTACCCTAAGGTCTAGGTGCATAATTAGGGAGAGTGGGATTCCATGAGTCTATTGAGGTCATGAGGAATAGACTGCTAGGATTCCTTGTTGGTTGGAGCCGGGGTCTAGACTATCTGGATAGCTCATTGGAGGTTTATTGTATTAATCAAGTGATAATATAATAACTAATTTTAGGTGGGTTGGGTAGTAGTAACTCATCTAAGTAAGATAAGAAATGTGTTGCGGTGATGCCCCATCTCATGGCCTGGAGCAAACCTGATTGAGATATGGGAAGATTTGGCAACCGGATAAACTAAACTCCCTTGATTCCTCAAAGGTTGAGACGGTTCCACATGTGTATCACGGATACAGAGACAGAGTTCTAGGATATCCTCTAATAGCATGTGATGACACTCTACCCTACATGTTGATCCTAGTTCCTTATGCTTGTACTGTGGTGCCTCTAGATGTCCTGTATGGTGGATTATGTCATGATTATGGTCTTGGAGTTGTTTCATCTCTTTGGTAGTTAGGTGTCATCCTATATCTAGAGTGAGTGCAATCTTGTGTCATCTCCTAGCACGAGGGGTGATTCCTTATGGTTCCACATGGTCGGGTGCTTTGATGTCTTCTTCCATTGGGATGTTCTTCATTCGATGCTCTTGTGCATGGATGTGGATTCATATCTTCTCTTCATGTGGAATTGAGATTATGTATCTTGTATCTTGAGGAAGGCATAATTATAAAGGAAGAATATGTAAAAGTATCTTGAAAACATATGTAATAGGAATTATAGTGGATTGAGATCTTGATGTATTGTAACATAATGAGATTGCTAAATTCATTGTAAATGACTATGTTGTAAAGGGATATTCACTGTGGATGCAATTCTAGATTGGAAGAAACTATATGAATGTTTCAATGAAAATGATGTTATTCTTGGTTCATGGATATCTATAGATTATGAATAAGAATGAGTAGCTTGTAGGATGAATGGTTATACTTAAGGAAATGAACTAGATTGCGTTAGTTGATTCCCAATTGATAATTCATGATAACATGATATGTTAGAAGTTTTGGAAAGGGAATAGAAAAATTTGATTTGGTGTTTTAAAATGAATCAAATGGATAATGGGATATGATAGGATATGCATTTGTTGAATAATGATTCTCATGCTAAGAAGGAAAGTAATTGATTAGGAAATGAATGTAACGAATGTTGAATGGTATCATAGATGGAGAAGTGTTTATGTGTTAGAGTTATTTACGTGATGGCATTGAAGTACCCTAGGGAATGATAGACGTTGTGATGTATTCCGCTTGTGTAATTATGATGTTAAAGATATTTTATATAATCTTATAGATGTTAATTAATGCTTTTGATGTAATGATAATTTACTATGTTGTGTTAGTAGATGTTTAAAAAAAATAAAATTATTATCTCTAGTTGTATGTTTGTTGGCTATATTTCTCTAGGGTATTTTGGCGGGCATTACACCAAATATTTACCTTTCTCTCCTCTAGGTTGACTTGTTGTCCTCCATGTTGATTGAAAATTATTCCTTCTTTGATATAATCATTTATTGTGTCTTGAACATCAAATGCCACTCTTTGGACAATAAAATTTGCCTTACATTTTTAGCGAATCCTCATAATCATCATATACATTTTCTATATATTTGGATTGTTTAGGGCATTGATTCTCTTGGTCAACATTTAAATTCGCTAAATCTAGAGGTGCTACCTCTCAACTAATGCACCACCACTTAACTTAGTGGGAAAAACCTTATTTTTTATTGTGCCCTAGTGATGTCCTACACTACGTGCTTTGCCCTTCACAATTTTATTCATTTCAAAATGTTAATTTTCTCTTTTATTCTTACTTCACATGACAATCGATCTAATATTTGATTCTCCTTTTTTTTTTTTCTATTAAAGATAGTATAGCAAAACAAAGCTACATTACAAGGAGCATCTGCTCTAGCACAAATAAAAATTGATCACCAAGTAGCCAAAAAATAAAAAAATAAGATGCGAGTTTGTGCAACTTAGATCATCATAATGTCAAGAAACATATCCCCTAATCCCAAGAACTTATAACATTGTTATTACATTCTGCCTAATCCAACTCATAGGTGCTTAATGGGGGTACCATAGTGTTTGGATCAACTATAATGTCCAATTTGTCTTCATGCTTCTTTTTCTTCTCCTTATTATAGTCTTCAATGTTTACCTTGGTGATATGTCTTTCCTCCAAATACTTGTTAAGTAGTTCTAGTTTTTCTTTGATCAAGTTATTCCTTCCACAAAGAAAGAAGTGAGCAAATTTAAGGTTTGTTTTGTATACCATCATGACACCTTCTTTTAGTGAGATCATGAATCTGTCCTTAGGGATCTCCATAAGTGTTGAAACCTACAACACGTTTGTAAGAAAAGTGATTTCATTGTTGAACTTAGTAAGGAGCCTTCTTTTGGACTAAAAAAGCTCTTCATTCCTCTTTTTCTATAAAAACCAAAAAACTTCACTTGTAAAGACAAGCCTTAATTTGTTTAAAGCACTATAAAAAATTTCAACACAAACAATAAGAATCTTAAACCAAGAAAAACCATTGTTATCATTCTAATTAACAACCTAGCTAAGCATTAAAGACTGTAGGGCAATGCCATATTTCCATTCAAAAAATAGATACTAAAAAAGTTTTAGGCATATCATAACAGTCACAAATTCTGGTAGCCATTACCAAAACCAATCTTTTTAAGAATAAAGAGCCAATAAAAGCAAGTTTTATTTGGTTCAATAGGTTTGTGCCAAAGGTGGTTCAAAATTTTAAACCATTTGGAGTCTAACCAATTTAAATTTCAGAATTTGTTAAGCCAAGTATAGACATCTCCTGAGCCAACAAGCATGTTATAGATCTTATTGATTGTAACAATGGTGAATTTGGTGCCATCTTGCCATTTGATATTCTCTAACAGTTCTGAATCACTTATCATTCTTCCATGGAACCAGTGTCCTAGGGCCTTATCAATCATGGTGTGTGCTTTCTTGTGGGTTAGAGGCAACCCATACTCAGTGCTCAACTGCTCCCATGTTCCAAGCTTACCATCAACCTAAACAATAACCCCCACAGAGTCCCAAGCTTATAATAGCCCTCAGTAAATATTATACATTTATATGTAACTTTTTAATAGTTTTATTTGTAGGTATTAATATATATTTTAAAAAACGTGTAAATGTAAATTCGACAATCAAACATTAATGCATTCCTTTTAAGTTTTATCAATTGATAATAAATGGAACCAATAAGAGAGGAACAATTTTCTAATGTATTTTTTTTCTAAAATTTGTTTCAAAATATTAAAATTACTTTATCTATCATTATATTGGATAATATTGTATATACACTATTAGGCTCATAATTGATTGTATTTTCACATCACTTTTTGTTGTCTCATTTCATTATAATAGTATTTTGTATCAAGGGTTGTGGGCCAACATTATGGAATCAATTTTTTTGTTTATTATATTGAAGTCAATTTTGTATGAAATGCAATTTTTTAAATTATAGTTGAATTAAATTTTTATTATTTAATTAAAAATTCATGATTAAGACAAGGATAAATAAAATATCAATTTTTAATTTTTTTTTTTAATAAACACAAGAATGAATAATAGGAGAAATTTTTTTTTTAAATTAATAAAAAGAAAAGTAATATTTAACAAAGGATAATGAATAATATGTATTTTTGTTTTTAATAAACTCTCACATCTTTCACCAATTTAAAGTTAAAAGTAACAACTAAGTTGCATCATATTTCATTTTTTAATTCACATTTGACATTGTTTTTATTTAAACTCATTAAATTTCCATAGTCCATGAAGATTATTGTGATGCAAACAATTCTACATAGTTTCATTTTAACTTCTAACATTATTTAGAAACAAAGCTTTGAATACCATTCAACATCATTTCAAATTTTCAATTAATTTCTTAATTATTTTATTATATTACTAATATTAACAAATTAATTATTCTAACAACATTACTTTAAACCAACTAATACATCACATATCTAATCATTCTAAATAATAAGAAGACATTTTCAAATCCCATATTAGTACTTTAGATATTAAAGCTTATTTCTTGTTATTAGCCTTGGCTTATCATATAAGACTTCTAACCTTACATAAATTTTCAAATGTATTTTTTCCACAATTTATATAATAATAAAAATATAAATCTTTATACAAAGTAATATAAGTATTTAATTAAAAATTCATGATTAAGACAAGGATAAATAAAATATCAAATTTTTAAATTAATTTTTTTATATACACAAGCATGAATAATAGGAGAATAAAATATTTTAAAGTTAATAAAAAGAAAAGTAATATTTAACAAAGGATAATGAATAATATGTATTTTTAATCTAATTTTATATTTATTTGCTTCATAAATTACTCAAGAAATACTATATTTGTGCAAACTCTCACATCTTTCACCAATTTAAAGTTAAAAGTAACAATTAAGTTGCATCATATTTCATTTTTTAATTCACATTTGACATTGTTTTTATTTAAACTCATTAAATTTCTCTAGTCCATGAAGATTATTGTGTTGCAAACAATTCTACATAATTTCATTTTAACTTCTAACATTATTTAAAAACAAAGCTTTGAATACCATTCAACATTATTTCAAATTTTCAATTAATTTCTTAAAATTTTTATTATATTACTAATATTAACAAATTAATTATTCTAAAAACATTACTTTAAACCAACTAATACATCACATATCTAATCATTCTAAACAAGTGCCACATGCCTTGTTTTTAGTATAGTTTTAATAATAATTATGATTTTTAATATTTTTAAGTAAATAATTTATTTGTAAGTAAATAATATTTAATAATAAAAAATATTATTCAATTTATTTTATAAAATGATATAAATATTTTTTCAATTGAGATCTTATCAATATATGATAAATAATATATATATAAATTTATATTTATTACTAAATATTAATATTATTTGTTTAATTTATTATTAAATTCATTAATTCAATATTATTGTTTAAATGATTCTAAAAATTAAATTCTCCATTATATTTATTTTATTTTAAAAACAATTATCTACTTAAAGAGATCAATTATTTTCTTGAAAATATTAATTAATATTATATTTATTAATATTCTAAAAACTAAAATGTAAATCCTATTCATTTTATTTTAAAAAATTACATAAGAGGTTTTAATTTTGATTATATCATTTAATAATAAATACAATATAATTAAAAAAAATTAAACTATAAACTTGTGTCACAACACCATTGATATATACTATACTATAATTTATATATATTGAAATATACTAATAATTAAAAAAGGCATTATTTGTCATTACTTAATTTAGTTGTTTACTTGTTTCACATCTTTGTTGATGTAATTCTATGTCAAATGGTTGTGTACTTTAATTTGATTTTATCATATGATCTCTTCATTAAAAAGAGATTATTTGTAATTACTTAATTTAGAAATATAATATGTAAATTAGATGAAATAGAAATATATTTTGTTATCAAGTAAATTTTCAATATGAATTTTTTATTTAATATTATAAATATATGATAAATTATATATATTAAAAAAAATAAAAAATTCCTAATAGATCATAGTATTAATTGTCATGACTTTTTAGTTTTTTATGTATATTAATTAAATAAAATAAATTTTATATGATAATATTTTTATAAAAAACATCAATAAAACTAATTAATCTAAATATTTAATACCAAACTACTGATATGCTTGGGTATTGAGCTACCAGAAAAAATGAATGATTAATATGGTTGCCCTCATTGTGATATGTTTTAATTGACATATTTTTATATTATAAATTTTTGATGTTTTAATTGACATATTTTTATATTATAAATTTTTGTTTTATGGGGAATCCTTTGGAAGCTTCAATTGATGGACTACTGGAATATCAAAAATTACCATAAAAATTAATCGGTACCTATATTCCCACCTAAATGGTTGTCACCAACATTTAGAACATTATTATTTGTTTTAGATTTCCTAAAAATCCGCTTATAACAACAAAAGTTGTATTAGCCAATTAGGATAAAAAAAAATAATTTTTATAATATAACTTTATAAAATAAAATTATTTTTAAAAACAAAAATAAAACCTTGTTTTTAATTGGTTCAAATTAAATTTTTTAATAACTAGTTAACTGTAAAAAAAGAAAAACTCATTACAATAGTATTTGCCTAAGGGCACTAATAATAAGAAGACTTTGTACTTTAGATATTAAAGCTTATTTCTTGTTATTAGCCTTGGCTTATCATATAAGATTTCTAACCTTACATAAATTTTCAAATATATTTTTTCCACAATTTATATAATATAATAATAAAAAAAATAAATCTTTCTACAAAGTAATATAAGTCTGTAACCATTAAAAAAATTCCCAAATTAAAATATAATATTTAGATACAAATTTAAAGAATCTTTTGCGTGACCTAAGAAACTAGTGTGCCTGGGACCAATCATCATTTTCCACGTGGCCCATGCCTTTCTTTAACCATGACCAAAGTACCAAGAACCTACCTATTTAATATAAATTTGCAATTACTAAGAAAAAAAATCCACCGAGAGATCTTTTGGAAAGGCCTAGAAGAAGCCTAAGAGTCGTCCGATCTACCATAGATAATTGCCAGGAAGGAAATAAATAATTGCCGACGTGTCACCGAGAAAACCGTCGATATAATAAGCGAACGGCTGTAAATTCCCCAGCATGTTTTCTATGGTAAGCTACATATAATTGAAAGGTACACCAAAGAAAAAAATTTGTCATAAGTAGTCAAATACTGGTAGCTGTGTTAATCCTCTTGGTTTCGTTGAAGGAACTTGAGAACGGTTTCAGCTTAAGCTTGCGCAGGGCTGAAATTCGTTCGCATACATCCATCTCTCTCATTTGGTTCGGCGCAGCGGCACAATATCTGGTAGGGTTTCATGCGTTTTAAAGTTTGAAACGGATTTGTTGTGTAGTGTTTCTGTAAATGACTTTGTTTTGCGAGAATGATTGCCAAGATCTGGTTGGTGGTGTATGCAATAGCGGATTTTGTAGGTTTCTGTGAAGGTCTAAGGGTTTCCTTCGATTATTTGTGATTTTAAGGGTTTTGTTGTTTGTTTTGCAGATTGTCCTGTTTGATTGCCCGGTGCGACCAAAAATCTGGTAAGTCTGCTGGATCTTTTGAAATCTAGGGCTTATTAGGCATGTTTTGTTGGTTTGGGATGCGTTTTGGTAAATTTGTTAGAATTGGAAGAAATAGGTTTAGGTTTTCTTTTCGTTTCCCTTTGCTCGATTATGTCTATGAAGAGGTTTAGGGCTCCTTGTCTAGAAATGTTGTTTTATTATTGGTTTTTAATGTTGTCTGTATCATGTCTTTGTGAGTTTTTGTCGTTTTATGGAATTCTTTTTGGTTAGATAACTTTACCCTTATCTTCTGCACGATCGAGGGACATCCGCTCCTAAGCCCTCTGGGCAGCGGGTAAGCCGATCCTCTGTGTGGATTGATTTAATATGTGTTCCGCTGGTCTGAAGGGCCATGTTGCATTCTGCGAGAGATGAAGTTAGGGTTTTGACCAATCTTTAAAATAAGGGTGTTAAAATTGAAAGCTTCGATAAGGTTCTGTGTGGGGTTATGATGCTGGAATTCATCGTTGCTTTTCATTTCCGATTTTAACATTTGAGATTAGTTGGAAGAACAGTTCTGTTTATTTGGAACCACTTTCTGTGTTAATTACTCCAGAATAACATTTGCACCTAGCAGTGGTTTGTTTTCATGTAGCTGTTAAGTGTCTACAATTGTTTATAATTCAATAATCGTAGCCTTTTGTGACGCTTTCTGGTGAAATTTTGGGATTTGATTTAACAAATGTTCTCTGAAGGTACAGGAAGATTTAGCTGTTTTTAGTCTCAACCTTTTCTACCCGTTATATTATATGCTGAAATTTAGATAGATAAGCGGGATGTTGTTATTTGTGGGATATGCTGAGTGGCATGGGATTTCTTTCTTTAAAGATTAATACTTGTATGGACTTAGTGATTCTTAATGAAGACTTTTTGGTTATTTGTTATCTAAATGACTCATAAATAATATTTCTCGCTTTAAAGTGGGAGACTCTGCAATTCAGTTGGTTTGGTGCGACTAAGATGGTTTTCAGATGAATGCAGTGGTGTTTCTTGTATTCTCCTAGACGTTGGGCTTGCCAAAGTCTTGTTATTATATTGTATACAATTTATAAACAAATATTTGTAAAAATGGTAACAAGTATTAGTTTCTATATCTAGTTTTTTTTTTCTACCTTGGCTGTAGCGTATTGAAATCTTAGTATTATTTTTCAATGTTAAAATTTAAACTCATGAAATGTTGCAAATCTATACTTAATATGTTGAACAAACTACTTGCTTTTTGTTTGCTTTTCATTCTTTTGGGAAATGTTGGGTTTTTAAATCTTGTACTTTGTACTTGTATGTCCAAACTTTTCCAACTCTCGTAGTGTGAAAATAACATGTTAAGTCAGACGACCTGCTGGTGTTGTAATATATTCTTGTGGGAACTTCACTTTCAACTTTGCATTTGTTACTAATTTTATATTTGTGTTTGTATCATTGTAGGTCGCCAGGAGCTCTATACATATAAATACACATTTATTAGAGCAAATACTGAAAATTTAAAGATTCAACCATGTTTGGGCGTGCGCCGAAGAAGAGTGACAACACTAAATATTATGAGGTCTTAGGTGTGTCTAAAAGTGCTTCAGCAGATGAATTAAAGAAAGCTTATAAAAAAGCAGCTATAAAGAATCACCCAGACAAGGGGGGTGATCCAGAAAAGGTTTAACATTGTCTCTATTCTTTTTTGTTTTTCATTGTGTTACAGGGATTATTCTTTTTCTTGGAAGATGAATGAGAGTGCTTGTGCTTGATGTTCTCTTTGTTAAGTGTATAATGTCTTTTTGTGCAGTTCAAGGAGCTGGCCCAGGCATATGAAGTGCTCAGTGATCCGGAGAAAAGGGAGATCTATGATCAATATGGAGAAGATGCGTTGAAAGAAGGAATGGGAGGGGGTGGTGCCTCACACAATCCCTTTGACATTTTTGAGTCGTTCTTTGGAGGGTCACCCTTTGGAGGCTCTGCTTTTGGTGGTGAGAAGTTCTCTTCCTTTCATTGAATGTGACGCTAATTGATGTCAAATTGAATTTAGACTGATTTTTATTCGTGCTTGTCTGTTTGCTCAAATTTCAGGTGGTAGCTCACGGGGCAGAAGACAAAAGCAAGGAGAAGATGTTGTACATCCTCTCAAGGTCTCCCTGGAGGAACTGTACACTGGCATTTCAAAAAAATTATCTCTTTCTAGGAATATTTTGTGTCCAAAGTGCAAGGGGTAGGATTTTTTTTATAATCTTCCTGGCCTCTTCATTTTTCTACCTGTAATGCATTGTTTGTTTCTGCCATACTCCTATTTTTGTCATTGGTATGATTGGTTCATGTAGTTATTTTTGTAAGCCACGATCTCTGTGAGTAAGATGAGATTTACTTCACTAATTTCTAGTTGATCCTAAATCATCCTTGACACTTTCAAGTTTTTTGCCAATTTCTAGTTGAATGGCATACAATCTCTTTCAATACTGGATTATTAATTTCTTTAGAATTGGAGAGAATCATGTGATTGTTCTTACCGAGCTTCATAATTTCATTGAGTTATCCAGGAAGGGTTCCAAATCGGGTGCATCCAGCCGCTGTTCAGGATGTCAAGGATCTGGTATGAGGGTCTCAATCAGGCAGCTTGGGCCTGGCATGATACAGCAAATGCAGCATGTCTGCAGTGATTGCAGGGGCTCAGGTTTGTAAACGAAATTTGATATAGTTACATGATTATGGTTTCTTGCGAAGATTGTTGCTGCCTCTTTAATAATTAGTTTGACAATTCTGAATGAAAATTGGAATAAATAAATGTTACAATTGGTTTGGATGAATTCAGTGTAAATAGTTTTATTTATATCCAGAAAAGTGACGTTAAACCATAAAATCCCTGATTGTACAGGTGAGACAATCAGTGATAAAGATAAGTGTGGGCAATGTAAAGGGAACAAAGTTGTTCAAGACAAGAAGATGCTAGAGGTTAATGTGGAGAAGGGGATGCAGCATGGCCAGAAAATAGTGTTTCAGGGTGAAGCTGATGAAGCAGTAAGATTCTAATTATATCTATCCATGAGTAAAGATTTTTTAAAGTATTGTCCTTGCGAGCACAGTTTTGAAGGATGAATTATTGATCTATTGAAATTGTTTTTGCAGCCTGATACCATTACTGGAGACATAGTTTTTGTATTGCAACTGAAAGAACATCCCAAGTTCAAGAGAAAGGGTGATGATCTCTATATAGAGCACAGCCTAACCTTGGCGGAGGCTCTTTGTGGTTTCCAGTTTACCCTAAAACAACTTGATGGCAGGCAGTTGCTTCTCAAGTCCAGCCCTGGGGAGATTGTCAAACCTGGTACGGTAGATCTCTTATTATATCATCCGTTCTGAGTTTAGTTATTTCCACCTAATGGCATATATTTGCAGGCCATTGTATTTTACCAATGTTATCACTTATTCAACACTTGTTGGACACCCAGGTCAATATAAAGCCATAAATGATGAAGGTATGCCGGCATATCAGAGGCCATTTATGAGAGGTCGACTGTACATTCATTTCAGTGTAGATTTCCCGGATTCTGGATCACTGTTACCAGAGCAGTGTAAGGCCATAGAAACTGTACTACCACCAAAGCCACCATGCTTTTTGACAGACATGGAGCTGGATGAATGTGAGGAGACGACTTTACATGATGTCAATATTGACGAAGAAATGAGGCGGAAGCAGCAGCAACAGCAGCAAGAAGCTTATGATGAGGATGATGAACCAGCAGGAGGCCACCGTGTGCAGTGTGCACAGCAATAATTTATCTAAATGTAAGATGCATGTTAGGAAATTTAAACATGCTTTTTGGCTGTAGAGGCAGCAACATTTAACTGTCCGGCATTTATTTAGGTGAAATTTCAACAATGATTATTTAGGTGAACCTTGAAATATCCTGCCTGAGAATTGGGATTTATTATCTGAAAGGGAGTAGGTCGTATTTTTGAATATATCTTGTATGAATTAAATAATAAACTTAGTGTGGTTTTGATGCTGTTCGTACGAAAGTATGTAGGTTTTATGCTTTCGTATATATGTATGCGGGTAATAGCATTTCAGCTTATGGTTAAAAGCAATTTCTCTTGGGAGTGATAAAGCTCTAAATTGTAGAGTTTTAGCTATAATGGTTAAACAATCTATCGTAGAGTTTTGTTTTATGGTTAAACAATTTATCTTGGGAGTAGAATGCTCTTTAGCGTTCTATTTCATGGTTAAACAATTTGTCTTGCGATTACGAGTCCTTTACACTGTATAGTCTGTTTGTAGAGTTTTAGCATATGGTTAAACAATTTATCCTGGGAATTCTCTATATACATTTCAGAGTTTTAGCTTATGGTTAAACAATTTATCTTGGGAATGCTCTATATACATTGTAGAGTTCTAAGGCACATAAATTGGAGAGTTTTAGCCGTGTGAAGTGAAAATTTGCCAGCTTTTAACACATTTTTTTGGCAGTCTGGGAAGTCTTTTTTGCTACTGTAAATGCCAAATGCTTTTGGCCTATTTCTGTCTTGATTTGGGAAAATATTATTCAATGATGTTCCTAAAACTATAGAAGAGAAGAAAATTTTAACATTGCTAGTGTTTAGCCTATCTGGGACAGACCACCTGATCAAACATAGCCTAAGCTAAATGTCGCGCAGTTGTACTTATTTTCTGACTAGGAGTCTTTCTTGAGCCCAATTTTCAGTGGGTTCATTTTATTTGAGAGGCATGTGAGGGTAAAGGATAGCTATATGATGAATGACCTTAATTGTGTGACGAGCTTTTGAATGTAATATATTTATTTTAGTGGGGAACAATGAGCACTAATATAATTTACATGAATACTATGCTCATGGTTATGAGCTTTATTTCTAAGAGAACTATTGTCAAAGTATATGCCTTCGTGTGATTGCATGTGGCCTGTCATCGCAATTTTTTGGATAGTAGGGAGTACTAGTTGCAATGGTGTGTTTTTGAACGAGTTTCCCTCATTATATGTATATATTGTGTAGAGGTTGATTTGTAAGATATAAGATTCTTAAAGAGTGTATAGGATACCCTGCTATATACCAGTCATATGGTTGTGGGGTACTATTTCTGAACTATGATGTCATCTCCCTCGTACAAATCCGTGGTTAACGTAAATGCCTTAATGATGTTGCTTCATTTCTAGGTCTTAATTGGAAAGGAACTCTTAAATGTTGAAAGGGCACATGGACCACCAATTGATGTATCAGATGATGATCTGCAATTGTCTGTGTGATTTGAGGAAAAAGGTATTGTCCGACTTTAGCAGGCCTAAACAGATATGTCTAGAGTACGCTCGAGGGCTTAACATGATACGATGTTCTAGGGTTAAAAGGAAAATCATAAAAGCTCGGCCTCGAACGATTTATTTTTTGGATGTTCCACCCATGGATTAAATGATATTAAAATGCACCAATTGTTTTAAGAATACTTGACCATTCTGTGAGGTACGAGGACACGGAAGATTGCTCTTTTGTAAGAGTCTAACTTCCTAAGTTCATGCTGAGATACAGAAAATGGGATTTGAAAATGTGTCCCCATTTCTATTGATTTCGTTAGTTAGGTTTTGCATTGTGTGCTTGCATTATTTTTAACGCTATCTTTGTATGTAAAGAGATGAACTGATTACATATTCATAGGTACGATGTCAAATTACTGAATTAAAGGACGGGTCAAATCAGTGGTATTCGGAGATTTGGGTTGTGGGATTCCATAGTTAATTCTCCTGGACATGTGGGGCCGATGTTCCAGTAAAAGGTTCAATTCGGAGATTACTAAAAGTTGTATCACATAATTAATGTTTTCAGAGAGAATAAATGACTAACTCATCTCTCGAACTTGAGAACAAAAGAACCTACGTTGTATCCAAAAATCTGTCCACACTTTGTATTGAAAATTCTCTCCTCTATTCTCATCCATAACCTATATCTCATTATACACCAAGAATCTCTCTGTAAAATAAAAGTATTATCCAAGATTCAATCCGTAAAGTATAAGTATACTCTTAAGGTCTTATTCAAAGAATAATATTAAAAATTACTTTATATATTTTTTCTTTGACCATCCTTTTTTCTTAGTGTTTGAGTAATGGATATTTTTCTAATTGGTTGTGACTTCATTCCTGAAGTTTTCCTTACAAACTTGTAATGATGGATTAAGTCTTCGATATTTTGCTGTAAACAGATCTCAAAATTCCTTGTTTGTCTTCGATATTTTGCTGTAAACAAATCTCAAAATTCCTTGTTTGAACTTGTCATTCACCAATTCCTAAGACCACTTCCTATCTCATACTCTGGCAAATTTTTTGACATTTTGAAAGTTTTGCTAGTTATCCATTCTTATAAAAGAATTCTCAAAAATCCCTTATGCATAGGTCCTATCCTTATTTTTCAATTGAATCTTATTGCTTTAGCATTAATTTAGCTCCAAAATTATTTAACACTAAATACCTTCCCTTGATTTTAAACTCCTTCTTATATGCATTGAAATTGATATACATAATTTGTTAGGGTCACATTTTACTAAGTGCAAGGATGAGGTTTAACATGCCAAAAACTATGTGGTTGGGTGAAGTTGAAAGCAATAAAAAGCGTTTAGTGTAAATTAATTTACCTCCAATTGAATCTCACTTTTAAATAGGATATAGCAATTAATTATTCTCGGAAAGCAGAAAAACAAAAGGCTAAAAACTCCATAAATAGTCAATTTTTTTGGACTAATCCAAAAAGTAGAAAAATAGTTGTTGGATGGAATACATTAAAATGATTCAAGTGCTTGATAGGGTGCATTGAGATAAGATCGCTTGATAGGGTACATTGAGATGAGATCATGAAAAGACCTAGCCTAGAACATATCAAATCTAAGAACATTAAGCTATTTGAAATGATTATGCAATTCGAAAAAAAAGATTTTACATCTACCTAAAAATGGTTGAATGTAATCGTGTTAGTGCATTTAATGTTTTTTAAATGAATATTAGGATAAGACCACTAGAATGAGCGCTCTCTCAAACTTTTGTTATGTGATTGAAGATGTATAGTAATTCAACGAGGAAAATAACATAGTGTGGATTAGGAGTTAAGAGGTGTGAATCATCATGTGATCTTAAATTAAACTTCTAAGAAAAATGTAAATTTTTTAAAAATCAAGAAGAAAATTAAAAATTAACTAAAAATAAATCAAACCCACAATTAAATTAATCTAAAGCACCCTAATCTAACATAAAAAATTCAAATTATTTTAAACTGTGAAGAAAATTAAAAATTAACTAAAAATAAATCAAACCCATAATTAAATTAATCTAAAGCACCCTAATCTAACATAAAAAATTCAAATTATTTTAAACTGTCATAGACTTGAGGCAAATAATTCATAGATTATCTTCAAATAAACTAATATTGTAAAACAAATACAAATCAAATACTAATATAAACTATAATATAAACTATAATATAAACTATTACAAGCAGATAAAGAATTCATAGATTATCCTCAAATTTGAATTCCCTTTCCTTTGATTTGAGCGTGAAACCAACTTAATATACCTCCAATACTTGAGAAACTATTGAAATTGATGATAAATAATTGGAAATGGCGGAAATAGCATTTGACTAGGGTTTCCTAGGGGATGCTAGTGAGGATGATTTCTCTTGGGAGGATGATCAAAAGGTTTTGGGGGAGTTGTAAGGGATAAGTTACACATACAATATGAAGCAAATTGACCAATACAATTTGTCTCGGAGCATTTTTTGTGTTAAAGTAATAAAATTAAGTTATCATAATTTCTAAATTCCTTTCTCACCTACTCTTTTGCTGAAATTGAAGCTGACATGAATATAGTTACTCTTTTGCTGAAATTGAAGCTAACATGAATATAGTTGACATAAAAAGCTCAAGAAAAGGATTACAAATATGGTAGTGATAGACCAAGTTGACCTCAATCAACTGAGTTATCACCAAAATCTTTGTTTTGATTGAACAAACATGAAAATGAATGAATCATAACTTAGGAATGATAGATTAGGGGATTTTACATGTATCAATGTCTAGGGTGGACCTACTTTTCTTAAATTCAGTGTTTTCTTTTACCTTAGCCAATACCTCAATGTTCCAAGCAATGGACACAGCATACCTTATCTTGTAGTTTGATGATTTTTGTCATATAGATTGAGTTGATCTTAAGTCATTTTTCTTGCAATGTAGAATTAACCTCTAAAATTCATGTATCATTTGATAAAAATAATATGGCAATTATCTTAAACACGCTACTCTTATAATCATTTGTTGATAGTAAACCTTACTTTCTTTTCACTTTTTTTTTCTTCTATTTTAAAATTTTGACGTTCAAATTGAATATTAAAGGACAAGATTTTTCACCACCTTTTGCCTTTCCTCTATTTTATTCTAATCTTGGTTCTACAAGTATTTGAAAGAAAAATAGGTGATGGAATATAGCTTCCTACACTGATCTATATAGGAGAGAGTTGCAACACAATTCCAATACCCTTAAAAATTCACAATGTCAGACGCATATTCAATTCACCCTTATGAAAAAAAACACACTCCAAACACTAAGTTCAATTGTAATAAACAACAACAACAATAGTTACAATACAATATAGAGCTATGCTTTTTAGGAGTCCACACCATTACAAAATTTTGGAACAATTTCGGCAACATAACGTTGTCTCTAAAAATATTCAACCTCATACTAAAATAGATAAGGCACCACATATTTATAACCACTTCAACATGAAGAATGGATGCCAAACTTGCCCAAAAACAACTCTTATGCCTAGGTGTGAAAAAGAGTCCAATATGGCATGTTGTCATAATCAGGACTCAGTTTAAATGGCAATTTACCAATTCAACATTGTTAACTCATTCAATATCTCAAATTTCTATGTCAACTCAACATGCCATATGCGTAACATGTGTGAGAAATGTCAACTGCGAAAATAAAACTCCAATCCATAACAGAAAAAGACTCTTTAGTCAACATGGGAAGTTGCCAAATCAATTTTTAGTCCAATATAGAAAAATATGACATCATCCTAGAATATAACATCTTCCAAGTGGACGCCAACTTCCTAAAATTAGGAACCTTATCATAGTCACCATCTACTATGTAGGTTGCCACCTCACCAAGAGGTCCCACAAAGTGAATGACAACTTAGGAAGTTAATAACTTAGGATAATATGAATATTTATCAAATAATCAACTAAATAAATGCTAGGAATCTATTCTATCACCTCGTATAATTTCACTTACTATTCTATGTGTTAGGCCTTGACAAAATAGGTCTAAAATATTAGAGTTTTTCTTCACCTTCAAAGCTAAGAGTTTATGTCCAAGAAGGTAAAAATAGGGTCATTCATAGATGTAGGATGGTTAAAGGCTAATTAGAAGAGTGGGTAAACTCTCATGCTCTTTGGGCTTAGCTTAAACCTAGGAGACATTTGTATAAGTCAACTAAATAGGTTAATATATACATTTAGACTAGTTGATCAGTGCACCATACATTAATTATACCTAATTATATTTTTGACCCCTATACTTTTTTACGAAGTCAAGATAACACTAGTTGCAATAAACCTTTTATAGTGGATTCAATATCATGCATAATACATTTTTAAATGACAATAGTTTTATAGTTCATAAAATTTAATTTCTTTCAATACATTTTATAATAAGGGTGAGTGCATTTTTCATGTGATGATTAAGTATTCCGTGTTTTAGTGATTATGCATGCAGAGCTAATAGGTTATGGTATTACTGGTATACCACATGCATATGTTTATGGGTGAAGTTGTTATCAAGTATTGAATGTATTTGAAGTGATTAGACTTATCAGTTTATGTTGTCTGAAGTCTTACTATGTTTAACCGGTATTGCCATAGTTAAGTTCAGTGATGAAGACAACCGGTTGGTATTGTTTTAACTTGATAAGTTGTTGAGAAAGTTTTTGTCTGTACTGATTCACCCCCCTCTTAGTACCGATCAGGGTATTTGCTGTTCATCATTATTCATCATGCATTACACTTGCTCTTCACACTATCCGAGCTCTACACACTCTTTTCACCACTATGCTATTCACTTAGCAGTTCTGCCCTCTTCACACCTTGCTGGATCACCTCTCTTTAAAATTGCACTTTGCCAATTTTACGATCAGACTTTTTGGTTTTTGCCAAAAACCTTTATACTATATTTTGCCAGCACATACCCGCTGATTCCTTAATCAGTTTTCACCTAACACTCGATCGATTTGAAGTTCAAATC
This sequence comes from Cryptomeria japonica, assembly GCF_030272615.1. Classification (NCBI taxonomy): domain Eukaryota; kingdom Viridiplantae; phylum Streptophyta; class Pinopsida; order Cupressales; family Cupressaceae; genus Cryptomeria; species Cryptomeria japonica. The sequence goes on along the minus strand of NC_081410.1, from coordinate 230,951,017 downwards.
TTTCCAAATCTTCTTGCACTCTCTTTGCACACTCTCCATCAATCTCGCCAGCAACTCATCCTTTTCTGCCTCTACAACTCATAATTTCACCAACTTCTGGGTTGTGTTATGTCTTTTTAATGTGAACCTGAAAATCCGCACAAATCTTACCTTAATTGGTTGTTAACTGCTGTAGACTTCACTATCCGTTTGTTTGATGATATCTCGCCATGTTTGACTCACCTTTGTTCATCGCATCCAGCTTATCGGTCACCACTCTGAGATTCTCAATGGATAGCATTCTTCAACATGTATCACTGGTTCACTGATGTAACTCTTCATCTTTTGCCACTGGTCACTGATCATCAATCATAATGATCACCTGTCTGTCCAGAGTGTTCTAGTCGTGCATAAGACTACTAAACTGCAATCTGAGTCACCTCTTGTGACCGCATCATCATTTCATCTGCCAGTTTTAAGAAACTGATCTCAACACCTATCAGGTGCTTGACTGACCGGTCAGCTACTCTATTTATCTTTCAACCAATTAGTCTTCTACCAACATACTACTTAAGTGTGCCAATAATGCATATTTTGGAAGCATTGAATCCTCCATATTGTTTGAAGTCATGAGTAAACCATTGGGGTTTACCACACCTCCTTGCCTATGAGCTTGGCCTTATTCATCGATAAGTGTTGGTCATCAATGACAATACTAACTAATGAACTGGTTATGCCAACATACAAAACGTGTTCGCACGAACACTGGTTCGTACAAAGGGGGTTCACTCGAACCCTTGGTAGTTCACTCGGAACCCCTGTTAGCTTGAACATTGTGAGCACAAGCAACCATATAACTACCTGGTTCATACAAACATGCCATTTTTTAACGACCGATGTTCGTATGAACCTTAGTCGACGCAATTTTTTTTTTTTTTTTTTTACAATTTATAATCTCATATAAATAGAAATGTTTTATTTCATTTTTTCAAACAAGAATTATCAAAGTATTTCACATTTTTTGATAAAAGAAGACATTTAAAGGTCATTTTAAGGGTGACAATTTGAAGGTCATTTTAAGGGCAACAATTTTAAGTCATTTGAAGATATTGGAAGGTTTTGAAGGTCATTTTAAAGGCATGGGGAACAAGAGGTCAAGGCAAAATAAGACTTCAAGGAAGTATTCAGTCAACACGAAACAAAGATATCGAGAATTGAGAATGCAAAGATATTATGCACATATGTATCTTTACTTAATTTCTAATTAATTTTACATGTATTACGTACCTAAAATTGTGTTTATTTAATTAGTTAAATATTTTTTATGTAATAATTTTATGAAAATTATTTTAAATAATTTTAATTTGATTAAATTATTTTAAAATAATTTTATCTTAACTATTTTTAAATATTATTATTTTTATTAAACACTGTTAAGTGTGTTTGTGCTTTTTAAATTATGAGACATTTTGAATAAATGCATTAAAAATAATCAAATTTGAAATTAGTCTATAATGCTCTACTTAAATCTTTTTATACCTCTTATCTCTCTTTACAACCTCTATTTTTCTAGGATGTCTTTAAATTAGGACCTCTATATCTAGAGTAATAAACATAAATTGGAAATGGCTAGATTAAAAATAATCTTGTTTTAATTTAGTCTCTCTCCCCCTCCCCCTTAAGTCTTTTTGCCTAGATCTTATTTTAGGTCTCTCTCTCTCTCTCTCTCTCTCTCTCTCTCTCTCTCTCTCTCTCTCTCTCTCTCTCTCTCTCTCTCTCTCTCTCTCTCTCTCTCTCTCTCTCTCTCTCTCTCGTCTATTCAAGACCTCTCTTTTTAGGATCTCTTATTAGGACCTCTCTCTAGATTAAATCAAATTTTATATTTAAAATTTTGGTGCATTAAAATGAACCGAGTTTTAATTTAATTTATTTGTAAGACCCCTCTCTCACCCCTTAAGTCTTCTTAGGACTCTCTCTATCTCCCTCTCCCCCCTAAAACTCTCTCTCTCTCTCTCTCTCTCTCTCTCTCTCTCTCTCTCTAGGACCTCTATCTAGATTAACAAATTATACTTGAAATTGGTGCATTAAAAATATTCTTGTTTTAATTTAACTTCTCTTTTACTCTCACTCTTTCTACCTCCCCTTAAGTCCATTTAGAACCTCTCTCTCTCTCATTTATTTTTGGTACCCCTCTCTATCCCCTTAAGTCCATTTAGGACCTCTCTTTTTAGGATCTCTTATTAGGACCTGTCTCTAAATTAGCAATTTAAATTTGAAATTTTGGTAGATTAAAAATAATAGATAGTTTAAATTTAATTTATATCTTTAGGACCCCTCTCTCTCCCCTTAAGTCTTCTTACGACTCTGTCTCTTCTCTCTCCTTTTAAAAAGTCTCTCTCTCTCTCTCTCTCTCTCTCTCTCTCTCTCTCTCTCCTCTCTCTCGCTATAGATCCTTAAATCTTTTTATGATCTTTCTTTTTTAGGATCTCTTTACTAGGACCTCTCTCTCTCTCTCTCTCTCTCTCTCTCTCTCTCTCTCTCTCTCTCTCTCCTCTCTCTCTCTCTCTCTCTCTCTCTCTCTCTCGCTATAGATCCTTAAATCTTTTTATGATCTTTCTTTTTTAGGATCTCTTTACTAGGACCTCTATCTAGATTAACAAATTATACTTGGAATTGGTGCACTAAAAATATTCTTGTTTTAATTTAACTTGTCTTTCACTCTCTCTCTTTCTACCTCCCCCTTAAGTCCATTTAGAACCTCTCTTTCTCTCTTATTTCTTTTTGGTACCCCCCCTCTCTCTCTCTCCACTTAAGTCCATTTAGGACCTCTATTTTTAGGATCTCTTATTAGGACCTGTCTCTAGATTAGCAATTTAAATTTAAAATTTTGGTGGATTAAAAATAATAAATAGTTTTAATTTAATTTAGATCTTTAGGACCCCTCTCTCTCTCCCCTCAAGTCTTCTTATTTCTCTCTCGCTTCTCTCTCCTTTTAAAAAGTCTCTCTCTCTCTCTCTCTCTCTCTCTCTATAGATCCTTAAATCTTTTTATGATCTTTCTTTTTTAGGATCTCTTTACTAGGATCTCTATTTAGATTAACAAATTATACTTGGAATTGGATATCTTTCACTCTCTCTCTTTTTACCTCCCCTTAAGTCCATTTAGAACATATATATATCTCTCTCTCTCTCTCATTCTCTCTCTTTTTACCTCCCCTTAAGTCCATTTAGAACATCTCTCTCTCTCTCTCTCTCTCTCTCTCTCATTTCTTTTTAGCACCCCCCCTCTCTCTCTTTCTCTCCCCTTAAGTCCATTCAGGACCTCTCTTTTTAGGATCTCTTATTAGGACCTCTCTTTTTAGGATATCTTATTAGGACCTCTCTCTAGATTAGTAATTTATATTTAAAATTTTGGTGGATTAAAAATAATAGATAGTTTTAATTTAACTTAGATCTTTAGGACCCCTCTCTCCCCATAAGTCTTCTTAGTACAACTCTCTCTTCTCTCTCCTTTTAAAAAGTCTTGAAGACCTCTCTCTCTCTCTCTCTCTCTCTCTCTCTCTCTCTCTCTAGACTATTAAGTCTTTTTTGGATCTCTTATTTTTAGGATCTCTTTTTAGGACCTCTATCTTACTATATATATGTCATCATTTGTGTGCAAAATAGGCTCAACAAGAAGGTAGTTCTCAGGCGGGAGTTGAGGCAAACGAGGCTGAAGAACATGTAATTATAGAACCTGAAGAACATAGGGAGGAGACCCAAGTTGAACCAATGGAGGTTGAAGGAGAGGGGTCAAGCTCATTACCTCCTACCAGTATGGATGAGAATATTGTGGATCTAGTTAAAAAGGTGAAGATAAATATTTCTTATAAAAATTTAGATCATTTACTTGAAATGGATGTGGATGAATTGTAATGTCTTAGTGAAGAACCTAGACATAATAAAAGGAGGTCAATGAATAAAAGTGCAAAAGAAATAATGTCTCATTTCAATAATCTTGATACTACACTAGAGAAAGCCCAATTGTTATCAGTTGTACTTACTCGTAATGAGTTAATAGATCCATTAAAATTGTTGGGTATAGATACAACAAATAAAAAGAGGAAAAATTCTCAGCTACAAAAAACTATTGTTGAAAATGTAAAGAAAGGTTTGGTGAACATTGGTAAAACATCTTGAAAAGTAGATAAGACCATATCAAGAAGAGTGATGTTGACATCTTTAGTAAATGAAAGAATGCCTCAAAAAAGACAAGTTTCTTCATTGTCATCTAAGTTTGGATTTAGTAGAAGGACAATATCAAAATATGTGAAAATGAGAAAGACTTTGGATGATACTACCTCAGAAGGGAATTGGGCAATTATGTGCAGAGCTCCTCGTTCTGATAGGATTGAAGATGTTGTTAGGAACTTGGTGACAAGTTTTTGGAATGATAATACTCGTCCTTCATAAAATAGTAGAGATGTTATCAAGCATAGGATTGGTCCTGATCATTATGATCTCCATGTAAAACATTGGTTAGACACAACAAAACAAGAATTGTATGTGTCGTTTACTAAATCAAACCCTTATATAAAGACTGGACAAACAATGTTTGAAAGGTTAAGGCCATATTATGGAAGGTAAACAAAGTCTTTGAAACTTGTTGTCATTATCAAATTGAATATGATCCCTACTATCAAATGTTTCAAAAGATTAGAGAAGATAGTGATGGTTATGAAAATGCTCCCCCTAAGCGAACAAGTCAATTCATAGCATTCATCTTATGTGATAAATCAAATGATAATGCAACTGGTCAAATAGATTGCATAAAAGAAATTTGTAGAACATGTGGGGAGTTGGCTAAATTGACTTTGAGAGATGAAGATATTGACATGATGAAGATGGTAAATTGCAAGAGTTACAAGTACAAAAAGTTTGAAACAAAATTTGGAAAGGAATCCACAAGGTTAGATTATGTAGAAGAGGAGATATTATGGAAAATTTTAGTAAATTGATAAAACCATACATATGCCATGGTTTTTTTTCCAAGTGGCAAGCACACCAATTTCAAACATTAAGAGACACTTTCCCACCTGGAACTATTCTATCAGTAGTGGACTTCATAGAAAATCACTCTTTTGCACATCAAAAAGAGATTCAATCGGAGTATTACTTTTCAAAGCAGATCACTATTATGGTGCATGTGTGTTATCGACATGCACAAATGGATTTGGATGGTGTCGATAGTACATTTGAAAATTGTGTCATTAAGAAAGAATACCACTTCTATTTTAGTGATGATAAGGAGTATGACACACATTTTGTACAACATTGCTTTATGATTTTTTTTGAATATTTAAAAGAGAGAGGCATAACAATAGTTAAACATTTTTTTTGGTTTGATGGATGTGTGACACAATTCAAATCTTCAAGGCCATTTTATGCATTATGTATATATCATCAAAATGACAAAATACCACATGTTTGGAGTTTTTTTGAGAGTGGGCATGGAAAGGGTGAACATGATGGTGCATGAGCTTGTATCAAACGTGCTAGAAGAAAGCATCAAATAAATTATACAAGAGATCATAGAGATGATGCACATGATGTTGTTGAATGGTGTAAGAAACACTTTTTGCAACCAAATTATCTTGGTTCATTATCGGGAACATACAGGCCCATTCCATATAGAGTGTTTTGGGAGATATCAGGTACGTGATCTCTTTTGAAAAAAAAATTCAAGTTTAAGTTAAATCAAAATATAAATAAAAAGGGAATTGTCTTATAAGTAAATTAAATTAAATTTTTGTTTAGTTCATTTTTTTACAAAGATGTGCGTGTACATCATGTACATTTTGCAGGTGTGGATAGAAGATCAATACATGGATGCAAGTGCATGAAGAAGACAAGATCTTTGCATTGTGTCTTGAGTACAAATAATTGCCCATGGACATTGTACACTAGAAATTACTCATGTTTTTGTTCTGATTGCATTTTGGAAAACTATGTTAATTACAAGAACCAAGAGCTTGGATATGTTAGTGAATGAAATTTGGTGCCACTAGTCGTTACTCGCACATATGAGTAAAATGAGGATGAAATCTTTGAAGACATTCCTTTGATTTCTACTGATTATGACCATATTTTAGGATTGATTAAAAAAGGTATGTATGCATGTACGTATATAACTTTAAAAAAATTATATATCTTAAAAATGTTGCAAGTTTTTACGGAGTACATTTAATTTATAAGTTTTAATTTTTCATGTAAATTTGAATTGCAGGAGATATTTTTGCAGTCATAGAAGAAGCTAGAAATGTAGGTGTTAGTTATTATTTATTACGTTGCACAAGAAGAAGTTAACAAAATTTGAAATGAAAGATGGAATGTCTCTTCCCACAGGTTTGGAAGTTGATTCATGTGTTTTAATTAATTAATTTTATGCGTGCATGCATTTTTAATATTTATACACTTTCAAAAAGTTTTGAACCTAGAGGAATTTGTTGTTTCTTATATGCAGGCTCAATTGTAGTGCAAGGGACACATTTCAAACAAGTTAAAATTGTTCAACGTGGGATTCATTTCACTGAATATTAAACTGACAACAAGGTATATCGATATAGTCACTTGGTCATTGTTGTTGGCCTAATTCTTCATACTGTTCCACATCATGGGCAGTCTCAAAATTGGAGACTAGATAGTGAAGATCATGAGAAAATATTAAGTGTTATTGAAGATCGGTTCGAACCACTTGATGTGGTACGAACTATTTAGTACACCATAGTACATGTGTTTGAACCCATGAATTGAATTAATAAGATTTTAGAACCTAACTTGTTTTCAAACTTGAATAAATTATTAAATACATGAGTGTTTGAATTTATATTACATGTTATATATATGCTTACATGGACCACATTGTTTAGTTAAATATGAAAGTTTCAATATTAAATTAGGATGTATGGCTAATGTACATGTTAAATAATAGTACGTTTATGTAAAGTATTTAAATTGGGATGCAAATTTGAATATGTCTTAAGGGTACATTTACAATTATGATGTATATATCTAATTTTAAATGCACATGCATAATTTGTAAGTTATTTAAATAATTTAACTACTATGTATGTAAAGTAAATTAGGATGTATGAACATTTAATTAAATGCATTTGTATGAAATTTGATATTAAATTAGGATGTATGTGTATGTGTAAATTTGAATATGTCTTAAGGGGACATGTACAATTAGGATGTATATCTAATTTTAAATGCACATGCATAATTTGCAAGTTAGTTAAATAATTTAACTAGTATGTATGTAAAGTAAATTAGGATGTATGAACATTTAATTAAATGCAATTGTATGAAATTTGATATTGAATTAGGATGTATGTGTATGTGTAAATTTGAATATGTCTTAAGGGGACATGTGTAATGCCCCGCCAGGAACCCCAAAGGAATAACCACACAATAAGCAACTAAGGGTAATGTTTAAAAAAAAAAAAAAAGAGTATAAATCACATTAAGTGCTTTAATTACTACATTGCACAATAATAACACAAGTGGAAGACTAACACAAGAATTCCTAAAGGGTTACCAACAAAAAATTAAACGGAAGGTTAAATTCCCTAATTAAGATTAATCCAATTAACCATCATTTACTCATTGAACATAATAAACCATAAACGTATAATGAATTACACCATTTAAAGATTGAAAGTATTACAATATAATTTCTCTTCAATAAAGCATTTGCACAAAGCATAAGGATAACTGATAAAATAACATCCAAAACTTAAGATTACATTGTTCATAAAATACATGGCTTCTAGTATTACAAGGTTACATAAATCCATAGATACAAATGACCACATAGGTCTTGAAAGTACAATAATATCCAACATGAGATGATGCACAAATCACGAACCACAGGAACACCTGTGAAGCCAATCCTTGCATAAAGGCACAAACAAGAACATTCGATGGGAAGTGGCACTACCACCCGACCATGTGATCCCAAATGAAATCACCCCACCGTGCTAGGAGATAGAAGAAGACCCTCAAAAAAGCATAAGAAAGACATGGATGACAATACAATACGACTCCACAATACTCCAGGTGAACTCAACATCACAACACACTAGTGACCCTAAAGAGAGAGTGTCATCACATAGCTTATGATGGTTACCCTAGGTAGGTTTCCATAGGTCCCGACCCCCATCCTGGGTTATCCTGGTAACCTTTCCCGAACCCTCAGTTCCATCTAAGTCTCATGCGGGCCCTACCAACCCTTCGTGAAGACAAGGTGGTTGGTTTTCCATTCCAGGCCTTCCCACTACATCTTGAGCCTATACGAGCACTCAACCATGCACATGGTGCAATATCTTAATTAAAGTTATAAACTACCCACCCCCTAATCAATTATTAGGTTGTCACTTATTATCCGACTTTTGAGGGGTTATCCTGCCAACCACTTCGGGTGCGGCCCCCACTCAAAATCCACTCTCTCATAGGACACTAAAAAAACATGGTCATTCTACGAGGACCCTATGGCAAAACAGATAGCCATAACACCACTACAACCATACAGGTGATTAAAAAACATAGAATTACTAACCCTTGGTTAACCATAAGGAATAAGCATAATATGGTTAAAACAACGGGGTCATAAATACATCACCTTATCAAGAGATACAAAATACACCACAACAGGATGACTGAACATAGGCAAGAAATTACAACAAAGTAAACCCCTTACAAGAAATGCTAAATTCACTAAGACCGAACTCAGACAATCTTTGAGAATAACAACATTAGAAACACTTGCAAATTCATCGATTAAAATTTAATAAAACATCACCATAATGATTAAGAGAAATTCAAGTCATTATTGAACTAATAAGACTAGAAATCTAACTAATCATAAAAAAAAATTTAATTTACCTCTTTCAATTTGAACAAGCAACAGTTATAATCATTTTAATGAATAAAACATCCCACATTTATAATACATCATCCTAAAGACGTCATTCAATTTTTTAATTTCCAATACAATAATCTAAATAAAATAATAAAAATTCATATTAAATATATATAAAAATATAACATATGAATTATATTAAAATATTTAATCTACTACAAGAATAAATCTAATTTACCAATTAGATCACATAAAATTAATGCCTTGATTAGAGAAGTAAATAAATAAATAAATAAATAAATAAATAAATATATATATATATATATATATATATAATAGCAAATGAAAACATAAAATTATCAACGAACACTATTTAAATAGAAAATCCTATTATCCCGTGATAAGGGAAAAAGGTTTAAGTGGTGGCATTACATTTGGTATCAGAGCCCATGTTTCAACACTGGGTACTGTGGTTTTATATTGAGCCCATTCAGCTTGACCTTTTGGATTAGGTCTTAGTGGTTGTGTTTCCCTTGTTAGTATCCTTGCCGTAGATCTAAACCTTTTTCTCTTGTGCAGTGTTAGCTCATGGCTAGGAAAGCCAAGGGAGGTGGCTGTGTTGGTGGCCACAATAGAGGCAGAGGTGGGGGACGTGGTCAAGGTTCCGACCGCCATAGTCCTTCACCACCACCCACTCATGTGAGTGTGGATTAGGATCAGTCTATTCATCAGGATGAACAACATGCATCAAAGCAGGTTCCCGAAAGGGAAGAGTTAAGGCAGATATTTCAGGAGGTGCCATCTAGACTAGGCCCCAGACTTGAGGCCGGGCAACCTATCCATGCTCAGGTCGGAGAGTCACACCAATGAATTCTAGAGGAGAGAGAGAGGTCTCCTAGAAGGAGAGAGGTTCCAATGGACCAGGACTTAGTTACCATGGGGCACATGAGAGACTTGATGAGATCCCATCCTCCTTGCTTTGACGGTAAGGGTACCGGTCTTGAGGTAGAGACCTGGCTGATTAGTTTAGATCGGTGTTTTACCATGCATCCATATAGAAGCAACACCAAGGTGAGATGCGCCATCATGCATCTCGAGAGTTTTGCCTCTATCTGATGGCGGTTAGAGGAGGAGAGGATAGGTGTGAACATTAGCATTGTATCATGGGAGATTTTTCTGGAGAGATCCAGGGCACGATTTCTCTCACCTCAGTGGAGACAGTCTCAGGAAGATGAGTTCCATGCTTTGCACCAGTTTGGCATGTTTGTAGATCAGTTTGAGCACAAGTTTTATGAGCTCAAATAGTATGCTGGTATTGGCAATGATGAGGCGATGCTAGTTCAACACTTCTTGAGGGGTCTAAATGACCGCATTAGTGGCAGAGTGAGAGTGTTTGAGCCTTCTTCAGTAGAGGTAGCCGCGACGAAAGCCATGCTAGTGGAGCAAAATATTAGCTGTGCTCATGGCGGCCAGTTTGGAGTGCAGATCGAGAGTGTGACTTTGAGTGGGTCCAGAGTTAGAGGGAATCAATCCCAGACTACTGTACCTTTTAGGGATTCTCAGGCACCCACTAAGGGTGGGCAACAATAGAGTTTTTGTCGAGGGTGAAACAGTTTCAAGGCCAATAGGGTGGCAACTCTCAACATAAGAAGAACAAGAACTGGTAGAGGAGTAGGCAGAGTTTCCTAGGGCAGTCCTCTCAGGGTGCATCTCAGGCACCTAGTAGGGGAAGCTTCCAGCAGTCCAGTGGGCCGTCTGGAGGTATAGGACCTTGTAGGGGAGCTTGCTTCTCCTATGGTCAGTTTGGCCACATAGCTGCTCAGTGCCCTCAGTGTTCTCACCAGATAGGTAGTCATAGGCTAGTAGCATCAGAGCCAACAATGGGGGATGCAGGTAGATCCCATAGAGTATTTGTAGTGGTTGATGACTGCCAGGCTGAGCACCAAGTTACAGTGATCGAGACTGCAGGTGTGTTGTGTGGTATTCCTATCTTTGTACTTTTTGATTTTGGTGCTTCAGATTCTTTCATTTATTCATCCATTGTGGAGTGATGCGGGCTCACGTCTGCTAAGAAGGCAGATAGGTGGCAAGTAGAGTTGGCTACTGGTGTGCGTGTGCTCGTAGATACCTTCATTTCTAGTTGTGAGTTGGACCTAGGACCCTTTGTTACTTCAGTTGACCTTCGAGTCATTCCTTTGGGGTATTATGGAGTTGTGTTGGGGATGGATTGGCTATCGTGTATGCATTGAGGGTGTTAGCTTTTTGCAGTTTCTCTTGAGGATGTGGATGAGGAAGAGAGTCAAGAAATTTCTCTTGATTGTCACCCTATTCTTCGAGAGTATGCTGATGTGTTTCCTTTGGATATTCCTGGTATGCCTCCGAAGAGGGACATATACTTTCGCATTGACTTGGTTCTTGGCGCGAAACCTATTTTGAGAGCTCCATATAAGATGACTACTCAGGAGTTGAGTGAGTTGAAGTTGCAGATGGAGGAATTGTTGGCCAAGAGGTTCATTCATCCTAGTGTTTCTCCTTGGGGTGCAACTGTTATCTTTGTTAAGAAGAAGGATGGTTCTCTTCGGTTATGCATTGATTACCGACAACTGAATAAGGTAACCATTAGGAATCGATATCCATTGCCTCGTATAGATGAGCTTTTTGATTTGGTAAAGGGAGCCGATGTGTTCTCTAAGATTGATATGAAATCTGGGTATCATTAGTTGCGCATTTCATGATGCAAACATTCATAGAACGATGTTTCATACTCGTTATGGTCACTATGTGTTCACAATGGTGCCATTTGGATTGACGAATGCACCATCAGTTTTCACGAGCCTCATGAATGGGGTTTTCTGCACCTACCTTGGTCATTTTGTCATTGTTTTCTTGGATGGCATATTGATTTATTCTAAATCTATGGAAGAGGATGACAACCACTTGCGATAGGTATTGCAGTGCTTGAGGGAGAATCAACTTTATGCCAACTTGGTGAGTGTGATTTCTTCTAGTCAGAGGTGAACTATCTTGGTCATGTAGTTTCAGAAGGTGTATCCATGGATTATTCTAAGATCCAAGCCATTGTAGATTGGCCAACGCCAACCAATGTCTCAAAGGTTCAAAGTTTCATGGGTTTGGCCGATATTACTGTCGCTTTGTTCAGAGTTTTTCTCGAATAGGTCACCCGATCACTTCTCTTCAGAGGAAAGGGAAGAAGTTTGTTTGGTCAGAGCAATGCAAGTCAGCTTTTTGTACCTTGAAGGAACTGTTTGTTAGTGCTCTAATCTTGGCAGTTCTTGATCAATCTAGAGATTTTATAGTATGCACAGATGCCTCTTTAGAAGGTATAGGAGCAGTGCTTATGCAGGATGGTCATGTGGTTGCCTATGAGTCTCACAAACTCAAGGACCATGAAATGAACTATCTAGCTCATGAATTGGAGTTGGCAGCTGTAGTGCATGCGTTGGTTAGATGGCGACATTTTCTATTGGGGCGTCGGTTTGACCTACATAGTGATCACTGTAGTTTGTAGTATATTTTCATGCAGCCGAACTTGAATGCTCAACAATGAAGATTCCTTTGTGAGTATGATTTTGAGGTTCAATATATTCAGGGGAAAGAGAATGTAGTGGCAGATGCTTTGAGTCGTAGGTGACATGAGGTTGCAACATTGTCCCTTGGAGTGGACTTGAGAGAGAATTTTTGGGATTCTTCCTCGGGACACCTCGTATCAGGATGTTAGAGCTGTGACGGAGTTTGGAAGACCATTAGAGGGTAGATATTATGGATATAATCTTGAGGCAGATGGTTTTCTTCGACATCTTGGATGGATCTATGTACCTCCCTTGGAGGGTCTTCGCATTTTTATCATGATTGAGGCCCATCGTACACCTCTTATTCAGCACACCCTGGTGTCAAGAAGATGTATGCAGATCTTAGATAGTTATATTATTGGGCTGGTATGAAACATGACATTGCTGATTTTGTGTCAAAGTGTTTAGAATGTCAGCCGGTGAAGGCAGAGCATCAATACCCTGCAGGGCTTTAACAACCTAATTTGGTATTGGATTGGAAATGGGATATCATTTCCATGGATTTCATAGTGGGGTTTCTTGTTTCTTTGCATTGTCATGATGCCATCATGTTAATTGTTGATAGATTGACCAACGTTTCTCATTTTGTTCCTATTCGATCTTCTTATACAACAACAGTGGTGGCACGAGTTTTATTGGAAGATGTAGTGAGGTTGCATGGGATTCCTAGGTGGATCATTTCTGATAGAGATCCTATCTTTACTTTAACATTGTAGACCTCACTTTAGCATGTTTTGGGGACCCAGTTGAAATTCAATTCAACTTATCACCCAGAGACCGACAGTCAAATTGAGCGTGTGAATCAGGTCTTAGAGGACATGCTTCACATGTATGTTATGGACCAGCAGTCGCGCTGGGAGGAATATCTTTGCCTTGTGGAGTTTTCTTATAACAATGGATATCACAACTCCATAGGCATGTCTCCCTTCCAAGCATTGTATGGTCATCCTTTCCAAACTCCTTTGAGTTGGGATTAGTTAGAGGATAGGGCGCGTTTAGGACTAGATATGCTTTGAGAGATGGAGCAGTAGGTTGAGTAGATTCGTGGGCATTTGGTTGCTACCCAGGATAGGTAGAAGAAGTATGCTGATGCTCATAGAGTGGAACATCAATTTTCAGTTGGCGACCGTGTGTTCTTGAGAGTGCGTTCGCAAAAGAGTTTGATCCATTATGAAAAGGGTTCTAAGTTGGAGCCTCATTTTGTTGGCCCTTTTGAGATCCTTGAGAGGATAGGACCTATTGCCTACCGTCTTGCCTTGCCACCAAGTCTATCCCGTATCCACAATGTCTTTCATGTTTCTGTTGTTTGACCTTATCATCCTAATGTGACTCATGTTCTTGATTGGAATGCTTTGCAGGTCGAGGACGAGTAACTTTGCATGGAGCTCGTGCACATTCTTTAGCATCAGGATTTGACCCTCAGGGGTTGTACCATCAACTAGGTAAGGGTCCTATGGGACCCAAATGATGAGATCTCGATGACATGGGAGGATGTAGCGAAGATGAGAGAGCTTTATTCTTATCTATTTTAGGCTTCCAGGAGTAAGCCTAGTTTGGGGGGGGGGGAGAATGTAGTACCCCTTCTCGATCATACTTTTTAGACTCATGTTTGACTTTAGTTGAGTGTTCATTGGATATATTATTGTTATATTATTCAGACCTTATGCGATGTTATTACATGCTTTAACTTGATTTGTAGTGTATGCTTATGGATTACTGACATGTACTGTCACATTTACTTTATATGTGCGATGCGTTATATACATGTTTCATGTTTGCAAGTGTATGGGATGCGAGGGGATGATTTTCCTTCACTCACTCTGGTGAGATAGGGAACGCCATGATTCTCCTTCATCGGTGTGCGTGACGTGTCTATTTATATATTTGTCTATGCACATGTGGTTCTTTGATGCAGGACATTGTAGGTACAAGTACCGGGTAGGTACGAGGTATTGACTCCATCTGGTTTCACAGGTCTGAGCGTGCCTTATTTGTTCGATGGGAGTGGAGGAGATAGTTGTTGGACCCCAATTTGACCCACAGTTACACTTATGTGAGTGTTGTCAGTCGATCATCTTTTCCTGTTTGATCGGTATGCGAGTCATAGTGCTTTGGTATTTTCATTTTGTGAGTCATCGTATGATCATTCCTCGTTTTGCGTGCTTCTGATTATTTGAATAATTTTAAATTGAGTGAATGGTGTTATTTTGTATTGGCGTATTTAATTTAATTAATATGCGCTTGAGTAATTGATTTAATTAAATAAATGGAGTTGTTAAATAAAATGGTTAAATCGCATGTTATAATGTGAAAATTGTTGCATTAAATTATTTGAAAAAAAGAAAAAAGAAAGAAATAAGTTAAATGCTATGCTATTTGAATTTTTTTGCAAATGTTGAGTTAAATTCTTATAGGAAAAGAAAATAAATAAAAAGCATTTCCATTGACCTTTTAGTTAGCTTTTAGATTTTATTTTTATTTAAAAAGAATTGTATCATGGAAAAGAGAAATTAGATTTGTTTTACTTTTTAAATATTTTATTCCTTTTGGTTGAGGAAACTTTTGACCTAAAAGTTTAGGTTGAAAATATTTTTTCTATATTACCTGTGAGTTCACGGGAAGAAGGAGAGGCATTTTTGAAAACCAAAACTTGGAAACCATTTGGAAGGAGGAATCTGGATTTTAGAATTGGTATGCACGATTGAATCTCTTCTACAATTTTCTTCCTGGACTGCTTTTCTAGTTGGGTAGATTTCCTTCTTTGTTGCAATAAAAATTTGAATGTTTTGAGCCTTTTCCCTATGTGTGTGATGAAAATTTGTTAAATATTATTGGAGATTCTTGTTGAAAGTTTGATTTGGAAATAGAGTAGTTTTCTATTGAATTTAATTAAATCCCAAATCAATGTGTTGTATGTTGAAAATAAATTGTCCAATATCTTATTGGTTGTGTGCTTCCAAGTCTTTTTTTTGTAAAATTTAGTTTTTGATTATTTTCTCTATTTGAGTAGTAAGGAATAGCTTTTGTTTTCTGAATGATTGCAAGTTTTTATTTGTCCAAAATTAGGGGTTTATGCTGGCAAAATTTTGTTAATTTGCCTCTTTGTATGATGCAAAGATTTTTCCAGTGTGTGAAGAAATAAAGAAATGAATCAAATCCCCTCTAATTTCTTAAAATTCTTTTGATTTTTTGCCCAAGATCTTTAGATTTGGGTCTTTTATTCTTTATTGGATAGACAAAATTCCTTATTGAAAAATTTCATTTCAATTTTTTTTTTCTTTCATCCTTAGTTGCTTATTGTGTGGTTATTCCTTTGGGGTTCCTAGCGGGGCATTACAAAATGTACAATTAGGATGTATATATCTAATTATAAATGCACATTTATGTATGCAAAGTAAATTAGGATGTATGAACATTCAATTAAATGCATTTGTATCATATCTAAATTAGGATGTATAATTAGGACTTCTCTCAAGGGGATATTTAAATGTATCTAAGATGTACATATAATTAAAAATCTAAGATGTACACACATTTCTAATTTTTATGTACGTGAATGTATACATACACATGTACAAATATCTAATCTATCTATAAAAGTATAATAATATAAGTTAAAATCTTTGTACCTACATATAAACATCTTTATAATCTTACAGATATACATAAGTTAATGATATATTCAAAGTAAACATCTAATATATATTGTAGTGTCATAAAATTGTGACTCCTACAATTTTAACCACATTTTAGGTCCTCACCTCAGCGGTGGCATCTTCTTCCCCAACCAAGACCTATTTCTGCATTCTCACCCCTTCACCCTTCCTCCTTCAAGATCTATGGCTGTTTTAGACCCTGTCCGGGCCCCAAAATAGGGCAAGACAGGGGCGTGGTGCATGGCGTCCCTGTCCTTACCACTTAGGGTGGCCCTTAGTTAGGACTTCCCGGTCTCCTATGCATAATTTGCCTTCGGAGTTTGTAATTCCTCTTTGTCAGCCTTCGGTGGTTGAAAATTAATCCTTGAGGCATGTATAAAAGGGGATCCAATTCCCTCATTTAGGGGAGGATGAGAGGCATAAGGATAGGATACAAGGTCATCATCAAGCATTCAAGCATTCAAGTCTTCTTCATTCATCCATTGGAGCAATATTACAACATTCATTTGGAAGCATGTGTGTGTGTTAGGGTTTTGTAATGTTACATGCCATTTCATATGACAATTGTGATTACATTCAAGAAGCAAAGCAATCATCATCAACAAGTTGCAGATCTACAACGCATACATTTCCATTGTTTACATTCAAGAATTTACAATTACTTTCTTTCAAGGTTGATTCCTCAGCCAGGGTTTGACTGAGGAAAACTCCTATCCACAACCCTTCTCCCTCTCTTTTCTGTGTGTAGGTTGTAGGTGCACGACTGTAATTGTAGGTTTGGGTTTCATTTGCAGAGACAAAAAAATCCTTTCGTTTCACGGATTTTGTGGAGGACCATGTACATTCCCGCCATGATCCCAATGACTTTTCTCCAAATTTGTAGGGTAGATCCATATCAATCTAATTAGCTTAGATCCAAAGTTACAGCGGGATCTCAAACTAGTAGCTCCTCATTTCACTCATTTCCTCTCTCTTTTCCGCATAGTCAACAAGTCAAATTTCTCATTTACAAAAGAGGGTAGATCACACTTCAACCCTTGCAATCCACTTGGAATTCACATCCTTGTTTCCTTTGTATTTGGATCTAGTGGATTCAAGCCCCTCTTTTGAATGTAAAGTTCCTCCAAGTGAAAATCATCCTAGTGACTTCCTTTCTCTCTCCTAGATGGAGAGTCACTAGGGTCCAATTTTCCACTTTACATATATATATGAACATGATATTTTCAAAGTAAACATCTAATCTATCTACACATGATTTCTCTATAATATATATAAATTTAAACACATGTCAATGGTTCTAAATCTCAAACATATATAATAAATGGACTTGAATGTATGTAATATATATATATATATATATATATAATATATATATATATATATATATATATATATATATATATATATATATATATATATGTTAAATGTAAATATAAAGGTAAACAAACAACACATTTATGAGAATGCCTATATAAAGTAAGTATAAATGTAACAATATGTCTAGAAGAAAGTCCATAAATATACAAAGATAAACATCTGTACTACAGCTTGACACATGCTAGAAAGTGGCAGATCAGTTTGAATCATGAAGGCTACGAACAAAAGTGACCATTTGAGTGAGAGTCCTGGTCTGATGGATGTCCAATCGACCCCTACAAAAGTAGAATATAAATTAAATATATTTACATGTATGGATATTATATTAAATCTAGACTATTAAAATATACAATGTACATGTACAAAATCCATAACCAACCTATCCACTAGCAGGTGTTGCATCGAAAGAATCTCTCCTACGTACACACTCCAAGCTCAAGCTAGGAGTGGACATGAGGTAACTGTTACATATGTACATTTTAGGATTAGTTTGAACAATAAATGATACTCTAACTTTTAAATTATAGAAATTGTATCCATTAAAAATATAAGCATATATTGATATTTTTATTTAAATCAAATATTACATGCACAAGTACCTATGTAACAGGAGGTATAGTCGGATCATCTGCTATGATCATATCACCCACAACAATTGCATCTACATATCTCTCTCTGGTAGTATAAATGAGTGAGGGAGTGTAAGGGGCTATGTAGATGAGTGGGCATTGATGAAGTGTCTGATCCTAGTAACATATCCATATTACTAGTTTGGCCCAAATCCCATAGCTGCTGCCTCAAATGAATCCAAGCCCTCTGCTATGATATGGACCTAATCAACCCGCATCTCCTCCTCTGTAGTAGTAGAGTGATGTATAGGTGGGTCACCTAGAGCATACGTAGAGTGATGAGAATGCTGCGACTGTCTCGACATATTAGTCGATACAATAGCCCGCGTGTCTACTAAGAATCTCCTCTCTGACATCAACCAATGGTATCTGAAGGGATGAAATGAAATGATATGAATGTAAGAGGTCCTCAAACAAATACTGAGACATCTGTAATATATGTCGAACACCTCTTGATATAGCTGCTACGTCATCTAGTGAGGGGATGCCAATAGTAACATACTGATATAAATCAGTCGTGACCCCATGGCTGGAAGATGGACTCGTGGATGATCTTGAATGAGGTCAAGTCATCATGTATCTACCCAACCTATCATAATAAATCATGGCTATTGTTGAAGCAATATATCCAATGATATCAATTGCTTCTCTCTGAGAAACAATCACTACGTGATCAGTTGTGGGGGTGAGGGCTGGGGCTATCATCGAAAATTTCTGACCAACAAGCTACCTATGTGTGGGCACCTATCTATCACCCCTACCTATAAATCTTTGTCAACCACTCTACCTCTCCCTTGTTTGTAATAGCCTGGAAGGTCAAGGTAGTTGGGTTTCATATCCAAGTGAACCTCAACAATATACATGCTGAGCAAAGTATAATAGTATTTGGTTGTTATTAGGATAACAACCATGAGTAGTTAAGAAATATGGGTATATCTTCTCAACCACTCGTGGATCGATGCACTACGTCACCTGATATGCTTCTAACCTTAATCTTCTCTTGATAATGGGGAAAACATCATTCTTTAATGACTTCCTTGGGGACTTCCCTCGTATACATCCTCCAAGGAATCATTACCCCTAACCTCATCCCTCAACTGCCTAAAAATGGAATCAATAATATGTGAGGCATATGATGTATGCGTCCCCAATCTATCTCTAAATGTTTGCAAACTAGTGTAAATGGATTCACATGTACGCTTGTATACATCATCCATCCATGGATCATTTAAAATAGATCTCAACTTTTGCATCTCATGATCACTATGACAAAATATAGTACCAATAACTGGTACATGATCCTGCTGTGCATGCTGTGTATGAGGAGCCTGATTTGGCTGTACATGATATGCATTAGGAGCCTGATCCTCCATCTATTGATATGTGTCATAAAGTTAGAATTTATGTTACAAGGACGTATGTATGAGCACACACACACACAATGAAGAGCATTCAAATTAAAAAATTAAATTTCTATTGTATCATAATGTAATATATTAATGAGAGAGAGAGAGAGAGAGAGAGAGGAGAGAGAGAGGAGAGAGGAGACGAGAGAGAGAGAGAGAGAGAGAGAGAGAGAGAGAGAGAGAGAGAGAGAGAGATGAGAGAGAGAGAGAGAGAGAGGATAGAGAGAGAGAGAGAGAGAGAGAGAGAGAGAGAGAGAGAGAGAAGGGAGAGAGAGAGAGAGAGAGAGAGAGAGAGAGAGAGAGAGAGAGAGAGAGAGAGAGAGAGAGAGAGAGAGAGAGAGAGAGAGATTAAAACATGAAGTTTGCATTCAAAATACAACATTAAAGAGAGAGAGAGATCATTAAATCTATATCATGTGTTAAATTAAAACATTAATGAGAGAGAGAAAGAGGGGAGATTATTAATGAGAGATATTGTTAAAGATCATTAAATTAAAACATGTATTTAAATAGTACATTGAAGATCATTAGAGATACTAATTCAAATAATATTTATAGTACAAACATGTATTTTAAATTTAACATTAAATTAAATATATCACTAAACATTGAAATATATGACTAAACATTAAAAAATCATATGGTGCTAATTGTTCAAATAGTGTCCTAAGGGGTCACGTATGGTATCGTTAGGGGTCATATGGAGTCCTTAGGGCTCACACATGGTCTGTTATAACATTTTTATGACTCCTTAGGATACCATATGAACCATTAGAACATCATATGGTCCTAATGGTTCATATAGTGTCCTAAGGGGTTATATGGTGTTGTTAGGGGTCATATGGTCCTAATGATTTATATAGTGTCCTAAGGGGTTATATGGTGTCGTTAGGGGTCATATGGAGTTCTACATCATCAAATGGTGTCATTAGGGGTCATATGGGGTCCTAAGGGGACAAACATGTGTTAAAACACCATATGAACCATTAGGATATCATATGGTCCTAATGGAGCTCATATAACTTGTTCTAAGGGATCATATGGTGTCGTTATGGGTCATAAGAGATCCTAAGGGATCAAAACATGGTGTTAGAGCACTATATGACCCCCCCTAGGGACACTATATGAACCATTACGACATCATATGGTCCTAATGGTTCATATAGTGTCCCTAAAGGGTCATTTAGTGTCGCTAGGGGTCATATGGGGTCCTAAAGGGTCACACATGGTGTTAGAAACACCGTATGACCCCTTAAGAACACCATATGAACCATTAGGACATAATTATGGTGTCCTAAGGGGTCACACATGGTGTTATAACACCGTATGACCCCTTAGGACACTATATCAACATTATGAGATCATATGGTCCTAATGGTTCATATAGTGTCTTAAGGGGTTATGTGGGGTCATTAGGGGTCATGTGGTGTGCTAATGGTTCATATAGTGTCCTAAGGGGTCATATGGTGTGGCTAGGAGTGATATAGGGTCCTAAGGGGTCACACATGGTGTTATAATACCGTATAACCCCTTAGGACACTATATGAACCATTAGGACATCATATGGTCCTAATGGTTCATATGGTGTCCTAAGGGGTCATGTGGTGTCGTTAGGGGTCATATGGGGTCCTAAGGGGTCAAACATGGTGTTGTAACACCGCATGACCCCTTAGGACACCATATGAACTATTAGGACATCATATGGTCCTAATGGCTCATATGGTGTCCTAAGGGGTCATATGGTGTCATTAGGGGTCATATGGGGTCCTAAGGGGTCACATATGGTGTTGTAACATCGTATGACCCCTTATGATACCATATGAACCATTAGGACATCATATGGTCCTAATGGTTCATATGGTGTCTTAAGGGGTCATGTGGTGTTGCTAGGGGTCATATGGGGTCCTAAAGGGTCAAACATGGTGTTAGACACCATATGACCCCTTAGGACACCTCATGAACCATTAGGACATCATAAAGTCCTAATGGTTCATATAGTGTCCTAAGGGGTCATATGGTGTCGTTAGGGGTCATATGGGGTCCTAAGGGGTCACACATGGTGTTATAACACCGTATGATCCCTTAGGTTACTATATGAACCATTAGGACATCATATGGTCCTAATAGCTCATATAGTGTTCTAAAGGGTTATGTGGTGTCATTAGGGGTCATATGGGGTCACACATGGTGTTGTAACATCTTATGACCTCTTAGGACACCATATGAACCATTAGGACATCATATGGTCTTAATGGTTCATATAGTGTCCTAAGGGGTCATGTGGTGTCGTTAGGGGTCACATGGGGTCCTAAAGGGTCACACATGGTATTAGAACACCGTATGACCCCTTCATACACCATATGAACTATTAGGACATCATATAGTCATAGTGGTTCATATAGTGTTGTAAGGGGTCATATGGTGTCGTTAGGAGTCATATGGGGTCCTAAGGGGTCACACATGGTGTTATAACACCGTATGACCCCTTAGGACACTATATGAACCATTAGGACATCATATGGTCCTAATTGTTCATATAATGTCCTAAGGGGTTATGTGGTGTTGTTAGGGGTCATATGAGGTCCTAAGAGGTCACACATGGTGTTGTAATACCGTATGACCCCTTAGGACACCATATGGAACATTAGGATATCATATGGTCCTAATGGTTCATATAGTGTCCTAAAGGGTCATGTATTGTCACTAGGGGTCATATGTGATCCTAAAGGGCCACACATGGTGTTAGAACACCGTATGACCCCTTAAGAACACCATATGAACCATTAGGACATCATATGGTCCTAATGGTTCATATAGTGTCCTAAGGGGTCATATGGTGTTGTTAGGGGTCATATGGGGTCATAAGGGGTTACACATGGTGTTATAACACCATATGATCCCTTAGGACACTATATGAATCATTATGACATCATATGGTCCTAATGGTTCATATAATGTCCTAAGGGGTTATGTGGTGTCGTTAGGGGTTATATGGGGTCCGAAGGGGTCACACATGGTGTTGTAAGACCGCATGCCCCCTTAGGACACCATATGAACCATTAGGACATCATATGGTCCTACTGGTTCATATGGTGTCCTAAGGGGTCATGTTGTATTGCTAGGGGTCATATGGGGTCCTAGAGGGTCACACATGGTGTTAGAACACCGTATGACCCCTTAGGACACCATATGAACCATTAGGACATCATATGGTCCTAATGGTTCATATAGTGTCCTAAGGGGTCATATGGTGTCGTTAGGGGTCATATGGGGTCCTAAGGGGTCACACATGTTGTTATAACATCGTATGACCCCTTAGGACAATATATGAACCATTAGGACATCATATGATCCTAATGGTTCATATAGTGTCCTAAGGGGTTATGTGTTATCGTTAGGGGTCATATGGGGTCCTAAGTAGTTTTTCTAAGTTTTAATTTTTCTATTGTTTTAATTTATTATCTAAGTTTTCTAGGTTTTAATTTATTATCTAATTTTTCTAACGTTTTAATTAATTATCTAAGTTTTCTAATGTTTTTCTAAATTTTAATTTATTATCTAATTTTTGTAACGTTTTATATTATTATCTAAGTTTTCTAAGTTTTAATTTTGCTAACGTTTTTCTAAATTTTTTCTAAGTTTTAATTTAGAATGTAAGTTTTGTAAGGTTTTTTCTAAAATGTTGAAAACCAATAATAAATATACAATTATTAAATTGAAAAAATAAATTAACAAACAAAACTATTTTATTTTCTATTTAAAAAAAATAAATTTAACAATAAATAAAAATACAAAAAAATAACATTATTAAACAGAGAAAGGGTATTTTTGTGCACTTGGAACAATGTAAGTCGAATGATGAGTGCTGACGAGCGCTGACAGGTGATGATTGGGTCGCTGATGAAATCTACACGTAGGGTTTTCTCAAACCACCTCAGTGGAGCCCAAATGCACAGTTGAAAATGACATTTTAACTATCATTTTGGCTTTATAGAGACAATTTTTTTTTTGGCGCACTAGGGTTCGCTCGAGGGGGGGTTCAAGTGAACCCTATAAAATATTATATTTTATTGTGTTCATGCGAACCATATTGTGTCATAATGTTTGCTCGAACCTCGATGGGTAGTTCGAGCGAATACATCCATTTCGCTCGTACCGACCTAAATTTTTTTTCCCCATGCCCACGAATTTCCTTTGTGGGTAAAAGTGGGAACCATTATTGTAGTTCACCCATTACAAAAAAAGAGGAACACATAACAACAAAAATGTCATGCAAAATAAATAGTTCTATTTAATAATCCCTCTCTAAATTCATTAATATACATACCCAATAGGTAAAGACTACCACACTTAAAAAATATTACATTTTATTTATTACACTTTATATATGATAATATTTAAAAAAATATATGTTATAATAGCTACCTCATAAACCTCAAAAACCCTCTAAAATAATAATGAACAATCAAGGAGACATCTGTTTAAAATAACATGTTAAAATAGCTATCTATTTATGACGTAGAGAGCATCTTTAATGGTTAACACCCTATCAAAATTGAAAAATACTGTTAAAACATTGTTGGTAACATGCACTGTCATTGATGTCAACCTTAAGTCTGAAATACATGTTTCTTGTTATCTTTTATTGTTGACAATTATTGTGTTCTCATTGATAACAACACAACCATTTAAAGTTTGAGAATTTCTAGCATTGTTTGTATTAATTAAACCATTCCTCATCATTCTACTTTTGCATTCAAAAGCTTTATGTCCAAATTTGTTGAAAACATAACATTGACCATTGAATTATGGAGGCCTTGAATACTTAAATGAATTCTGATTTATCTTCCTTCTACATTCAATAAATCTATGTCCAAACTTTTGGAGGAAAAAAAATTACCATTGAAAGGTTGAGAATACCTGGTTGGTGTAGTTTGATTTTGCATTGACCTCTTGAGGTTCTTCTTCTTGTTCTGGACTAGGGTGAATTGTTCTGGCAATCTCCAGTCTTCTTGGATTCTTGTACCTTCTCTTTTCTTGAATTAGTCTTAGACCACTCTCCCTTTCAAAGCCAAGACCACCCTTGTCCTTAGGTATTTCTATATTGAGCATTTATTAAGCATTCCACTCCTAGCTTTGATTTTCAATTTTTTATTTTGCATCCTTCAACTCCTTTCTTAGGGCAACTTCTTACCCAAGCTTTGTGCACCTCAATAGATTTGCTGCATAGCTTGGTTTCTAGATAATCAACAATCTTCTTTCCTTCTTCAATTTGATTATATCATCTTATGCCTTCTTAAGCTTATCATCACATTTTTTGCTTCCTTCCTTTTAATGTTCAATCATCTTGAGTTTGTCTTTTCTTTAATTATTTTTTGCAAGTTGATTCTTCAACCTATCAATCAACCTTTCTTCTTTTGTAAGCTTATCCTAATATTTTTTGCATTGAGCTCTAATATCATCCAAACAACAAGAGCAATTCTAAATTTTCCTTCAAGATCCATTTCTCATTAGTAGGATCAACATCCCATCCTTCAGGTTCCACGACATCTAATTTATTTATGAACTAAAATTTCTTATTCTAGCTTTCTTTGGAACCCATGTGTTCAAATGCAATATCTACCTCAGTTGTTAAATCAGTGCTTTAGAAAACCTTTCTCTTATACCAATTGTTGAACACACACCAAATGTTGAGAGGGGGGAGGTGAATCAACATAAACTAAAATTCATCCATTCATTAACTCTTAAAACATTAAATTTAGATTTGCAAAAAATAAATAATAGAACAAAGCATTCACCACACAAAGACACCAATATTTTTATCTGGAAAACCCAATGAGGAAAAACCATGGTGATGATCAACTCACAATATATAAATCAAGAGTACAATGTTTGTTTTAGGCAAATTACCAAGGAAGTCTCTTGCCACTTGGACTTGTGGGCTAAGGCAAGATACAATATCACAACATTACAATGGATTTCATAAGGTGAAATATTGTAGAAGATGCATCTTAAATGCTAAAAGTATAGTTCTCTTTGAAGCTCAAATCCGAATCTAGTACATTGATTTTTCACACTTCATAAAATTCATATAAACTCTTATATCTCCAAAAGAAAATATACACACATTACTTTTTTTAAAGATAACTACACCATTCACAAATGATTTATTCCTTATATATATCTTTCGTAGCATTAAAATATCTATTATGTTGGCCTAATGGGAACCTAATTAGAGAAACATGTAACAAGGCATAAGTTGATTCTAAACACAATTCATCATCAACTAGATAGGTTGTAGATCAACCCAAATTCATAGTTGGCCTCAACAAGATGATAACATACTTTCAAGACATTCTTCAACCAAATAAAATAGGTCAAGATTAACTAAAATTAACTAAACATATTGAGTCTAGTTCATGCATCAAATTGCATATCAAAGATAGATCCCAACATGATCTTGTTACAAATATGTGTTCTTATTGTCATTGATGTCAAATTTGTTGATCCAAAGACTGTTCTAGATGATCTAAATATAGAATAGAATGTGATGGAGATTGCAAAAGATATTTCAAATGTTACTGGAGAAGAGAAGAAAAATATAGATCCAGAGAAGGAAAGAAAGAAAGAGGAAGAGAAGAATGAAGAAAAGATAGAGAAATATGAGAAGAAGAAATAAGAAAAGAAAGTCAATATAGAGAAGGTTGTTGGAAAAAATGCAACAAACTGAGAGAGGGGGGTTAATCAGTTTTCTCTCAAACTTTACTTAAACTCAAATTTAGATATGATGATTAACAGTAAAAGCATAAATCAACACCACATTAATAACACACATAACACCAAGATTTTTGACGTGAAAACCCGGTTAAGGGAAAAACCATGGTGGGAACCTACCCACAATTAGATAATACCCTATTAGGAGTAAGTTTAAATATTACAATGGGGAATGCACATGCATTCAGGCACATTGTCTAGAGCTCATTGCTCAAATCACAAAACAAGAAGGGCTACAACCCTGGGGAAGGCTCACTGCCTTACAAAAAGATTTGGATTGCATTCAGAGGATCAATGAATTGATAAAATAACATCTTCTCATGCCTGGTTACAATTTTGGTTAAGCACATATACTCAAACTCTTCTCTTTCACACTTCCTCATACCTTTTCGCACTTCTTCGCACTTCTCCTCTGCTACTAAAATATCAATCAATGTTCACACATGCAGATACAACTCGCACATGAATATTACATATATTTATACAAGTCATCAACCTAAATTTCAAGGTTGGCTAAACCCTCAACACAAATTATAAATTAATAACCTCACACGTTACAAAAATACATACATACCAAAAAAATGTTAGCTAAGACATAGTTTGTACCTAAACCAACACTGCACGCAAGAAATACTTCCAGAATTATGCCTCAAACATCCGCAACATGTACAATCATCATGAGTGTCGCATAACACAAAGAACACCATCGGATCAAGAAAATGATCAATGACACACACAACGATCAATTCAGACCATCAACACAGATAGAACATGATATAGAAACATACACAAGCAACGTGAATCACCACAGAAACAACCACAACATCACCACTTACTAGAATATTAATCATCATTATACCGAACCTCAAGAACACACATAAAACTGACTGTTAAACTGAAAGATTCACTTGCACACATTCAAATCATGAACCATCTAAATTGAGGACACATATGAACATCCCAAATACTCTGCCAAATCTATAAAATAAGATATTGCAATTCCGGAGCAATGCATAGCACAACCCAAAACACCGAATAAACCATAAAACTGAATATCAACCACAATATCAGATCTCTCAATTGATCAAACATCACATGGTCCTCTAAAACTTCAGTTGAATCAACTAGAGATAAGTATCTCAAACCCATTAAATCGCAACATCTCATTTGCAACACATTGGCAAAACCAACTCACCCAATTTTACTACAACACTGAAATACACAGAAGAATATGTTGACATCAATGGCAACACATCATTCCAACAAAATTCTTATAAATATGCAACAAAGGTGAGTCAGTGAAAGAGAAGGAGAAGATAATCATAAGAATGTTAGTTGGAGAATATTTTGCACTATCTGAAGATTCTAGAATTGATATATTATATTTGTAGATGAAGTTTAAACCTGTTGTTACATCAAAGATTTTGTAGGTTTAAATGATAGAAGCAAGATGGATTGGCCAAGTTATCACTCCTCCATACACTACATCTGGGTGATGTTCTCCACCATAAAACTAGACAAAAATGAATTGTTTCTAAGGTGGATTGTATAGAATTGATAAATAATATAGTGAAGTGAAGAGGAGCAGTTGTAGGTTATACAAGGAGGACTAAAGGATTATGCTTCTATCTTGGAAGTAAATTCAGAGAAGAAGATAATAGAGTAAAGGTGGAATAATCTAGTGGATAAATGTGTAGATGCACACAACTGGCTACAAGAGAGTATAACCAGTTTTGAGAAGAGTGTAGATAGTGTGGTAGAGGTATATCAATTTTGTCATAAGAGGCCTAAGTCTTCTTAGGGGATTCAGGATTATATAAATATATTTGAGAACCATATTATGAAAGTATCTAAGTCAATAAACTTGAGGAAGATGGAAATGCACAAGAGAGAGTTCGATTAGAAAACCTATACATAAAGCTCAACTTGTTAATAAGTAAAAAGAATAGATCAAGAAGGAATTTTACTAGTTGAGAGATATAATAGATGCACATATCACCAATATGGTGAAGATTCTTAAAGATTACCAGGAATTCAACAAGATAGTAAAGGCACCGAGAACTTGTGAAGAGGTAGATGATCTTCTATTAAAGATAGAGAGTCAATGTAATATTTTTTTTTTGCAAGGCTGATTGGACTACTGCCTGGGCTCAGCTGAAGTGTATTCATCAAGGTATCTTGCTCTTGACTAAGAAAAGCGGGAAACCTTCTTAGCAAGGTAGTTGATTGATTCTAGTATGACATTTTTATCATATACATATGCAGATGAGTGTGTGAACCAATTTTGATCTCCATTTTTGAGGGAGTGTTGTAGATACATGGAGTTGTATATGAATTGTTTATTTTTGTTAAATGAAGACACCCTTTATCTTTGATGTCAAAAGTGGGAGTGATTTTGGAGTTGGCACAAGTGTTACTATCAATGAAAGAGGGAGAGATTGTTGCTAATATGCGTTCTTGTTGTTATTGATGTCAAACTTGTTGATTCAAATGAGTGTTTTTGTTATTGTCTATGGTTCGGATGTGGTTTGGTTCAATACAATTATAGTGGGATTCTAGTATGGTCATGCATATTTGTGGAGTCTATTTGTGGTTGCTCTAGAATGTTTTTAATGATGTATCCTATAGTTTCTAGATATTGGTGGTTTTTATAGGATCTGCAGTGATGTTTAGTCAAGTATGTTTGTTTCGGTGTCAATTTTTTAATCCTATACCTGCTAGTACTTTGGTGATGCGGTTTGGTTATTTAATATTATTGGTATTTGTTGATGCTATCTTGGGCATCCACAAGTACTCTTAATGGTCCGCATTGAAGATTGCATAATGTTGTTGTAGTTTGATTTGATAGTTTTATCTTTTGCACTTGCCCTATAATATTTTGGTCCATGTGTTGCGTGTAGATATATGGGCGATGATTTTTGATGGATTTAAAGGTGTGTCAACATTGTGTGAATCCTCACACATCTCATTTTTCCTTTTGGATGTATTGGATTTTGTTTTTGGTCAATTGTTTGATGTTTACATGCTACACCTAATTAGACCAACCTAAATGGTGTCCTTGAGGTTGTAGTTGGTATAAAAAGGATGGAATCATTGAGGATATATAGTATGAAGTTTATATGTGAAGCAACATAGTGGTCTGAAAGTGTTATAGAATAGAGATGAAGACAATTTCAATATGTTTTGAATTATGAACTGTGATCAATTTTATAGTGGATGCAGTTCTCTATAGTTCAACCCTATTGATGTCTTTGTATCTGGAGGATTTTATCTTGCCTTGAAGAAGTGATCTTCAGTATTGGCAAGTATCTTTTGTATCTTTCCCTAACATTGCGCGCCTTAGCCTTACAAGTTATCTTAGGGCAATGAGCTCCTTGGCCTTTGGCCTTAACATTGTAACTTTTTTATTCATATAGTGAGAAAGTTATCACATGGATTTTCCTTGTTTGGGTTTTCCACATAAAATATTGGTGTTATTGTGTGGTTTCTTTTTTGTTTTTAGCTATTTACTTTCATGCGTAAAGTATATGGAATGAATGATAAGTAAAAAGGTTAATACTGTTTAAGTTTTTGTACATGTTGACTCGCCCCCCTCTCAACATACAGTAGTGTTTAATAGATCTAACATAAAAAAAATAGTGTGGACCACCAAAAAAAGCATGTGATCCATAGACATATCTTCTCCGTTCACTTTCTGAAGTAATTGATCATCAAAAGTTGATGCATGATAATTAAATCACTGATCTATGAAACACTGTGTAGATTCAATAGACCGTGTAACAATAGTGAGCAAGAAATCATTGACTAATTTCACCAATAGACCTAAAATTAATTATCATAGGTCCAATACACTATCCTTATCATGTCCCAAATTTTCACTATTAAAATTTTCAATGCAGGAGAATGCAAAACTTTCTTCCAATTGGCTAAAACTATTCCTCTATTAAATTCGGATCAAAAGATCAACACATATAACTTTTGTTGTAAATAATGAAATCAGCTAAAAAATTAATAGTATATACAAAATCCATCACCAAGCCTAAATCTAGATCCACTTAAGAAAGAAATTTAATGTGGTAGGATGCAAAACAAAACACTAACCCGTAGTCGTAAAGAAACTATGTCTCAACACAAATATTTTTTTCAAACTTTTAGTCACGAGACTGAACCAAAACTAATATCAAGACATCTCCCAAGCACGTAAACTCTAACCAAAATGTCTCCATCATGAACATAATTTATAATATGAGAATCCATACATACCATGCACTCTAGACTGATATGCTATCAACTGATAAAGCTCCTAATTGACCTCTTCATCAATGATCAAAGACATATCCAACATGCTATCATCTGATATACCAGTATCTAAAGCACATTCTTGATTTGTACAAACTAAGTGACAACACATATTGTTAGACATCAATTTTGACATCAATGAGAACAATATATTGCCAATCATTCTCTCAACAAGTCTCCAATAGGAGAGGCTGAGAAGGAGAGAGAGAGGGGGAAAGGGAGAGGTTGAGAAAGAGAAATAGAGAGAGGGGAGAAAGAAGAGGTTGAGAAAAAGAGATCAGGAAAGTGAGATGTTGAGAGAGAGAGAGAGAGAGGGTTACTTTAACTCCACATATCATGTATGGGTAATTTCCCTTTAACCCATTCACATTGCTGGCCCCTAAAATGCTTGAGTGGCCAAATGGGTTTGCATAGTTTATATTGTGAAAAACCCATACATGTTTTTTTATGTAAAGAATAACATATGAGTTTTGGCACTATAGACCCAAACAAGATGCAGACATCTCTTTAGGAACACAAACACAAATAAGTTAAGGAAACTTAACCTATTTTCATTTTTGGTCCTAAAATTTAGTGCTAGCACTTTGGCCCTCCACCTAATAATTATGAAATAGAGAGGGTTAGAGAGGGAAGAGAGAGAGAGAGGAAGAGAGTGAGAGAGAGGAGAGAGAGAGAGAGAGAGAGAGACGAGAGAGAGAGAGAGAGGAGAGAGAGAGGGAGAGAGAGAGAGAGAGAGAGAGAGAGAGATGGAGAGAGAGAGATGAGAGAGAGAGAGAGAGAGAGAGAGAGAGAGAGAGAGAGAGAGAGAGAGAGAGAGATGAAGAGAGAGAGAGAGAGAGAGAGAGCGAGAGAGAGAGAGGAGAGAGAGAGAGAGAGAGAGAGAGAGAGGAGAGAGAGAGAGAGAGGGGGGGGAGAGAGGGGGGAAAGGGAGAGGAGAAGAGAGAGAAGAAGAGAGAGAGGGGATTTGAAGGGTTAGATGACAAGCAAATTTGACCTTTGCAAAAGATTTTCTAAATAACTCTTTTAATGAAAGGTCATCAATAATAAAGGTTTCATTAGGCACACATAATTGGATATTTTCACTGCTTGTGTGACAAAGATAAATAGAGAGAGAGGGTGGAAGGGAGAGGTTGAGAAAGAGAAAGAGAGAGAAAGAAAGAAATGGAGAGGAAGAGAGAGGGAAAAAGAAGAGGTAGAGAGAGACTGTGATACAAAATTTACTTCATTGAGCCCCATTCTTCTTTTAAAACTTACCCCTGTGTTTCAACTTTATCCTTTGAGTATACACACAAACCAAAAATAGGAATTTAAGTTAAAATGTGATAGTTTAGATGCATATGGGGTATACAAACACACAAGGATAACATGTCCTTTGGGTACAAAAGAGACCACACACATGAATTTGAGTTAAAATATGATAGTTTAGATGCATGCAAGCTCATTTGTGGGATTTTTCTTGGGAAGATACTTGCTTGATTGACTAAGACTTCATTCACAAGGTAACAATCTTGGCTGGTCAGTATATTAAGTACTATATTTCACGTGTACATAATTAAAATATCATAATTAAAGGCAAATTTAAATAAGTGTGATTAAATTTTAGACGCCATGGGAGTGTGCAGCCACTTTAGCGTGCTTTGTCTCATCATCTTCTGTTATTATTGTGAGAGTACATAACTACAAAGGATTTAGTACATTCATAAAATAGAGACTCCAAAAGAGCTCTCACAATTTGATGCCTTCTATCTACTGACAATTTGATGGATATGTAAGATATCCTTGACGATAATTATACATATACCTTTCTTGAACAAACCCTCTCACACTTGAAGCTTGTGCAAATAGTTGTCACTTGAAAGATGCACATGCTTTTTCTTTACTGCTTTTGATATTTTTTGAGCTCTAAGAGAATCACACATTGAGAACAATAAGTAAAATGATGTTGTAGGATCTTAAGGGTTAGGATGCCAAGCATGTTAAACACACCTTAGGGCTAAGAGGGGGGCGAATCAGTCCGAACCTAAAAACATTTAACTTTAAACTTTATCTTTTCAAAACAAAATCAACTTATCTCTAACTTTATTAGCAACAATGAAGAATAGAGTAATTACACATAGCTCATAAGAGAACACTAGAATTACGTGGAAAACCCAAATAGGGAAAAACCATTGTGAGAGTCAACTCACAATATATATGAAATGATTAAAAATCTATTTTAGGCTCACTCCCACCTAGAAGGCTTGTAGTTTGAGATGCACTATCCTAGGGCAAGATACATAAGAAATTATGGGATGAAGGCAATTCCTCTAGGGTAAGATACATTACGACTTGCAGGATGAAGCTCACTTCTCTAAGGCAAGATACATCAGGCTTTGGAGCTAGAATCTCATTGCTCCAAGGAAAGGTACAAACACTTGCAGACCAAAGATCACTTCTCCAGGGAAAGATACAATATCACAATGTTTGAATCGGTAAGATAAAGTCTTGTCCCATTGTGAGGTTGCACTTGAACCACTATCACAAGTAGTCAACCCCAACAATAATCACCACCACACTTTCACTGGCTTCACATCACATAACTCTATAAATGATACGATCATGAAAGCACATTTGTACATATTTTGATTTCTACACTCACATCACAAAAACCACACTTCACAACTCTAAATTGGTATTGTATATATACTATCTTCTTCATCACAAACATCAATTAGGTTGGCCAAAACAAAGGATAAGCATAAGACCTATTAAACGACCACCAAACATAATTGTGGTGAATGAAGTCCAATCCAGGAGATAGAAAGGACCTAAAACATAATATTAAATTTGTCTAATTAGCTCCAAATAATACACATGCTGGCACACATCATCCAAGGATGACAACTAGATAACATTTAAATATACAATGTATAACACACAACTAGTCAACTCAAAAGCATAACATCCAAATGAATAAAATCAAAGTGGATTCACACATGCTAAAGTTAGGACCCAAATAAAATTTAAGAAACTTTCCGAGTTTGAAATATGTCATTAAGATCAGAGCATGTAAGCTCAAAAATAAAACCTTATTGTCCGAACTAGAGAAATTATAAAAAAAGACATCAAACACAACCCAACACCAACGTGAACATCCAACACCATACAAAGCACACAAGGAAATTCCTAGAACATACAAGAAAATTACCAAGTGCTTATTTCTCACTTTCACGTCTATACATGCTGACACAACACAAACAAATACAAGAAACTTCACTGCCAGAATGCCAAGAAATACAATCTTAAATAGAACATCAATAAATCTTCGGTAGAACACATAAACACTTGAAATTGGAACTGATACAATACACAAATAATGCAAGCATGTCCGCCAAGTTGCAACACCTAAAACATCAATGCAGAGAAATGTGGAGTATTTTTTCAGACTAATCAAGTTCAATTCTGATAGATAGTTAGATTGTTAGCAAGTAACAATCACTAGCCACGTTAGGTGAAATACCAGGATCTTGAAGATATAGTAGTACAATATCCACAGAGCATAAAAATAATTTCCAAATCCACAAGATAAAATTCTAAAATGAATGCAAAGAATTATCCAACCATACTTTAAATACTCTTTCTTGCATATCACATCTCCTCATACTGCAAACACTCTGGAAAAAAACACTATCCTGAACATAAGTGTTATGGCCAAGGAAATCACATCTTAACCATTGTCATCATGCATCAAATTCACAACTTATTACCGTGAACACATCAACACTTCATATTGAATGTAGAAATTAGACAAAAAGAAGGTGGACATCCACAACCCAAAGCAACTGCAATCGATAATAACTATCTCCTCATATTTTACCAAAGTATATTTGACATCGCAATACAAATTGCACAACAAATCAGAACACTACCAATACTCTCTCCATTTACATCAACAACAACAAAACAACATCAATGACCATATAAAAAATACTCATCATCAAGAACACATCATCAAGGATGACACATATTGTCAAACATCAGGTTGACATCAATTGCAATACATATTGCCAACAAAGCACATTTGACCTAAATTATGGAAGATTTTTTGAATAACTCTGTCAATTAAAGTTCGTCAAGAATTAAGGTTTCATTAGGCACAAATAGCTGGATATGTCTAGTATTTGATAAGGAAAAATTATAACAATATTGGGAAGTTCTACTTTACATTTACTACCTTATAACTTTTTGAGATCTTCAATATTTGGCTTGTGAGAGAGTTCAAGGAACTAGGCCGCCAATGCAAATGGTGAAGATATTTGTAAAGCCTTGTTATGACTTTAAAAATCTATATTCAAGTTAGGAATATTTTGGCAACCATTTCACATCCTATTAAAAACTCAACAACTACATCAATCTATTGATGGCACTTTGTTATAAATATGAATCCTTGTTGTCATTGATGTCAAAGTTGATGATCCAGATGTGTAACTCGATAGCATTCTTTGGTCTGGATGTGGTCTAGTTATAATGCAATAATAGTGGGTTAGCTTCATGATCATGTAAATGTGTGGAATCTATTTGTGGATGATTTAGATGGTTTACAAAGATGTATCATAAAGTTTCTAGAGTTTTGGTGTTAATTTATGGGATCTATTGTTGATGTTGAATTATGTGTGACTATTCATGTGGAAATGTATATGAATGGATACATTCCTATGTCTACTAGTATTTTGGTGATGCAACTTGATTATTTAGTGTTGTGGATATTTGGTGTTGTTATCTTGGGAATCCGCTTGTGTCATTGGTGGTCTGCATCATTAATTGATGTCAGTTGTATTAGGTGTACCGACTTTATTGATTTATCTTTTGCAGCTAACCTATAATGTTTTGGTCCATGTGATTGTGTGTTGATATGAGTGATGTTTTAGGATGGACAGGAAGGTGTGTCGACATGGTGGGATGCCTCACACATCTCATTTTTCCTTCTGCCATACATTGGAGATTTTTTTTGGTCCAACTATTTTGTATTTGCATGTTACATCTAATTAGGCTGACCTAATTGATGTCATAGATGATATATAATGGATGGAATCATTGTGGGAAGTTACAAACTAGTTGTGTGAGTTGTGCGAATTGAATGTGAAGCAATATAGAGGTTTAGAAGTATAACATAGTAGTAATGAAGATAGTTTATAATGTTTTTTGAATAGTGAAGTATGGTGAACATTTTAATGGATGTAGTTCTTTGTAGTTCAATCCTATTGATGTTATTCTTTTAGAAGTTTTGTATCTTTCCTCGAAGAAGTGATATTTAGTGTTTACAAGTCCTTATTGTATCTTTCCCTAAGGTTGCGTACCTTAGTCTTGCAAGTCATTTCAGGGGTAGTGAGCTCCTTGGTCGATGGCCTAAAAATTATAATTTGATTATCATATAGTGATATAGTTCTCACTGTGGTTTTTCCTAGTTTGGCTTTCCCATGTAAAAATATTGGTATTAATGTGTGGTTGCCTTTGTGGTTTCAGATATTTACTTTCATGGAAACTTCAAGCCGAAGCAGATAAAGCCCATTTGGAGGGAATTGCTTAAAGTGATTATGGAATTCTTCACTCTCGATGACAAGTTTATGGAGATCTACGGGTACCACTTTGTTTTGCTCAAACATTTTAGACATAAGGTGAAGATCTCCTTTCCCTTTTACTTGCTCTCTTATTTGAATGCCAACATTATTGAATATAGAGAGAATTCACACAATAACCCCGTTCTGCATCAAGGGTTATTCTCGCTCATCTATGAACATTTCAAGGGTAGGGTCATTGAGAACCCTATTCGGGCTCTCTTGGTCTATCGCTATAAAATTTAATACCCTTCATGGAGAGGCCGGTAACCTTCACAATGAGGCTCTCATCCACCACAAATGCCTTACCAAATAAGTTGAGCTTCCCATTTTTCCACTCCTTCACAAAAATATTAGTAACTCTCCAATCATTCTCATGAAGCCTCTCTAAGTAAGGTGTCACCCCTCCTTGCTGCAACCGATACCAAATGGTCGCATTATTTCTCCATCTCTCACAGTTTGCAGGTTCAATCCTATGTCTATTCCCACCCATCTTTCCAGATAGAGGAGATTGAGCCCCCAAAAGGTAGAAAACCAGACAACACTCTAAAGAGCCAGCAAGTCCAATAAAGCCAGGAACAACCCAGAAAACGTGCAGAGTATAAATGATATCGATAATATCAAAGTCTTTTTGATAGTTGCCATCCT